>NW_027526460.1:7946020-8589130 GCF_048455015.1 Haemaphysalis longicornis
TACTATAGTATACTATAGGATACTATACATAAAGTATACGCATCGTATACTGTAGTATACGACGAGTGGGCAAGTGAGACCTGTGGGCGGGTCGCTGCAGCCAATCTGTGCTCGTCTGCTGTTTTGTAATCAACAATGCAAACAAACGCAAGCACAGGTCAAAATGACGTCATCAGAGGAGGAAAACAGCGCTCTGCAAGAAGGTCAGGCCATAATAGAAACGGCAGAGTAAGGGTGGAGCAGTAATAAAGCTCGGGGCGGTGTGTTTTACGCTTGACCCATGCTTCCCCCGTAAGAATATGCCGTGTTCGGCGTCCATCAAAGCGCTCCTCTGCTACGTTGGTCTTCCGGCCGTGAGATATATTTGCCTTTGAGCCAAAGCGACAAAAAGGGGTAAGAGAAGCGAAACCTCCCTTCTGGCACGGGGCATACACTGCGTGCCAAGGCTAAATGCGCAGAACAATCCCCTCCGTAACGGCCCCTCGTGAACAAAGCAGGGCCCGCGAATAACTCTGACCTTGCCAGATTTCTGCGGTCTCACATGACCTTCGGTAATAACACTCCGGCGGGCGCCTATTTATGCGTTTCGGAACAACGCCGTGGATAAGTCGGGCGAGCATACGAGCGCGGTCTTCTCTCCGTTTTTGTTTGCGCACGTTGCTTACAGGAAGCAGAAACGTGCATTTTCCTGCAGTTACGTTGCCAGCGGTGTAACCACAATTGGCATTCAGCGCAGGCGAAGCGCCCTCATAACCAAATAATGCATTCATTCGGAACTGGTAGACTATAAGAGACTGCTGATGAGATGGTTAAAACAGGCTCACCGCAATGTAATCGTGTGGCGTGCGTGTGGGTGCCCGGCGCCTGCGCGCATCTATGCGTGCGCGCGCGTGCGTGCGTTCGTGCGTGCGTGCGAGTGAAGGTTTTCTGCCGAAAGTCCCTAGGCTTTAGTCCCATTACGCGAAGCTCCACCCTTAACGTACTCAGTCTCGGGGTGAACTGCGCAGAGCTCATGACGTTTCGGGGCTCGCAAACTTCTCGCGGGAAGGACGTACGCACTGGCAGGGGCTCTCTTCTCACGTACACAGTGCACTCGGCACAGGGCGCGCAAGGTTTGAATTTCCCGCCAGGCAGCCGAGACGAGTGCGGCGGTTGCGCGTCTACCACGTGGATTAGAGCAGCACGCGCCGAGCTCTGTCCGGTTCAACGACCCTTGGCTGACACGACGCCTGCTGAGTCCCTGCCCGCGGGTCCGTGGGCCTGTGGCGAAAGAGATCCTCCACTGGGGCCGCAATCCCGCGTCGGGGAACCGAGCGGTGTCCGAAAGAGTGCCGTTATTTTCGCTACGGCTTTTTCCGTCTCCCTTCAGAAATATCTCGCCAGGAGGCCCGTGAAGCGGCATCTTCGCCTGGCGCGCTTACTTCCTGGATTGCACAGCTCCTCTGCCACAAGTTGGGCTTTCGTGAGCGAGTTCACTTCTCCTGGGCTGTGGATTAACAGCGCCGTGGTTGAGGGCTACGAATTAAATTTAGACTTTCTGGGGCGTGCGCGCTCGAATGTCGCACACGCGCACACAGGGGAATATTTTTCGCCTGCATCCTTTGAATGCGTGACCTTGTTCTCAGCAGTCATCTGCCACTGAGCCACCATGGATGGGGTCGTGGTCAGTGGAATTATCTGCAGTTGGAATGAAAACACTCCGTCCGACGGCCCCACCAGTTGACACGGCTTTAATAGGAGCCTTTGTCGTCGACCGGGCTCTCTGTGTATGCGCGCGCACTCGCACTCGAACGCGCAAATACCCACCCACAGTACTGGCCACAATAAACTACCAAAGCCCCAATGGGAAATCCATAGCAGAACGTTGGAGGCAGACCAGGCACCGCTGTGACTGGGGCCTATAGTCACTAACAGCGCGAGATGAAACACCTTTCTCCATTTCGGTTCATCAACGTCAATGCTGTAATCCATTTTAGAAGACTATCGGATTAGGCCGCATTTTAGGTCGCCATCGTCGAGAATCTTGTAATCGGCACCTTTGGTTAACATTTTTATGTTCGCATTTATTGTAGTACTGATTGCACGTGCTCTTCCATTTTTAATACTTTAATCACTACTGGGGTGCACGTAAAGGAATTTTAGTCGGCCTAGGCATGTGCGTGTGCATGTACTGCTCGACTGAGGAGCAGCCGACAACGCGTCGCGTGCCGAACGCTTCGCTTGCCGAGTTACGTCCAACTCAGAGACGTTTTCTTTCACTGGCGGGAACAGTATGTACGATGACTCATATACTTGGCGTAATGCGCCGCCCTCTTTTTCGTCGTCACAGTATGTGCGGAAGGACGGACAGCAGAGGCTGCTAAATAAGCAGCGGATGCGATGAGAGGCCGAGGGATACAGGATGGAGCGATGGGATTAGCAAATTGGAGGGCCAAGGAAGGATTCGGCCGGCGCTGGGTCGCAGCAGGTCGCGTTATGAGCCATTGCCGAGTCTTTCTGCCCCTGGCGGGCTTCAACGGATGATAATGAATACGATGATAATGACGATGCATGTGCGTTGCCCCTAACCGCCACCAGTTGGCAAGCCTGGTTTTGTGTGCGTGCGCGGCCGCTCGATCTCCCCCTGTCGTGGTGTGTGTGTGTGCTTGACAACGAGGAAAACCTCACCGTGTTATACTTGTTTTGAAAAGAATAGTAGTAAGCTATTATATTTTCCATGAAACTTTCTTAGGATGGTTTAAAAATAGTTGTGGAAAGCGCCTTTCCCGCGCCGCGTCTCAACGATCACACCCCCTCCCAGTCAACCCCTCCTCCCTTTGTCCGGAAGCACACTATACAGCGCCAGACGGACACCTGCACAGCTTTGGTGGGGTTATATTTGAACAGCAGCCATCTTTCGGGCTGCCGGACAACCCAAGTCGTAAACTTTTACAGCGCCCTAACTGTGGCGTGCGACTGTCTGGACGGCTCCGAAGGCTACCGCGTAATTGCCACTTTGTTTGCGACGACGAAGCGCTGGCTATAAACTACAAAACTAAAGTGATTTTTGAGGGAGTAACTGTATGCTGTTCCGTTGCATCATGCGGGAAGCGCGTATGTTTGGAAAGTGCAGGTTTCCGGCCTTTCCGCTGCGAGTCATATCGGCGGTCGCGAGTCATATTACGATGGTCGCCGTACACTAAGGGACTTACGTGGGACTTATTCACTGCAATTCTCCAGAATGAGCAATTGAAGTGGCCTAGTGTGCAAATTCGGCGAAAGATGTGGCCGAGCATTCAATTTGTGCGAAAAATGGCATGTGCGCAGGTACTGTGCGCAGTGCAAAACGCCATTTGCAGCTTGCGTGTTGACCATGTGCACTTTTTTCTAGTCAAATTATATGTTGGGCTTCGTCTTTCGCCGAATTTGCCCACTTGGTCCCTCTATTTGATCATTCTGAAGCAGTGTGGTGAAGACGCCCCCCGGGGACTTCTTAGAGCGTAGAGTGTTTTTGGCTAACTTTAGTAAAACCATCCTGGATTCTCTCTCGAGTAGGGCATCGGCGGTTCCATTTTCGATCAGTACCTTTTTTGGGTCGTCTGTGCACGTGTATGGGGCTGCAGCAGCCATGGCGCGCATTTTGGGTGTTCCTAATTCAGGTTGCGCCCAAGTCCTCTAGCATGATGAATTTTAACAGAGGAGCTGTTTAAGCTTGACCTTGGTCAATGGCGTTAGCAGAAAAAAAAACAAGAACAAAAACTTCTCCGGCAGCGACCACCTTCGCGCAGCTGCACAGGGGGCGTCAAGCCCAAGGAGGTTGTATTGGCGGTGAGCGCGACCACGGGCGGCGCTGCGAAGCGTGCCTCCGTGACGTCAGCTTTGGGATTCTCGCATCCACTGAAATTGAGTACCTCCTATAACAAACCACTGAGCGCTGAGGCCGCAAAAGGTCACTATAGGGTAATAGGGCACCGCCGTAACCCCATGTGCATGGTAAGTGTGGGTAGAGTTTATGGTCGCAAAATGTGAAGCTACGAGTTAATTTGGTTACACGTCATGACGACTGGGCCTACTCGTGTGGAAAGGCAAAGTGAAAGAAACAACGGGTCCACCTATAAGCTCTGTTTATGATGTAGTGAACACGAAAGAAGTAATATTATTTTGTTGAAGGTGTCCTCGTCATTATCATCACCATTGTTTTCCATTTGCGTCCTCTTCTTCCTTTCTCCGTGACCACACGAAGCCTTTGCAAATCGCTCTTGTTAGGCCTATACCTAGGCGGGACGTTGTGTAGCTGTAGCGCTGCGCATTACGACGTGCCAAGCAACGCCAAATTCATTGTACGTCAAGCTACAGGTACCGGTTGACGATGTTAGATCAGATTACAGATTAGGCTAGATTACATTAAATTAGATTACAGAGCATCGCGCTACTTCTACATACAGACCTGCCAAGAGAAACGACATTCCCCGTGTAGCGAAATGCCCCGCCTTTTTTTTTTCTTTTTTTTTTTTTTTCGGTGTGTACATTGCACTGACACGAAAGCCGGCTTTCGCAACCTCTGCAACAATGCCCTCCCAGAACCGCGCTCGTGTGGCGATTCCCAAATTGGCCGAAATAACGGATGCTCCCGCGAGACCTGAAGAACAAACCGCGCATGTTCATGAGTGTGTTGTACACGTCGACCCCAATATCGGAGGCGCGCATCGACGTCGTCGTCAGGCACCTCCGGGTCGGGGCGAATCGATGCTACTACGCAATCGGCCGCAGAGGTCGGGTCAGGGCCCATTCAAAATGACGGCTGCCGCAACTTCCCCGCCCCGTCTCCTCCCTCTGCCATCCTCTTTGTCTATCCTTCCTTCGAGAGGATCAGAAATCGTGAAAGAAATGACGCAAGCCGATGCGTGCGTGTAGTTACAGTACTGTACGCTATCGTCGGGCCGTCCCATCGAACGGCTGCGGCGTAATCGGATAACACAAGTGGAGCGGCCGCTGCCAGACGAGCTCGGCGTGGCGTAACGATCGTTAACTGGGGGACCTACGGCTTAGCTATTCCAGCACGCGCGCGGTGCATGGAGCGTAGCGTGGCTCGGGGGCAGCCGTATCTTGGCGTGGGCGCGCGCACCCGTTCTCCTTCGAGCCCGATGGCTGCCGGCCGAGGCTGCTCAGCTGGCCAGAAGGCTGCTGCGGCAATTAAAAAACAATAAAGAGGAAGCGGTTTGGAGCGGAAGTGTTCCATCTTACGCGAAAGCGCGCATTGATAGCGGGATCGTGACATCAATCTCGCTCGCGGCGCGATCTGGTCGAATGAGCTAGCTGCGCGCGTCGGTCGACCGCGGCCTGCGCTGTGCCTGCGCGAAATAACCGCGATGGTCACGGAAAAAAATACATAAATGAGCGATCGCGGTAGACGAGTGCCCGGAGCTCGCACGCGACGCAGAAATGCGTGCCACGAGGTGGATGCATGGTTTTTTTTTTTTTTTTTTGCGGGTCAAAGCTTTCGATGAAGGAAGAATGGGGACATTTGGAGACAGCAAAAGCGTGCGTGCACGAAGTGGACGCAGAGCGAAAGGAAAGCATGGCGTGTAAACATAACGAAAAGAAAAAGGAACACGGGGGGGCACGTTCGTGAAGATTTCAATTTCCCCGAGATGCGGAGATCACTTCGATTATTGCTCGGTGTGGAACGATCCCAGGGAGGCTTGCGGCACCAATATGGCATATATGCCCTCGACAATGACACGCCAAGCATTCTCAACATATACTTATTCTTCTGGGATTTCATGACTCAAAATTTCTTTTTGTTTTTAATAACCACTGGTCGTGCACTGCAGATGATGGAACATTGCCTAGATGAAAGGAAGCACGGTCACCCCTTGCAGGATACTGCGGGGAAGTTTAAAACGTCAGGCTTTATTCTCATTTAGAAAGCATTGTTTATAGCATTTCGGGTTGACGCGGCTGACCACGGGCGAGAACCGGAAATCCAGCTGTGCTCAGACGCTTCTTTTTAGATAGGAACTATTACAAGCTAACTCCTCTCTATCCCTTCTTTTTTTTTTTTTTTTGCGTAGACCGATAAACGCTTATTGCTTCCTCCTTCGGCCTACCCTCTCACTTCAGCCGCCTGCCCACTTCCGGCGCTTCTGGTTTTGATATAAGATGTAGAAAATTGCACCTGAAAACAATGTTTTTTCAGCATTGCATTTGTGTTTAAAAGTGAAGCCGACTTTAAGACGATCGGTGTAAAATTGGTCTTTGTAATTTCAAGGGTTGAAAAAAACTGCGCATAAAGGACAAGGTAATAAGGAAGGGACAGTGCGGGCGCAGATGCGCCCGTCCTGTCCCTTTCTTATTGCCTTGTCCTTTATGCGCAGTTTTTACAACCATTAAAACGATTCACCAACTAGCCCAACAAACACGCCGTACTGGTCTTTGTAAGCTGGTTTTTCCGCATTTTGTATTCCACAGTGAAGTCTACTCTTAAAAAAAAAAAAAAGGGTTTGAGCGAGAGTTTGTGGATAATCATTCATTCCAAAAACAGCTTTGATGGTCATCTACCATCACAGAGGGTAACGGCACTGAATTTTGTTTCACCCAGTAAATTGTCGTCATTTTGCAGATGATTGTGACACGCTGCTCATGATTAGAGCGTTATTTAAAGGGACACTGAAGTGATTTGTAAACAATGCGGGATTACGAGCGCAAACTGTAGTCCGGAGTCCCTGGGCCCTGTTTTAACCACTCTGTGCGCGTTTACGCGAATTTATTTAGTAGAAAAATCAATTCGAAAATGCTGTCCTCCTCTCTTTACGCTCGACCATTTTCTGTGGCGTTTTCGTGTGACGTCAGCAGGAGAGGAGCTGACAATTGGCTGCGCTACTGCACGGCTCGCCGACCTTCCGCGACCGAGTCAGTCGGCCCACCGTTTAGTCCGCCGGCCGCCAACGGGTCGTCGCAATTCGCTCGATCAGTTGAAACTAAGCCACAACACGTTTGGGAATGGAAGAATGCGCCTTTATTTACTTCGTTAGTTTGTACACTGTATCTAGCTCCAAGTCAAGGTCGCTTCACACAGGCGCTGCACAAGCGCACATGCGACGCTTCGCTGACTGGTACGCCAGTAGGAAAATATAAGGCCTCTTGAAGGGGGAGAAGAGTACTCAGGAAATAAAATCAACTGATATTTTTACCGTACAGCGTAAAACTAGGGTGCGGGAAGCACTTTTTTGCGCTGGGCGAACAAGCAGAGCGGTCAGCAGCACGACTACGCATCTGCGAACGCTTTCCCGTCTACGAAATGCAATTGCTAGACGTGAGCTATTCTGGAAACTCGGGGGACGCTTACTGCACGAGCGCAATACAACAAATAGTCACATAAGCTGCTTGAAATACTAAAAGTGTAAACTGGTTATACATTATATACCTAATATTTTCCGCTGCCGCCAGCGGCCCTCTGTGGCCTAGTCGTCTGGTGCGCTAGGTATGTCACCGCAAGTGTTTTGCCAGTCACAAGTTCGAATCGCCGCGGGTACATGCTTTTTTTTTTTATGAGTTACCTTTTTCGTTTTTCGCCGATGTTTTCTATACTGAGTTCACCTTTTTTTGGGACGCAACGTTCATTGCTCCACGAACTAGTCCACAGAACTCGCGCAGGCTGGCACTGGCGCGCTAGCGAGTTCTCGTTGGCGTGCTGTTGCCATAAGCACCGACTGCTTGCGGGCAGTGGGCACAGGCCAGAATCAACAGACCCTTGACCTGGTGCGAACACGCTTTTTACAATACAGGCATGAGTGAGGCAAGCTCCAAATATGGGGGAAAAGCGCATGCATTTGAGCGTCTGCGGGGACGCGGAGGGCGTTCAGTGCACTGCGTAGGCCTCAGATAGTGAATGCTACGATTCCAAGCCGTCCTGGGAGGCTTATCTTATGCATTTTACAGATGCATGGCAGAAGCGCGGTACTACGATAACTGGGATATTGATAATGCCCATCCAACGACGCCATCGAATGTCAAACATGTTGTTTAACAGACCGAAACCGAAACCGAAACTTGTTTGATTGCTAACCTTGGGCATCGTCCAATCACGGCGCCCCCTCCTCCTAACGTCACAGCTTAGTTTGTGCGGCCGCCGCAAACCGCGCATGGTAGTTTTTCTTCTTTCGCGCTTTGTAAAATAATTACCGATTTGTCAACCGGATAAACGATGAAAAGTGTGCTAATTTGAGCCAGTCTACACAGTGCAAGCAAAAACGGGAGCTTGACAAATTCACTTCAGTGTCCCTTTAATGTACGTGCATATGTGCCGTTCAGAATAAACGCGCCAAAACTGGCAGAAAAATACAAAGCGGAGACGCAGCGGCAACGGTCTGCAGTGTACGTGACGACAGCGCCGACGCCACAAGCTCTTCTACAATCAACCCCCATTTTACTGATTGAAAGAAGTGCATGATAACGTGTACTACATTAGCCAAAATGCATAACGTTGGGAGGCTCTCAATCAACGCAGAACTCCCGTAGACGTGGAAGCAGCAATGCGTTTCCATAGAGATGAGGAGAATGAGCTTAACGCGTATACACACGAAATAACTTTTTAGTCTTGCGTGGGCGATGCTTGTTATAATAACGTTAACGTACTGCTTCCCAGTATGTGCAGAACCTGGAGGCATCTCGAAGGCCATCCAGCCAATCGCAATCGACTTTCTCGGTCGCTGGGCATTCACTCCATAAAGCACCGCATTTGGTGCCGCGGGTTACCTTGCGCATTGTGAGAGATTCGCGCTACAAATCATTCGCGAAGTTACCACCATGGGAATTCACTGCTGCAGACCGGTTTCAGGGAGTGCAGTGGTGGCCGCGGCTTGAAGGCCTTTGAAAGTGCCAGTGACCGTTTAGCAGCTTGAAATATCGAGGCCGAAAGGAACTGCAATGCAGCTTACCAGGGAGCTAAACGAGAAAGAATGACAACCCATAACCTTGAGGGGCAAGGACGCGCTGCCTTTGGGAGCATCAAAAGGGTTTCATCATCACAAATGCAAGCGTTCAGGCGGTTAACAGGGGTGCTACCCGGAAGCTCGAGCTTGTACCACGTGCGCAAGCTGTTCAGTCGCGTTCGCCGCAGCTATATATGCTTTCTGCTCGCAGTCGTGACACAGTGGAAGGTTTCGTCTGTACGGTGCACCCGAAACCTCTCCTATGAGTGAGTGAGTGAGTGAGTGAGTGAGTGAGTGAGTGAATGAGTGAGTGAGTGAGTGAGTGAGTGAGTGAGTGAGTGAGTGAGTGAGTGAGTGAGTGAGTGAGTGAGTGAGTGGGGGCGTAGGGACCAAGAGGGAATAATTTAGTGAGTGAGTGAGTGGGGGCGTAGGGACTAAGAGGGAATAATTTAGTGAGTGATTGGGTGAGTGACTGAGTGAGGGCGTAGAGAGCGAGAGGGAGGGATTTAGTGAGTGAGCGGGTAAATGAGTGAGTGACATTGTAATAACACGCCATTGTGTGTCTGTTCGTTTGGGTGTGTCACGAATGCACGCCTCACACGTCATCCCATTCCATTTACCAATTTGTTCAAGAGAGAGAGAGAGAGAGAGAGAGAGAGAGAGAGAGAGAGAGAGAGAGAGAGAGAGAGAGAGAGAGAGAGAGAGAGAGAGAGAGAGAGAGAGAGAGAGAGAGAGAGAGAGAGAGAGATCAAACGCGTTTATTGCGAAAAGCGAGAAATGAATGTCGAAGTGTTCCTCTGCCCCCTCCGCGCGGGGACTAAGCAAGGAACAGCCCCGTGCTCGCCGATGTTCTGGCGAGCAGCACCGTTTTTTTCGCTTCGACCTCGGGCTGCGTGGCGGCCGTATATCCGCGGCGGCTGCCAGCGCGGCCTCACGACCCCGACGCTTCGTGGACCCGGATCAATTGTGCTGCTCCGCCGGCACGAATGCGGCCCGCGTGGTTCAGTGTCGTCACGGGCAGTGACGCCAAGGTGCGGGGCCGTTGTGGCAACCTTGAATTGACGCCGCCAGCTGCACGGCTGACCGCTCCTAGACCGCCCCCAAATGAGTCGGCCAGGATATACGCCCAGTGGCACCGCCGTTATTCCTGCCTCATCCCCCAATTTTACAGCGAAGCTGTATGCGACTTGTTTCGCGTGCTCAGCGGCAGACGCGTTGACAAAGAATCGCACGTGCTCGCTCCAGAGCCACGCGCCCTGTCCAGCGCTAGTGCAAACTGAACTCTAGCTCTACATCTAATGTAGGTATCCTGAAGAAAAAAAAAAGCACTGAAATTGGCCGAGAGGTCGACTCTATCATCACGCCGAGTTTCCTTTACTTGTCATAGTTCAGAGTGAAATGGTAAACGCTACAGAGCCCGTCCCGTCTGCTGCCAATACGCGGCCGTCTACGGAGATAATACGGTTACAGAAAACGGCTGTAACTATTGTTTCACCGGAACTATCCCGAAACACATGATCTCAGAATTAGCCGCTAACACGTTCCTAACTTTACTCCGAGTTTCATCAACTCTTGATCATTACATAGTTCACAGTGGAGATTTAAATATTGTGGAATTCCCGCGTACTGCCAATTTTTGGGATTCTACGGGAGGGTAGCGGACAACCCCATGTTTGTCGGCTCTAGTCCTTCGAAGTTCCATCGAGCTAATTAACATAAGAAGGTTCTCAATCGCAAATTACAAACAAACGTGTTTTGTTTTGTTTCATCCACTCCTTGGACTGCGCTCAGCTTCGCCGGTCATTCTTCCTCAGAGTGGAAGATGAGCACTGAATTTTTTAAAAGTCGGTGAGTGAGTGAGTGAGTGAGTGAGTGAGTGAGTGAGTGAGTGAGTGAGTGAGTGAGTGAGTGAGTGAGTGAGTGAGTGAGTGAGTGAGTGAGTGAGTGAGTGAGTGAGTGAGTGAGTGAGTGAGTGAGTGAGTGAGTTACATTTCGGATGAACAGAAATTGCCCAGCTGAAGAGGAGGACGGACCAAGGGGGCCGACCGAAAAGAGGGAGAAGGAGGACGATGAACGCTCGGACGCCATGATCGTGTTAAACAGGAATTCAGTCTGATGTAAGTGGAGATTTTCCTTTTTTACGTTGGCTTCAGACTCCTTTCTTCCACAGAGCGAGTGAGTGAGTGAGTGCACTTAGTCCGTCATGTGGAACATCTTGGCCTGCTTCAAAACCAGCTACAAAAGACAAGAACATCCCAAAGTAATAAGAACTGCGTACCCTTAGAAGTGGTAGATCAAGAAATAGAATACAGGCCTCCTTAAATTAAGGCACAGGTGAGTAGTGACAGCCTGGTGTTCGTTACTTTCGTTATCTCCAGTAGCCCTGTCCCCTCTTTGAATTTGCCGCGCACAGCCCCGAAGGGTATGTATCCGCGTCTCCTTCGCCTGACTCGTTATCCCTTTGTTGCACGCGCAGTTGATATTGTCCAAATATTGATATTGCAGTTGATATTGTTCAAATATGTTGTTCATACTTTTCGCTCTGATTTTTTAGACGAAATCCCTGTATGTCAATGTTTTAGGCACGTGCATTGTGAGGCAGGCACAGAAAATTGGTGGTACATGAAATAAGTTGTGGGCGTGGCGAGCGCACGCCGGGAAGGGTTTCGCAACACGCATCCACGAAGATGCGAGGGGTGATTTCGCGAAGAAACCCCGAAGCGCAGTATGCAGTGACTCGCTGCCTGGACATTGGCCAACAGGTCGTGGAAAAGCGCCAACGAGCTGCGTACGCGTAGTCCCACCGTGGTTTCTGTTTTTAGACCAGCTTTGTTCGGTGGAACTCAACTGCAGCCGGGGGTAAGCAGGTGCCAGCGCGTCGGAATCGATTGATTGATTGATTGTGGGGTTCAGCGCGCAGATGCTTCACCTGGGCCGTGAGGCGCGCCGTAGCGAAGGGCTCCGGATTAATTTTGATCCCCCGAGGGGGATCCTTAACGTGCGCCGGAATCCCGAAGGCACGGCCGTTTTCACCTTTGCCCCCTCAGAGAAGCGGCCGCCGTGGTCGGGATCGAGCCCGGCTCTGCAGAAGCACAACGCCACAGCCGCCGAGCCATTGCGGCGGGTGTCGGAAGCAACGTCTACGCTCGGCGTATGCATTCGAATTTTCCCAACCAGAATATTGCTGATTAATCGGAAAGAGGAACAGAAAGAGAAGGAGGGCGCTTCACTTTGGAAAGCTAAACTCGTTTGTTCGCGAAATTGGAAGGGACCGCCGCGTTACACGAAGATTCACGCGTGACAACACGCGAAGTATGGAAGCCTTTCCTGTCCCAACTGGACTAAGGAACAACGAGTGAAGTCCACGGTCAGCACACAGCAAATACAAAGGCATACATAAGTCAGCACTGCAGGCGTGGCAGCAAAAACGGCGAGCACCTTCGGTTGTTTGCGTGCGCACGCTTGCGTCCTTACTGTATAATACCTCTCATTCACTAGAGCACTTCCCTTCCTTTATTTTTTGTGCAATCATGCGAATCCCCCTCGATGAACCAGCCTCGGGGGTCGCCAATCTCGCAACAGTTCAATTACTCACAAAACACCCAATTCGTACCGCGACGAACTGGTTACAAGCGCGTACCTTAGGCCGTCCGTTCGGAGACCGATGTCGCGGGCGATTTGAACGCGGTTGTGTATGCGGTCGCAAACCGGCCCCGCGGGCAATTTCGTGTCGTCGTCATCCGGCGTTGAATGGTGCCATCATACATGCAGCACGTGGAGTCGGTCCACGAGCTGGCGGTCGGTATCACGCGTGTATAAATTAAAGCAAAAGCAAAAATAATGAACTCGTACTGTGGCCGCGCGCAGCCGAGGTACGTGCTAATTGTCCCATCAACACGAGTGGCTCTCACAGATTCCAGCGTGAACCCGAGCCAGCCGAGCGAGATGCGCCCTGTTCCCACATGTTCTCGTGTCGCGGCACGCACGCGCGGGCCGCGAATGGCGTAATTACGGAAGCGACCAGCTTTCCCACGGGCGAAGCAGCTGCGTACGCCGGCCTTTCCTTGCAGAGGGTGCTCCACATCGGTGGCACCTCGCAGCGCCAATTACGTGCGCGCAGGAACGAGACACGAACCTCACACTCACGTAAGCTTAGGTTCGTGCGAGCGGCGGTGATGCGTGAGGCCGCGTTTAGCGGCGCTCACGCCCTCCAAGAACTCTGTGACCCTATTCCCGTGTTGTCTCGGGTTATAATAGGCCCACGTCGGCAGCCACGAAGGCGGCCGGAAGCCGAATCTGCGACATCGCGCGTGTGGGACACCGTCTTTGCCCCGTCTTTCCGGTCTTGCCACCGCATGCGCCGTCGTGGTATACGGGTGGCGAGATGGGATTGCAGTGAAGCGATTTCCGGCACATAACTGCTGGAATCAGGCGCTTCCCTCACTCTTATAGAATGAGTGACGGGATTTGCAACGGAACTTAGCAACAAAGAGGAGAAGGCGGAGGAGGATATTACAATTAACTGCTGAAAATAGATGAAATTGAAAGCGTACCGTTGATGGCAGCGCCATCTTCGGGGGCGTGCGCAGTAAGTCTGCTCGATGTGCGGATTTCAGCGCCAGCTGATCAGTTTGCGGGCCGTGCCGCCGGAAGCGCGTTAGACCAAGCCGCGCCCGTTCCTTCCTGCGGGCACGCTTGAGAAGCAGGACAGAGCTCTAAGAGGAAAACACGCGGGGTGTGTGGCTGTGGGCGTCCAGTCTTCGGCACAGGGCCCGGACTGAATGCAAATGACTTGGCGCGGCTTCGAGCGCGGCGCTGGCGTGGCGGCGGCGACCAGAAAAGCGGCGGCAGTGGGCAGCGGCGAGAAAGGGCGCTCAGAGCTTGTGCCAAGCACGGAGCGAACTCGGGGGCTTCGCCTCGCCGAAGGGGAAAGTGAAGAAGGGCTGCCGGCGAAACGACTAGCGGAAAGAAGCTTTCCTGCATCTTTCACTCCGACACTTTCGCCTCTGGGACCTGTGCAGGACTGGGCTGCCAAGGCCAACGGTGCCGACGGAAGATACACTACGAGACGTCGATGCTGTAAAGGCAGCTCTGTAGCAGGATGCGTGGTCTTGTGTACCGGGAGCCGCGTCTTCCTGCTACTCGTTGGGATCACAGCCGCCTTCTGGTGGTCCACTAAAGTTGTGCTCGTTGGTCAACAACAAAACAGAAAGAACATGCGTTCTTCCTGTTTTGTGGTTGTCTCCAGCACTTTCAAAAGCGCCCTCTCGTCTATCATGCTCTGGTGGTGCCACCGCTTCTGGTGCTTCGGTTGGTTGCTACCCTTACGATATGGCCTCACATGTCCGGCTGGATTGTGTAATGTTATATAACATAAGCGGCACACAATTGCTTGTGCGCACGCCTACTTATATATACGATGAATAACAGCGCACAAAACTGGACGAAGAACACGCAAGGGAGGACACAAACAGGCATCTGTTAGTGTCCTCTCTTTTCGCGTTCTTCGTCCAATTGGTCATCATGAAACAGTACCAACTAGCCCAGCTTACAGCACTCATACATATATCTCGGATACGTGTGCGAATCCGCGGATCTGGCACGCGTTTTTCCCACCTAGGGCGGAAAATCTAGGCTGCCGTAGCAGATGCCAAGTTCGCGTGGAACGATATAACCTGGGGTGTTGTCGTACAAACAGGAGGATGCACGGGGTATTTATGTGCTTGAGTTATGAGGAGGTCGATAAGGCAGTGGATATCGTAGCCCTGCAGAGCACATTTCTTACCGCTGCTTAGAAAGAAACTGGCGATTACTGTGGGTTATATAAGGCTTTCGCCATACTACTAAAGATTATTAATTATAATGTTGTAGTGACTAAAGCGCAAATGAGCACGGACAACTAGGAAACAGAGTGAAAAATAAAAATTCCCCGCATTTCCCCGAGGGGAAGAATGTGAAAGTGCGAATGCACGAGTTGAATTTGCGCGGTTCGGTAATGTTCGCGAAAGAGAGATCACACACACACACACAACTACAAAGAAAGAAAGATGCATTTATTCACAGACACCTATTTGTGTTGTCGTTGTACTTGATTGCTAGAGCGGATCTCAGCTTTGAAATTTCGTGTCAGTACTCCTTTAAGCGGGTGCATTAGCCCTTCTCACGCCCGATTCTTGGCCAATCCCCCACGTGGGTATGTGCCATGTCAGCGGCCAGGTAGCGCGCGCCCATCTCCCCCCGTTGCCAAGGAAGACGAGGAGATTCCTGGCCAATCCCCCACGTGGGTATGTGCCATGTCAGCGGCCAGGCTGCGCGCGCCCATCTCCACGTGCGCGGACATCGCCGGTGGACTGCAGGTTCAGGGTCGCTTAAGAAGTGCATTGCACTTAAAACCGGGCTTAGACGTTTAGATTTGGCTGTGAGTATATAAGACTATTGCGCGTATTTCGTTTTACTGTGGCCGGCTGGCTGAATTGAGTCATCCACAGACCGACAGGCAGACAGACAGACAGATAGACAGACCAAAATTTCTCGGTTTAAGTAGCCCAAGAAAGACTATCGTCTTTAAAAGCGCTGTCCCTTCTCGTCATTGTTCGGCCTCATTCGCAACGTCTTCAGTCAGAAATGGAGCGCGGTGTAGGATTGGTGCAACGAGTGGGTAGATCACCATGTACATTGCGTTCCGCCCGCAGGGTCGAGGGATCGAAACCAGGCGCCGGATAGTATTTTTTTATATAGTGTAGGGGGAGGGGTGCGGACGACGACTACGGATGTCAACGCGGGTGACATCGTGAGTTACTGAAATGCTCTGCATTTAATTGAAGTAACAGCCAGGGTTCATGCGGACATACACTGACCATATCACGCGGGACTTTCTGTTGTAAGCATCGAAAATGGCGGGAATTACATTAACAAAGACGCCATTTACACCGAGATGTAAGGGAGCAAAAAAAACAGTTCCGGAAAACAAACAATAGCAAAACAAAAGCATGCAAGCCCACCAGAATGCGCACGCGGCGTAAATTTTCCCGTGAAATTACTCCGAGGATTTTTAGACACTGTTGTTTAAAATTATGCCAATACAGTCGAACGTCGTTATTACGAACACTGATGTAGCGAATTATCGGCTATAGCGAACTCAATACGACCTTTAGTTGGTCAGGCTTTATTTCAGTGACAGTTATTCTTTTTATAACGAAACGAAAACTGCCAGAGAAACTCGCGATATCGGTTATAACGAAGAAATAGTTTGTTCACGCGAGTCCTTAAACTCGCTATCTAGTTTCAAAAGCAAAATATAAAACATAGAAAATAACAGTTTGTAAAACTACAAATGTAGAAAAGGCGCATTCGTGTGGGGACACTGTGGAAAACTTCATGCGGCAGTGCTGTGAATATCCGCCAGGCGAAGACCACATCCTTCTTCAAGTAAACTAGAACGCATGCCTGCTTTGTCAAACGTGCTTCGTTATGTTGTAATTTCACGTTGCCATATTCCGGGCCATTTAGTTTGAAATGCCAAAAGAAGGCAGCTAAGAATTACTTGGTGTATAGCGGGTTCGGAACCTACAATAATGCGTTTAATTATCTAGGATTTTTGCGTGAGCCAGATTGTCGATTTGTTAGAGCCGATTTCTGTCTGCACTGTTACAGCGAATATCGGATATAACGAATTAATTTACTGTCCCGATACAACCTCGTCATGACGAGCGTCTACTGCACCTGCCAAGTGCACCGGGTGCTGCGTACGCAGCTGATGTTTACCGCATCGCAAAGGTGGGTGCCCCGGAGGTTAAAGTTGCGATAACGTTTCGCGAATAGGGACGTACACCGCGGTGCAAACGCCCGGTAGCCCCGAAGATCGCCCGAACACGTAACTGGTAAAGCCTGACAAACAGCCAGCCGGCCAACGCGCTGCGCACCGATCAGGGCAGTCGGACCGGTCGGGAAAGCACCGAGCCAGCCTTCTTCGATGCGGCGTCGCCACATTTCGTAAGGACGGCACAGGCGCCGTTTGCCTTTCAGTGCGAGCTGGGAGAACCAGACCTCGCCTGTATGCCCGGCGAACGCGCAACATACCTTACTTAACTCGCGCTGCGACGCGCCAGGAATGCCAACGAGCGAATTGAGGAAAAATCGCGAGTCGCAGTTGGTGGTCTGCAGCGGATATTGGGCACACACACGCATAGCGAGTTCGTTCTTCATACCGAGAAAAGTCGTCTTTGCACGTTTGAAACATATGTTTTTTTTTTTAAGGTTGTAGTTTTGGGGTCGTCTTTTCTGGTACTTTTAGACAATACGTGTTGTAGCGAAGTATCAATACTCGTCAGATTCGAAGAAAATCAACTATCCGCTCGTATAAGAGCAGTTCATCATTCGTGCGTGTTTGGTGTCATACACTACTCATGTGCCGTGTGAATGGCGGCATCCACCTGTATTCTGGGGCTGTAATTAGGGCCTCAACCCTTTCCCAAGTACCTATTATATCAACTGTTACCAGTCAAGCTTTTCAGTTATTGGCCACACTGTTTATATTGGTCATTCCTGACTACAAGTATAGCATTGTAGGCGTAACGTGCATCCTATATATCTTACGCGTGCAGTTTAAAAGAGCGCATTCGTAGGACTGGGAAAAGAATAAGTGAAAGGGGGGGGGGGGGGGCAGGCTACCAGCAAACACTTCTACTGCGCCTCAGGCGAGGATGGTGCTGGTACGATCAAACCGCGCCCCACAATGCGTCCGTTGCCAGCGAGGTAGTCTTACGTACGAACAACTTTGTCAACCTGCAACCGGGTTTTCTATGCGGTGGTGCGAGTAACTCCCGAAAACTCGACATTGGTGCTTCCAACTATCACAGCAGGCATTTATTTTCCTCACAGCAAATAACCTAAATAGGGCAGTTGAAACTAAACGGAGCACCCGAACTTCAACGAAATAGGATTGATTATTGTATTCATGCTCCATCGCGCACTGTGCAAATGTTAGAGCACGGAACCCTGCATGCCTGTCATTGATACGCAACACCTTGCGCCGAGGCGCGCGTAAGTCCGCGCAATGCTTCTTGCATGCGGAACAGCGCGTGCGCGCTCACTTCCTTGTTTATAAAACAGTTCCTGCTTCCTCTGCTACCGCCCTACTTGTTACGCGGCGAATGTGTGGCCATGAAAAACAAAATGCCTGCACCTTCAAGCATGAGATCAGCGACACCTGTGTCCGCAAAGTTTCCTAGGTATAAGAGGCAAATAGAAAACCGCAAATCAGCCGGATGTACACAGGATCAATGGCGAATCCAAGGAAGTGGTGCTTAGGACGGCAGACTACTATGTCTAGAATCAGCGATAAGTTCGTAACCCGTGTAGAAGCACTTCTTCAATCCAACTGTTCCAGAATGTACTGGCCAACTTTCTAGGGTTTCTATTGAACGCCTGGATAGTTTAGAATTCAACTGAGTTATATTTGTAAAACGTGTTTTTCACTGCTCAAACGAATTTATTTTTTTAAATTTAAACTCTACTGCAGGCCAGACTTTAGAACAAAAAAAGTGAAAAAAATTATAGCGTGAATCTCAGCCAGATGGCATAATTATACAATATTTAGAATGACAAGCAGAAAAATACCAAAAGGAGTAATAGGCTGCATCTGAAGAAAACAAAAACAAAAAAATGATCAATCGGTACATGCAAATTGTTAGGGAAAGATGTGACGACCGGGAGACCGTTCTCATCAGATACTGTGCGTCCTAAGAATGAGTGTTTATGAGCGTTTGTGTTAGTCGAGCAATCGACACTGATGTTACGCTTACTCACCTTACGCCCTGGCGTGTTTTCCACGCCGAGTTTCGAGGGATAGTGACAGCAGAAGCGTACAACTCAACCAGAAATCCCTCGTACTAGACTTACGACCGTTATCGCCCACCCACACAAAGATCTAATGGGCGCACTTCGACTTCACAGTCCATTTCAAAAGCTTCTTCGATTATCTCCGTGGCATTTCCACGCGCGCCGTTCCACTGCGGCAAACAATCAAGAGGCGAGGCGGTCGTCACGTAGACACAGTTCACGTCGTTGACCGAGAGGACCTGGCACTCCACTGTGGAGCAGTTCGGTTTTTTTGTCAAGGATGACTTCGATCGCCATTTAACATAAACAGTGTAACGGTAAACAGTTTCAGCAATCAGCATCCACGCCAAGATCCCATGCTGTCTTGGTTGTGCTTCTCACACCATTTTATGGGTGTCTTTGCGGAGATCAGCGCTGGTTGATTTATTGCTACAAAACAATCATTTCTTTGATTAATTTCATGAAAATACATACCTACACACATACATACGTATATGCATGCATACCTACATACCTAAATACGTCTGTCATCTGTCACGAGTGTTATCCATGAACCTATAGGCAATGTGAAATGCGCTTTTAGATCACTAGATTGCTTGAAAAAAAAATTATGTTGTTATTTAACCCGAACGTATGTTGCGGTAACTTCACTTTCGCATAATTCCGTATTTCTTATAGAAGCAACGACATCTTGTTAAATAATTGAAATATTTTAGATCCAATCAGTGTTTTTCTGGAGTTTTAACTTTAAACACGGCTTCTCCAAATCGATGCTTCTAGATCGGCCGAGTGTGGAATTTCTGACGTAATCGCCGTACAAAGAAACTGTTTTCTGTCTGGGCTGAAATCACGCGCCAGCGCCGCGTATATGTACTCTGTTAAGGTCTCGTGACAGCCCGCCGCAGAGCCACGTTGCGGCCCGTGTTTTCAATGTTGCAGCCCGTTATTTCACAAAGTGCCCCCGCACCCAACGCACGGGCACGGAAGCGGTTGCATAAGCGGCGGGGGGCGTCGCGCCAGCGTCAGCTCGCTCACGCACGCACGCGAAAGCAGGCTCGCCGCTGCCAGGCCTGATCGAGCATTCAGCATGCAGTGAGCCAAGGCACGCCCGCTTATATATGCGAGAGCAGCAGCTCCAAGGACAAACAAACTTGGCGCGCAGGCCTCGATCAAAGTTACACGTGCCGATGAGGCGCGCACATCCAACAGGAGGAAGCCTCGCCAGAGCCGCCCTTGGCGCGACGCGGAGACACTTTCATCTCCTGGCACCGTATCTGAACGCACTGGCGGGACGGTGCCATGCCGGCCTGCAGACATCGTTTGGGCCGGAAGCCATTGGAAGCAATCAATTGCTTGGCCTGCAGCGTCCGGATCCGGCACGATACGGGGTGCACCGTGCGCTCTTTTCCTTTAAGTTACTCAGCAAATTTTCGGCGAGAGCGGCGATGCGTTGGCGCGTATACGGACGCTTAACGAAAGCCGCTCGCCTGGTTTGCAGGCGAGGGCGGGAACCGGGAAAAACCTAGCAACGCGCCGCACGAGAGGCGACGACCTGAGCATCTCCGCAGGCGCTTCCAGAGAAGCCGCCGCATCTGGTGACGAGAGCAGACAGTGCTGGGAAATAAAGACAGGGCGCGCATTCCCCTCGCTCTCCCGCCGTGCGCCGAGTAAATTTCAGCGAAGCTAACTCGGGCTCCGCCTACAGTGCCGCCGGAATTCTCGCTCTCTGCAGCCGGCCGCGGATTCATTGACTCGCTGAGCTCTTGCGTACAAACGAAACGGAGGTCTATCGAAAAGCATCCGAGGGCCAACGAATTAGTACCGACGCCTTTTCATGGGTCTTTGGCGTTCTACTTTACATGTAAACACCAAAGGCATTTGAAAGAGGATAAATAGGCTATCCTTCGCATGGCGTCATCAATATATGCACGCACATGGTATCAGGCTATTTAAGGACGTAACACGTGTGCGTGAAGACGATCGCACAGAAGACGACAACAGCTGGGCATGACCCGAAACGGCTGTTGCAGGATCCATGTGACCATGCAGCGTCGCCGTGGTCCGAGAGTTTCCCGAGCTGGTCCGGCGGTCAGGGAACGCTTCGTCGGCGGTCTGCGGGCTCGGCGCCAGTGATCCCTCGCGGCAAGGTCGTCTTCGCTTCCGGTCACTGTTTTTGCCCGTTGCGGTTCACAGACGGGTTCTCCCTCGTCAAGGTCGTCTTAAGCCGCGCAGGCACAAAATACACACCGTAGGGCGGGGTTTGGGCTTATTCTGACGTGCGGTCGCTCGCGCCGCAGCCAAGCCGCGGCACGACCTACAGCGCGAATAGTGTGATGTGAATTGCGTAATGTGGGATATTGATAGAGCGTGCGAGCGTGCGTGCACGGAGAGTCATGCACATCAGCTTACTGGGTAGCCCTTAAAGGGACGCGGCAACACTTCTTAACTTTTTTTAAAATCTTAAATGCTTGCAGAACGTAGTCGCCCAACACACGCAGTACTTAGATTAAGGGATCGCAAAGTACCTCAGCCAAAAATTACGGCTCAATGCTCATCGATAACTTGGAAACTCGCTCAAAAGACTTTTTTCTCTTTCCCGGTCTTGACGTTCTTCGACCGCTCGAATTACGTCATTAAGGCCATGTAGCGAGTGTTGGCCGGTTTTCCTTCAGTTGTAGCAATGAACGCTTTTCTATGGCAACTTTAAAAATAAAGCCACAATAACAAAGCAGAAGTGGATGGCGTATCTGGTGCGACGAGCAAATCACGCAGTGCCGCCGCGTGCTGGCGATAACTATAGCTTTCTCAGTGGTTCCAGACGCGAAGGAAAGAGTGAAAGCGCTTATCGAAAGTGTTGCAGGGTCCCTTTAAAGGGGCCATGAAGACAAAATACAACTTCGGTTTATTTGAAACAAATAGACTTTAGTATCTCACTCATCTCCATTCCAGCCAGGAAAGGCGATTTTTAAAGCGAAAAACGCAAGAAATATTAAGTAACTTTCAAATTTCGCGCCATAGTGACGTAATATGGCCAGGGGTGACATGCTATGTACCAGCACTAAAACATTTTTATCGGTGTGTTAAATGCGAGTAAGAATTCGAGTGATACGATCAAATGGGTATTAGAAGCCCCAATACAATCTCCCAGGCATATTTTTGGCGGCCGGCAATCGCAAAAACAAGATTCGTGGCGTCATAGAAAAATTTCTGGAAACTAGCTAGGGAGTCGCCATTGTTGAATATGTTTTCTCTTAATATGTCGAATATTTGTGTGAAGTTGGCGATAAAATTGTTATTGTAGTAATCGCGACAAAACAGCCTTTTTAATGTACTAAACGTATTTTGTCGTCATGGCCCCTTCAATAAGGTTCCAGTCTCACGCTGCCTTTATTCCGTGTTAGGCCACAGTGTGGCCACATCAAGGATACTTTACGATGCATCCAAAAGTGACAGGCAATGATCGTCTACAAAGTAAAAAAAAACTGTCAGTCGTTTTACTTATTTATTTATTTATTTTAGTTGTCCTTTGTGTCGAACTTCTCGCAGCACGTTACTTGGGGTGCAACTTCCCTGGGTCACATTCTGCAAACTAGACTGATTAATACTTCGCCGCCTCACTATTTTTTCTGTTCTATTTTGTCAGACTCGCGTATAATCCCATTACCGAGGATATGTCCATTAACAGCACCATGTTCTGGTGCGGCTAATTTAATTTCTTGCGGGTATGTATTATCCTGCATTAGCCAGTACTTCGCGCAGTTTCTTCAATTAAACCAGACGCACCTTGATGAAGTCGGCGGTTTGACGGCATACCGTCTGGTCAGGAAACATGCTTGAAATGGTTTACTGGTCACTGACCAAAGTCAAAATACACAAATTACGTTTCGGGAGCACTACGGCTCTCTTGTTCACACTGAAGCAACCGGATGGACGTAGTGCTCCCGAAACGTCATTTGACTTTGGTCAGTGACCAGTAAACCATTTCAAAGCAGACGCAGTGCTGTCGATATTCGTACGTGCGCTGCCGCCTTACAAAGTTGCGGAAAGGTTGTTCCGTATTTCGATAGATATTTCACTCTACTGGCCCTCTTCCCCTCTTCTCTCTTCTTTCTAACGGCGCACGTTTCGGCTGCGAGTCAATTAATCCCACCTTATGAATGCAGGGCCAGGGAGAAAAGGCCCGTTGGCCGCGTTTACGCGGAAGAACTCCTCGCGGGCAGCGAAGCCCAGTGGTTTCGATCACAGCCTCCATAAAATGCACACCAAAGCCCCCAAAAGGTGGCTGATGTGGGATCCCAGCGTTGGCCCGTGCAAGCCGCGGGAGCGACACTCCCGCGGGGTTGTCGCGCAGGCGAGTTTCCTCCGCAACCGGCGCGCGGCCTTATTCCGGTCCCGGATACACGGCTTACGCAAGGGAAAACAGAGCGAAGAAGAAGAAGAAGCGGGAGATAGCATCGCTGTTGCGTCACCTTCCGCGTGGCGGCGGCGCAGAACGTTTCGTGTTGATATCCTCGAGGAAACGAGAGGCGACGGAAGGAAACGACGCCGCGGCCGCACCGACGCCGAGTTCCTGCGCTCTGCGAAGGAGCGCGGCTTACTCGAAAGGACACTGTTCGCCGAAGGTTCATTCGTCTGGCGCGGGCGAGGCTGTATCCGCGGGCGCTCCTTTCTTCTCCACCAGGGATTAATACCACTGCCAGACTGGAAAAAACAATTAAAGCCGGAAATGAGAGAGTTAAGATCGGCCCTTGGGAGATTGTGAACACGGAACTCCGGATATGCAAACGTCCCCTGAGGAAGTATTCGTATGCGCGCATTATTGCGGAACGTAGGCCGAGCTCGGCAGACCTTCTAGGCTACGATTGAGACTGAGCGTGCATGCGTGTGTGCACTTTTCTTTTTTATTCTTTCTTTCCTGCAAGGCATTATATAACCATTTTATTTAACATAAAGTGCAAGAAGATTTGCGAGCCGGAAACAGGACAAACGACGTTAGGAGACATCCGAATTGGTGAAAACAACTTAGGTATTTACTAACGAGCAAAATACCGACGAGAACACTTAGCGCCAAACCTCAGTTGTCCGCCGAAAGTTGAAGCTAGTAGAAAGCTGCGAAACGCCGCAGCTATCGCATGCCACCTAGCACATAGCCAGCCTTGGCGGTGTGACTTCTAGTGTAAGTGCATACTTCTAGGTATAGACGCAGTACTTGACATACATATTTCTAATGTTGCCGAACAAAGAGTAAAACGAGCGAGAGAGCGAGCTCTTGGCGTGTGCCTTCAGACCAATCCACACACAGCTGCCACGCCCCCGAGGTTGCCAGTCATAAGAAGCTAACGCTTTGAAGAAAAAAATGGCTGCTGCGGGATCTCAAAATCGTACAGCAATCGCGTTTAATAAATGCAAGATCGATGCTTCCCTGCGCACACGCGAAGTCCTCGCTTACCCGAAAGGGCTGCTGCTAGAAAGGCGAACATTGATCCGCGCTGTCACCTGCCAGCGACTAAAAAAGAGCGCGCGCCGACTTTGGCCCGCTCCACTTTCTCTGCCTCCCCGTCTTGGCGTCTTTAAAGGGAACGAACTGGCCCCGCGGGTCCAGCTGTCGGTGACAGGGATTACGCACGCCGGACGGAGAGCTCGAACGGGCACAGAACGGGAGACGCTTGAGGCACGTGTGTCGCAGGGCGACCACGACAAAGCCATTTTCTTTCAAAGAATTGGTTGATTTTAAAAAGAAACGATAAGTATTAAGCCCGAGCTCCTAGGTTTAGGAGGCGCCACCGCTGCATTTCTCCTCGAAAAATTTCACGAAGGAACAAATAAAAGGCTATCATGCAACCAGTCGATAAGGGCTAGTTCAATTTTGTCGGGTTCTTTTGGAAGTTCCAGCGACCGTTGAGCCATAACACCTTGAAGCAGTTGTGTTTTATTTTATTACTAAGACGAGTTTTGGTAGGTGTGATTCAGTGTATCCGTTATTTTTTTCAGTTCGTATCGAAGAAGAGCGGTTCACTGCAGCAAACGGTATGTTTCGGCGTAGTGTGTGATTTATTTCTTCTTTTTTTTTCAAATGTAATAACCGGTCAATAGAATCTATAACAAAATGCAACGCTGAAGTACTAATAACATCCATTAATAGCATAGAGTGTGTTCTTCGACCTCGTATTTGGAGGCCCCGCAGGGAAACACGCGGAACGATTCATTGTGCAAAGTTAGATCAGGGGTATTTCGATATAACGAGAACTAGTCCTCTTCTGAATACCTGGGCTGTTCGAATATGACTGAGAAAAAAAAAAACTCCTGTCAAAGGCAATTAACTGTTTCTAAACTTAGGAAGATAGCGGAACCACGCGCCTGCGTACAAGTTCTACATAGCCCATATTGCAGCAGCTCGTTAATATTCGATGTCGCCTCGCTGACGAACCCCTCTGGAGAACCAGTCGTCTAATTATATCGAAAGCTTCAGTATGTGAACGCTGTAGTATATTTACAGTTGCTGACACAATGTTATTTATCACTTTTTAAACACGACATCCAATCAGCGTTGATGCTTCGCACGGACAACTTGTAACGAAATTCTCGGAGCACATCCACTCCAGATACTAGTATCTGCCTATAGGAAGCCCCATAGCGGTTTAGAGCTCGAATTCGCAAAGCAAATGAATTATTCTGCAATAAATGCCACCCTTTTTCGTATTTGTTTGTCGATATCCAATAACCTGGCGACATCTCAAGAATGAGTCAGATTACACTGATATTGTATTTCTTAGTGTTTTTTTTTTTTCACCGGCCAACTATTTTGCGTCGGAACATCCTATTCCGAAAACTATTGAAGTGTAGGCTTTTGGCGGTTGCAAAAAAAAAAAAAAAAAAAAAAAAAACGTCTTGCGCAACCCGAAAGGAAGACCCGTGCAATGGTACCGCGCGCGCCAAAAACTTTTGGACGAATTTTAGCTGCGGTTACATTCCTGCGACAGAAGCGCATCGCAGCGAGCGAGAGCAGCGGCAAGGCTGCGCATATGCAGTCCTGCTGGCGCACGGACTCCGGTGCCGAATCATTCCGCTTCCGTTGCGTCAACGCGGCAGAAAATGGCTTCTCTGCGCGTCTGTCACAGTCATGTCTTGTGCATGCGAGCCTGAGCGAGCTCACAAACTCATTACAGCAAGTACCAAAATCTGGCGAAAAAAAAATTCTCGAGGAGAATTTACAGTGCGGCCTTGCGGTAACGATAACCCGCTCTCTAACAAAACCACGCGGGTGAAGAGCGCAGTCTTCCTGCATACATTAACAGACCCACGCAGCCAGGACCCGAAGCCTGAAGAATACGAACGCAACGCTAAGTTTGTGGCTTTATGTGCGCGCAGAAGTTACGCGAAAGAAACTTGGTCTGCCACGCGTGGAGTGTTTGCTTGTTTCGCATCCCTTCACCACTCGCTTTCTAGTCTCCCCCAATTTCTCGAGTCAGTGGCGCTTTCTCAGTGGCAAACCAGGCATGACGTCTTCCAATTATTGCCCGTGGCGCCGAAAGAAAGAATAGAGGGCGAGAACCCGCGCTTTGGTGAGCTGGTCGCGGTTAAGCGGGGAAGCGAAATTGATTGCCCGATCGCAGAACCGCAGCGTCCCTAAACTTGAGCCCCACGCCACAGTGCCCGGATGCTGCAAGAGACTGCACGACCACGGGAAGGTCGCGAACTTTTTCCTTCGCAGATGCAGCATGCAACAACGTTGGAATGGTAATAAAAAAAGGCAGGTTGAGGGAAGGGCCCTCTTTTCGAGCAGTTCTTTCGGAACAATGCGCTGCTAATCTCACAATATATCGGGGATTGCGACGGGAAAAAAACGTCCGTGAGATGATCAAGGAGCATGCAAAAGGGTCATTCAAGCGGCTATCCGGGAGGCGCGTCATGACCTCGCACGCAAGGTACCGGGCTTTCCCTTAAAAGAAAAACACCCAAAGAAAAAAAAAGGAAAGTCAAAACTATCCCGGCCCTTATAGTGGAATTAATGAGCCTTCTTAGATAGAGGCTTTAAGCCCGCTTTAGTTGCTGGAGCGGCAAAACCTGTGGGCCGACGCGAGGTATTCGCAGCGGCCATTTCAGATAAGAAACATCCTAAAACGGAACGTTGCAGCTGCCCGTACACGTTCCCTTAGACCAGGCGGTCCCCAAGACTTTTGCGGCGGTAGTGGTGGCGCTGGTGTAACCACTGAAGTCCTCTGCCTCGGAAATACACACATGCGTTTCAGAACGTAAATTACAAATGTATAACACGCCCACACATGCACACACTTATCTATTGCTTGTATTCACTGGCGAGGCGCGCATGCAGGCAACCGCATGAGTGCGCCGTCACTCGTTACGTCACATGACTGTGTTGTACGTTAACAAACTCTACCGCACCGAACGCAGGGTATTGCCTCGAGTCCAATGTGAGTGCGATGAATAATATATCTGTTGACACCACCGTTGAGAATCGGGTTGAAACAGAGCAGACGACGCCCGCCAGTGCTTTTTTTTTTTTTTTTTTTTTCGGCGAGCGGGCGCAGTGGTCCAAGCAGCGCCATGTCTGTTGCTTATCGGCCATGTCCATGGCCGTTTCCAGTGTTGCCTAGCGCAGAAATTGACAGCTCAACTTTTCAACGAATACAACCTGCATGTATAGGAGACACAACTTTGGACAGGGAGGCAGCCTTAGTTCGCTGTCAACAAACGTTGGTTGCCAGCTGAGGCTGCCGCACTTTTGTCCAAACCTGAGTCTCCTCTTGGCTTACCATCTTCGAAGAGTTCGTCGCTCTATATGAATACACACACACGCACACAACCGCGTGCGCCCGACGTATATACTCGGCAGTCGCGTGCTCCCTTCCGCCTCTCGTGCGCTCCATTTAGGCCGGCGAACTCGTCGGAAGCGTTTTAGTATACGTTGCGTCATGACACGCGAGAGTTGCGCGCAGTTTCCGTGTCACACGCACGTTTGTTGGTCCGCCGTGTCGCTCCACGAAACCATTCGGGGAGAAGAAGACGGGGTCACACGCATGTACACTATACACACGCCGACAAAACACATTCACGTCTGTTTCGAATCAGCTCCTGTTTATACTTCCCGCGCATGCTTCGGCAAGAATTTTCGGTTTCCTTTCCCGCCCCAGAAGTTCTAGTCTCTGGAACGCACGTATATATGCTGGCTCCACGCGTTCGGGGCACGTCTGCTCTTTACAAACAGCCGGCCGTATACTGTGCACACGGCTCCCAGACTATACTCCGAGCCTGCCAAGAAAACGTGGCCGCTTGAGCATAGTTTCCCTTCCGAAGACATAAGGGGTGGGTCCTTATTTGCAACGATGCCTGAGAAAAGCATAATTAGAAAGCCCATACGGCCCTGTGCGCATACGTTTGTTGAATGAGGAAGTTAGTGTGCCTCTCACTTTCTTCCTTCGACATCAGGCTTGAAAATATCGGTGAACTTCGAGTTAACTTTCAGTGATTGGTGATGAATGAATGAATCAATTTATTGTCAAGAAAAAAGGAAAGGACGGTCGACCAGCAGGCGTACTTTGTCCCACCTAGGGGTGGACACCGGAACAGGGTGATCTTTGAGCTGACAAAATCGAGTTAACCAACATAAGGCTGGATTTCTGGCGGTTAACGTGATTAATTAAGGCCGCATTATCTGTTCCCGAATATTTAAACGCCATGTAAGTGGCTGGGCGAAGTTCGTAGCTGACAGATACGCAGACGGGCCCCGAAGCACAGCAGCTGCAGGCAATCTCTTGCAAGCGGAACCGAATAGAACGAGTTGACCGAATCGGAGCTGATTCGTGTCACCGCAGTCTTCGTCCTTGTTTCCTAAACACACATTCACTACGAACTTTGTGTGAATGAGCCAGCAGTCAGCCCGTGGTGTGAGCCGTGGCTCACTCCTTTTTCGACACCATGTTTTCACTCATTCCATTACTTTCGCCTCAGTGCCCGCACCGTTCGAATTCATTGCTCTAGTGTGCGCTCTCTTCGACACGGGAAAGCTCGCTTAGGTAACGAATTTCGTTTCACTTTTGCGCTCGAGTCGAAATCGCTGCCCCAATGCCCGATCCCTCTGAGCGGCGTAAGGTCGCACACGCGACGGATTTCCGGGCCGCGCAACGCACCTTTAGCACGTTCAACGCACAGAATGCATAACAGGGCGTACGCGTAGAGGCGGCCTATATCATCGATGGCCTAACCGCCGGTGCAGTGCGCACTCCCCGCCGCCTTCCCCTATTTATCTTGAAAGCAAAGCGTCGGCGCAACCGGAAGTCACCCGCAGGACACACGCGCGCGTATCCGCGGCGTCCCGCGCGGCAGGCGCGTGCCTTCGATGGGATCACGCGGCGGAGGCGAAAGTCGCCCGCGAGGCACAGAAAAAAAGCGGGAACGTGCGCAACGAGTTGCGCTGTCGGTCGCGCAACGAGCAAAACAAAGAAAAAGAGGGACAGAAAACGAATTAAAGGAAAGGCACCGCCGGGGCGCAAGCTAGCGCGCGCGCCGGAAACCCAGGCTATCGAAACCGGGTCTCTTCGAACTGGATGTCGCTGATCGATGCCGCTGGCGCAACACTGGTTCGGGGCGACCCTCTTTTGCCTCCTCGCTGGCTGTCTTGTTCGTCGCGTTATCACTCTGAGAAAATCCGTAGTTTATCGAAGACAACGACGTACGAGCTCTGGCTGTGTCAGAAGTTCATGGACGAGTGCGCGCTGTTGTGAAAGTGACGGTTTTTTTCTCTGAGAACCCGACAGGGGCAAAATCCGGTCCGGGCCCTATTTCTCTGTCCCTTCGGGGTGCCAGGAAAGAGAAGTTAGGTTTTCAGAAAATAAAAAAGACCGACCAGTAGTAGGGTTATAACCTTGTTCCAATAGACAGGTCCGCTAACGACTTGGACAGACCCGGTATATTTAGCCAGGTAGAAGTGTGACCTACGCTTTTAATTGTGCTGAGGAATTCTATAAATAACGTAAGCGTTGGGAGAACTTTCGGAGTCCTTCAAAGTCGGGAAAACGTTGCGTGTCTGTCCTTCGTGTGCTGGACCGTCTTCGAGATCCGCAGCACAGCAGACATGCTTGCACCGCGCGTCCTGTGAATCAACAGAACGCCTCGTTTACAAGAGCCGATTGTCGAGCATCTTGGGATGTCGAGACGTCCACCATCGGGAGGTACGCAGCTGGGCTTTTGCTTAACTACTGGCCCTGCGTTTGGAGCGAAGCATCGGCGAGAAAACACGAACCGATAGAAAACAAGCAAGCTGATTGATTGATTGTGGGGGTTTAACGCGCCGACGCAACGCAGGCGATGAGGCGCGCCGTAGTGGAGGGCTCCGGATTAATTAAGACCACCTGGGGATCTTTATCGTGCGCCGAAATCTCGTACACACGGGCGTTTTTGCTTTTCGCCTCCATCAGAAAAGCGGCCGCCGCGGCCGGGAAGAAAACAAGCAAGCAAGCAAGATCAAGATGCACGGGAACTGGCCAAATCGACGTGAGTCGAGAACGTTCAGGCTTTTCGCATCAAGAAGTGATTTCACCGTGGCACCCCTGCTGGCAGAACCACGAAGGCCGAAAGCGACTGAGCCAAGTGTCTAGCAACGACGATGGTGAAGCACAAAGAACATGGTAGTTCGGCCAGGCCGATGAGCCTGAATGCACTTCACTGGCGAAAACCAGACAAGAAAAAAGAAAGATTGCCGTATCGGATGAAATCCATTCCCATGCCGTTCTGGTGGTGTCAAATATTGAATTCATGTGCACTTGCATTCGTTTTGATCACAAGGATACGTTGTTTTGCGCATGCTACCGCCCACCTAACGCATCACCATCCTTCTGTGATGAACTGCATGATTGCCTCAGCAAAGTTGTAATTAGGTTTCCGAAACCCCCAATATTCTTATTGGGAGATTTTAATTACCCTGCCATTTCGTGGAACGAGCCTTTTCCTGTTGCCAAATATAATTCATCTGAGTGCCTCGCTTTTATTGATGTCTGCTCCACTTTTAACTTGTGTCAGCTCATAAAAGAACCAACTCGCGTTACGGAATCCTCGGCCAACATACTTGATCTTCTACTCACCTCAACCCCGGATGCTGTTTCGTCATTAACACTTGTACCAGGTTTAAGCGATCACACTGTTGTTCATTTCACGATTAAATCTCTTTTATGTCGCCCATCTACGCAGCGTAAAACAATTCGAGATTACAGCAGAACCGATTTCGAATCGATAAATAGTGCCTTAGAACTATTTCTTGCTTCATTCGTTCCTGAATTCTGGGAGCGTTCGGTGCATGAAAACTGGCGGTACTTTAAGGCTACAGTTGATGGTTTGATAGACCAACATATCCCGCTTCGCAGATTGTCCTGTGATAAACAGTCGCCATGGTTCACCCAAACTTTGAAACGATTACTAAACAAAAAGAAAAGGATGTTTCGCAAATACAAGCAAAATAAAACTGCCGACAGATAGTCTTCCTACATACGCGCTGCGCAGGAGTACATAACGGCTCTTAAGAGTGCAAAACATAATTTTTTTCACCAGACACTTCCGGCATTGCTATCTACAAATCCACAGAAATTTTGGAACGTTGTGAATATGCGTAGTAGATAGCCCGTGATTCTGCGAACAGAGAATAGCGTTTTCGTACCTCATGAGGAATCATGTGCTCTTTTGAATAATGCGTTCGCTTTATCATTCCCTAATAACGCACCGACATCTTTTCCTGTTATGCCTAGTACAAATTTTCAACAAATGGAGCCCATATCAATTGACTCGGCGGGGATACGCAAATTGATTAAAAATGAAAAGATTCATCCACGGAGGGAATTGACGGTATAAATTACAAATTCCTGAAAAGCACTGACGAGTTATCGTCTATTATCTTGGCTCTCATTTTCACTCAGTCATTACAGAACGCCACTCTGCCCGATGACTGGAAGGTCGGCAAGGTGGTTCCGGTACCCAAGGCTGGTGACATGCATTGCCCATTCAACTACCGACCTATATCTATAATCTCGATACCTTGCAAACTATTGGAGCACATAATTTATTCTCACCTTGTTAACTACCTAGAATCTAATTCATTTTTCTCAGCCAATCAGCACGGTTTTCGAAAAAATTACTCGTGCGAAACCCAATTGCTAGCTTTTACTAATTATTTGTCCAGGATGTTAGATAATTCCTCTGTTATAGACTGCATCTTCATTGATTTCGCTAAAGCGTTTGATACTGTGTCTCATAGCTTACTGCTTTGTAAACTCCGTAGCCTCAATATTGACCCAAATGTACTGAAATGGATTGCATCCTTCTTAAGTGACCGCACACAGTACGTAAGTGTTAATAACCATGACTCTAATATTTGCCCTGTAACATCAGGTGTTCCCCAGGGATCTGTGCTTGGCCCACTCCTTTTTTTAATATACATTAATGATCTTTCTAATACCGTCGTCTCTCCTATCAGACTCTTCGCTGACGATTGTGTAGTTTATAGAGAAATCTCTAACACATCTGACATTTCTATTTTGCAGAACGACTTCGATAACGTAAGTGCTTGGTGTGACAAATGGCTGATGAAATTAAATGTCGGAAAATGTAAGGCAATGCGTATAACCAAATCCAAAACAAAAGTAGAACTGCCCACATATAGTCTGAATGGTTCCCCGCTTGATCCCGCTAACACATACAAATATCTTGGCGTTCACATTTCCAGTGACCTTTCTTGGCGCACACATATAGAGTACATTACTAACAAGGCTAACAGCATGCTCGGCTTTATTCGGCGTAACTTTGCCTCAGCACCAATCTCGTTAAAACTTCTACTATATAAAACCCTCGTTCGAACAAAAATTGAATACGCTTCTTGCGTCTGGGATCCGTATACTAACAACCTCATCACTGATCTCGAATGTATTCAAAACCGTGCGGCTCGTTTTGTACTATGCAATTATTCCAGGACAGCAAGTGTAACTAATATGAAACTAACCTTGAACCTTCCTGACCTTGCTAAAAGGCGAGTCCTTTCTCGTTTGTGTTTGTTCCACAAAATATTTTTTTACAACGAATATCTAAAAAATGCGCTTTTTTCAGTACCATCGTATGTCTCGCACCGGACTGATCATAAGTTCAAGGTTGGAGTACCCATGTGCAAAACAAATCTTCATTTTTACTCTTTCGTCCCCAAAACCAGCTCCGAATGGAACCACCTTCCCGCCTCCATCATCGCTATCACCGACCCAGCTCATTTCAAGTCCGCGGTGTGCGACTTCTTGTAATTTTTGTTACTAATATATGCTGTATTACTTCTTAGTCCTGTAAAATGCCACTCCTCTCTGTAACGCCTTGCGGCCCTGAGAGTAAATAAATGAAATGAAATGAAGATGCTCGTAGGATGCTCGCTAGAACTTGCCAATGCAAGGACAACAATGCAGGCACTGTCCTTGTCTTGCTAGAGAAATGCATCCACGTCAGAACCAATTAGCCAAAAGTTTGCTGCTGGGCGAGTTGATGTCAACTTTGCGACATGGTTTAAAGGGTTTTAAACTTTTTTTGAAATCTGAAATGCTTGTAGAACGTAGTCATCCAACACACCCAGTACTTAGACTAGGGGGTCGCAGAGTATCTCAGCCAAAAATTACTGCTCCATGCCCATCGGATAACTTGGAAACTCGCTCAAAAACTTTTTCTCTCTTTCCCGGTCTTGACGTTCTTCGATCGACGGCCTGAATTACGTCACTGAGGCCATGTAGCGGCTGTTGGCCGGTTTTCCTTCAGTTGCAGCAATGAACGCTTTTCGATAGCAACTTTAAGAATAAATCCCCCAAAACAAAGCAGAGATGGAGGGCGTAGACGAGCAAATCACGCAGTGCCGGTCCGTGCTGGCGATAACTATAGCTTTCTCAGTGGTTCCAGACGCGAAGGAAAGAGTGAAAGCGCTTATCGAAAGTGTTGCAGGGTACCTTTAAGCGCTAAAAAATGGACTAACCCAAGAAAGAGGAGAGGATAGCGCCTGCCGTGCCCTCTTTCTCGTATTCATCCATTTTTATCGTTTGAACCATGTCGCAAAGTTTAGCCTCTTATCCTGTATGAAGAACCAATCGGTCTGCAGATGGATCCTCCAAAACTATACAGATCAGCCTTCAATTGACGATCTCTACCACCAACCCTTTTGTTCTCGTTGACAAAAGGAACAACTGATGAAGCTTTTTAGTTTTAACCTTTGATGAGATTATGGCCCTACTGTGCTTTGCATGCACGTTAGGCGACTCGGCAGAACGCGCGAATTATAGCGCCGCTAGGATAACCTTGGGATAAAATGTACTGGATAAAACGTAGAAGGTGAAAATCCTAATAGTTGATGTGAGCGAGGCACGCCGAAATCATGTCATGACAACAAGACTTGGAGGCGACCGAAATCTGCGACGCCGGGTCGCAACAGAAAAAGAACTCATGCGTAAGCTCTTAGGTGGCGCGACCGAAGGGAAAGTCAGCCACATTGCAATAGAGGGCAATATGGCCGCCGAAGTGGTGTAACGATGAGCATGAGAAAAGCTCCTAAGGCACTTTTGTTCCATTGGATGAGTTCAACACTGTCAATGTCATTTATCTGCAAAGCGACGTTGTGTTCCCACACAGTACGTCCAGTCGTTTGCTCAATACTTTCCCTCAAGGCAGAACAATGGCCACAGTTTTCGTTCTCTCCCCTCCTCCTCCTCCCGTGTACCACGCACACGTTATTCCCGTCGAATCATGCCGCACACCGTGGTTCCTTGAATAGGGCCGCTCAACTGCTGCAGTCCACTGTACGAATTGTTCGCCACAGCCACGCAGGCGGTCTAAATCGACCGTGCACTGCCCGCAACCCACCCATGGCCAACGAGCAGCTCCTTCTGTGCGCATATACCACACCGTGTGTTCGGGACCTCATCCACAAAATCAGTCCCACAGTCATGCTGCGCTGCATCTGTGCTCGACCATGCACGACGACACATGTGGTCGAGGCGCAGAGATGGACGCGCGAGTCCTGGCGCACATGTGGCTGGCTGTGTTTTCACACACAGCAGGGACAACGTTCCAGGGTCGCGTGGGAGCACAAGTTTGGCAGTGGTCAACCTCCACGTGCGGCGTAAACTGGTTCCCGGAGGTCGTTGCAACGACGCGCATTCTGCACGCATTGTGTGCACCAATCGTATTCACGTCTTTGCAGCCTACGACCACTTAGAGTGCTGGAAAATTGTGCTTTTGGGGCAAAAATGCTGCCTCTATGTAGATGTTACGTGCAAAGACCTGCAGTGGAAGTGTAGAATCGGACTTTCGAATGCAGAAGCACACTTTACAGGCGCTACGAGCCAGCTATGACCATGCCCGTGCTATTTCAAACGAACGTATACGTACGGGTCGCAACTAATTTCTGAAATAAAAATGCGCGAGAAAAAAAAAAAAAACACACCACAAGCCTCAAAGTGGCCGGTTTCGTATGAAAGTGCAGTCATCTTTTTCTTGGAAACTTCTACGAGGCGGTCATACATAACTAGCAATACAACGCCGGGAAAGAGAGACTTTTTTCTCAACTTACATAGGTTTCTCGCCTCTCTCAATCTTTCAAAGGCTTTGCGTTCCCAACGCCAGTACACTGGTCAGCGCGCAAGGGCTGCAGTGGTCCCTTTTCGGGCATCCATTCCGGCAGGTTAAACCACGCAGCGCAAACACATCAAACTGACCAATGTCATGCCCGGCCCAACCCATCTGCAAAGTCCAGACGACGTCTCTACGTCCGGACAAAAAAGGTCCAGTTGAATAGCGCGAACCTCGATTCAGTCTTTGGCGTATACTCCTCTTTTGGTTTGGCTTATCGCAGCGCCAGTCCCGATTGGGCGTTTTTAAGGTGCTTTACTTCATAGATATTGGTGCGGGTGCCCATCCCTTGTAGGTATGGGTTTACTACGTCATTAAAATCGCCATTAACATACGCTGCGAGTAGAACCATGTAATATTTATCAAAAATGCGGTGGTGATTTTTCCTTGTTTGTTGATGAGCAAAACAGTGTGCTTTCTCCACGCATCCAAATAATTTAAAGAAGAAACAAATCGACTCGGATACATAATTGTGCAGCTGCAGCGGCTTTTTGGGGTGCCTTATCGCTTAGAATGCTGATGCCCTATCCGGAAACTCTCGGAAAGGAGCAACAGGAATGTCTACGCCGATCCACACAGACCACTGTCCTAGAGCGGACGGACACGACAACACCACCATTCCTGTTACAAACGGTAATCATCGTCATCAGCACCATGACCGTAACTACCTCCAACCATCAGAAGCCTGCCCCGTCTCTGAAGGGGAGACTATAGCTTTGAAATAGCAGCGAGCGCACGCCACGGCGTGCCTTTATCGATGGCGGTGAAGGGGCAAGCGGGGGGCTTCCCCCGCCATGAACGCAGCCGCGCGCTGGCGTGCCGAGATGCCCCAGTTGCGGCGAAAATTGGTCGTGGCCGCAGTCGCCGCGGTGAGCTACGCGTCGTGCGTCCGCGCTTGCACCACCTGTTGCACTGCCGCGGCATGCGTGCCGGTGCCCGCCCCCGCCGCGCGGGGAACTCTCTCGTCCAGGCCGTTTCGGCCGAACAACATCCGCCACACACGCCCGGCAATAATAAGTGCAGGTACGGGCAGGGATGCGGAGGAAAAAGGGCCTCCTTCTCAGCCCACGTGGCACCTTCGCCTTCAGACCACGGCCGTTTTGCCTCAACCATTCCTCTGCCTATATTTTGCACATATTTTGCACTGTATGTGCTTGGGAACCCCACCAGCGTAAGCAACGGTCGCATTGCCGGAAAGGAAAATGGTAGGGGGTAGAAATATACAAAGTTGAAGCTAGAGAGGAGGCGGAGGAGTAAACTTTATTTAGGCGAGCCTTGGGTTCTGCTGTCTGGGCACCGGCCTGGGGGGGTTCCCGCGAGTCCCGGATACCCTGGCCTGCGGTGGCCACAGAAAAACAGTCAGTAATGGGACTAAGTTGACACGCACTGAAAGGCTAAGTTTTGCTAACGCTGAAACAGAGGGGCGAGGAGAGGCCAAGCAACGTGGGAAAGCCATCCTCGCTGCAGCGCTTCCCCTTGGCTTTTGCCGACGTGGTGCCCGTTTCCGGAGTGTGGTGTTTAAGAAAAAGTAGCCACAATAACAATTTTCGGCCGCTTCGGAAGATAACGCGTGTTCCACAATTGCTTACAATCTAACAAATGAGAGCTTCCTACTCCTGCTTTTGTATACTTATTTGGAGGAATTTATACAACGATGAACACGGTATTGCTTCCCCCGGTTTTCTCACATACTCCTAGACCGCACTTCCCCTCTTTGGAGAAGAACTGTTTTGAACGGAAAGCGGAAATTTTAATTGAGGGCAGTGCATTGTGACTTAAGGACAGGGAGCTAGAAGAGGACGAAGCACAGAGCGCTGGCTCAAAACTGAGTGGCTTTAATTAAACAATTTGTGTTTAAATACACACCCTGCGCACGCACGCAACGTGGCGCTGGCCGCTGGTAATTGTAATTGGAGCAAAAAGCACCACAAGAGGAACAAACCAGGACTGATAATTATCTTATCCGCACCACCAATGAAAAAAGAAATCGAAATTACGAGCGCTGGCTTAATTCCGTACGTCGGATAATATATTTTTTTAATGCAGCCATTAGCCCCCGCTTCACCGGGTGCCGATGGACAAACAACGTGAGCATCGCGCAGAAACCAGATACACAACCCACACGCTATGCACCGTGTGCAGCCCAGAGACCTGGGCGTCCCTTTCAGCGGCAGATGATGCTCCGTTTTAGCTTTGCCAACGTGATCAGGTAACAGGGCCACTAATGGAGGCCTGAAAAATAACCACCCACGTGCAGTGCGCTCGTTACGTGGGCACAATATTGCATTTTGAATGGGCCATTCGGATAAAATATTAGCTTCTTGGTGTGCGCGGAGGCGCGCCTGCGTGGCCTGTTTACCCCATTGCGAATTTATTCATTTTGAGGCCAATAAAAACACAAGGAATGCTCCAGCCCATGCATATTGCTTTTTACTGGGCTACCAGGTGTTAGCGTCCCCTGCGCAGGCTGCGTACTTGAAACCACACGGCTTCGATAGAATTATCAGTTGTGAGCGAGCACCGTGCTTGCCCGCCTGCTGCTGCTGCTGCTGCTTTACTCTGTTCCTGCGCGCGGTTTCTCTTTGGCAGAAAAAAAATCGAAACCGCAGCTAGCCAAGCATGCCAGATGCCAACGAGTGGGTGGTCAAACGTTCATTATCCTCGATGCCACTTCGCTCGTGACGTCAGTGTAAACCGCTCGAAGTGTCCGCTCCGACGTGTGTCCGGGCGGCCTGCTCAACCCCGAAGCTGTCCCGGCGCGGTCTACGGGCGCTCGGCAACTTCACTGAGCCTGAAAGCCAAACAGCCCGGGCACGTATCTGGCCCACGACAGCGTACAATTAGGAGCACCACCATCGCCGCTGCAGCAGCCAAGGCTGCGGAAACAATGGGGCGCCGACGAGGAGAACGCCCGTTCCGGGCCAGCTCTCTCGTCACCAGACAGCAGTGCAAGCGAGCGATCGCTGACGTCAGCCAGGATCCTTGAGCACTCCAATTGGCAAATATTACGGCCAGCCTATGCGGGTGCGAACGCGCAGTACGTACGCACACACCGAGCGTCACTCAACGTGTCTTCGAAATAATAAAGCCGACCCTACACCACTCAACGCACGTTGCTTGCCTGATACGAAAGTAAATGCAGCGTCCCGCGATGGAGAAGTTAAACACCGGCATCCGGGCCCCCAACGCGCTTAACGCATCACGTCGTCAGCTCGAGCAGGTTCCCGTTGAAGTGAGCCGGGTGCTATTCAGCGTGAGCCCGTATACGATGAGGCCACTCTTCCCTGTTTATATAGCCCAAAGGAACCCGGTGTTGATACCGCGAACTCTACTTGTCGACCAAAGGGGTATGTCAAGGACTTCGAAGGCACGAGGCAGGCGTGCGTGCGTTCAACACCCCAGCCTCAACTGAGTGCTTCTAGTTTGTATACTACTAGTTGAAACTATGTGTGCTGCTGAGAGCCTCAGCAAAATAACTGAGTCCCACTGGTGTTCAAACGTTACAACTACAAGGCACAAGTCTAGATTGTGCTTAGAGTAGGACACTGATATTTCCAACTTAAATATACCGTATTTTCGCGATTCTAAGCTCCCCCCGATTCTAAGCACACTCCCCTTCTTTCGGGGGAAAAACAGAAAAAAAGTTTGCATGCGAATCCCTTGCCCCTTTCTAAGCAACCATCGCGAGGTGTATTTGAGACGCGTGGAAGCAGGCCCGAGTTGACGCTGAGGCGAAGTCATTTATGGAGCTTCCAATTACAAATCGCTTCAACGGAACTGAAGTTGAGGGCACTGAGAGCGGCGGCCAAAGCGGCACAACGGACTATAGTGCTAGTGAGGGTGGCTGAGGATCAGATGTAAGCGGTCTGTTCACTGTCTCTACCTATTTTTCTTTTGAATGTCTGCCAAATGGAACTTTATTCCTTGCGCTCGTCTCTTCGCGATACGGCCGCGAGAAAAGTGACGGGGTTGAGGGGTAATTTAGTTTTTTCGAATCTAAGCACCGCCCTCGCTTTGGGAATCGCGTTTGTGGAAAAAAGGGGGCACTTAGAATTGAGTAAATACGGTAATTAGAATTATGGCTTTAGAATTAGAATTATTTAACTAGAATTAGATTAGAAATAAATAACTGTGTGAACACGCGTTCGAATTTTTTTCTACGCATTATGCATCACGCATGTCGATTGTTATTCACGCCCAACTATTTTCCCAACCCCTTCGTGTTCGCGCTCTATAACAGGATGGCTCGGTGCTTTTCACCATGACCAGGTGCGTTTCATCCGAGCTGCTGCTCGTGCAGGGCGTCCCTTGGCCATCCGGCACGCATGCAAAAACGCCCACAGCCGGTCTGCCGTGCTGCCCACCGCGGCGGAAGCGGCGAAACTGGATCGCGCTACAGCAGCAGCGTCGCCTGCTGACACCGGCGCTGCTGCTGCTGCTAGTCCGAACGTGGGCGAGGGTTGCGTCGTCTAATGTTGCGTCTACGCGGCTCGCGGAAGAAGAAAAAAGTCCCCGCGACGCCAATTTCCGGGGGCCCGCCCGACGCAGTTTCCGCACGCTCGCGTGGATAGGATGGCCGGTGTCAGCGGATCCAACAGACGCCGGCTGCTCATCCGCCGCCGCTTCCTTTGTTTTGGCCGGAAAGGGGACGGCGTTGCCCCGGACGGGCTTTGGTCGGGCACAGTCGGGTTGTTGGGCGACTGCAAACACCGCCGAGGCACAAACGCGGCCGGAAGAATCGCTTCTCGCTGGTGTGCCTCCGGCCGAGACGTTAGGTTACGGCAGCGCCAAGCCCGCCATTTGATTCCCTCGTTAGCCTCCCCTTAAACTGCTTCGAGGAAAGCATTCGAGCTCGCACTGCTCTTACAGGCATTCTTATCTGAGTGCTGCTGGGTCAACACACCATATATGAACTCGCACCCCCCTTCCTTTTATCTTCCGTGGCTATGTGGAGCACGTCACGGCCACATGAGCAGGCAAGGGAAGCCCTACAGCCGGGGCCTCGAAACCGTCGGACGAGCTGAGTGGCTCTGCGAAGAGCTGCTCGTTTTTACCAATTAGTGGCTCGTCGTTTGGTGCGTTTGTTCCGGAAAGAGATGCGCAGAGCGTGGAGAACGAGGACTAGCAAACCATGATGGGGCGAGTGGAGGATGCATGGCTTCTCTGTTTTTTTGTTTGTTTGTTTGTTTGTTTTTTGTCAGCAGATTCTTTTTTACATTTTCGACGGCAATTTTGGAGGCATGGCGTCAAACATGTGTTTATGCGAAAAATTACGTGTAAACCTCGTCCGTTGATGTACTAACGCAGTAGGCCTTCGGGGTCTTTTCAGATCATCTAAATCTTAGTGTAGGGTTTTTGTAGGTGTAGATGCATGCTTAATTTCACACCCGCTATCGGTTGCTATTGTTCCTGCGAAAAACGACCCCTCTGCGTGCGACTTCTAGCACTTTTTTCCGCGGCTCGCCGTATGACGTCACTCTTCCACGCGACTACATTCTGTCCTCGGGCCACGATGTTTAAGCAATGAACACCGATCATGGAGATCGAACGAACGCCCATTTTCCGTTTGTTGCCAGTTTGGCGCAACGTTGCGTGCATTCGCCAGCGAGGAGCCGTTGGAATCGAATTGCGGCGTGTGCAAAATCTGGTACAGATCCGCACACATCCATGGGTTCAAGGAAGTGCGTGTGACTTGGCGTTTAATAAATAAAAGGGCCCATCTCCCCGCGAGGGGGACTCGAGTAAATGCGTCGCATAGGGGGTGGGTGTATTGCGTTAACGTTTAGTGTTTGGGGAGTTGGTGGTAGTGAATGCGTTGTATCAGCAGCTTCTTGACGTAGTTTGAATGAGTCAAGGATATAAGGCGCGTTCGTAGCCTTTCATTCTGTGTCGGTTTTGTGGCGCAGTGGGACCATGTACCTCGCGTACCGCCCACAGGTAGTGAATGCGTTGTATCAGCAGCTTCTTGACGTAGTTTGAGTGAGTCAAGGATATAAGGCGCGTTCGTAGCCTTCCATTCTGTGTCGGCTTTGTGGCTCAGTGGGAAGAGCACCATGTACCTTGCGTTCCGCCCGCAGGGTCGTGGGATCGAAACCAGGCGCCGGTAAGTATTATTTTTTATATAGTGTAGGGGGAGGGGTGCGGACCTGTTGTTGAGAGCGAGGAGGGTCGCGTGATGCGGGAGAGGAGGAGTGGGGGAGAGGGCGCACCTGGAACGGCTGTTGCGGACGCCGAGGCACGCCGACAACGCCGGGTGACATCGTGAGTCAAAGAAATGCTCTGCATTTAAAATACGGCCCTCCCCAGGGCTGCTGGGTGACGAAGAGCCACCTGAAGAAAATCACGGTCTCTCTATGCGTCCGTCTGCTCGAACGGCTTCCCAAACCCCAGCTGTGATAAGTGCATGCTTATGTGACGTTGTGTCCGCCCTTGCCAACATTGAAAAAACCGAGTGCACACCAGCGACGCGACAGGAGGCACATTGTCACGAATGCGCGTGTGTTCTGATGGACTACGCGGAAAAACCGAGGAGCACCTTGGTCATAAATAATGAGCGCCACTTATCTCACTTCGGTTCATTTTGTTCGCTATCTGAGAGGGCGAGATGCGATAGCCGGCCCTTATTTCCGCAGCCGAATAGCAACGCAGACACGCCCGCATTTTCATGCGTGTACCACGCTATATGGGGACCGACACGTCCACACCCCTTGCGCGTCACCCGCCACAAACACCTGATTCACGCGCGCGGGCACCGCGGTTTCCCCCCCCCCCCCCCCCCCCCCCCCTCTCGCCTGCTATCGATACGCGCTTTCGCAGAGAAGAGCAGAGAGCCGTGACGCCCGCACGACGAATTCCAGTTGACAGGCCTCATATATCCCAATCAGTTTGGTGGCCGGTTGCGTAACACTGCGCGGGTCAGTCTGGGAACGCCTCCGGCGGTAACTGCATTTCGCCAACGTCGTTTCCCGTGACGCGCTTAGCGTTTGAGTCATTCGGAACGCGGACTGGCAATCTAGAGTGACCTATCCAGTGCCTTATACAATAGGGGTCAAGCGCGGGGGCACCTCTCTGGCCGCAGCGATCGTCCTCTGTCGTCTGTTCGCTGTTTCCGCCTGCACTGTACAGCTGGCGCTCAGCGTGCGGGCCGCTTCTCTCAGACTGCCTGACCCCCCTGGCCCCCTTTTCGCCGGCGCTCCCCCCTGTCCGAGTCGGTGGGCATGCTGTAGCGTTTCTTCGGGCCTTAACGACCACCGTGTCGTTACAATGGCGTCTTGCAGCAACGCGAGCTACGCTATGCGCCCATTTGCGTCTCATGGGGTCTCGTTCGCGAGGACGCATTCGAGCAACTGGGACAATGGTGGACCGATGCAGTCTATGCACGGCGTCGTTCCAGCGCCGAATAAAAAGTAGTGATTGCAACCGTTTGAATGAGCGCCAAACCGACCACGCAACTACGGCGGATGTCTTAAATTGATGCCCGACGTCTCCCCGCAGGTGCAAAAACTCAGACATGCTTTTTTTTTACAACTGAGTAGTCGCCACATCCTGAAATATTTTTGTTCGACACGCCCTCGACGAAATATATATAAGGGTTTCTTTCATAACTCTAAAATATACAATTGCTTTGGATGGTGTTAAATACGCAATAATCGGTCACACAAAATCGCATTATATATATATATATATATATATATATATATATATATAGACGCAAACTAGAATCGCGACGAGTTTATTGCATATATATATATATATATTCGTCGCGATTCTAGTTTGCGTAGCGTTTGAATAACAAATCGCGTAACGGAAGACCTTAAATGTGGGCAACAAGACGGTGACGGTACAATGTGCAAACATTTTCAGAGTGGTTGCTTTAGTTTTTCATTATCATCATTTACATGTACGTTATGGATACCTTATCGCGTTTCCTGTTCGTGATGTGTACTTTTTATCGGACATACGCTTGTTCTGCATGCCGTCCGCACGATTTAAATTCCAGCCAAGATGTCTCTTACAATTTCAAACTTTTTTTTTTTTCGCAGAAGTGTCTCGCAGCAACAAAAGTAAAATTAAAGAATCGTAAATTGTAGAACGTTAGAGAGAAGTTGGGGGTTTATCTTCGCGTGGTCGCGCATGCGTCAGGCACGCTGATTACGACTATCGATGCTGACTAATCGAGAAAATCCCGGTGGAAACAATGATGTGCGAAGTCAGGACAGAGATGAGATATGAGCTGTACTTAGCGCTCGCCTCTGCAAGCACGCAGGGATTGTGTACAAGCCCATTTCAGCTTACAATGATGTGGGAATTCGAATTAAGAGTGCGCAGATACAGGCGTCATGAAACGAGCAAAATTATTGAAAACAGAGCTTTATGGCGTAGAAGTTTACCGTTTATGTGCGTGGTTCGACCAAATGAGGAGTTGTACGCAAATGTTACGAAATTGAATACCGCCTGAGAAAAAATAGCCTGTTCGTTCGCTATTGTAAGGACGCATATTTTAAATGACTCGGTAAATAAGAAGGTCCGGTTATTTAATATTTTTTTACGGAGAAATGAGGCCAGTCATTAACCCATTAAACATTCTTTGAAAAACGTTGAGCGCCTTTGCCGGTAGTACCACCGTTCTACCTCAAGAACTTCACACCGCGTCATTCTCGCAAGTGACTCTTACACTCGGACTGTTAAAAAAGTGCGTGTTGTCGTCACGTTCACTTCCGCCTCACAGGGCTCTCTTTCAGTCCCCGGCGTAAGTACCACACAGACAATGCACTTATCTTACCGTAAAACAGGTCCAATTGTCAGGAATTTACTGCATCACTTTGCACTGCAACAAAACGCTTAAGAAAAACTACGACCCTATAGCGACTGTTCAACCCCATTACCGCGTCGTGCAGCGGTTCCAATGCATGTTTTCCTCGCTGATAAATTCCAATCTTATCTCCAAGTGATCACTTTGCAGTTTCCGCGGTGAGGGAGGAGATTGCGGTAAGTAGATAACGTTTAACACAATGCACATCGAGCTCTCTTTACGTTAATAATTTCACTGACTGAAGATACCGTGAGATTCAGAAGCCCATGGTATACGGTACCTCGTATCATTCGCAGACGGTGATGTGCCATATGATTGTTTTTTTTTTCTAATCGCCCTGCATAGTTTATGGAAAACGCGAATGCCGGATAGGCACGCTGAGCCTATGGTTTCTTTCAGAACATACTTCTGCCAAATTATCATTAATCTTAAAGACGTCTATGACTAAAACGATTTCCGCCCTGATGGTATCCCCTGTTTATTGTAGTTGTTCAATCCTTCCCCCGTTTTAAACTAAGTGTACATAATTGGTCATTGTGTATAGTTTTGTTTTTCAGCTTGTAATAAACTCATTTGTATGTGTACATAGTTGTAAATATGGGTTGTAAACATCGTTTCCTACATCGACATGTAGTGCAACAAATACCACGTGGAAAACAAACAAAAAAAAGCCGCTGTGGCTCAGTGGTTAAGGCGCTGTGCTGCTGAGCACGAGAACGCGGGTTCGGTTCCTGACCACGGCGGCCGTCTTTCCCCAGGTGGTCAAAATTAATTCGGAGCCCTAGCTCCACTACGGCGCGCCTCATCACCTACGTTGCGTCAGTGCGTTAAACCCTACAATCAAGTAATCAATCAATCAAGAACTCATGAAGCGCCCTTTTCGTAAAGATTCGGCCCCACAGTGTATACCGAGTCGTTGCATAAATGATACCTGCGGCAACCAATAACTAAACTCCGAAAGAAATTCTGAAAGAAAGGTTTGTCGAAATGCTCATTATCCGTTTGGCCGTATTCACGCATCATGGTTGACAGGTGTGTTCTTTACAAGTTAAAGTCTTTTCCCCTTTTTGATGTCCCCCCGTGATCTATGTTCTCTTTTTTTATACTGCCAACGATCAGTAACCGCGGAGGGATTTTTAAACTATTTTTGTACTGTCTGAACCACATCAGACACTTGCGCTGTTACCGCCACCAGCCACCCGCTTCTGGAAACTGCAAACTACTTCCTATCTACATAGCACACTTCTACATGCCATCTTTCCTACCCCGATACGTGCAAACTCTGCCCCCAATACTAAGCACCCTGATGCAAAAAAAAAAAAAAAGTAAAGGTCGACGACTGTTTTGCTTCCATCTGCTGCTTGCCTGATTTCTGCTTTTTATTTGTGATTCAGTGCGCCCAGTATATCTGGCCGTTTTGGAAATGGTTCTTACTTAAGACTATCGGTTACGAGAAGCCCACGAAGTGGGGCGGGGAAAATTTGACGTCCTCCTGAAATGCAGAAGTGCGGCTACAAAGGAAAGCTACACAGCTTTCTCAGAAACTTCACAGTTAAAGAAAACATTTACCACCCCATCCTGAAGAAAGTTGAGCGAAGCGCCAAAGCTAGCAGTGCGTCCAGCCTTCGCTGAAAGCGCGTCCAATCCATCGTCGAACCTTCAAAAACCCAAATCGCAATCGAAGAACGAACCCATGCTTTTCGCGCACTAAGTGAACGGATCTACGGACGACCTAAATGTATACATATATGCGTGGTTTATGAGATAAAGGTATACTATTGCACTCCTTCTTCACGATCGATGCTTGTATTTACTATTTTCTAATCTAGAACAGTTTGTTTTTTTTGCGATTTTCAAGTAACTGTTTTGACACGACAGAAGCCCGACTTCAGGTATGCGTCGTGTGTCCAATATCTTGTTAGAGCTTTTCGGTCGACTCACTGGGCGAAATTTCCGGGTTCACGGGGAGGGGGTACATTTGACAACCAGGGCACTGACTCGGCTTATTGTAGAATTATGACAACTGAAAATTATTGTTCGTTCGCAAGTGACAACCCAACAAACCTGCGCAAATTGTACGTCTGCTCACAACACGGTCAGCCAGTTTGTAATGCCCTTTGTAATAAAAATAATTTATTACACAGCCGTCTAAACCGTACCCCCCAATGAATGCCGAAGTTTTTATTATGTTTAGTTTTTTTTTTTCGTTTATTCTTACTTTTTTCCCTTCCTTTTTTCGGGTTCTGGTCCCCTCCGGAACGAAATCTTGCGCGTGTGCCACTGGGTCGACCAACCGGTCTATGCATTAGTTTTTTTGACAGGATGCCATCGGTCCCATTAAGAAAGCTTTCGCTTTTAAGAAAATTGTCCTATCCCGGAATGCAATGGGGTTGAGGTTATAGAAGTTTGGGTTTTGCACTATTGAAACACTGCTGCTGTGCTATAAAGGTTCATCTCGCAGTTGAACGCTCGTCAGAATCTAAATCAGAAAGTTCTACGGAGGCCTATTCGCACCGAATCTTTTTTTACACCCTTGGGCTACCAGGATCCGCCACAGTGGTGGGGGGGTACGCACTGTATACGGACACATTTGTACCGAACCACAATGTGTTTAGGTCGGACCGCAAGATTGATATTTTGTACATTCGTCCTCTCACTAAATTCGGTGCAGTTCCGCGGGCAGGGCGCTCTCTTGCTACCTGCGGGGTGCCGGGTTCGGTTCCCTACTTCGCTGGCCACGCCTTTCGTTTTGGGCAAATAAAAAAAAATCTTGGAGCGTGTGACGCGGGCTGGATGCTATTCAGGCACCCACGCGGAAGCATTTAAAATGATACAGGTACGTCCACTACAGTTCCTTTCATAGCCTAGCTCTAACTTAGCTGGGCTACTCTCAACATCTGAAAAAAGAGCCAAACAAAGCTTCATTTTCGTGGATCACTATGGCCGATTTGAGACTGACCGCAATAAGGAAAAATAAAAACCAGCCGCAAGCGTTTGTTTTTTTGCGGCCGCAAAAACCAACGACGCCAATCCCAGGGTCATCCATACAATTATATACCCAACAAAGTCCGCACGATAAAAGAGCAATGTAGAAACTATTCAAGAGAGTGAATTGGGCATTTGACAGTTTTGCACTTTCGTGATGCATTTCCAACCTTTCCGCGCGAGGACAGATCTCTGCCATTGCAAGATTGATATATATATATATATATATATATATCAGGGTGTCGAGCCGAAACCGAACCGAACCGAAAACCGGAACTGAACCGGTATTTTCCCCGGAACTCAACCCGTACCGTTATTTCTTGAGCACGCTGAACCCGAACCGGAACTGAACCGAAAAAGAAATAACGGTTACCGGTTCATGCCGAAACGGTTCGACCCTCCGTTGTTTATATTGCACAGTCAATGCAATTCTGGCTTTTTGTTTCTTTCACGCACCATAAACTTGGTACCCGCTCGCGCGCTTTCACCTCCAGGCAATTGAACACTACCAGGCTCTATGTGACGACAGGGGAAATGAATGAGCACCAATGTAGCAATGATCTGTTGCTGCTGGAAGCGCGAGCGTAGTGCAAGCCTGACCAAACGAAATGTCATTCTCGGCAGCTTGCAGGGATATAAAACGACTTTTCCCTTTCCTAGCTGCGACTTTATTGGATCAATCAGGCGGCAGGAGTGCTCCACTGCGCAAAAGCGGAAGCCCACACCCGATGTGTGCAAACTTTTTGCATTTCGTAATTTGTTTAAAAAGTCCGACACCTGCAAATTGTTAATACGTACTTCACAATTGTGATTGCAGGAGCTGCTCAGTGGCCAAGCCGTTTGCTGCTGATGCACTTATGTTTCTTTCAGATCTGCTTTTTTTTCGAAGGTGCACTTGTACTGACTGCCCAACTCGCTAAATTACTTCTACTGCTACTCGTTCCGGATGGGAGTACTGCTGTGGACGAATTAAAGAGCGTCTACCCAAAAAGTCCCATCCCATGCTCCGCGCGTCAAATTTCCCTTTCATTTTGTAACAGGGCCGGGGGTCAGGCGGTACGATGACGTACTGATTGTAATGCACACATCCGGTATAGCTATCGCAAAAGGAATTGCAGTGGTCAGAGCAATAATGCAGTGATTTATTGATTGTGGGGTTTAACGCGCCGACGCAACGCAGGTGACGAGGCACGCCATAGTGGAGGGCTCCGGATTAATTTTGACCACCTGGGTATCTTTAACATGCGCCAAATCTCGTAAACACGGGCGTTTTTGCTTTTCGCCTCCGTCAGAAAAACGGCCGCCGCGGCCGGGAATCGAATCCGCGACCTCGTGCTCAGCATCGCAACGCCTTAGCCACTGAGCCACCGCGGCGGGTCAATAATGCAGTGACTGAGCGTTAACTAAAGCTCACTTTTAACAAAAGTGTGGCTAACACATTCGATAAGGTGACAGCTAACAAATTATTCAGGGTAACCAAATAATCTAATTCTTGGTAGTATTTATGTGCCTGTTGTATGATTTTTCTGTTTAGTTGCAAATATAAAAAAAATGTGTGCCATTGGTATTAAGCGCTGGTATTTGAACGCGTCAGTACGCAGGCCTAAATTTAAGGCTTCAAGGTTAGCGTGATGGGCGATCCCATAGCGACAAATGCGATTTCAAGAAAAAAGGAAAGGAAAGGGCAAGAAATATATCCTACCGTCATATCTCTTGGCGGCGGCTTTATGAATAGTCGCTAGGACAACATAAAGACTCGGCGAGAAAGTAGGTAGTAAATCGTCGCCACTTCATCTGTTTTTCTAATATCTCGTAATTGTTTAAAGTTTGCTTTGCAATTGCGCCACTGCCCTTGGGGAACAGCAGCATTTTGAATTTTTGTTTGTATTTTGATTTAACTGTCATTTTAAACTACTGAATTTTTTTTTCTAATTTCAGTGATAATTCAACCCATCGAACCGGTTCGCGAACCGGTTCGGTACCTGATTTTGTCGAACCGGAACTAAACCGGAACGAAATGATTTCGCCTGAACCAGAACCGTAACCGAACCGGAATTTTTTTCGGTTCGACACACATTGATATATATATATATATATATATATATATATATATATATATATATATATATATATATATATATATATATATATATTGTTACGAGGCAGATGCGGGCTATTTACACGCTGTGCTTGAAAGCGATCTATTTTCAAAGAATGAGGCGTTTAGTCCGAAGCCGAGGATACCAGCGCAGCTCGAGCCAGTCTGTCTCTGCGCGACCTCTTCGTCTTCGCTTCGGCTTGCCTTGCGCGACCCACTGATGCGGCACGTACCCATAGATGAAATGTACGATGGATTGACCACCAGGTGATCCAGTGCATTGCCATGTGAAATGTCAAGAGGGCCGTGACATGACCCCCCCTCCGGCGGAGAAGCGCCGTCTCGGTGCTTATTGAAATCGAGGGTCAGGGAACAGGTGGGGCCGCTGAGTAATACGCCTTGAGGCGGCCGACGTGGACGAGTTGAGCTGATGGGTCCAGTGACGGTGAGGAAGGAGCGGCGGGAACAATTTCGTACGTCACAGGTGTGACCATACGCTTAATCCGATAGGGGCCTTTGAAGCGAGGCAGCAGTTTCTCGGAGAGACCAATGCGGCGGCAAGGGGTGCTGACAAGAACCAAGGAGCCGGGCGTAAAGTGGGCGGTGCGGTGTTGCTCGTCATAGCGGTGTTTTTGAGAGGACTGGGAAGCCGCGAGCTTGGCACGGGCAACCTGGCGGGCGACATCAGCGTGAGCGACAGCATCGCGGGCATATTCGGTAGCCAGAGGTGTCGCATCAGGAAGTAGGGTATCTAAGGGAAGAGAGGGTTCACGGCCGTAGAGAAGAAAGAACGGTGAATAACCGGCGGTGTCATGGCGGGATGAGTTGTATGCGAATGTAACATACGGCAAAGTGACGTCCCAATCCAGATGGTCCGCGGAGACGTACATCGCGAGCATGTCGGTGATGGTCTTGTTAAGCCTTTCCGTCAAGCCATTAGTCTGGGGATGGTAGGCGGTGGTCAGCTTGTGCTTCGTGTGGCAAGAGCGGAGGAGGTCGTCAACAACCCGAGACAGGAAGTACCGGCCACGGTCGGTAAGGAGCTGACGGGGAGCGCCGTGTTGTAGGATGACGTTGTGAAGCAAGAAATCAGCAACGTCGGTGGCACAACTGGTGGGGAGAGCACGCGTAATAGCGTAGCGGGTCGCGTAATCGGTCGCAACAGCGATCCAGCGATTTCCCGAACGAGAGAGAGGAAAAGGGCCGAGCAGGTCCAAACCGACCCGAAAGAAAGGTTCGGAAGGAATCTCTATCGGTTGGAGCAGTCCGGCTGGGCCCAAAGAAGGGGTTTTCCGACGCTGGCACAGGTCACATGCCGTTACGTAGCGGCGGACTGATCGGTAGAGTCCGGGCCAGTAAAATCGCTTACGTACACGGTCGTAAGTTCGTGCGACGCCAAGGTGGCCAGCCGTCGGCTCGTCGTGCAGCTGATGGAGGACGTCAGATCGGAGGTGTTCAGGAACAACGAGAAGCTCGTCAGGGCCGTCTGCGCGAAAGTTCCGGCGGAACAGCACGCCGTCGCGGAGCAAAAACGCGTTCAATGCAGGGTCTGACGGCATGGTGGTGAGACGTGCAATGATCGACTGCAATGATTGGTCGCGACGCTGGTGGTCGGCGATCTTGAGAAAGTCAGTCAGTGCAAGGACACAAGAATCAAGGTCGTTGTCAGCTGTATCAGGTTGGTCGACCGGTTGACGCGACAGGCAGTCGGCGTCGCTGTGGAGCCTACCGGACTTGTAGGCCACGGAGTAGTCAAACTCCTGAAGGCGTAAAGCCCAGCGACCAAGACGACCAGTGGGATCTTTCAAGGAAGCAAGCCAGCATAGGGCATGGTGGTCAGTTACCGCAGAAAAAGGCCTTCCGTATAAATATGGGCGGAATTTGTTCACGGCCCATACAAGAGCCAGGCATTCGCGCTCGGTGATCGAGTAGTTCCTCTCGGAAGGTGACAAAAGGCGACTGGCATACGCTATCACTCGTTCGAGACCGGCGTGTTTCTGAACTAGTACAGCACCTATGCCGTGTCCACTCGCGTCCGTGTGGACTTCGGTCGGAGCGGAAGGGTCAAAGTGCGCCAGAATAGGTGGATTAGTGAGATGATTGACGAGTGTTGAAAAAGCGGAAGCTTGCTCAGGGCCCCAGGAAAACGGGTTATCGTGCCGAAGCAGATCCGTGAGGGGCCTGGCAATTTCAGCGAAGTTCTTGACGAAGCGCCGAAAGTAGGAGCAGAGCCCCACAAAGCTTCGAACTTCTTTCACCGATCGAGGAGTAGGGAAGTCTTTTACGGCTCGTATTTTGTCTGGATCAGGTTGGACTCCGGTAGCGTCGACGAGGTGTCCAAGGATCTTTATTTGGCGACAACCGAAGTGGCACTTTGACGAATTTAGCTGAAGTCCAGCTCTGCGAAAAACTGCCAGGATGTCGGAAAGGCGATGCAAGTGTGTCTCAAACGTGGGAGAAAAGACGATAACGTCATCCAGGTAGCATAAGCATGTCGTCCATTTAAATCCCTGGAGAAGAGAGTCCATCATCCTTTCGAATGTGGCTGGCGCATTGCAGAGCCCGAACGGCATGACCTTAAATTGGTACAGTCCGTCTGGTGTTACAAAAGCGGTCTTTTCGCGGTCCATGGCGTCGACTGCAATTTGCCAGTACCCTGATCTCAGGTCAATGGACGAGAAATACGACGCGCCATGCAAGCACGGAACACCTATCTGGACAATGCCCCATAGCGCCATAACCCGTCACCGAAGACGACGAAGAGGATTTGGCTCACCCGAGTGATCATGGCCGCTTGTAAATAGATCGCATCGCTCTGCGGCAACATCTTGTAAATACATCACTTCATCGTCACCCGTGGTTCGCCTCATCTTTGTCCTGCCGCCACGTAACATTTTGGTGGAGATAGCGGGTTTCAGTCCCATCCCGGCCCCGAGCTTCACCCCGTCTCGGCTCATGAAGCGGTCTCATCCTGGCTCTTGGAAAGCGTCGGCCCGCCCCAGCCCCGGTGAGCCACGGACGCGACATTCCCCAGCCCCGTGTCCCCTGCCCATGCCCCGCCGAGACCAGACGAACTGACCAGCCACGACCAGACGTATAGCCGACGACGTCCCCCCGCCCAGATCTCCGGCGCTTCTCCGAAAGCTTTGGACGCTGCCTCGTGGGGACGGCGGTGGTCACAGCTGTTCCGGGGCTGGTGCTCATCGCGAACATTACCATCATCAGTGGTGGCAAGGACTTGATTGTACATGTTTCATCGCTTTGCACATACGCTTCGCCACCCTGTCTTTGCCCTGGCCTCGACCGGGACGGTCGTCCTCCACCGGGGGGGTGATGTCACGGAACACCTATCTGGACAATGCCCCATAGCGCCATAACCCGTCACCGAAGACGACGAAGAGGATTTGGCTCACCCGAGTGATCATGGCCGCTTGTAAATAGATCGCATCGCTCTGCGGCAACATCTTGTAAATACATCACTTCATCGTCACCCATGGTTCGCCTCATCTTTGTCCTGCCGCCACGTAACAATATATATATATATATATATATATATATATATATATATATATATACGTATACCACGGTGTCGAACCGGAACTGAACCGAAAAAATAACTAACGGTTACCGGTTCACAGCAAAACGGTTCGACCACCCGTTGTTGATAATACGCTGTCAATTTCACTGAGGGCTTTTCTCTTTCCATCGAGATCAACTTCGTAACCTCTCGTGCACTTTTCCCCTTCACAGCAGTCACACATTATCAGCGCTGTTTTCGAGGTCGCAACGTGGGGAAGGTATGTCCGGCGTTGCTGCAATGGTGTGCTGCTGCTGGTCGCGCGTGTAGAGTGCAAGGCTTCAGAATAGACACTTTCGGTATACTGCGGGCGATATAACACATTGACTTTACCCTTCCTTCACTGCGACTGTAAAGGAGCAATCAGGCTGCAAGACACCATAAACGCCCCATTTCATAATTTGCTTGGAGAGGTCCCACAATTATGAAAAGTGTAACCACTGTTACTTCTAAGTGTTACCAGTCACTCCTGCCAAGTGTTATTAGTGTTACTGGCAGGAGTGATTCAGTGACTGGCCACTGTTGAGGATGTATGTCCGATTTCTGCCCCCTGCCGCTGCTTTTGTGACGTAGAAGAAAACAAAACGTCTGTATGTTAATATGTCGACGCTGGTTAAAGATTCCCAAGTGGTCAAAATTTGTCTGCCCATTGCAATATACGGTGCGCCTCAAAGCGCAGGCGTACCTTGGTGGCCTCAAACGCGCAACATTTTTTACAAGTGTGTTCGCGTGGGAAAAAAAAAACGCTATCACTTAGGTTGAAATCATTCCGCATACAGTCCGTACATGGATAGTTTCTGCTCTTTTTCGCTGTCTTCAGCCATCGAACAAGCGCAAAATCAAGTGGTATGTTGCTCTCTAGACGTCCCTCCTTTGTCCGACCGTTTACATAACGAAACTTGCCGTTACTGCGATGGCAGCGAGTGCCGAGGTGCTTCGTACAATCGTTAGTTGATCGTGACGCGTAGAGCGGACAAGGTTGGACCGGCCATTTGCCGTCTTACGTTGAAGTCAGAACTTTGTTACAAACCACTACAGCCAACAAGATCATATCTCGTGCTTTGTGGCTACAAAACTACACATATAATGCAGCATGTTTTTTGTGGCATATGATGCAGAACAACAATGGCAATTTGTGAAATTAAAAAAAATCCAAGATGGCATTTTTATATTGGTTTCAAAATTACAGCAAAATTTCTCTTACATGCCATGCAGGGCTTTCCAAAAAACCATTTATTCTACATAAACTAAGATTGGCATGAAAAATTATGAGTGAATAATACTAAAAAAGTTGAACTCCCTATCTTTTCTAGATGCAGAAAAATGGGACCTGAACTTTTTGCAATTTCTGAAGATAAGCCATGCTTGTTATTTTAATTCTAAAAAGTTCCTTTTCGAAATCAGAAAGTTAATAAAGTATGCATAGTCTCGAGAGAAAAAAGGCCTACGGCAATAGCGGCAACTTTTTGTGTTTTACAGAGGAAAAGTTTCGAATTTTGAGCGGTCCGTCCAACGTGCATGCGACGCAAAGCCGTCTTCGAGATTTTCTTCGGAAGGGAAGGTATCCTTCCAGCAAACTTCACTTCAGACATCTTATACGTCGTGTCAAGGGGCTACATTTGACCCTTTGATGGCCCTAAATATGCCCCCTTGAGTTATGTCATCGGTGACAAACTGGAGTTCATTATAAAATCTTTTTTCTTCGAGGTGTACATTTTTTTCCGAAAGAGCTGAAACATCAAACAAACGTCTAGGAATGTTAAAGAGTGGATGTTAAGGTGGCGATACCAGCGAAACATCAACTTTGTGTAACATGTCTTGAGGGAACTTTAAATAAAAGTTTCTTTCTGCCCGGGGTCACTTACAATGACAGCACGGCCTGTCAGGCCATGGCTATGCGGCTACCAGTCATATGAATTCACTTTGAACGATTAAACGTCTAGCGTGTGGATTTCTCTACATGTGTGGCTGTTTTTTCTCGGCGTGCCTTCTCAACGCCGTTGCCTGTCGCTGCACAAACGCTGTCCACAGAGCCAAAAAAAAAAAAACGAGAAAAGGATAGAGCACTTCTCTCCTCGGTCATAATCGGCGGCGGCGGCGGCATCCGCAGCGTCAGCGGCTGCAGCAAAGCAGACGAAATTGCAAACGCGTCGTCTGCTCACCTCTCCACTCGGGGCATTCCCGCACAGGGTCCGGCGCGCGTGGCTCCAGCAACCTTGCTTCTCTTGCGCAGAGCTCCGCGTCCGGGTGCACTTTTTCCTCTCTATTTCCGCCTGAACGAGAACGACCGACACAGCACCGCTCACGGGGTACACCGGCAAAGGGACGGCAGTATCCAGCGAGGAGTGGAGAACACAGAGCAGAAGCGCACTTCCTCCTCGTGGCCTGTGAGGAGCGACGGGAGAAATCACCGGCAGCACGGACGGGGTCCACGGCTGGACTGACTGAGGGGAGCCGCACGCGCTAGCTCGACGCCGCGATCACTCGTCGGCCGGTCGGCGCTCCCTGACGTCGCGCGCCTGTACGCCAGTGACGCGCCCCGTGACGTCACGCGCACGAGCGCCGAGCCAGGTAGGCTCCTCGCTGGTTGCCTTGGCGTTCCTTTCGACGCCCGCGCTTGTTCCGTTTCAAGGTTGGGTCACCGGTCGCACTTCCTACTTGGCTCTTCTCACCTGGCTGGCCGTGGCTTCTTCCCCTCGCGCTGCGCCCAGCTCCGTTTCCTCGAGGGGCCCCGACGGCGTCCTCACTCGGGGCAACTTTAGCGGCTACTTCGTCCCGTAGGCGTACGCTCACGAACACCGTGTGATGCAGAGAGAGAGAGAGAGAAATAAACTCCCAAGCTGGAATTGTGTCGGGTGAATGCGTAATCCGCTCTGCTATACACCGCGCCCCTAAAGCCGGCTTCACTACTATAAACAAGTGCGTTGCTGGGAGGACATTTCTCCAGGGGAGCAGTCTTACATCAAAGCAGGAAGTCCCTTGGACCTTGTGCTAAATATTTCCGTGAGGCCTCAGGTTTCTCTACGGAGCGCTGCACATCAAAACACTTTAAATTCGGCTTCAGTACTACGCACGAATTCATTGCTTGGGGAGGGGGGGGGGGGAAGAATGACACATGAAGCGTTACAGATAGACGGCCTTCCTCGCTGAGTCCCCACAGAAACGCTTAAGAATTTGATTGATTGATTGTAGGGTTTAATGCGCCGACGCAACGCAGGCGATGAGGCGCGCCGTAGTGGAGGGCTCCGGATTAATTTTGACCACCTGGGGATCTTTAAAGGGACACTGAAGTGATTTGTAAACAATGCGGGATTACGAGCGCAAATTGTAGTCCGGAGTCCCTAGGCCCTGTTTCGACCACTCTGAGCGCGTTTACGCGAATTTATTTAGTAGAAAAATCAATTCGAAAATGCTGTCCTCCTCTCTGCACTCTCACACATTTTCTTTGGCGTTTTCGTGTGACGTCAGCAGGAGAGGAGCTGGCAATTGGCTGCGCTACTGCACGTCTCGCCGACCTTCCGCGACCGAGTCAGTCGGCCCAACGTTTAGTCCGCCGGCCGCCGACGGGTCATGCCAATACGCTCGATCAGTTGGAACTAAGCCACAACACGTTTGTGAATGGAAGAATGTGCCTTTCTTTACTTCGTTAGTTTGTATCTAGCTCCAAGTCAAGGTCGCTTCACACAAGCGCTGCACAAGCGACGCTGCGCTGACTGGTACGCCAGTAGGAAAATATAAGGCCTCTTGAAGGGGTAGAAGAGTCAGCGAAGTCAATATAGGTACTAAGGAAATAAAATCAACTGATATTTTTACCGTACAGCGTAAACTAGGGTGCGGGAAGCACTTTTTTGCGCTGGGCGAACAAGCACAGCGGTCAGGAGCACGGCTACGCATCTGCGAACGCTTTTCCGTCTAAGAAATGCAATTGCTAGACGTGAGCTATTGTGGAAACTCGTGGGACGCTTAATGCACGAGCGCAATACAACAAATAGTCACCTAAGCTGCTTGAAATACTAAAAGTAAATGAAAGTGTAAACTGGTTATACATTATATACCTTATATTTCCACCTTCCGCAGCGCTCTCGCCCGTGGCCGTGTTGTTTGGTGCGCTAGGTATATAATCGCAAGTCTTTTGCCCGTCACAAGTTCGAATCCCCGCGGGCACAAGCATTTTTTTTTTTTTTATAAGGTAACTTTTTCGTTTTTCGCAGATGTTTTCTATACTGAGTTCGCCTTTTTTTGGGCCGCAACGTTCACTGCTCCACGAACTAGCCCGCAGAACTCGCGCAGCCTGGCACTGGCGCGCTAGCGAGTTCTCGTTGGCATGCTGTTGCCATAAGCACCAACTGCTTGCGGGCAGTGGGCACAGGCCAGAATCAACAGACCCTTGGCCTGGTGCGAACACGCTTTTTACGATACAGGCATGAGTGAGGCAAGCTCCAAATATGGGGGAAAAGCGCATGCATTTGTGCGTCTGCGGGGACGCGGAGGGCGTTTCATGCACGCGTAGGCCTCGGCTAGTGAATGCTACGATTCCAAGCCGTCCTGGGAGGTTTATCTTATGCATTTTACAGCCGACAACATGGCAGAAGCGCGGTACTACGATCACTGGGATATTGAGAATGCCCATCCAACGACGCCATCAGATGTCAAACATGTTGTTTTACAGAACCGAAACCGAAACCGAAACTTGTTTGATTGCTAACCTTGGGCATCGTCCAATCGCGGTGCCCCCTCCTCTCAACGTCACAGCTTAGTTGGTGCGGCCGCCGCAAACCGCGCATGGTAGTTTTTCTTCTTTCGCGCTTTGTAAAATAATTACCGCTTTGTCAACCGGATAAACGATGAAAAGTGTGCTAATTTGAGCCAGTCTATGCAGTGCAAGCAAAAACGGGAGCTTGACAAATTCACTTCAGTGTCCCTTTAACGTGCGCCGAAATCTCGAGCACACGGGCGTTTTTGCTTTTCGCCTCGATCAGAAAAGCGGCCGCCGCAGCCGGGAATCGAACCCGCGACCTCGTGCTCAGCAGCGCAACGCCTTAGCCACTGAGCCACCGCGTCGGGTAACGCTTAAGAATTTAATAGGCATTTAAATGCTTATTAATTCTCAATTATATATTTATAATTATTATTTATTATTATAAAGAATATTAATCCTTCTCACTCACGTGAGAAGTATGCGCTCACACCCGGCGTCAACCTCTCCTTTTTTATGTATTAAACAAACAACCAAACAAACAAACGAACGAACAATAAATTTATGCAGGACCCATCCTTTGGGAAATGATTATGTACAAATGAAGTACGATCGCGAAAATATGCACCAGGCCACGCAAAATTCAAAAGTACTGTTCGAGGAGGTTCAATAATGGCGCGCTATTGGTGTACATTGGAAAGCCTTATTCCCCAACTGTGTTACCGTAATCAAGCGACGCGTCGGACTTGCATGGAAAGAAATCGCGCTATTTGTGGGCTCTGGTTCCTATTTACGTGTTCGCGCCTCATTTTTCCATGCCTGTACGTAAATAAGAATATCCCTGCACCGGTGGCCGTGGGTGCGCAACCAGTGACGTCACTCCCTGCTTGACCACTGCAGGCGACCGCCACTCTGCCCCCACTGGTTAATTTGAGGTGATCTCCAGAACCGCTAGGGGTCCTCACAATTATTGGGCGTCCGCCCTTATACAGGCAAGCCGAGACTTCTGCGCTTTTTGTCAACTTTAAGATAGTTGCAAACAAAAGTGAACGGAAGGCCAAGATACGGGAACTTACCATATTAGTGTTGCTCTAAACACGAAACAGCGCAACACCGGAGGAATCTTCTTCACTTTACATTTGTATGTTTCCTTTGTTAATTCGTTTAAATCTACTGATGAATCACTTAAAATAAAAATAGAATGGGCGTCGTCACATAATGTGTACAAGTAACATGAAACGCACACGCGCGCATAAAAAAACGCCGAATTTGCAAGCATTAGTTTCCATTCTTGATTACTATGGGTATAACACTTTAAAAATGTTACGGTAAAGACAGGGAGCATAGCCGCAGATATACCTCTGCAGACCACTAGAAACACAATAATAAAAGTCTTCGTTTGGACGTCGTATCTGTCGCATGTCAACATCCTCCCTTATCACACTTCTTTGTCTTATCACGTATTGCACCCTATTATATATATATAGGCTGTTATTGTGTGCCTTTCTGCGTGCATTATGTCGTATCTGGCCATTAAATTTATCTTCGCTAAGGTCGCGTAGGTAACCTTGCTACTTACACCTCCACGTATTAGCGCGACCAAAGCGGTGTGCTCTACCCTTTCCCCTGTTTTCCTCGTTTTTGTTTTTATTTAAGGGCACTGCAGAATGGCTGATCGCAGTGGTGAGAGCAGACGACGAAGCAGCGTAAGCTTGGTGCATGACCCAGACTTAGAACTTACCCGGTATCCATTATTCCTCCTCCTTCTCTTTCAAGTGAAACCAGATTTTTTGGGGGAGAAGGGCGGTATGGTATCATGTGACCCGCCGGCATGCTAAAATTGAATGGAAGTGGAGTTGACCCCCCTTCCCCCCTTCCCCCCCTTCCCCCCTCCCAATCTCAGCACTTCGGTTGGTCATGTGAACTGTTTTAAAACTGAGATCTCCACTTAGCTGTGTCAAGAAATGAGGCGGAACTTGACCAGGTTGCAGTTCGCCTGTGCGGTTAAAAAAGGTGCAGCCTATTATCGCCGTGTCTGCCGGGCGTTCGCGGAGACGTCATCACTGCCAACCCGAAAGAGGCATAATATGCGGTGTGGGCCTTTAAAATATATAAGATGTAGGCATTGCTGGAAGGGGTAAGGTGGGGGCGAGCATTCAGAACATTTGAATATCGAAGAAAACCATTGCCCCTTCCAAAACTACACCAATCGAACAGAAGCACGTGCATTTGAAAACGAGGAACAAATGTTATTTCCATCAGGTTTCTCTTGCCTCGCTTGGGACTAATTAAAAAAATTGTGGAACGCTGCAGTTTTATAAAGTCTTCTAAGCTGACAAATTTAGTGTCATTCCACTCTGTGAAGGTGGATTGCCAGCGGGGATGTTTGTGGGTTGGCCACAAACTGCCTCTCACGTCCCCCGCTCACATTGCGGCGGACAGTGGCTGCCACCCTACATTCGTTCCACGACCATTGCCATTGCTGACAATCGATCCCCCAGAACGATTTCTCCAGCAGAAAGAAGATCTCCGTCGCACTGCACGTGCTCCAATCCCACCGTGTGGAACGGACCTTCCCAGTAGACTCGCTCGCTGCGTGGAGGTCCTGCTGCGAAGACATCGTGTTGCAGTGGCCCTCTCTCGCGCTGCGACCCGGGTGGGGCCAATGAATTTATTAATATCTGAAAATTATACATGGGGGTCATCTACAGAAGGAGGCCCCAAGGTCAGAGAGTGTAGCGGGACCTCCTGTACATAATAGCTTAAAATACACTGAATAATAGCAGTAAATGATGAAAAAGAGGGAATATACACGAATTATGTAAAGCAGAGTCAATAGGTGAAAGCACATGGTAGCAATAACTATGCAGAACCTACTTAGAAAAACGCTGAATAACAAACGGAGCGTATGTCTGAGAAAGAGGGATGAGGTAGCACTTTAATTCTTCTTGAATTTGTGTAATGTGTTGGAAAAATTAATGGCGGCTGGCATAGAATTCTATAGTGATATTGCCGAGAAGTGCGCTGTCTGCTTGCCGTAGTTAGTTGTTATGACTCTCGGTAAGATGAAATTGTTCTTAGAGGCAATCCTATCAGTGTTACTACTAACAAGACTAGCGGCCAAGAAAAGATAAACACGGAAACCGATTGCTAAGCACTTTAAGCAAAGAAAAACTTATGTTATAGTTTCCAAGTTTGGAAACGCACGAAATATTATTTGTATGAAGCAATGAATGAGCAGTCGCATTATGTATACTGTCACGATGTGAAAGACGACGCAGTTGTCTTGAAGGGAAGACACAAGTTTATTGGAACGAACTCGTGCTCCCCTGATAACTCAAAGAATACACAGGCGGCGAAGCAGCAGTCAACAAAATGACGTGCGCAGGCAAGTGTCGGCGAATCGAATGCCGCGGCGTCTGCTCTGCGGGAATTTATCTTTGGGCCCGAGTGTTTCTCGAACCGTTGATATCATCCAGAACACTGTAGATCAAAGAAGATTATTCTAGGCTGGTGACGTTAGTTCGGAACGTTCTCCTTATCAAAAGAGATAACACGTGCGTCATAAAAATAAAGAATGGAACATGGGCATCACATGGCACACAGCCCGGCGCAGCCTTTCGGCAAAAACAAAACATAAATAAACCCAATGCAGGGTTCGCGGCCATGCGAACTAAATGAGATTACTCGAATAGCTTGATTTTGTATTGTTTGTAATAGTGCTAGGTGAGTGTTGTATGTATCGCCCCAGCATGAAATGCAGTATGTAATATGTGAATGGATAAATGAGAAGTATAGTGATATAAGCGTTGAATGACTGCAGTAATATCTTACTTTAAAAAGGATGCGTATGCCATAAGCCATTTCCCTCTTTATGTTAGCAATATAATGATGATACTTCATATTGGAGTCTAGTCAGATGACTAAAAATGAAGGATATTCACTAGCAAAAATCTGTTGATTGTTAATGGTAATAGATGGTGTGGATGCTATGGCCCTTTGGGGGAGTTAAAGGAAACAAATTTTGTTTTAGAGGCATTATTTTTAACTTATTACGATATTAGACCACTTTAATACGTTCCCAAGATCGATATTTAGTTTAGCAGTTAGTGGCGAGACAGTGCTGTCATAGTTGTAGAGAGTGGTATCGTCTGCATATAAAACACATTTTGAAGAGGAAAGACAATTCGGTGAATCATTAATGCGTAACAGAAAAAGTAGTGGCCCCAAATGGAGCCTTGGGGTACGCCAATATTAGTTGAACATTCTTGTTGGCAAGTGGACATCAGCAACGGAAACAGCTTGATTTCTATCGTATATTTTAAGGATCAATAAGGGTGTCCACAAATTCCAAGCAATTCGAGTTTAGTAAGAAGGATAGAGTGATTGATAGTATCAAATGCTCTAGACAGATCCATGAGAACTGGACCTGCGTAGCAGCCTTGGTCAATAAATGATTTTAGCATATCGGTAAGGGAAACGAGGGCTAGATCAATGAAATAACCGAGACGGAAACCAAATTGGCATGAAGACAGATATTAAACTTATTCAAATAGCTTGTTAGATGAGTAGCAATTAGTTTTTTTTTTTTCAATTATTTAACTGAAAAATGGCCGTATGTATATGGGCCTGTAGATGGGAAGCAATGATCGATCCCCGCTCTTAAATAGTGGAATAATTTTACTTGACTTAAGTTCCTCCGGTAACGTACCTTTTTTAAACATTAGGTTAATAATATGAGAAAATACCTCTTAAAGGGACACTGAAGTGATATGTAAACATTGCGGGATTACTAGCGCAAATTGTAGTCCGGAGTCCCCAGGCCATGTTTCGACCACTCTAGGCGCGTTTACGCGATTTTATTTAGTAGAAAAACTAATTCGAAAATGCTGTCCTCCTCTCTTTACGCTCGCCCATTTTCTGTGGCGTTTTCGTGTGACGTCAGGAGGGGATGAGCTGGCAATTGGCTGCGCCACGGCTGCGGCTGCGCTACTGCACGGCTCCCCGGCCGACAGAGTCAGCCGGCCCAGCGTTTCGTCCGCCGGCCGCCGGCGGGTCGTCGCAATCAAGGAGGTTAAAAAAAAGTTGCTTGGTCGCAATTCGTTCGCTTAGTTGAAACGAAGCCAGGACACGTTTGTGAATGGAAGAATGTGCCTTTCTTTACTTGGTTTGTTTGTACACTGTATCTAGCTAATAGTAAAGGTCGCTTCACACAACGCTTCACAAGCGCACATGCGACGCTTCGCTGACTGGTACGCCAGTAGGAAAATATAAGGCCTCTTGAAGGCGGGAGAAGAGTCAGCGAAGTCAATGTAGGTACTAAGGAAATAAAATCAACTGATATTTTTACCGTACAGCGTAAAACTAGGGCGCGGGAAGCACTTTTTTGCGCTGGGCGAACAAGCACAGCGGTCAGCAGCACGACTACGCATCTGCGAACGCTTTTCCGTCTACGAAATGCAATTGCTAGACGTGAGCTACAAGCCGTCCTGGGAGGCTTATCTTGTGCATTTTACAGCCGACAACATGGCAGAAGCGCGGTACGATGATTACTGAGATATTGAGAATGCCCATCCAACAACGCCATTGGTTATGTTTTAGAGAACCGAAACCGAAACCGAAACTTGTGTGATTGCTAATCTTGGGCATCGTCCAATCACGGCGCCCCTCCTCCCAACGTCACAGCCTTAGTTGGTGCGGCCGCCGCAAACCGCGCATGGTAGTTTTTCTTCTTTCGCGCTTTGTAAAATAATTACCGATTTGTCAACCGGATAAACGATGAAAAGTGTGCTAATTTGAGCCAGTCTACGCAGTGCAAGCAAAAACGGGAGCTTGACAAATTCACTTCAGTGTCCCTTTAAATGAGATAAGCGACCACTTTTTTTGACTGGGGTGAATGCTGTCAAGCCTGGAGCTGGTTACTTTTTGGTTGTGTATGGTACTAAAAATTTCTGGGTGTGTTGTAGGGGATAGGAAAAACGAATGCGGTAGTCTAGTTAGGCACGCAACTGGAATTGTCACTTTGATCGTGACTGCAAAAGTAATTGCAGGAAGCTTTAGCTACATGAATGGGTTGAGCCTACTCGTGCTCATGCCCCGTTCACTGAGAACTGCCCCTGCCGAAGATACCGATACAGAACACCTGCTGTGGGCGTGCCCTTTATTGGAAGAGGCGAGAATGCGACGCCTTTGAGGCCGAGGCAGACCACAGGTAGAACCTGCCAGACCACGTGACCTTCATCGGTGGATATGGGGACCCCACCACCGCTCCCTTCTCGCGTTCCTCCGCCAAACGGGAGTTAACATCTACTTGTAATGCAGGCTGTATACCGCAAGTCATACTATCGCTATAAAAAGAAAACAGCGCCGTAGTGCGGGGGAAGCGTTGAGCGGGACTGTAGCCACAGCGACGCCTTGCGTTTTCGCATCGCTGTATTCGGGGTGCCGATGGGCATCGCGTATACGCTTGGCGTCCGCGGCCCGATAGTAGGCGGCGGTATCCTACCTGCGCGCGATCTCTCAATTTTTCGTCGTAGGTAGGCTTCACAGTGCAACACATAATAGGGGAATATCAGCTTACAGATACCAAGCATACGCAGATATTTTTAATACGTAGCATTCTTTGCCGAGTATCCCCACGGCCTGGACTATGTAACGCCCTGCATTTCCACAAAAGTACAGATATCGCAGAAGTTCCACCTGTAATCGTTATAATTGCTTAAATGGAGATAATTGGCCGAACAAAATTTTGAAAAACCAATGAAATAAGAGAATACAAAAATACCACGGAAAAGGGCGAACCGTATAACGCATGGTATTCCCTCAATAATGCGGATTTCGCGAAAGTGTCACCTGTAATCGTTATGATAGCATAGATGGAGCGAAATTTTGAAAAACTAAGGAAATATAAAGATATAAAAAATACGGAAAATCGGGAACCGTGTAAAGTCCCGAATTTCCACAATATTGCAGATTTCGCAAACGTTCCTCCTGTAATCGATATAATTGCGTAAATGGAGATAATTGGTCGAAGGAAATTTAGAAAAAATAATAAATAACAAAGATATTAAAAAACACGGAAAATGACGAACCGTATAACGCCCTCCACTATAACGCTGATTTTGCGGAAGTTTCACCTGTAATCGTAATATTAGAGTAAATAAGATAATAGGTGGAATGAAATTTTGAAACACTAAAAAGTAAAAAAATATTAAAAAATGACGGAAAATGGCGAACTCTGGAACGCCCTGCATTTTCCTAATAATGCAGATTTAGCGAAAGCTCAAATGTAATCGTTATAATAGCGTAAATGAAGATAATTTGTCGGGAAGGATTTAGAAAAAACCCCAAAATTGGCTGTTAAGAACGTACACTCAAGACAAGCGACATAAGAATGTTACGAAATATTAGACAATTCTCTTAATTTCTGCAGAATTTTAAAGTCGGCTTCACTTGTAAACATAAGTGCATCGCTAAGAAGACGTGTTTTCAGGAGAAGTTGTCGACATCTGTAATTGAAGCGCTCGAGACGAACAGGCGGCGCGGCCGAGGAGAGAGGGTGTGTCGAAGTGAGTAGGAGGGGGCGACTTGTCTTGCTCTACAAATTCAAAAAAAAAAAAAAGAAATCGCGGGCATTCTTTACTAACGTGAAGCTTGGGTAGGAGCGAAGCATGTAGTGTATAAGTGCATTCTTGGCGCCTTGGCGTTTTTGCCAACGGCGATGAAACCGTTGAGGGGTACAGGTATACAGCTTTGCTGTAAAAGCCTCTTGTCTTTGAAGCGCGAAGTTCTATAGCGCGAGGCGTAAACGAGTGACCCGGTGGTTTTTTAAGTGCAAATGCACTTTATAAGCGACCCCAAACCATCCACCGCCGGCGTCGGCGGCGGCGGCGTCCGCAGTGCTCCTCTATATTTAAAAAAGAAGCAGCATCCGGCGCCAGGTTTCGATCCGAGGACTTTGCGGCCGCAGCGCGACGCTCTACCGACCAAGCCACGGACGCGACGCTGATATCAGTGTTAGTGACGCGCCTTATATCTTTAACGCATTCAAACTACGTCGTCAGCGGCGTGCGTTGCCGACTCAGCGGCGTTATAGCGGCTTGATAACTGCGTGGTGTACACGTGATACTACAAACCCGATGGAAGAGATGGAAGAGAAGGCGGCGAGGCGGTGGGCTGCGGGGGCCGAGCGCAAGCGCCGCAAGCGGGCCGACAACCGTGCATTCGCACTTTCACATTCTCCCCCTCGGGGAAATGCGGGGGAATTTTAGTCCGCGTTACGCTCTAGCGCGAGGCGTAAACGAATTTCCCGGTGTTTTAGTTCCGTGACTACATAAGACAACGATTACGACTACGAAGACGACAGAAGACGCCAAGAGCCCCAGCCCCTGAAGGGGCTTCGCCCCTAAAATAAATACCGGAGTGAGTTTGCCTATAACATCTGCGCTGTAGCACGCGATATGTGAGAACGATACTGGAGCAGAATCATAGCCTTCCCCTAGGAGCCCATGCGCCGGCACCGAGATGTCGGTTGCGCCATACTCGAATCCTTCAATGCTGCATTATGGTACTCTGGCCAGCGTCTAACACTAGCACTATGTAATATCACCATAAGCCTTACGACGCTTTACTCATACAGCTTATGCGTTATTGAATGCATTAGCACCTCCACCAACCTTTCTTGAACGTAGAGGAGAGAGAAAAGGTGGGAGGGAGGGAGGGGCAGGGAGAACTTTAAGTTCCCAAATTCCCTACTGGCTTTCACCCTGTCTTCATCCCCTCAATAATTTCCTTCCTTATACTCATTAGTGTCACCTGTAATATTGTAACAATAAATGGAACATTTACGGACACTCGACCGCTTCTGAGACACAGCCGGGTCTTAGCCCGTAAGGCTCTACTCACATATGCGCCTTACCATGGAGTACCATAAATAATTCAAAGAGCAGACAGAGTGAACAGCGTACTGCCATAATGTGGTTTAGGAAGGCACAATGTCATCTGCTTCCGTAAACGTGGCACTAAGGAGCTCTTAGATGTTCATTGACCTCTGCGTTAACGCTTTTATATGCTTATCCCCATCCATGAATAAATAATAACGGTCTGTTAATATGCCCTTGCGCGTAGTGGCAATGATAAACGAGTGGGAATTTCAAAACTGCTTATGTCGATTAGTCGCCATTTCTGCACTACTTCAGTCAGTCCAGTGCAGAACGAACGTGAAGTCAACAAAGGAACACCGTGCGCGGAAATTGCTATAGGCGCTACAACATGCAACATGCTACAACATGCACACACGCACATGCGCCATGCACCTCTCTCTCACTTACACACACACGCACGCACGCACACACACACACCCACACGCACGCACGCACGCACGCACACGCACGCACACACACACACACACACACACACACACACACACACACACACACACACACACACACGCAAGCGGGCGCACGATGAAGGCACAAGACCCTGCGAACATCGCCATCGTACGCAGTTTTCCTTTTTTTTTTTTTTTGAGCACCACTGCCCCTCCAAATTAAGGAAAAATGGCAGGGCAGGGTTGCGGTAGGTTGGACAGCCTCCAGGGCGTAACTTTTTCAAACGTGACTGCTTTATTTGAAATTCGCGCTCCTCAATTGCTTCTTTTACGCGCATGCACACGTTCAAGAGCACCGCCCACAGCAGACGTGTACCCAGCCCCTCGGCGGGTTGATATTCTGGGCCCGCATTTTTTTTTCTCTCCAAGACAGGCCTGCGTGTGCCGTTTAAGTGCGGCAGCCGGTCTATATACAATTCCACGCGGCTAAAAAGCGCGTCTGTCAAAGGCGAGGCTCGTCGCTGAGAGTGCACCACCCAGCGGCTTCGCGCGGGCGTGTTTCGACACACGCCCATGACACACAGGCCATAGTATACGACCAGCGCTGCACAGGAACATCCAGAATGCTCGTAAAGGCGGCGGGGAAAAGATGCTCGGAGTATGAAGTCATTCGCACTGCAGGAAGCAGAGAGAAAACGCATGGCTTCCGTATGAGATGACAAAAAAGTCTCCATGCGTTGTGCACTTAGCTTATGCAGTCTGACAACGCACGCTTTAGGTCAGCAACACAAAAATTTCAGTTCAGCAGCATAATTAGGTCAGTAACAAAAGGGTATTACGATACACGCGCACTGGCATCCTGTGATTGACCGCCGAAGCCGGTAACTTGATTCTGTGGCGCGATAGTTTACGAGCTTTTTCTAGTCGTCTGCGTCTTTATTCGGCCGTAGGATCCCCCAGTCCCACTGCTGCGAATTCGGTGCACTGCACTCTATTGACGCCGTGCTTGGTGACGCACCTAATGTGCAGTGAATGAGCCTCGCAATGCGAAGCGCCATCCCGTTCGGTCCCAATCCAGGTGACGACGTAACTTACCGTTGCAAGCTCCCGAACCGGGGCTGGACAGCTCCTTCCACACTGATCACGGGAAGGGTGCGCGATTCTTGGAACCTTAGGGGTCGGTGAACACTCCCATACCATGTGTTAACTATATGGCAGAGAGTTGTGTGAAAATGGCGTCCGCTTCACTGCGCGCTTTGCAAAAGTGGACAGCTGTGGCAGGGACTTTGGCAACTGCTGTTGATGATTTTAGATGCGACTGCATCTCATTCACTCGCCTTGTCCCTCCATACGGCGTTGTTGTTGTCCGTCCACACCCCTCCCCCATTCTCCTCGCCGCGCGAGCTGCGCTCTCCGCCGCTCACCCCCTCTCCTCTCCGATAGCGAACACTCTCTCGCGAGGGGCATTGGATTGGATTCGATTGGCTTAACTTGGCTTGGCTTGGATTGTGTTGGGTTGGATTTGGGTTGGATACGATTGGATTGGATTTGGGTTGGATTTGATTTGGATTGGATTGGATTAAAGTGGATTGTGTTGGATTGTGTTGCGTCATAGCCGCGGCAGGGGGTTCACGGCACGTTTCACGCGATGGGAGAATCAACCTAACGGAAACAACAACGGAACCCCCTATGCGTCGCATCTACACAGAGGTTCCCGCGAGGGGAGGTGGGAGTAATTTTTGTTACCCAAGCAGCAGTGATAACTCCTCCAACGACGTGGATTCGTTAAATTTCAGTTCCGATGAAGACGCTCCCATTCAAATGCCTGTCTTCGAAGGTGCTGCCAGGTAGATTCGTTTTTGACCTCGCACGGTATTTATAAGCAAAACTTGCGTCCTATCTGACGACTGCGGTTTTACATTGATGTGTAGGATCTGGACAACGTACGGCGGGGATATTTTACCAAATGCACCACGCCGTATCGCGTTATCACCTTCGAGGTAGCCTGCAGCTCCTGTCAGATTAGCGCTGCGGAGCGATGCGCCACGCTTCTCAAGAGCGCTGTATTTCGTTTTCTTGTTTCTTACCACTGAAGTGATAATAATTTTGTGTCAGAACACAAGAAAGTGTGCTTGGATGCATATTTTAGAGAGACTGACTTACCCTCGAGTGGCAGAGCCTTCAGTTTCGTTAGTTTGACGGGCCCACAAAGAATCAAAACTTAGTGTACGGCGTTGATTTATATATTGAATCATAGCCAAGAAACGTAGGGACAATTTGTATATCTTAGAATTCCTAAAATAATTTTTTCGGCTTAGTAGAATTTCCTATATCGTCGTTGTAGTGCAGTGCACGGGCCTGGGCCGGCCCAAAAGCCCGAGCCCGGCCCGGCCCGCGGGCCGGGCTCAGGCCGGGTAGCACGCATTTTCTCGGGCCCGGGCCGGGCTCGGGCTTGAACGAAAGTTTTGTCGGGCCGTGCAGTTCCTAAGGCCCGGGCAGTTCCTGAGGCCCGACTATCCTGTGCCGCAAATTCTAAATTGTTGGCAAGAGAAAGTTTTCTTGTTGATATTTCAGGTAAAGTGAAAACAAATAAAGGAAGTGCGAATTCACTACCGCGCCGCTAAAAGATATAAAAAAATACAATTGCACGTAAAAAGCCTTCACATCAATAAAAGAAACGTATGGGTCCCATCAGATTAGTGGGAGAGAGCGGGCCAGAAAACGAGGGCACTCCAGGCACAGACTACAACATGATTTTATTTTCTCTCTCCTTTTTAAACTAAAACAAACAGAACAAACGTGGCTGGATTTCGCAGTGTGTGCAGAGTTTGAAGAACCAATTTTCTAAGCAGAGCCCATGATTTTTTCCCGCAAGAATTTTTTTAGAGCCATGACTAAAGGCACGAAAGAACAGAAGCGCAGATAAAATCATGCTGCCAACGTAACTAGAGGGAAAGACAAAAATCAAATGGTGAAACCGGACGCATCGTCTGACCAAATTTCAGCAAGGAATGGAAGAAAGAAAGGTACAATATCTGTTTAAGAAATGCAATAATAAAAAAAATCCACTTACTTGGAATCATTTAAGGTATCCTTGGGTGTGCCTTGATTTCGAAGGCTGGAAAATGAAGTTACACGACTACCGAAAATACAGCTTCTAAGTGAGGATAAGTTGTACAAAGTTCGGTCCAAGTTTAAAGGAAATTTAAATCTAAAGTAGTCGTATTCGCTTTGTGCTTACGCTTTTTAGGTTAACAGCAAACTTCTTCAAGTTCATGTTAATATCCTCTCGGACTAGGGATGATACTTAACAACACTCTGGCGGGCTCGGGCCGAGCTCGGGCTCATATTTTAGGAGTTTGTCGGGCTCGGGCCGGGCTCGGGCTCAGATTTTAAAAATTCGTCGGGCTGGGGCCGGGCTGCGGCCCTGCATTGCGGCCCGTGCACTGCTCTAATACGTTCTGCGTGTACTTTTAGGGGCGAAGCACCTTATGGGCTGGCGCTGTTGGTGTCTCCTGTCGTCGTCGTAATCGTCGTTCGTCTCATGTAGCCACCGTGACTATAGTACCGTTACTACACCGCCTCACGCTAGAGTACTAAAAAAACACCGGGACACTTGCGCTCGAGCGCTTTGTAACGCGTACTGAAAAAACACCGGGACACTGGTTAGCGCCTCGCGCTAGAGAGTTTCGTGCTTCAAAGACATGATACTTTTACAGCAAAGCTGTATTCCTGTACCCCCCAACGGTTTCATCTCCATTGGCAAAAACGCCAAGGCGCCCATACTACAAGAAGAATATGTTTCGCCCCTCATCAGGTTGCACGTTAGTGAAAATGGCCCGGGATTTTTTTGTGCATTTTTTCTGGTTATTTGACCAATAAACTGTAAATAATTGTACATTTCACAATAACGCTGTTATGTGTTTGGAAGAGCAATCTATAAGCTACAATTTAAAGCATAGCAATGCTAAATGTGTCCACTAGCTGCAAGAGAAAAAAAAAACAAGTTTTGTGGAAGCACTCAAAATCGGCCGTTTTTCCACCGTAACGAAAGGGTTAAAGGGGTTCGGTGTCTGGCGCGGTATCGGGATACCTGGGTTCCTATGGAAGAATTCGATAAAAGGCCGTACGGACTTTCTAGATTAGTGTAAAACTGTCCATATGACGCATAAAAATGCATTTCGGCAGTGCATGCACGTCCAGTAATAGAAAAAGCTTTTAAAGGAGCTTGGCGTTTAGCACTGACACAAAAAATTTGCATCTTATTTTTTTATTGCAATAAGTAGCTAGTGACCTACTTATCACCTGTAGAAACCTCATGCGACGGTTGTTTAATTAGAGGAATTCTCAATGCGGCCAGTCACTGTTTCGGTTTCAGCAGATGCCGCGAAACGATGGATTTTGTGAGAACAAAGCTGACCACGTGACCGTCGAAGGGACATCACCGAGCAGAGCTGCCGTAGCACTGTCGAATCCGCATCACCGGCAGTTTCTGCGAATGCCCCCACGTTCTGATCTCGTGAGCCGCTTAATTAAAAAGCGACCGTGGACGTGGCGCAGGCGCTGCGAGGGCAAATGCTACCGCGGCTAAAGAACGACGCGCGACGCTCGAGATAGTGGGTGGCAAGACGCGCGCTGGTAGCAGCCGGCCGGTCTGCCTACAGGTTGCCTACAGATGTGTTCGGCTTGGCACTGCGGCAGGTATTCGATTGCCGCTGTCGTAAGTGGTGCAGATGACAATTTTTAATGCAACCCGCCATCGCATCATTAACTCCTTTCTCATATAAGCTGCCATGGTTGGGACTTTGGTACAATAGCGGTAACAAGCTATCACTCGAGCTACCTGCGCCGGCCTGCGCCACTTCGCGGCCGTGGCCGCCGCCTGCACAGCGACCATGCGGCTCGCTCAGTGGGCTTTTCGTGTCTTCGGCGCGTTTTCGCGTCCAATGTAAATAAAAAGTAATAAAAACAGAGTGCCTGGAATCGCTGTAGAACTTTGGTCGCGGCCAGCTGCCCGATGAGCCGACGAAATCACGGCGCCTCAGCCGCCAACGATCGGGTCGTTCGTTCTCGAGAGCAGAAGCTCCGCCCTCCGATTGGAGCGGCGAGTCGGGCGAGCCGGCGAAAAACGCCGGCAGTGCGGAAGCGGCAAACACAAACTCGTGACGTGTCTGGATGTTGTTTATTTACAAAATATCCACGGGATGTCAATTGCGCGGGGCCCTCTGCTGGCTGCTCGGTTGCGTTTCGCACACTTTAAAATTGATTTTAAGTATGTTCTAGGCTGTATTCGCCGCTGATATTTTGCAGATGATGTATGTGTGTTCACACCAATCTATCTCCGAAGTTATCTCGCCTTCAAAATTTTGTGTCAGTATCCCTTTAAGCATTTGTTCGACCATTATTAATTGAGAGTTCCTGCAAGCTTTTTTTTTTGTTTTTGTTTTGGTGCTCTGTTTTTATTATTGCTCAGTGTTATCGGCGGCACCTTCGCCAACGAAGCATATCACCGACCAGCAGAGCTCACACGCGGGTGTCGAATTCATCCACGTACAAGTAGTTTCCGCCCTTCTAGGCTACATGAACAGTAAGGCACTGCCACATGTTTTGCTCTAAAATGGGAGGTCGGGCGGTGGCCCCAAGTGTTTGTCTTCTGGTGTCCGTTGTTTGCACTTAAAAATACTACGTTTTCAAACGTGAGCCAACAGCGTGTACGAGCGCTGGCTGCATTTTCCGCGTCAGGCTGAGCGTGTGCTTTTCACACGGTGTCTATGCGACATGGTAAGACAACGGTTGAGATACAAGTGGCTTTCCTTTTTGAACACGGTATCATGTAAGCCAGAAGCGCAAGTTTGGTCCCATGCAGCAGCCGATTGATTGCACAGCAAAGCGCCGATAAACAGCGGTAGAGAAACTCTGCACCGAGTGAAGACGCTTTATGCTGTTCACTACGACAACGCGTAGAACACCGACCTCGAAGCGGGCCGCTAGAAACTGGTGCGAAAATGTCGAGCACCGCAACACTGGCACCTAGTGGACAGGGGGGATGCACCCGCCGCGGTGGCTCAGTGGCTAAGAAGTTGCGCTGCTGAGCACGAGGTCGCGGGTTCGATTCCCGGCCGCGGCGGCCGCTTTTCTGATGGAGGCGAAAAGCAAATATTCTTCATCTTCCCCCAGGGGAACCCTGAGCAGTATGCGAAGCGGCCATGGGGTCGACTGAAGTTCCCATTAGTTTTCATTTCGTCGTTTCCGTTGACGTTCGGCTTCGCGTGCCTTCGTTGTATCAGTAGCTTCTTGACGTAGTTTGAATGAGTGAAGGACACAAGGCGCGTTCGTAGCACATGCTCCCGTCTCGATTTGTAGCGCAGTGGGAAGAGCACCACGTACCTCCCGTTGCGGCCAGACAGTCGTGTGATCGAAACCGGGCGCCGCCTAACTATTTCTTTTTATAGTGGACTGCGCTGACGTCAGCCCAAACGCTGACGGGGCTGAAGAGACGCGTGTGCGCAGTAGAGAGCGGACGGCAGACAACGAAAACGAGGAAGGGAGGGAGACAGCCCCAAGCATGAGATGCTTCGCATCTAAAACGCCCGCGTATACGAGATTTCGGGGCACGTTAATGATCCCCAGGTGGTCAAAATTAATCCGTAGCCATCCACTACGGCGCGCCTCATCGCCTGTGTAGCGTCGGCGCGTTATAAACCCTACAATCAATCAATCAATCAATCAATCAATCAATCAATCAATCAATCAATCAATCAATCAATCAATCAATCAATCAATCAATCAATTAATCAATCAATCAATCAATCAATCAATCAATCAATCAATCAGGGGGGACGCAAATGCTTCCTCGTTTACGGGTCAGCAAAGACTCACACGTCACACTTGTAAAAACACCCATGCAAGACCTAAATAAGCAAGTATAACTACGTTTTTAAAACCCTCGCGCGCGCCAATATCCTGGTCAACGTGAAATAAAATGTGTCGCTACGGGAAAGTAGATGAGCTGCTGATGAGGTCGTCATGGGGCCTTGTAAAAGCGGAAGACGAAAGTAGCGGAGCGAGCTCGACACGACAGGCGCCACAAAACGCCAGGCGTTCGCCAGGCGTTGCTGTAGCAGTAAAGGAGAGCCGCTGTGCGATAACGACAGATTAAGGCAGAGAAGACTGTAGGGAGGCTGCGTACACAACTGCTGCCGCGCATTGCAGCGACAACAAACGGAAGCTGCACCCGCACGTATGGTATTCCCACGCGATTTCCCGTCGCAAATGAGGGGCGAGAACGTCCACAAAGTGCGTCATTTCGGTAAACATGGCGTCGGCAGCCACAGTACAGGACTCGAGCACAGAGGCAGCATTGGTTCGCTGCTCCAAAATGAACTAACTTCTACGCTTGGGACCTCGTATTTATACCCAAAGCGCTAACGGTCAAACAAGTTTCCCCCCTGCTTTTTGCCCACGGTGCGAACAGTGCAGACAAACACAACGCTCTTTCCAGAGTTCATGAGGGGTCGGCAGTCGCGGCGCACGCCGAGTCCGAGATAGGGAGATAGGTCTCCGCAGCGGCGTCCGCGTCCTTCGGACAAATCTCTGCGTGCCGTGTTTCCCGCCGCCGAAGTTTGAATCACGCCGACAGAGAGGCGCCCGGGATTCAAACGGCCCGAGGGGGCCGTTCGCAGGCACGTTGCGGCATGTCGGGATCTCTTGGCTGTCGCTTGGCTTGACCACGCGGAAGGCGCACGTAGTGGTGGCTCTGCCACAACGCAGAAGAGCGCTGCACGAAGCCTGCAGCACAGCGGCGCGCTGAATCGTAACAGCCTCAGCTAGTGATCGTTACAATTTTAAGCTAGCCTTGCTGGCATGCTTATCTGACGCATTTTACCGCCGACAACAAGGCAGAAGCGCGGTATGCCAATTACTGAGATATCGAGAATGCCTAGCCAACGATAACCGCAGATGCCAAGCATATTGTTTCACAGAACTGAAACGATACTGGTTTGGATTCTAATCTTGGACATCGTCCAATCAACATTGCATCTCGTATGCGCGTCACCGCTGTTGTTGCGGCCGCCGCAAATATCGCATGGCATTATTCCTTCTTTCGGGATTTGTAAATTCATTTATCGACCACATAAACGATGAAAAGTGAAAAGTGTGTTCATTTGAGCCAGTCTTTGCAATGAAAACAAAAACAGAAGGTTGGTAAATTCATTTCAGTGTCCTTTTAAAGCCCGTCAGCAGTATGAATTTTAAGGTGTGAGGAAATGCACCTGCGGAATGATTTTTTGCCATTGGCTCTTCAATATCGGAGCGATGTGCTAACAAAGGCACGTTCAATGCTCAACCTTTTTGTTGAAAATTGAGTTGGATTTGAGTACGCTTTTAGAAACGAGGATATGACTGTTCATATTTGAAGAAATCTGTTTGGAGAGTACACAGAGGGTAGTCTAAGAATTACTGCGAAAATTATGAAAGCAACAGCAAACGTCACCGTTTCCAGGTTTTTGATTCAAAACTGTGGCTCTTTTTATCGAGAATAAGCATCCCATTTCACTGCTGCTAGCCGTTTTCTAAGAGTTGGTCGAACTTGAGGACTAGGTTAAGCCCCGGATAGTTCAGAACATCCATTTTTGTCCGGTAACATCTCAAACGTGCTGCACTCGCAAGCAAAACTTGAGGCTAAATAGTGTTCATCTGGGCGCCTATTTTGTAAAATCGGCATTTATAGGCATTTATAAACATTTAGGCACAAACGCCAAGACAGGCATTTATAGGCACTATAAAAACACCACAAAAGCCCTTCTTTAGTCTGATTCATGCTCATACATCAAAGTGGTGCGATAGGAGCACAAGGAACAAACTAGGCATTTGCCCAAGAGTATTATTACTCGGGAGTGCTTACTTGCCTTGTTACGACTCACTCACACTCATGAGCACAGTCATAAGTCATAGGTACGAATGAGTATGTACACTAAAGAGAAGGTGACAGCTCTTGTGTGCTCCCACCTATGTGCAGTACCCTCGATCACACCGAGAAAAGGAGTCGGCTGAAGCCGACGAAGCCCTACTGTTCTGAGTGATGTCGACGAGGTGAGAACGACGATGCATGGAGAACGGGCTGTCGGAGAAGGTGTCGCTGGTGCGGGGCACGGCGGACACCTCGTTGCCTGCCGCTTCGGGCAATTTCGTGCCATCGTCTCTGAATGACTCGCGCTAAGCCTAGAAATCACGCAATCAAGCCGAATTTCGGCCGTCTTTGATCACGAGTTTTTGCTGCACGGCAGCGCGGCTGGCCGCTGGACCTTCCCGACCGGGTGGACGTCTTGGTGTCCGAGTGGATGGGCTGCTTCCTGCTCTTCGAGGGCATGCTGGAGAGCGTGCTCAAGGCCAGGGACAGACTGCTCAGGTCCGGGGGGGCCAGCCGATTCCAGCTCTTCCTGGCGGCCATCAATGATCCAGGTGAGCTTGACAGGGTTGTCGTTTGGGTGAGCACGTATGCACTTTGAAGGGTTTAAAGGAGCAGACAACCCATTTTTGTGGAGTCCATGTCCTCTAGATCATATAAAAGGCCAGCGTTTTATATAGGGGGCTACCACAACGAATTTATAAAAGAATTGGTGGAAGTAATTTTAATTTGGTACTAAGCTTTCTAAAGTCTGAAAGGTGGCGCCATGTAGCGCCTAAGCATGACACTACCGTACTTATGCAAACAGCTCCGTGGGTTTTAATGTGTTATTCAACAACCGCATCAGGGAACAGGAAATGCGACATCTTATTATTGTTTCAGCTGGGGACAAGTGCTTAAATACCTCTTTGCATCTTACGTACAGTGCACGGAGCATTGATTCTCCAGATGGGCTGTGGCGCCCTCTCTTGACTAGTTTCAGTATCAGCCTGGCCTTGATGCCAGAAGTAATCGAGAGAGGGCACCGCAGCCACTGAAAGGGTCTGATTTAGTTTCCATTAGTTTGGGGTAATTAATGCCTTAATTCTTGATGTTTTCCTTATTTTATATTACTGTGTACTTATTTACGGCTTAGCAAAGGCAGCCTCCGTGGAACCGGTGTTGCACGAAGATCACCCCCAACACTTTGCATGAGGGTAATGTGTGCCCCTGTGGCGCTGTGGGATAAGCATCAGCTTCAGAACGTGAGGGACCCAGGTTTGATCCCTACCAGGAGAAGCAGGTGTGTTTTCGAAGCCTCTGTTTGTGTGCGCGACGGCGCGACTACGGTGGCTGACTGTTACCCCGCACGAGCTACAGTGACAAGCCGGGCCACCAAAGTGCTCCACATTAAAAAAAAAACCTGCTACGCATACAGTACATGCAGTTCACCTTCTCCACATTCCCCCTTCTACCCCAACGGTCAGTCATTCCACATTCGCACTCGATAAAACTCCTGTGAAAGTTGGGCAGTGTTGCGTATTTAAAAAAAAAAACAGCTGCAGGGCTAGGGCACTGTGCAGTGGCCGGTCTAATTTGTAAAGCCGAACACCCTTGATGGTTTTGAGTGACTTTCATGTGATTCCACTGTGGTGTGATGTAGCTGAGGGGCAAAGGTGTTGGGTGACGCGTTGTGGTGACGGGGTAACGTGCCTGCGCTCTTCTTTCACAGGCGGTCCTAAGCACGGCCATTGAAGCCGAGCCCACCCACTGGAAGCAGACAGTGTTCCTGCAGGAGGAACCGCATGTGCCTGTGCAGGGTCAGTACTTGCTGCTTGCCAAACAAAGCTGGCGGCCAGCGCCTGAAACAGGGAAACGGTTCCTAAATCTCCCATGCCATTCACTGTGATATGTTCTCCATTGAGCGAAACAGCCAGTTTCCAATGTCTGTAGCACTAAAATAGCTCCCAATCTTGCCATTTACTCGAGACATTCCCCACTGAGTGAAAGGGCTAGTGTCCAACGTCTGTAGCTGCAAAATGTCTTTTAAACCTTCAGTTGGCTGCGGCACGTTACCTATTCTCCACTGAGTGAAAAAGCCAACGTCCGGCTTCCGTAGCACCAAAACGGCTCCTAAACCTCCCATTGGCTGTGCAATGTTCCCCATTGAGCGAAAGAGCCGGTGTGTAACATCTGTAGAAGCAAAATGGCTCATAAACCTCCCCTTGGCTAAAACGCGCTGCGTAGCATGCTCTATGTGGCAGTGCGTACCATACTGCTATGGTATCATCAGCAACTGCAACCTTGGAGTTATTTATTTATTTATTTTTATTCAAAGTACCCCTAAAGGCCCTCACGCAGGAGGGTATTACATAGGGGGTAGTCAGTGCAGCAGAAACAAACATATGAACAAAATATATACACTGGGAAAAATAGAACATAAAAAGGACAACGCATGCGCGAGCACAAATATGATATATGTAATGTTAGCTCGAAATAACGCGTAAAAAATTAACTCTGTAGAAGCAACAACAAACAAAATTTTTGAGAAAAAGAACAATCTGTAAGACATTATACAATAAATAAGCGATAGGTTTGTTTTCAATTCACAACTTCAGTGAGTATTAGTTGATTAAAATTAACAGCATCAATGACGGTGGCTATGTGTGATGGCAATGCGTTCCAGTCAATGATTGTACGCGGAACGAATGACCGAGAATAGTGCAATGTATGACATAGTAAACGCTTCACTTTGAAAGGATGGTCGTGTCTGGGAAGAATGGAAGCTGGTGAAGAAAAGAAATCGTTATGAAGCAATGGGTGGTGATAAAGTTTGTGAAAAAGTGATAACCTTGCAGCTGTGCGTCGTTGCGACAAGTCGAGCAGTTCTGCACGAATTTTCAACTCAGTGACACTGGAATGACGGTAGTAGTCTGAAAAGATGAAGCGAACTGCGCGGTTTTGAAGTGATTCGATGTTGTTGATTATGTAAGCTTGGTAAGGGTCCCAAATTGCTGATGCATATTCTATTTTAGGCCGTATAAGTGTGATGTAAGCGAGTTTACGTAGGTGCGATGGGGCATGCTTCAAGTTATGTTTTAAAAGACCTAGTGAGTGGTTAGCCAATGCAAGTATGACGTCAATGTGATGATTCCAGGATAAGTCCGAACTAAGGTAAACACCAAGGTACTTGTAATTACTAGTAAGTTCAACTGGAGTATTATTTAAAGAGTACGAGGTTGAAATGCGAGATGCGCGTTTAGTAAAGGACATAAGCTTTGTTTTAGAATTATTAAGGCACATTAACCATTCAGAGCACCAAGAGCTTATACCATCTAGGTCAGCCTGGAGGGCCTGCTCATCTTCTTTGCACAAAATTTTGCGATAAATGACGCAATCGTCCGCGAAAAGCCTGATTTGGGATGAAACCGTGTTAGGCAAATCATTAATGAAAATTAAAAAAAGCAGGGGGCCCAGCACGCTGCCCTGAGGAACACCTGAGTACACTTCCGCAAAAGAGGAGAAACTGTTATTAACGGATGTGAACTGAAGTCTTCTTGAAAGGAAATCTTTAATCCATGCGAGTACAAGCGGGTGAATGTTAAGCTGTGTTAATTTGATTAGCAACCTGTGATGAGGGACCCGGTCAAAGGCTTTGGAAAAATCAAGAAAAATTGCGTCAGTTTGTTTGCCAGCGTCAATGGAAGAATGTAAATCGTGAATAAACCCGGCAAGTTGAGTGTCGCACGAGTAGCCCTTTCGAAAACCGTGCTGGTACTTGAAAATGATGTTATGCTCTTCGGGGATTAAACCAGATGACAAGCATTAGGTGAAAAGAGCTGATAAGATACGATGGATGCCTTGAGAAAAATTTTTTAGTATTTTGTTATTGAATCCAAGGTGATCAGATGCGGAAGTGGTTTTAAGTTTGCTGAGTAAAGAAAGTATGCCAGCCTCGTTAATAACTATTTCGGGCATTGAACTAACGGTGGAAGTGTTAACAGCTGGTGATGATGTGACGTCCTCTCGGGTAAACACTAAAGAAAAGGTGTTATTCAGGACCTGCGCGCACTCGTCCTCGGGAATTGCGTCGCCTGCAGCATTGGAAAGGGTGATGTCGGGATGGTTAGAAGGATTTATTGTGCGCCAAAACTTTTTTGGGTTGTTAGTTAACATTGAAGGCAGATCGCGGGCGAAAAAGTTACGGCGGGTTGATTTTAGCAGAGATTGGTAGTGACTGTCACATAATTTATAACGTTTCCAGGAAGCTGAATCTTTGTGCTTATTAGCCTGCCTGTAAAGGCGCTTCTTTTTATTATTAAGCCGGCGAAGCTGATTATTAAACCAAGGGACTGGGTTAGTGCAAGAAATTGTTATGACGGGAACAAATTTATTTATGAGCTCGGCAAATTTAGTTTTAAACAAATTCCAGTTGTTCTCTACTGATCGGGTTGAAAAATCTTCGAGAAAACCTTCTGCGAAGGTAGACAATTCCTGGTTAATACCATCATAGTTTGCCCTTCCGTAACACATTATTTGCTTTTTAGTGACGTTCTTTGTGACAGGTGCCCGCCCAGTACACCAAACATAAGCGGCAGCCGAACACGAAGGAGCACTCAGCAACGTTCATTTGGACATTAGTGCGTGTGCATTCACAACTCATAAAAAGTGCTTAGCTCTGCTCTGTCTTTTCTTCTTTAATATTTAGAGAGTAGCTTAGTTTTATTGCAGTTGAACGTTGATCTGAAATAGTACTTGCAGTTCAGAACTGTTTCAAACCAAGGATTCTGTTAATTTGGAGTGATTTTGTTCCAGTATTGGAAAACAAAAAAAGTTTGTTACATTGAAATCTTGATTAAATTGTGCTTTGTTAAACAGCTGTTCGACTGCACTGTCAGTGCTCTCGCATGTTTACTTTCAACGGCGACAACGTTTGCCAGTAATTTTTGTCCCCATGTAGCTTCCAAGTTCTCGATAAAGAAGAAAGGGGAACTTCTGCACTCTCTTTCAAGGAATCACAAAGACAAAGAAATAATGTGTCAGTGGGTGTGCTGAGAGCGATGCGAGACGTCACAAGACACCTGCAGCTGCCATAAATGAAATAAAAAAAGGGAAGACCTCGGATCAAGAAATAACATTACGGCTGGGCATTTGTAAGTTAGAGAAGACTGTGCAAAATCAGCAAGCACCATGCTGCAAATGTGCCCTCAAAAAGCTGAGAATCTGAAAAGTTTCAAGAGCTTTGGAAGCGTTTTGTCATATAAGAAAGAGATCTGGCCTGTTTGATATGTAACTGCGGTTTCAAATTTGCTAAGCTTCGGCATTCCAGTATTTGGTCTTCCAGCGTACTTGGCTTCTGCCGTTACTGGTTAATCAGGTGAAAAAAGAGAGTAATTTATTCGTTACTCAGCTGAAAGAGAAATGATCAATGGTGAAGATATTTGCAGTTGATGTTGAGAGCTTGGGGCATTTCCTTCGTATACAGGAGAGAGCACATTGCGAGGCCGCCTGGAGTGCCGACACCAGGGGAAGCTGGAGCTGGAGCTCACGATCACCTCAGGCACACGGCAACAGAAGTATGCGCTGCACTGAAGAACCCCTCCATCTGGAAAGACAAAAAAAAAAAAAAACATACTAGCCACTTACTTGGTACTAATCTTGGATTGCCGCAAAGCATGGGACTATCTACATCCCTGCTTTCTTTGGCGGCTTCAATACAGTTTTTTGCAGTTGAAGAGTTGTGCTCTCACTAAAACACTCCTTGTGTGTTACCGAGCGGTCAGTGTGATAAAAATTTATGTGCAGTGTAGGACAACACAAATGTCTCCCGCAGGGATGTTCCGTGAAGTACATAATAAAGAATACGCCGACCACCAAAGTCATTGTTTTATTTTCTCTGGTGGTCAGTGTATTCTTTCTTATGTACTTCAGTGTCATTCCCGACCAGACGGGCGTCCGTCGAAACCTCGATTTCAGGGACGTTCCGTGCTGGGGAGCGAAATTCCCATTTCTAGGTTCAGAAATTCCCTTTTTTGCAGCACCTTGTCTCCCAGTTTTATGAAGAATTCCCTTCAAATTTCCCTGCATACGTTTTTTTGCAGCTGATACATCTTTACGTGGATTCCTGTTCGGATTTGGACGTTCGCCAGCGCCACCTATGTCTACTTGTGTAGTGTTCCGGACGCAGACGCCGTTCCGAGAATCAGACTCTCAGCGTGTAATAAATTCTACTACATCTGCCGCCAAGAAGTGTTTTACTTCGCATTTCGTGTTTTCAATCAAACAGCATGTCTACTTTGCATTCTAAGTTCTAACGTAAACTGCCTGTATGAAAAACAAGACATTGTTGGGAAATTGAGGTAATTTTAGCTCAGCGCCCGAACTGCTGGCGACATGTCTTGTTGACAGGACGCTGACTAAGGCGCACCCGAAATACTTTTTTTGTATGTTGCGCATGAGTACATGGGAACAGGTTTCAGCCCTTGAGCCGCCACCGCTTCGCGCTTTACTAATGTTTCTTATGGAGTACGTATTCTTTCCTGTATTCTCCCTCCTGTTTCACGAACCGGATTGGAATCGGTCTTGGATGCCCTTGGCTTGTGGGTAGACGACCTCGGGTATTTGTACATAAATATGACGAATTGTCAAGGGTCCTTTTTGAAAGGAAACAAAGTAATGACTGTTCCGTGGTCCGCTTTACTGGCATTATTTTTCCGTTTTACTCAACGACTACTGATATTCCGTGAATCTTACAAAGATTCCTTTTTTTCCCATTCGGCCAAAATGACAGCCCAAAATTCCCCGAAAAAGGGAAAATTCCCAGCACGGAACATCACTGGTCTCCAGCAGCATATCTCTCCCAAGTTTTGTTTCGTTTTCATCTTAATCAAGGAGGGGGTGCATGCAGCGTGCATTGATGTGGAGCTTCATATATGTCTTTTTTTTTCATTAGGATAGGAGGCTCACGTCTTGAGAACACCCTAAGAAATAGTTGCTGCATTATATTACATTAGTTCCTCTATATCAAAACTTGCTTGCATTTTGCCCGTCCAAGAACTTACAATTACAGTGGCACGAATGAAGTGGACAGAGTAACAGTGCCCAGAAGGCAGATGCAATTTATCCTGGGCTCCTTCACACCGCCCTTGTTTGAGTGGAGTTGTTCATGGCACGAAATCGACATCACTGGGCAACTCTGCCCAGTCCTCCGTTGAGGACTGCTGTCTGGACTGGCCAGGACCACCAGTGATTCGCCTGTGATTACATACTTTTCCATGCAAACAATGAGGTTGCAATGTGGAGGGAAAGGCAGGGCGGGGGGTGTGAGAAGTTTGCAAATCAGCCGAAGGGTTCACAAATAGTTCACAACTTATTCAGGGAGATCGTACTGACTTGGTACGACTTCTTAAACGAGCGCATCATGTGTACAAAATTCTATTTCTCTCGCCCCTAATCAAACTTTCACAGCAGGGAAGGAATTGTGTTGAAATGCCCTTGACAAGCTCAGAAACAAGTTTTGGGTTATCAGAAACCGGGTTAACTGCTTTTGGAAAGAAGTAGGTATGGAGATAGAATGTGATGGCTGAAATGTTTGCCGTCGGGGATGCGTATTACTGGTGGCATGAGCGGGAGGTGTGGGAGAGTTCTGCAGCAGCAAAATGGAAGAGGAGTTTACTTCGTGGCTCTAGCCAGTGTGCTACCACAGGGTACATCTGGACTAGAAGAAAGTCGAACATGAGGAACCCTGTGACACAGGTACGTACTACGGACTAATTTCTTAGTTTAAGGTTCACCCATAAATTGGTATAGATGGTAAGGGCGAGGCGGTGGGAGTTGGGTACAGTTGGGAAGGGTGCGAATTTGGAGGCGGCATCATATACTGGTGTCTGTTATTGTCATAGAGGATTATTTTAGGTTGTCCTGGTAGGTTGGGGTAGTGGGGGGGGGGGGGGGGAATTTGGACATCGTGAATGGGTTCTTTGATTGTCTCCTCTGGAAATGCTCGGAAAGTAAGACTGCAAGTGGTTGTGAGTGCCGCTGTGTTCCCGGGAAGAGCTGCCAGGTAGGGTAAAATGGTAAAAAAAAAGTAAAATGGTTGTGCAGTCTAGCATTTCAACATTATTTTCAACAATTCTGTGCTTTGGGTTCAAAAAAATTTTAGGTAGGCTGCAGGATTCTTCTCGGTGGCTGCGCACACAGAAGGTGGGGCTTTGAAGTTTTGCAAGAACTTTTTTATGCTTTAATTTTGCGGTAAAATTGTCAGCAATTAAATTAGGTGCTGGGATGCATTGAATATGCTGGCTCAGACATATCGTTGACCTAGCCAAGACTCGCAGAGCTAAACCGGAACTGTTCCCTGATGGAAAGTTTAATGCAGTAGTTCTCAGCCAATTACTGGCAAAACCTAGGACACTTGCTAGCTTTACCTTAGATAAGGAGCAACGGTTGACTTATCGGATGAATTGTGTGTATATCAAATTTGGGACTGTGATTCGAATACGAATAGTAAAAATTGAATACGAGTCAAATCGATTATTTTCGAATACAGATATCATTACTATAGTTTGCATAAAGCTTCTATAACACAGCCATCAAAAGAAGATAACTTGGGAAATCGGGACATCGCACACATGAGTGCTCATGTACTAACGTTTGATAAAAAAATGCCCCAAGAAACCGACAATGAAAGGTTAAGACGGGACACAAAACTTATGGAACAAAGATTCGGCGTACATTGCCATGAAGAAATACGTCTTTTTAACATGCTGTAAATATGTTCAGGGGGTCTTCGTGAGAGATGGGAAAGGCGCGTCCGATCGACTTCTTTAATTTTGATAAAATTTTTATATATAGCTCCTTCTGCACAGGGAAAAACATGTCTTTGGTAATCTGTGGAAAAAAATTCTGTTCGTCAAAAAATTCCCAAATCAAGCTGGCACGTTGAGCGGCTCCCGGAAATTTCGAAACTTCTACCAGTGTAAAAGAGAAAGTACTGCAGGTACCGCCCTAGTTCTTTTTGTGTAAAGACTTTGCATACCCTTCAATGATTGAACGTATTCGTGTTTGGCGCGCAGAGCGAATTCCTTATAATAAAAATTCCCAAATTGGAACATATTTTAAAAAATTGGTCAAATGTGGGGCCTTTTTTTTCCCATCTAATCAAGCTAGGGAGTTTTTTTAGTGTTATTCTTCCATCCGTGCTCTATCTTTGTGCCAATTATAGTTTATATGGTCAAGACAGTTCAATTTGAAAAAGCATTGTACTGCAGCTGGGTAACGCGTTTTGGAATTATCTGAAAGCCAATTAAAGAAATCGCCACCTCCGGTTTGTCTTCAAACTTTGACAAATGAAAGCCAAGGTTGCTCTCTATTCCCTACATCAAAAACATGTTGCACTATTTTTGTTGTTTTGCAGCTGCAAAGCGAGAAGGCCAAATATGGCCTAGTTAGCAGTACTGCAGTGACATACTCAAGGGGTTATGTATAACGGCCAGCAGCGAGACATTTTCACAGGGCTAAAAACGGCCCGGGGAACCCCTCCCCCTCCATATACCGGCCAAGCGAACACAAAATTGGACGCCCCCGGCCGCGATAAAATTGCTTTTCTGCACAGCTTTAGCATCGTGCAAAAAAGCCAATCCAAAGGGGCACGCATGCTTGCAAGTCGTGCGGCAGAGCCAACTTTTATAGGTCTAAGCGTAAACACTGAATATTCTAATTCTTCCAATTATCAGAGCAGTAAAGCCGCACTGCGAGCCGAATCAAAATAGAAAACACAATATTTCTTCTTAATTTGGTTCATAGCATACACAATACTGTTTGGACCCATACCAAGGTATTCGAATTTCGCATATTCCCTCCCCTCTGGTCGTTTTGGCGCGTGGCCCCTTGGAAAGCGATGTGAGATAAAAAAAAGAAAAAACTGTGGTTGATCCCTCTGGCACTGGAATCGGTAAAACACGGAAGTGGAATGTGCAGCGAAATCTGCAGCTGAGCATGATTTGCGGGTCGGCGGCTGTCTTGTGGGTGTGCTTGGCGAGCGACGTCCTGCTGGCGGGTCACTTCGGCACAGGTTATTGGCGTCATTTCTGTGACGGATATAACGTCACTGAAATCTTGGTGTATCCCGACATAAAAACACTTTCATTTTGAAATATTAAACCCGAGAACGAACAACCCGAAGTATAACGTACTCTTTAGCACTAAAGGTTGCTTCCCCGCAAAAATACCCTTTGTGCAGGGGTGCACCTTTACAGGCCGCTTGCTTCGTTGTACTTGCGTCACTTCCGTGACGGACATGACGTAAGCAAAATTTTCGCGAATCCCGGAATAAAACACTCTCGTGTTTAAAAAATGAGCAGAAATCCAGAGACGTTTATTTATTTATTAATTTCAAAATAACCCTGAATGCCCTCCGCTGGAAGGTATTACATAGGGTGTACATTACTATCACAATGGTAAAACGATAAATCAAAATGTAATTAAAACAAAAGACAAAAGCAAAAAGGGCAAAATAAATCACAGCGCATCACGTAAAAAAGGAAACACTCGCAGAGAAGACACACGCACAAAAAAGTTCCGGAAGCACCATGTCAAAATTAATACGTCGTCACAGGGACGTTTACTAGCGTGCAGAAAGAAAGATAAGCAAGAAAAAGAAATGGAAAACAAATTTCCAAATGAGGCAGTAAATTGTGTTAGGTTTGCATATTTCTGTTTAGAGCATCTGTAAATTTCGCGACATTTGATTCGATGGCAACGTGGGATGGCAGATTATTCCATTCAATCGTGGTTCGAGGTATGAATGATTGAGCAAATGCCAGGGAACGACACGTGATGCGTTTGACTTTGTGTGGATGATCACGGCGCGGGAAGATGGCTGAAGGTTCACTCATGAAATCATTATGAAGAGACGCATGATAGTAAAGTTTGTGGAATAGCGACGATGAGACAAGGCTTCAAGCTCTGCACGATTTTTTAATTCTGTTACGCTGGTGTGACCTGAATAATCCGAATACATGAAACGTGCAGCACGGTTTTGTAGGGCTTCCAAATCAGTTATTAGATATGCTTGATGAGGATCCCATATGGCTGAAGCGTACTATATTTTAGGACATATTAGTGTTGTGTATGCCAATTTACGTAAGTGTGCAGAAGCATGTTTGAGGTTATGTTTCAGAAAGCTAAGAGAACGGCTTGCAGATGCGAGAATGTGGTTAATGTGATCATGCCACGTCAGGTTAGTGGTTAGGTGAACGCCAAAATATTTGTAGGAAGAAACAGGTTCCACACGATTGTTGTTCAAGATGTAAGATGTTGATGGACGGGGTGCGTGATTAGTAAAGGAGATTAATTTTGTTTTATCAAGGTTTAGAGGCATTAGCCAGGTGGAACACCATGCGTTTACAGCGTTTAGGTCGGATTAAAGAATGTCATGATCACAGTTAGAATCAATATTACTAGATATTACGCAGTCATCTGAAAATAGTCTGATATTAGATTTAACGCCGTCTGGTAGGTCATTAATATAAATTAGAAAAAGTAGATGTCCAAGTACGCTTCCTTGTGGTACACCAGATGTCACAGGGACTAGAGATGAGTTGTGATTGTTAACTGATGTAAATTGCATCCTGTCAGTGGAGTGGAGTGGATAAACTTTATTAAGGCGAGCTTCAGGCGCTGATGGTTGGGCGCCCACCAGGTGGGGGGCCCCCTCTAGTCCGGGAAGCCCTGGTCCGCGCTGGCTGCCCTAGCCCTCTCCACCAGGCTACGCTGGACTGAGAGGTCGGAGCTGGCCATCTGGCCCGCCCACTGCTCGTACATTGGGTCAGGATTTGGGGTAAGGGATGGGGTTTTCTGACAATCCCATACCATGTTGTACAGGGTGCCGGTTTGGGGACAGAAATTACACGTAGAGTAGTAGAGGGTGGGGTACATGGCATGGAGGATAGTGGGGTGAGGATAGGAATTTGTCTGAAGTCGGCAAAAGGCAGCCGCCTCTGATTTAGATAAATGGGGATGTGGTGGCGGGAAGCGACGTCGTTCATGGCGGTAATGGGCGAGAATGTCCGCGTATGAATTAAGAGTAGCGGGCTTGGGAGAGCGAAGGGGCTGCGTGACTTCGCCTTCTTGAGAAACGGCCCGGTGTGTACGAACGCGGGCAGCGGCGTGTGCTGCCTCGTTCCCCTCGAAGGACTCGTGTCCGGGGGTCCAGATGATGCGCATTTCCGAAAGCTAGCGCACACTTCGCAGAATTTTTAAGGCCGTTGGTGTTATTCGACCTAGCAGGAAGTTGCAGCAGGTGGTAATCATTAATGGTAAGTTCTAGATCTGGTATGGGATCTGGACGCTTCTTATATGTTCTCTTGCACAAGGTTAGAAGGGCAGATTTTTCGGGGGCACACTAGAGTCCACGGGCTTTCAGGTATTGTTGGGTGACCTGAATGGCTGCTTGAAGTGCATCTTGCTAGTCGCCCGGAGATCCAATGGGGACCCAGAGCGTTAGGTCGTCCGCGTATATTGCTGGGGAAGGTTCGGGATGGCTTTTAGTAGGGGTGGCAAGTCTTTCATTATGAGGTTGAATAGTATTGGGGATACTACCGACCCCTGCGGAGTGCCCTTTGGCAGGGTTTTAAATGCGTCGGATCGACGGTGCCTGATGCCCACTGTTGCTGTGCGCTGGGTTAGAGAGGAGACAAAGTATTGGAATGTGCGCTCGCCACAGTTTGTAGATGCGAGGCCTTGAAGAATGGCTTGGTGAAAACGTTGTCGAATGTCCCCTCAATGTCGAGGGCCGAGATGGACCGCTTGCTGTGGCTATTAAGGTCGTCCAGCACTTCCTCCTTAAGCTGAAGTAGTATGTCTTGGGTTGACAGATGTGGGCGGAAGCCGTACATCGTGTCAGGGAAGTAGCCGTTGTCTTCAACGTGGGGCGAGAGCCGGTTGTGAACCAGGTGTTCAAACAATTTGCCGACCCATGAAGTCAGAGAAATAGGCCTCAGATTCTTGGGGTTCAAGGGTTTGCTGGGATTGGGGATGAAAGTGACGTCTGCATGTTTCCACTGTGGGGGCAAGGAACCCGCCAGCCAGCACTCATTGATGTAGACTAGGAGATTTTCTGGGACGGCATGGTCGAGGTTTCGCAATAATTTGTTAGGGATTTTGTCTCGACCCGGAGTGGTGTTTCGGGTGAAACACCACTCCGGAAATACGCTGCCGCCTCGATTTCAGCAATGGAGAACGGCTCGTCCTTATTTGGGATTCGGATCGCCTGTGTAGTCGGGTGCCTGGGTGGGTTGGACGTGAGGTGGGGCCGCCAAGGCTTGCTTAAGTTCGTCCAACAAGTCTTCTTCAGTGCCCGGGTAATTGTGGATTAATCGGCGAAGCTGGTCTGCTGCGGCCGCCTTAGATTCACCGGGGCCCATAAGGGAACGCAGCAGGTACCATGTGCGGCGGGTTCCCAGCGTTCTTTGCAGCTTGTTGCAGAACTGCGTCCAGTTTTGCTGGCTCAGCTCACGGGAGTACGCTTCAGCTTCTGCCGTAATTTCCGCCATGCGGATTTTCAGCTTGCGGTTCGTCTTGTTCTTTTTCCACCGCCTGATTAGCCCTCTACGGGCGTCCCAGAGGTGGAGCATGGGCATCGATGGCTGGGTTATCCTGCGTAAGGGAAAGTTCCTTGGTGTGCTTTCTTGCCTTTTGAATGAGCTTGGTAGTCCATTCCTCGAGACTTGTTATCGGATCAGCGGGGGTTGTTTCTTGGAAGTTCTTCCAATTTGTTATGCGCGCAGTGCCAATTTTTTGGCTGCTCGCTCTTTGATGGGAGATTTGTAACTGAATTATGTAGTGGTCGCTACCAAGAGTTTCGTCCAGGCGCGGCCATGTAGCCCGTTTGATGTTGTACGCAAACGTCATCCTGTTAGAAAGAAATTCTTTTATCTATGAGACAACAGTAGGGTCAATGTTCAGTTTAGTGAGCTTGTGAATGAGCCGACGATGAGGGACACGGTCAAATGCTTTTGAAAAATCTAGGATGATGGCATCTACTTCGACTCCTGCATCGATAGATGAATGTATGTCGTGAATGAAGCCAGCCAGTTGTGTGTCACAAGAATAGTTTCTGCGAAAATCGTGCTGATTATTAAATATGAGGTTATGCTCTTCGAGGTATTTAATGACTTGTGAATGTATAACATGCTCGAACAATTTGAGGAACGACCACCTGACTCGAAGAATGGCACCACCTTGGCCCCTTTCCAATCTCGGGGTATTACGCCTGTTGATAGTGACCGCAAAAACAGGGCCGACAGTTGTGGGAAAATGCTTGATTTAGGCCAGTATTGTCCGCTGAAGAAGAAATCTTGAGATTAGTAAGGAGAGAATAAACTCCGGAATAAGTAATTATTATTTCCGACATAGAAGCATTAGTGCGTAGCATTAGTTCTTTATTTATGGTAGCATTAGTTCTTTACAGCCGTTTTTTTTTTGTTTTTATAAATACTGTCCGACCAATTATCTCAATTTACGCTATTATAACGATTGCAGGTGGACCTTTGTTAAATCTGCATTGTTGTGTAAATGCAGGGAGTTAAACGGTTCACCCTTTTCCGTAATTTTTTTTTTAATTTTTCTTATTTTTTTAGTTTTTCAAAGTTTCGTTCGACGAGTTATCTCCATTTACGACATTATAACGATTACGATTACAAATGGAACTTTCGCGAAATCTGCATTATTGTGGAAATGCAGGGCGTTACACGGTCCTGGCTGTGGGGGTACTCGGCAAAGAATGCCAAGCATTAAAATAGCATGTGTGTATCGAATGCGTTGTCTCTGTGACACATATGCTTAACAGTTTGAGATATGATCTAATGGTAGACCGCTTCGACTAAAATTGACTACATTACACGTTGGAAATGACGCTGTCTCTGCCCGAGTCGCCGTGATCGCTGAAATTTTGCGAGCATCACGACAGAAACTGGCCACAAGCTCCGAGTGGCGCTACTTAGAGACCCGCAGAGGTTCTAAGGGCAAACGCCAGCCCTGCAAACACAGCCTGCGATGGCTGCTCTGCATGCAGTCACGTTGGATTAATATATTACTTCGCGCGGAAATACAAAAAAAATTTCGAGTATACGTGAGATTTCGGTGCCGACTAAGAATTTTTTTTTTTCCAAACCCTTACTGCACTGGTGCTACGACGCGATCCAAGAACCCTAGACTTTAATTTTCGCACTACTTCCTCCTATCGGCACGCTTCTTCTGAAGTAATCCGCGAACCATTTGAGGCGTATCTAATTTGGCACGCCTGTTTCATACGGGATCTGACGCCAGTTCGATAAGCACGCCGCTCTGCTCGGTGGACAATGCTGGCGCGTGAAATTGCGAACTCAGCGCCTTCCCACGACCCAATTGATCGCGCGCATGCGAAATAATGCACCCTCGTGAAGCGCATACAGAACACCCATGCAGCAAAGCCGCAGATACAGCGCGCTTCCGCGGCAGTCCGAACGGAAGCCACTTGAAAACTGTGTGCCGCGCGCACAGGTTTGAATGCTAATTCCTAGAACATCCCTCGCGGCACATGGCGGTCCGGTCCACTTGATGACCATGCAAGGAGTGGCCGGATGTGGAATCGCTGGCTCGTGCGTCGCAGCAACACAGGCGTGCGCCTGTGGAACCAGGCTAGCTCTGGGGCGATTGGATTGCGCCGGAGCCGCTTGATAAGTTTACATGTGTCACATAATGCGTGTACCGTGTGTGTGTCATTAAAACAGATTTGATTTTTTATTTCTTGGCAAAAACCAAGGGGAGGCTGAAACTAAAGGCGGACGTAGCCTGACAGAGGCCCCAGCCGTCCGATTTACAGCGTACATAACAACACGTCTGTTCACAAATTTAAGCATGATAGCACAATCGTAATAGAGAAATAGCACAAAGCAAAGTCATTAGACTCATTACTACATTTCTTATGTATTATACAAAGCATAGGTCTCAAATTCACAAAGGGATCACAATTTACACATAAACGCAGTAATTCGTACGCACGAACTTTCATCAGTTACACTACTATGTCACAATTACGTATTAATATATTTTTGTTTGTAATTGTTTTTAATTTCTACCTTTAGGGGAACATGTAGACATATACTTCGAACCCTTAATTATATATCACTATTGCGAGCGTTTTGCTTAAGTAACACTTCTTTGACCTGTTTTTTAAATGTAAGTTCACTGGCGTCGAAGTTTAATTTTCTGCTAATTTATTTAATATTTCAGTTGACTGGTACAGGAAAGATTGCTCACCATAATTCGTTCTTACTTTTGGAGTGTGCCGTATTGTATGACTGAGATATTAGCCAGAGGATTTATTGGTAACTTGATTGTGGGTCTTTTGCTTATAAATGGTGTGCAGAACCTTCATGTAATAGATTTGGTCAGCTCGAAACATTGAATATTCAGTAAATAAAGGACTTGTCCTCAAATCTGCGTAACAGCCACGATAATATAAATATATGCGCAAAATTCTTTTTTGCAATACAATGTATGCATGTATGTATTTATTGTACTTAGGAAAAGGAAAATCCACCAACAGGCGTAAATTGTCTCGCCTAGGGGGCGGACACCGGAACGCCTGCTGGTGTAGGGGGGGGGGGGAGGGGGAGGATAGGGGGAAAAGAATACATAGGAATAGGAGGATAGGGGAGAAGGTTGACATTACAATGTATGAGCCTGTTATAATTAGTTTTAGTTGTGGTCCCCCACAACAAAATCCCGTAGCATAGTTTCGAATAAATGAGAGCATTGTATAAGTTTTGTTTCAACCATAGTGGTATCAAACGGCCGATAATATGAGACCTATACTTTTAGCGAGTTCGGAGGACAGGTGAGCAATATGCGCATTCCACGAAAGTTGTTCTTGAAACCAAACACCTAAGAACTTCTGTTCTGTCACTCGGTTTAACTTGGTTCCGCTGAATATAATGGGGATTTCTTTCTCGACATTTTTATCCTAAATATCATGTAAGTTGTCTTTGTAGCGTTAAGATGCAATTTATTATCTAATAACCAATTTGATAATTGTTCCAAGTAAACATTTACCGTTGAGTGGAGTTTAATTATATTATCAGATGTGAAGAAAACGTTAGTGTCATCCGCATAAATTACAAGTTCTTGCGGACCTTGTATATTTATGATGTCATTTACATAAACTATAAACAGTAACGGGCCTAACCTGGAGCGTTGCGGAACACCTTGTTTTAGCTTTAATATGTCTGATGCAATGGAGTTTAGTTGAACAAACTGCTTTCTTTGAGTTAAAGAGCTTTTTAAAAGGTTACCTGCCACGCCACGTATTCCATACCTCTCCAATTTATTTAGAAAAATATTATGATCTATCGAATCAAATGCTTTTTTAAGGTCTAAAAACAGTCCAATTGCGAACTGCCTGTTTTCAATGTTTGCAATTATTTTATCTTTAATGTACAGTAATGATTGCTCTGTTGATTTAGATTTTTGGAAACCATATTGACACTTGGAAATTACATTGTGTTTAAGAAAGAAAGTCTATAGTCTATTATAGATTACTCCCTCAAATACCTTGAAAAAAAACTGTCAGGACAGATATTGGTCTGCATGATAATCAAGTCAATCCTAGACAACCAGAAAAGCTAAGAATAACCCGCTACGTATATCCTGGCATAGCCAAGCCAGAGTCTTTCAATGCTTGTAAAGCATTGAAGGACTCTGGCCGAGCTAAGCCACTGCTATTTTTTTTCCTTTCACTTCACCCACGATCATTCATCATCATCACCAGAAAAAGTTGGCTTTTCTGCAGGGCGTATTGGCATGCAATGGCGTCACTGAGGACACTAAAGTTTCGCTTTAATATGAATGGGCCGCGGCTATTTTAAGGGTTATCCAAGACCACTTTCTCATTCTCACAAGATGGAAATTCTTGCAGCCCAGTCCTCTACTCAGTGGGATTGTGCTGTGCAATAGAATTGACGGCACTGTAAGGAGGAGTAGAGAAGTTGAGGGCATTGATGCGGGAAAAAAAAAACTATATAATACTGAAAGAATGTTACCGTAGTGAACAAATATATCCGGAAATGAAATAAGTCTTCCCGGCAATTTTTCGAGAAAAGCCTGCAGCTTCGCATGGTTGCTCATGAAAAAATTTGCCGCGTGTCTGCTCCTTTCGTCGCAAATGTCGACAAATGACGATAGTCTTTATCGACTTTTGCCAAGTAAATGCCTCCCTTCGTTTTCCCGCTCACCTCTCATGTTGTTCATCTTGCTTCGCGCTCTTCCCAAGGTAAAGACGCCAAGGGTTTGCTTAAATCATTTTAAATTTACCGCGTTCCACTGCTCCAGGCCGGCTGTCTCGATGCCAACGCTGCCGTTCGGCGTACGGGCGGAGACGCACGTGAATCGAGGCGCCCTACTTCAACGTTGATAGAACCACGTTGCCCTACTCCACGTGCGTTCTAAGCAGAACTTGGAACCTATCTAGTGGAACCTTTCCTAACTGTTGCCGGTTGATTTCTTAAAATGGCGCCAGAAGCTATAGTGGCGCGGGCGACAGCAGGCGACGGCGGAGTGAATCTTTTTTCTGCAGTTGATGAAGTATTTAATTTCGCAAAAATCAAGCATATATGATTTTTTATAAAGGAACACTGCAAAGATCACTTCAGTATTAATTTGTTGTCTTATATTTGCGTAATATCTTATTCTTCTTCAACAATGTTGGCAAGTATGAACATTACACCGGACTTATACGGGTAGATTTAGCTGTGACTATATAAGACTATTCCGCAGGCTTTGTTTTACTTTGGCCGGGTGGCTGAATCGAGTCACAGACAGACAGACAGACAGACCAAAATTTTTGGGTTTAAGTAGCCCAAGAAAGGCTATCGTCTTTAAAAGCGTACGGTTTGTGGCCGTTTACGTGTCCTCCGCACGACTCTGTTCTGCATTCATCTCGACCTTGGTGCAAATTATGGGTATGGAGCATTATACGCTTCCTCTCCTCCATGTGAAGCTTATTGGGTAAATTAATTGCATCATTTGAAAAGGTTTACGAAGGAGCTAGCTCAGAGACCACAAGAAGCCAGTCTGGTAGCAAGCTTGACTTGATCTTCCAGAAAGGGCAAGTGGTGGAGCCGTCGTTCGAATGCAGACGCGATCGACCAGAGTTGCGTTGTTGACCGGCCATTGCGAAGCCTGCCTGTCTGCTCGTGCGCTCATGGAATGGAAACCGCGGAGGCGGAGCAAATGTAGGCTGCATCACGCAAGGTCCGCCCGTTCGCTAACAGTACCCGCCGAAGAACTTCATATCCCCGGGGGTAAAAGGCACGCCATCACAGTTCTTTCACGGGTTTGTATTATCGCTGTCATTTGCTGTCGGCTGACCCCCGAGCCGGTGCATTTCCCGAGTTGCCTGACATTAATCTTTCCATCTCCGCGTTGACCTGACCGCGGGATACGGGCACGTACTGCACCGGCGATTGCCGATCTGTCGCGAGATGTCCGACAGCCGCCCATATCGTTCCGTGCTCATTCTTCCGGGACGCGGCTGCAGAGTAACGTCTTCAGAAGCACTCCGCTCCGCATGCATAATTAATGCACCGTGTTCGTGGCGGGAGACCAGGCAGCATCGGTAGCAATGGTGCAACTTTGACGCCCTCGCCGAGAACAGAAGGGAGCGTTGGCCGTGGCTCGTAAAAAAGGCCATGGCTATCACGGAAGACAGAACGGAGGAGGAATTGCTCACCCAGCGAAGTGCCGCAAATGGTACGCTTCATTTCTCCACGGCGACAGTTGTCGGTAAGAAGGGTACCGCTAGCCCGCTTGCAGGCGAGACGGTACATTCAAATACCGTCTGTCATCGTGTTTGCATTACAGACCACTGCAATTATTTGCTATTCTTGTTACTATTCATCCACCTCTTCGCATTTTTCCAGCGCTTTCGATAGTGGGTCATTCCGCGCCAAACGTTCCATACTTCGCTCCATCATCTTTGATTAAACCAGAGTCCTTCAAAAGCATTGAAGGACTCTGATTAAACTATAAAAATTCATGGTTGATCACTTCCATATACTATTCATTCTCGATTCTGGGCAAGACAATTTTTTTTTCTGCCTCTCACAACAATTTGAAAATCGCGGCGGTGACGAACACCAAAGTTGCGAAAGAAAATTCGCCAAAATAAAATAATACACTGAGCGTAATGAAATAATTCCAGGTTATAGAAAAAGAAACGCTATTTCTTTCTGTGACGCATTGATATATCTTCTAATGTGTTTGAAAATTGGCTTTGCGGTGTATCAAAGTCCTGAGCAATTTTTGCACATTTTTTGCAGCTACTAAAACGGCCACTCCCTAGTTTACACGGACGGCTCGGTGCGGCAGCAGCAGGGGTCGGCCGCAGCGGCCGCCGTGCTGGGAGAGGCCACCCGAAAGGCGCGGCTGCCCTATGCCTCTTCTTCGGCCACGGCTGAGCTGGTGGAGGTCGGACTGGGCCTGGACCTGCTGCTGGAGATGGAGCCCTTGCCCGAGCGCTGCGCCCTGCTGTGCGACTCCCGGGTGGCCCTAGTGCGTCTTCGGAAACTCGCACTCCTTGTTGGTGCGGGGCACCCGGGAGAAGGCAGCACAGCTGGCGGATCGGGTCACGTACTCGACTGTGCCTGCAGTGGATCCCCGCCCACATCGGTCTGGATGGCAACGAGCGGGCGGACGAGATGGCCGCCGGGGCACACGCGCTGCCTCCGTCGGACATGGCGGCCCAAGCGGCAGCGGACGACGCCCGCCTGCTCATCCAGTGACACATCCGGGCATCCAGACCCGCGGCTGCGTGTCGGAGGGGGCCTGCCGCCTGTGCGGGCCTCACGCCTGCCTCGACGACTGCGCTCGGCCATCCTGCACCTCCGCGTGGGGGACGCGTGGACGGCGGAGCGGAAGCACCGACTGGGGCGGGTGGCCAGCCCCGCCTGCACTCACTGCCGAGCGCCCGTGCAGTCCCTGCTGCACGTACTCTACGAGTGCCTCAAGTTTGTGGCAGGGCGGGCGGAGCTTCTGGCCGTGCTTCAAGGAGTGCGGCCACTTGAGGAGCTGCTTTGGCCCCCGGGCAGTGCTAGGGAGCGGGACCAAGTGCTTGAGGCGCTGGGTTCATACCTGGGGGCCTCGGGGCTGCACAGTGCACTCCACTAGAACTCCTCCTCACTGCCCAGATTGTAGTGGAGTGCTGCTGCTGAAGCAGCTTCTGTACTTGTGTGTGTGCGTGTGTGTGTCCCCTCTGACATGTGTGTTAAACATTGTCCTCTGTAGTTTCATGTGTTGTCTATATCTGTAGTGTTTCTCTGTAATGCCAATTTCCTCAATGTGTAACTCCTTCTTTTCTTTTCTTTTTTTCTTTTGTGTTTTATATTTACCCTTGTGTGTGTTATATACATCGCCTTCTCCCCTATCCTCCTATCCCTATGTATTCTTTCCTCCCTACCCCCCCCCCCCCCCCCTACACCAGCAGGCGTTCCGGTGTCCGCCCCCTAGGCGAGGCCTGTTGGTGAATCTTCCTTTTCCAATGAACAATAAATACATACGTACATACATTTCTGGGGATAAGTAAGCTTCACACTTTGTTTATGTTGTTGACGGTAATTGCGGAAGAAAATGTAGGAGCCGGGAAGCGGATAGGTTCAGCGCGCGCGTGAAGATATGAACTTTGAAAAAATTGCAAAATCGCCCATGTTCAGATGCTTATGGCGCTGTGGGCCAGTCTATGTAAAAATATAGGCTTAAGCTCGTTTGAAAGGGTGTACAAAGGGCTTTTATGTCACAAAGTTCAGTCGAAGTACTTTTTGTTTTAAGAGAGAACAGAATTCTTATATTGAGCGCCCACCACGGCCTAAGTTCGGTGCGGGACGTAAGTCCGCTTCACTGCAACGTCGCTCCTGCGCGGCAGCGCAGAGTTGGCGCGGCAGCGCTGGTCGATCCACCGCATCTTTCGTTGGTTTCTTACGATGCTTCCGGCTTGGTAAATGTGACTCCACGTGCATCCTTCCGCCTTCCGCGGTGCCGCAGACGAAGGGGGTTGCTAGTCTTTTGTAGTTCTTTCACTTAGTACCTTGTATATTGTTTGGGACATGTTATTTTTGCAAACAAGCTACGATTTTCGTCCCGTTTCGGAGCGACAGGTGTGCGAAGTTATGCGGATTGAAACGAAGACGGGGTTCTTGGCGCATCTCCAAAGAAAGCAGGATGCATGCATCAGCGAAGAAGCTAAATTTTTAAGAATACTGTATTGCCAGAAGGAAACCCGTAATACGCGGTCACCAATAGCGACTGCTATTGCTAAATCTGAGAGGAGTAGAAAAAAACATGCTCAGTGCGAATTCTCTTCGCTCGCAGTTCCGCGCCATGCCACACTGCGTTTTGGCCGGCGAAAGTGGCATCCACACAGTTTGCGTGTGCACCAAAACTTCAAACTTATGCTTCATGACGTCGGCTTCAGGCAAATTACAGAACTCAGCAATAGTATGTAAGTTCTTTCAACTTTTCGGAACAGTTTTTATGCGCTGTGGAAGATCTCATGATGCACCATTTCATAAGAAAACAGCACGGAAAGTCCCTGCGAGAGATAAAAAGCAGCCTAAATGATTAGGAGAATATTCTTTTTTTAGACTGCAGCGATTTATAGCTTCCCCTTACAAGATGCTCCACAATCGTACCACTAACTAAATACCCGAGCCGCGGTACACCCATTCATGGCATACCATTACAATCACTTGCCATCATTTCACGCGAAAGCGGCCGTGGCTACATTTCACGCTGAGGCATTAAGACTTCGTGAACACGAATTCCGTGCTTTCCGAAAAATTCGTTATTTTGCCGATGTGGAATCATCACAGTACACGAAAAAGAAAAAATGTTTAAATTTGTGCTGCCATGAAAATGAATCAATTTATCGGCTCAGTGGAACATTTTCGCTCCGTCGCATGGAAATTAAGCGCTTTCGACGGGGCTGCTGCAGGGCCATTCTTCAAAGACATTACCACGGACAGATATAGTTAGAACCCGTTCTAAGGAAGTCACCGGGAACCGCGAATTATTTTGTTAAATCGAGGACTTCTTAAAATCGGGACTGTCAATTTACAAGCGATTTCATAAACTCGATGTCTAAAGAGCGCATCCCGGCAGGTATACCATGACATCGCAACTGCAGCGGCCGCGGCGCGCGCCTGCCGGTAATTTAGCAATGCGCTGAAAATACGTGGTGAAAATAATAAAAATAAAACGCTAAGGGCACGGCGGGAAGCGCATTTATTTGCTAAAAAAAAAAGCCTGTGATTTTCGCCTGTGTGCCCTTAGTTAGCATTGGGTGGACAGACTTTTCGTAGTACGCAAGCGCATTCAACGCGTCCTCGGTTCTTTCGTGAGCCCCAGCAAAGCACCTGACCAAGTAAATAGCGTACATCACCTGGCCTGGAGCGGGCACAGGAGTTTCAGCCGCTTCTGGGTCGTCAGCATCCATGGCCATCTCTTGTGCACTGGAAACTAACTGTACTAGGTACCTCGATTTTTTTTCTTGCGTGGTGGCGGCGCAATAATGTTCGTGGCGTTTCGACGGTAAACATTCGAAATAACTCCGTTTTAAAAGTGTATGTTTTTCGAAACACTTCGTTAAATAGGGAATTGCGCTGTCTCTATTTCGTTAATTCGAGTTCGTAAAAGCAATAAGACGTATAGGCACCTGCGGGGGAGCCCGAATTTGTTCGTTAAATCGGGAAATTCATAAGATCGGGTTTCGTTAGATCGAGTTTTGACTGTAATTACACCCTATCAGCTTTTTACACGAGCGAAAAAGAACAATAAAAGTATATCCCTGCTGTAGGTACCAGAAGAAATGGTTGAGGAAAAAAAAGAGACTCACATGAAGGTTTGAGTCGACAATTTGTTTCAAAGGTACGCGCACTTTTCACCACATGATAAACGCTGTCAATGCTGGGCTCATATTTCGCTCCGCCTGCGAGACTTCCAAGTTGCAAAGAACCCACGTCGGCGACCAGCATGAAAACTGCAGACCAAGACCGGACCGGCAGCCGATCTCCTGCTACATCTGCATCACCTACATGAACGCAGCGTGGGGGATTTCATTTAGGAGCACCAATAAGTGATCATCTGCCGATGACGCCCTTACAAAATCCAGTACCAGCCAACAGCGCTCTGTTAAAGCAGATAGCCGCGCGAAAACGCAAACCGCGGTCGACCAGCGCTGCCGCCCCACCTCTCCGCTGCCACGCAGGAACGACGTTGCAGTGAAGCGGACTTACGGCCCGCAGCCTGAGGCCATGGTGGGCGCTTTTCTCGCCAAAAACAAAAAGTACTCCGACTGAACATTTTAAAATAATAGCTCTCTAAACACCTTTTCAAATAAGCCAAAGCCGGTAGTTTTACATATACCGCCACACAGCGCCATAAGCATCTGAACATGGGCGATTTTGCAAATTTTTCAAAGTTCATACCTTCACCGCGCTGAACCTAGCCGCTGCCCGGCTCCTATATTTTTGTTGCGCAATGACCGTCAACAATATAAACCAAGTATGCAGCTCACTTGCCCCCAGAAATATTTTAGTAACTGTAAAAAATGTGCAAAAATTGCTCACAAATGGCACTTTGCTTCACCGCAAAGCCCATTTTCAAACACACTGGAAACTGTCAATGCGTTACAGAAAGAGAGCGCGTTTCTTTATCTATAACCTGCAATTATTTCATTGCGCTCCATACACTATCTTATTTTTGCAAATTTTCTTCGCAACTTTTGTTTTCATGACCACCGCAATTTTCAAATTGCTGTGAGAGAGAAAAAAAAATTTCGCCAAAAATCGACAAGGAGAATGAATAGTGTAAGGAAATGATCAACCGTGAATTTTTATAGTGTTACCCGAGATGGTCGCGCGTACTCTCTGGGGCGTTCGGCGTAGAATGACCCCAGTACGTTTTGAGCACGGAAAGTTCACTCGTGCGGTCACGGGGCTTGGTACATCTGAGCGTAGTATCGTTTCTGTTGTTTGCTCTTCGTGGCGCCTAATTTCGAAACCCCGCCATATTTTGCAGCACGTTTTCAAGTCACTAGTAAGTTTTTGAATGGCGGAGCGAACATCCCCGCGGTGACCAGTCCACTGCCTGGCCCAGAGTGACGCCTCGGAAAGGGGGATTAGTGTGGTGAAGGCTGAACGTCCGGGCCGCCCATTTCTCGTGACGTTTTCGCGCGCGGCCAACCACGTGAGACACAGTAGGATAGTTCTTACGTGATGGGCTGTGCTCGCGAAAGCGTCACGAGGAATGGTTCGTCCGGGCAGCAGACCGCACGAGAAATCCCCCTGGCCCGGAAGTTTTCTCACCCAGTAGGATTTGCTCCGTAGTTTCACTTGCGAGGTCTCTGAACAGTGCATTAACGCGCGCGCGTGCGTGCGTGTACGCACGCAAAACCCAATCTAACGAAATCACCGGGAACCGCAAATTATTTTGTTAAATCGAGAACTTCGTAAAATCGGCACTATCATTTTAATAGCACTTAATTCCATAAACTCGATGTCTTAAGGCAGGCGCATCAAAGCAGCTACCATGACATCGTAATTGGGGCGGCCGGGTCATTCGCTGGCCGGTAACACAGCAATGCGCTTCCGCGGTAAAAATATATATCCCTAGTAGCACAAATTGTTGCCGCAACGTTTCTGCCATGTTGCCAATGTTGTGTAACGTTAGGCAACGTTACACAATGTAGTGACAATGTTGTGTTGCCAAATGTGGGCCAACGTTGGACACATTCAGCAACAGTATATATCTAGCACCCCCAGCTTTCACTCCAGTGAGGTCGATTTACTCGCACTAGTGTCTTATTTAGTGACACTAACTCGCACCGCTCCGGGGCTCCTCCTCACCACCGCCGATCGTGCACTCTATCACATACGGGACATCTTGAAGGTAGCGCACTTAAACACGGACGCTAGCGAAAGAAATGACAATTCATTTACATGAGAGTGAGTTTGGATTTTTAAATCGCTCTGTAACGTAAAATATATCACGCGCCTTCATCCACACCGTCTGTTTCATGCCTGTCATGTTTTAGAAATGATACGCTGGATTGTGACGTATGTATGATGTCTGGTCACATGGGTTTTGGTTGTAGTATTTAACTGTGTGTCTGTTCTAATAAAAATCAGTTGCGAGTCAGCGCTGTGGTTTGTCGTTTCTTTCGCTAGTGTCCGTGTTTAAGTGCGCTACCTTCAAGATGTCCCATATGCATTACCAACTAGCCCAGTTGTCACTTCTACACTCTATCACAACTGCTATTCCCCTCGCCACCACCGGTGCCTCTTTCAGAAAAAGCGCAAAGGGTCATGGGTACGTCGCCTGCTACCGCCACTTCCGATTCGAGATCTCTCCTGCCCTCCCGTACGCCTCCCGTACGCCTGCGTGCGCCGGTGGCTGTCAGGCGCGTGTGTGCGTGTTGTTTATTTGTCACAGGGTGCTTACCTGTCAGATAAATCCCTAGTGTGGTCAATCGTTGTTATTTATGGAATTCCCGATGCATGAGCGTTTTTTTTTTTCCAGTGGAAACAGATAAACAACAAGCACACACTCACGTGAAAGCCGACGGCCTAGGCCAGGAGAGCTCCCGAACCGGAAGTGGCGGCTCTCCGCGGGAGAAAACAATGCACCCATCAGCCTTTGCGCTTTTTACCGGTCACCTATTGACCCCTGCAAACGAGTGACCACCGGTGAGGTCCCGCGGCTCCTTCCCACCAGAGGGATATCCCGAATAGAGCGGTCCCTCCTCCGGCTCCTCCGGCTCCGGCACCAGCTGCTACAACACAGCAGCACGCCTCCACAGGCAGGGTCGCAAGGCCACACCCACCTGTGCCCACTGCCCCGACCCCGAGACATTAGATCACATCCTCTGCTCCTGCCCTTCGTACGCTGGTGCCCAGAACAAACTGGTGTCTGGGTACCGGCGGCTGGGGGTATACCGTCAAGCACTGCAGAGGACATCCTGCGTCCTCGGGGACCCTTCATGCTGCACCGAGAGGCCTTCAGGCTGCTCCTCTCGTACCTCGACGAGTCAGGCCTCAACACCCGCCCATGAACTGTAGAAGCCAGACCCCACCGGCTATCCACCCCCTGTTAACTCTCTTGTGTGCGTGGGTGTGTATGTGTGAGTGCGTGTGAATGTAAATAGTCTGTATGTAACCTGAGTGTGTATGTATATAGTCTGTGCATAGCCTTTTGTAACCTGTTATCACATTTCATTTTTATTGCCCTTTCACTGTTTTTTTTTTCAAACCACTTTTTTCCCCGGCGAGACCTGTGCCCTCTGTCGAGAGGCATAACTTCGCCTTGTAAATATTTTCATTTTAATAAACACTTTCTCTCTCTATTGGCTTACAACGGCGGTAGCACCGTTATCAGGTGATTGCGGATAACACACAGAAGCGCGAATGGGCGTTAAAGTGACCGAAAGCCGCCGCCACCGTGGCCGCCTCAAATTCCACCTCGCCCAGTATGTGCCCGGTTGAGACGCCGGCGTGAGCCCATAATTCTTCAACTGGAAAGGCTTTCCGAGCGGCATTTTCGCCGGTGCATTTCATGCATACGTATGCGCAGATCACCGGTTGCCGGTTTATGCGCGCACGAGTTGCGGGGGGGGGGGGGGGCGTGCACGCACAGTTGGCCTTCATGCCTTTTCCGATAATGCCCGTTGTGCTGGTTCGACATTTAGATGTGCAATTTTCATGGCTCAATGCGTCCTGTCCTCTGTCTTTCGTAATCGGTTTGGGTCTGGGTTGGTGTATTAGACAGTAAGATGATTACGACGGGGGCGGGAAGCCGACGGTTCCATGTTGGCGTCGGCCCGAACAGAAGCGCGAATAGGTGAATAGGAAGTGACTGATTGATTGATTGTGGGGTTTAACGCGCCGACGCAACGTAGGCGATGAGGCGCGCCGTAGTGGAGGGCTCCGGATTAATTTTGACCACCTGGGGATCTTTAACGTGCGCCGAAATCTCGTACACACGGGCGTTTTTGCTTTTCGCCTCCATCAGAAAAGCGGCCGCCGCGGCCGGGAATCGAACCCGCGACCTCGTGCTCAGCAGCGCAACGCCTTAGCCACTGAGCCACCGCGGCGGGTAGGAAGTGATACCGCGTGCCGGCCTAGTTGGAGGCGATCGACGGCAACGTTGCGCAAAAACAAACGAGGGCAAATAAGAAACGAAAGGACAAGCGCCCTTTCTTGTCGTTTCTTCTTTGACCTTGTTTGTTTTGCGCAACTTCGCCATGTATAGAAAGCCGCTACTAAAGTTCCTCTATATAGCTCCCTGCGGGAGCTATATAGAGGAACTCTAGCCGCTACCGCCGCACTGCGCCCTCTAGTTCCAGCTCGTCGAGTAGCTGCGAATACCTCCCGGATGAAGGGCAACTTGCCCGCTTAAAACGCCGGCGTGGGGCAGTATTACTTGGTCAGGTTTCTTTCACTTCTAAGCCCGCGCACATAACCGGTTGCCGGCGTGCACGGCTTTGGGGGGAGGGGTGCGTGCACGCGGTCCTTGCTGATGGCGCCTCCGTTGTGCTGGCGGGAGGTTTAAACGCGGTCGTCAAACGGCCCAATGCGACTTGTCCGGTGACCTCCCAGTGATCGAGCGGATTGGGTTGGTGTGTTACACGAACAGTGAGATGCCTACGAAGGGGGAGTCAGCTCCTAGCTTGTCCGCGACACTGAACCTTGGGTCCTTCAAAGTTTCATTCAGCTAATTGGCTAGGAAGTATGCTCAATCGCCATTTACGAACAAACGTGTTTCCTTTCATGCACTCCGTAAACTGCGTCCAGCTTCGCAGGTCATTTTCTTCACAGAGTGGAAACGGCACTAATTTTCTTACAGCCACGACTCGTACGCACCCGCAGCGATGGCTAAGGCTAAGGCGTTGTGCTGCTGAGAACGGGGACGCGGGTTCGAGTCCCGGCCACGGCGGCCGCTTTTCTAGTGGATACGAAAAGTCAAACCGCCTGTGTATATACGAGATTTCGGCGCATGTTAAAGATTCCCAGGTGGTCAAAATCAATCCGGAGCCCTCCACTACGGCGCGCCTCATCACCTTCATTTCGTCGACGCGTTGAACCTTTCAATCAATCAATCAATCAATCAATCAATCAATCAATCAATCAATCAATCAATCAATCAATCAATCAATCAATGACTCGTACGCAGTAGCATTTGTGTTCCCGCGCAGTCGACTGTTTCGTCAAGACATGGCGTTTTTTATTCGGTTTCAAAAGCCGCGGAAGACGGCCGGTAACGGCCGCATGATCGATAGGACCGTGCAATCGCGCCAGCCGACATGAAGAACCACCAAGCAGAAGGTTATCTTGCTCCGTGACGCAGCATAAAATGCCTTGTCATGCATGCTCCGGTGGCCGCGCGGCTGCGACTTGATGCGATAACTTTTTCGTTTTGTTTTACAACTGGCAGAATGTTCTGGAAGACCATATCGATGTGAAAGAGTGGAAGGGTAGGCGGTAGCCGACCGATAGCAGCGCTCTGTAATGCCAGGATAAGCGCGTTTTAGAACAAGGGGCACGCCATCTTGCCTGCCGTTCTGTGGCCTGCATGTTGCGCATCGGGCGCAGAGTAGCTGGCGGCGCGCTGACGGCGGCGATGGACAGGTGAGTTTTTTTCCAGGCGGTATGCTGTCTATTGTGGAAGTTTGGTTCGCGCTAAGAGGTGTTTTAATGTAATAAGTGTTGTCATTTTTGTTTCCTTCAGTCGTTTTTCGTTGTGCCTGTGCCATCCCCGCTCCCAACCGGCTCGCTCGGACAAGCGAATACCCGCGAGGGCCTCACGGACTTCCTTCACGGTATGCTGCTTCACAGTCTTCACCGACGACTCTTCCAAGTGGTGAGTTCCGTGGCTGAAGGCCCGGTGCGACGTGCGGCGTGCCCACGAAACCGGCTTTCGTATCATTTTTTTTCGCGACGCTGAACGTTTGCGTATTTGCATTTTCCTAACCGAGCGCACGTTAGCCTCGGAGCCGGACGTTTCCTGGGCCGTCGCGACGCAGGGATTCCGACTGTCGCCAAAGCTTTGCGGTGCGCGTTAGGCTGTAGCTTTCGGGACAGCGGCGCAGTGGCGGTGTTGGAGCCCTTCGCCACTGCCTCTAGCGTCCGACTCAGCTCGGAAGCCCCGTTAAGTTATGGTGATAGTCGGTCTTCCTTTCCGAACGCCGCGGTAGCCGAGGGATATTCACTTCGATAATGCCTTCCGCTCGCACGTCCTCGGTTCGCGCGGCGTTCGGAATACAGTCGCCACCTTCAACGAGCATCACTGAAGCACGGAACGCAGCTCTGCGGTCCGCGGCTCCAAATTGGGGTCGTGGCAAAGGCGAGTGATGGAATTGGTGTCCTTGGTTCCTTTTCAGGTTCGCGTCCGGAACCGCCTCCGCCCTCCCCTTTCCCTGACCCTTGCGTCGTGTCTTATTGCACTTGCTCCTTCCCGCAAACATGCACTACTCATCTGGCTAGGCAGGTACACGTCTCCATCTGTCCTATCTACTGAGCTCGACGACGTGTGTTTTGTACAGAGGTGTTCTGGTAATAAAAGTGGTTCTGTGGCTGTTCGTCTGTTACTTTGCCTTTCAGCGTCCCTTCCCGTTCCTGCCAGGCGTAATCATGGTCCCCGCATTCGGTAAGCCGTGATTACCTTCGAAATTGCAACATTTCTAACGTGATTTGCCTTTTGTTCCAGACCGCCTCCTGCCTATGCGTACCGGCCACCGCCGAGCCGTGCGGGGCCGTCATCGAGACGTCCAGAATGCCGTTCGAGTCGAGCTGTACATGGCTGCGCCTGTCTTGAAATCATTAAACCCTGTTTGCAATCGGTAAGGAAGGGTGATCTCCCTAAACGTAACATTTTTAACGTGATTTGCCTCTTGGTGCAGACCGCCTCCTATGTATGCGTCCTGATTACCACCTTGGAGGACGGTGCTGTCATCGAGCCTTCACGGATGCCGTTCGAGTCGAGCTGTTCATGTCTGCGCCTGTCTTGAAATCATTAAACCCTGTTTGCAATCGGTAAGGAATGGTGATCTCCCTAAACGTAACATTTTTAACATGATTTGCCTCTTGGTGCAGACCTCCTCCTATGTATGCGTCCTGATTACCACCTTGGAGGACGGTGCTGTCATCGAGCCTTCACGGATGCCGTTCGAGTCGAGCTGTTAATGTCTGCGCCTGTCTTGAAATCATTAAACCCTGTTTGCAATCGGTAAGGAATGGTGATCTCCCTAAACGTAACATTTTTAACATGATTTGCCTCTTGGTGCAGACCGCCTCCTATGTATGCGTCCTGATTACCACCTTGGAGGACGGTGCTGTCATCGAGCCTTCACGGATGCCGTTCGAGTCGAGCTGTTCATGTCTGCGCCTGTCTTGAAATCATTAAACCCTGTTTGCAATCGGTAAGGAACGGTGATCTCCCTAAACGTAACATTTTTAACATGATTTGCCTCTTGGTGCAGACCTCCTCCTATGTATGCGTCCTGATTACCACCTTGGAGGACGGTGCTGTCATCGAGCCTTCACGGATGCCGTTCGAGTCGAGCTGTTAATGTCTGCGCCTGTCTTGAAATCATTAAACCCTGTTTGCAATCGGTAAGGAATGGTGATCTCCCTAAACGTAACATTTTTAACATGATTTGCCTCTTGGTGCAGACCGCCTCCTATGTATGCGTCCTGATTACCACCTTGGAGGACGGTGCTGTCATCGAGCCTTCACGGATGCCGTTCGAGTCGAGCTGTTCATGTCTGCGCCTGTCTTGAAATCATTAAACCCTGTTTGCAATCGGTAAGGAATGGTGATCTCCCCAAACGTAACATTTTTAACATGATTTGCCTCTTGGTGCAGACCTCCTCCTATGTATGCGTCCTGATTACCACCTTGGAGGACGGTGCCGTCATCGAGCCTTCACGGATGCCGTTCGAGTCGAGCTGTTCATGTCTGCGCCTGTCTTGAAATCATTAAACCCTGTTTGCAATCGGTAAGGAAGGGTGATCTCCCTAAACGTAACATTTTTAACGTGATTTGCCTCTTGGTGCAGACCGCCTCCTATGTATGCGTCCTGATTACCACCTTGGAGGACGGTGCTGTCATCGAGCCTTCACGGATGCCGTTCGAGTCGAGCTGTTCATGTCTGCGCCTGTCTTGAAATCATTAAACCCTGTTTGCAATCGGTAAGAAATGGTGATCTCCCTAAACGTAACATTTTTAACGTGATTTGCCTCTTGGTGCAGACCGCCTCCTATGTATGCGTCCTGATTACCACCTTGGAGGACGGTGCTGTCATCGAGCCTTCACGGATGCCGTTCGAGTCGAGCTGTTCATGTCTGCGCCTGTCTTGAAATCATTAAACCCTGTTTGCAATCGGTAAGGAAGGGTGATCTCCCTAAACGTAACATTTTTAACGTGATTTGCCTCTTGGTGCAGACCGCCTCCTATGTATGCGTCCTGATTACCACCTTGGAGGACGGTGCTGTCATCGAGCCTTCACGGATGCCGTTCGAGTCGAGCTGTTCATGTCTGCGCCTGTCTTGAAATCATTAAACCCTGTTTGCAATCGGTAAGGAATGGTGATCTCCCCAAACGTAACATTTTTAACATGATTTGCCTCTTGGTGCAGACCTCCTCCTATGTATGCGTCCTGATTACCACCTTGGAGGACGGTGCCGTCATCGAGCCTTCACGGATGCCGTTCGAGTCGAGCTGTTCATGTCTGCGCCTGTCTTGAAATCATTAAACCCTGTTTGCAATCGGTAAGGAATGGTGATCTCCCTAAACGTAACATTTTTAACGTGATTTGCCTCTTGGTGCAGACCGCCTCCTATGTATGCGTCCTGATTACCACCTTGGAGGACGGTGCTGTCATCGAGCCTTCACGGATGCCGTTCGAGTCGAGCTGTTCATGTCTGCGCCTGTCTTGAAATCATTAAACCCTGTTTGCAATCGGTAAGGAAGGGTGATCTCCCTAAACGTAACATTTTTAACGTGATTTGCCTCTTGGTGCAGACCGCCTCCTATGTATGCGTCCTGATTACCACCTTGGAGGACGGTGCTGTCATCGAGCCTTCACGGATGCCGTTCGAGTCGAGCTGTTCATGTCTGCGCCTGTCTTGAAATCATTAAACCCTGTTTGCAATCGGTAAGGAAGGGTGATCTCCCTAAACGTAACATTTTTAACGTGATTTGCCTCTTGGTGCAGACCTCCTCCTATGTATGCGTCCTGATTACCACCTTGGAGGACGGTGCCGTCATCGAGCCTTCACGGATGCCGTTCGAGTCGAGCTGTTCATGTCTGCGCCTGTCTTGAAATCATTAAACCCTGTTTGCAATCGGTAAGGAAGGGTGATCTCCCTAAACGTAACATTTTTAACGTGATTTGCCTCTTGGTGCAGACCGCCTCCTATGTATGCGTCCTGATTACCACCTTGGAGGACGGTGCTGTCATCGAGCCTTCACGGATGCCGTTCGAGTCGAGCTGTTCATGTCTGCGCCTGTCTTGAAATCATTAAACCCTGTTTGCAATCGGTAAGGAAGGGTGATCTCCCTAACCGTAACATTTTAACGTGATTTGCCTCTTGGTGCAGACCGCCTCCTATGTATGCGTCCTGATTACCACCTTGGAGGACGGTGCTGTCATCGAGCCTTCACGGATGCCGTTCGAGTCGAGCTGTTCATGTCTGCGCCTGTCTTGAAATCATTAAACCCTGTTTGCAATCGGTAAGGAAGGGTGATCTCCCTAAACGTAACATTTTTAACGTGATTTGCCTCTTGGTGCAGACCGCCTCCTATGTATGCGTCCTGATTACCACCTTGGAGGACGGTGCTGTCATCGAGCCTTCACGGATGCCGTTCGAGTCGAGCTGTTCATGTCTGCGCCTGTCTTGAAATCATTAAACCCTGTTTGCAATCGGTAAGGAAGGGTGATCTCCCTAAACGTAACATTTTTAACGTGATTTGCCTCTTGGTGCAGACCGCCTCCTATGTATGCGTCCTGATTACCACCTTGGAGGACGGTGCTGTCATCGAGCCTTCACGGATGCCGTTCGAGTCGAGCTGTTCATGTCTGCGCCTGTCTTGAAATCATTAAACCCTGTTTGCAATCGGTAAGGAAGGGTGATCTCCCTAAACGTAACATTTTTAACGTGATTTGCCTCTTGGTGCAGACCGCCTCCTATGTATGCGTCCTGATTACCACCTTGGAGGACGGTGCCGTCATCGAGCCTTCACGGATGCCGTTCGAGTCAAACTGTCCGTCGCTGCGCCTGTGTTGGAATTAAACCCTGGTCGAAACCGGAGTACTGCCTTTGTCGTTTGTACACAGTCGATGCGGCTCGCTGGCTCTGTCGGCTCGAGCGACATCAAGTACTGTGTCGGTCTCTTGTATCTCGTTTCAAACAGTATTTTAGCAAATCCTAGTTGTCATAATGGCGCTTATTAAAGTTGGGAGAGAAAAAAAAAAGAGCGAACAAGTTCGCACTCCTAGTGAGCATAATTCCAAAAATGATTCGCTAGGAGTGCGGTTAGGGACAGCCCTTTACCCCGTATGAACGTCCCACCGTTCATGAAGCGAAGTTCTTACTCGGGTACTTTGTCCTCTGGCTGGTGTGAAAGTGTTCATTCTTGGCAACGTGTCCTCTCAGGATATGGCCCCGGACGGCGAAAAAGGTAAACGAACTTTTGTGAGTAACTTGCTTCGGTTCGGTGTAGCCACCGGCAAAGTAGCATGCGGACAGAAGTCTGACCATTCTTGTCGTCACTCGTAGAGTTGAGTGTAATACTCGGCGTACTGTTTAGTTTTCTCAGTGGCTCTTACTGCACCAATTTGTGTCAGATAAACCATGGCGTGCCATACCAGAGTGTTATCAGATGTAGCTGCTCAAAGATTAGCGATTCAGTATCAAGTGTTGTACATAAATGTGCAGTGAAGGGCTCGATTATGCATGGTGGCAATGCTAAAAACTGTCGCAAAGCGCCTCAGTGACGCTACGCCCCAAGCAGATCGTGACATAGGAGCCTAGCAGCCCTGCCAGAGTGGTGCATTACCTGTGCGAAAGATGTGAGCCTGTGGGGAACCCCGACTGAGTTTTCCCCCCCAGAGGGACGTTTGCTTCAAACTCACCGGAAATAAACAGTGTGCGCGCGTTCCGGTGTTCGTAGTGATGGCGGCGTCAGTGCCTGTTGACGCTGCCAAGAGTCAAAGGACGTTTGGTTATGTCTCCCGCCTACTTGCTTGGCCAGCGGGCTCCTTCATCTCGAAAGCAAGTGTGCCCTGGCAGAGAATTTCCTTCGTGGTCAATAAAAATGCATAAAGTGATTCACGGTTGTTGTCCGCCCTTGCTCCACTCACCAAAGCGTTCGGCACTAATCAGAGGCATCGAAAGCACAGCGGCAAACAAATAATGTTCACATACGGCCATAATTTCGCTTCAAACCAGAGGAGTCATATTCGACGATAGAATATATACATGTACTGAATTAAGTAAAGAAACAGTAATGCGATAACAGACCAAGTAAAAGAAATGAAAGAGAAAGGAACAAAAGTGAAAAAAATTGCTGAAAAGGTACTGAATCAGGCTTACGGCTTATGCGCGGGGCCCGATCTCTGACAAGACGACGGAATCTGCCGGCCACTGTATACTGCCATCTAACCTCCACACGTCATTGGCGCAGAGAAACGCCCTCTCACGGACAGACTCCGCCATTAAATGGCTCTAATAATGTTCCCTAATGCGCGTGGAACTAAACACATGAGTAATTTGCCTGGTCAAGCTAAGGCCGAAAGCTTCAGAACTAGCGCTACTAGCCATGGGTGTACTAATGAGGACGAAATACGTACGTCTCAACTCAGCCCGCATGCAGTCTTTGCCTCAACGGGCGCTTTCTAACCATTCCGACGGCGCCGAAAAGGGCAAGGAAGGCGCCAAGAGGCACGATTTGCGTCGCCGTTATCAGGAAAATCTTTTGCTGATAAGGGGGGTATTTTCAAGCATTCTTTAGCAAAACTTTTCACTCGAAGGTGTAACCATGGTGTAACATTAGGCTTCGCGAAAAGGTGTAAATTTTGACTCCCTTTAGGGTGTACGTGCTGACTCTCTTTTGCAGGGTATAACTACACCCTTTGAGGGAAAAAAGTTTCGCTGAAAAGACCCCTCTTATCAGCAAAAGATTTTCTTGATAACGGCGACGCAAATCGTGCCTCTTAGCGCCTTTCTTGTGCCTTTTGGTGCCTTCAGAATGGTTAGACAACGCCCGTTCAGGCCAAAGATTTTCGGGACGCGTTCTTTAGTTAAACTTTTCACTGGAACTGTGGAAGTATAAGCCCCGCAGAAGGGTGTCAGTCCTCGCACCCGAGAGAGAGAAATATGTTTATTGGCGAGGTTGGCCTAGGAAAGTCAGAATTTGCTCCCTTGCGTGCAGCGTAATGTTAGACCTTTTGAGGGAAACGTTCACATGACATGTGTAAGTTTTCTCTTCGATGTGAGTTTTCATGTGATCTTATTTATTCGTATTCAGAGATCTTAGTGAGTGAGGGTTTGTTCTAAAACGTAGTTTCCCATCCAAATTCCCTTTCATAGTCATATTTTTAATTTTTTTTTTCTTTTCAATTCTGTACATGCACGCCACTGTGCTCAAGCTGGCGTAGCCAGCGAGCTCAGGAGCTTTGATAGAGGCAGCAAATATTTAGAAAACGCTTTTATTTTCGCAATTGAAGCAAGGAGTATGAGTGACATGGCGAGATGCTACGACGTCATGTTTTGGCGGCGTGAAGGATTGCAAGCTTGTACAGAACACAGGCAGGCTTGGACGCGCTTCGGGTTTGGAACTTCCAAGAGGCGTCCTGACTTGTCGAACAAGGCCAGCGCGCTGAAGCCAAGTGAATGCTACATCTGAAAAATAAAAGAACAAGAAGAAAAAGCCAAAGTTACACATATGCAGTAGTCAGGAACGGAAGCAGCTGCGGGCTGGCGACCCGGTTTATTACAGCTCCATAGCAGGGAAGGGAGCAGGCCGATAAGCATCCTTAGGCACCACAGATTACATGAAATTAGTTTTATAGACTTTCAGTCATGCTTCTACGAGGTCGCGGCTTCAATTCCCAGCCGCAGCGGCCGCTTTTCTGATGGAGGCGAAAAGCAAAAACACCCGTGTGTACGAGATTTCGGCGCACGTTAAAAAAAATGGCAGCATCTCAACTCCGTGGATAATGGCGAGGGTGCGGAGTACGGGGACCGTGACATCCAAGTTGCACCTCGAGTGAAATCCGATTTGCGCCCCGACCGTCATTCGATTTTAGTCACTTTGCCTCCGCTTGCCGCGGTTTCATATTCGGGGAAGCTCGTTGTCTTCGTAAACGTTAGCAGCTGCGTGACGCGTCTTACGTTTGTTTCCGTCCATGGCGGGAAGAGGGTATGGGATTTTCAGAACCCGCTTACATACGCGGTGCACCGCGGCGCCATCTCGTGTTTCCGCGTAGCGCCATTTAGCGTAGTTCGATGCAGTCACTGTGCACGTATTACAACTTGATCACAACCTGACTGCACCGGTGCTTTTGCACGTTTTCTCGAATGGACACCAGGCCATTCTTCCCTCGAGGGAAACGAGGCGGCACACGCCGCTGCCCGTGCTCTTACATTCCCTTACTGTGTGCGTAGCACACAACCCAATTTGCTCGACCAGTGAAGACACCAGACAGGTCGCATTTGGCTGTTCGGCGTCCATGTGTAAGACTCCACATGTAAGAGGGTGTGAAACCTATAGTTTTGCATGCACGACCTACCCTCCTTCCTCCGGTCCCCGCATGTGCACGCGTAAACCAGCAACCGCTTATGTGTGTGTGCTTAGCAAAAAAGACAAGAGTAAGCGGCACCCAGAAAATGGCTTCACTGGAATGAAACCGGGGCGTGTGGAGACACAGACTGCTTCGCAGTAAAAAGAATGCTCCCCATGCTGAAAAAGTGGTGCCTTTCACATTTATATTACTGCAGAGCATAACATTACACTCATAAAACTTCCCTCCAAAAGTATATGCCAGCTTGTAAAACTTTAAGCTAAAGGGGCCATGCAGACACAACACAAGCTTGGTTCATTCGAAAGATCGCCACGTTAAAATCATAGTGACACCACTTTTAATGTGCACTTCACCCAAATAAGCTATATAATTAGGAAAAAAGGGAATGGCCATGCCACCCACTAGCTCATTTCCTGCAACAGAGCCTACATGTCCTATGTGCCCAGCTGTGCGATTGGCTGAGGCCGGCAAAAGCAAACACAAATTAGGTACGGCTTGCAAGCTTTCCAGATGAGCTATTTGCCTATAAATGTAATGCATATTCATTTTACAGTAGTACGAATGGTGCGCAATAAAAGTACAAAATACACATAAGCATAGAAATACCGATGAGCACTGCTGTTGGTACTGGGCACACTATGCTTGTTGTAGCTGCACAGCAGTCCGCCGCTTTGGAGTTGTCTTACGTGACCCTGTTTGTCGAGCATACCCCATGTTTCACAAAAGGATTACTTTCTACAGTAGCAAAAACAAGCCAAGTTCTGGGACTAACAGAAAGAAAGCGTTAAGCACCTACTTTCTTCACAGCCAGCACCGTAGACGGCTCGCGCTGGTGGTGCCGCCAGGCTTGTGCTGGCGCAGCTGGTGTCGGGTGCTGGGGGTTCTGCAGGGCTCATGCTGGCAGGGAGCTGCAGGCCATGTCCACTCTTTTCACTCCCTGGAGAGGTGCCTGAGTCACATGAAAAAGTGTTGCACTCTTAAAACAATACGCAGTACAGGCAATCAGTTTTAATAAATTGCTCCGCTTTTAAAGGAATTTAAAGGTTGGTCAATACCATTCTCAGCACACACAAAATCGCAAACAAGTCATTCTACATAGGTGCAGATTGTCCTTTTATGAGACTAACAAGTCACTTTTAGGGTTGGGGCTGTATCAAAAATATAGAGCAATAAGTTGTGTTGCCCACTCATAGTCACATTGTTAGCAAGTCTGCTACAAAACATAAAGCAGCATTGCCGTGTTCCTGCACTTTCACTAGAATTGCAGTTTTATTAATTTTTTTTACTAGGCCTTCTCTTCCAAACAATCTCATTGTCAAAATCCTTTACAGCGAGTAAAGCACTTTCAACGGGCAGTAATTTATGCAGTGCCTGCAAAAAGGCAATGACTAGCAACTAGATAAACCAATAGCTCAAAATCTTCATATATAAGCCACGTGACAAGGTCATGCTGCAGGGCAGTTTTGTTTTCACCCGCCCAAAGAAAGGAACCTGTTCAATCAGGGTGTAGGCTCCGTAGATGGTTAAGCCGCATGTTTGAGGAAGTGAAACCTTCCTTGCAACAGTTGACATTACAGCCAACTAAGCATGATAGCAACTGCAGTATCTGGTACGTTGCTTAGCTCATAATAGTGATAAGAAGCCATGCACACAGATGGAGCATTGTTTACGCACTGGTGAAAAGAACTTGCCGGCCGCTCCATGGTGAGTGATCGCAGCCCCCGCATCTCGGCCTCCAATTTCACGACCCTCTTCCTTAAAACTGCTACAGGGTCTTGGTCCCTTGCGGCAGCTCGAAGAATGATGTCGACCTTCGCTGATCTTTTCTCTGCCTTCGCAGTTTTTTTGTCTGCCTGCAATGAGAGGTCAAGAGATAACATGCCATACTTGTTCCGAGCCTTTTCAACCAAAACGACACCTATTTAGAGCAACAAGCACACTTCAGTGTCATTTTACACGTGTTTAATGATAGCTATGAGGTCAACTTTCACGCAAATATTGACTTCCCCTAATATACATACCTGAAAGTGGTGGCTATTCTAGCGCCTTGGCGTTTATGTGCGCCATGTTCGAGAAGAGCGTTTACAAATAAACTTACTGTAGGGGCTGCTGGCAAGACGGCCTTCACAGAAACACCACAATTTCGAAGCTCGTACAGTCGGCAAAAGGCTTGTCTATAACGCGCGAGCGGCGTGCTCTGGACTCGCCTGGTTTGAGACCAGTAGAATGCGCGACCCGCATCAGCGCCATGGCTCTTTTCCTTGTCGCTGTGCCCGTCGCCTTGACTTCCGTACCTTCTTTCGTCGTCAGAAGCGCTGCCTGCACTGCCGGACCGGGAAACAATAGCGGCAATGAGCGATTGGTAGTAGAGCGTTGGCTGCGTTTAACTACGTGCAACGCTTCTTTTGCAGCGCCCTACACAATTTGGACGCGGCAGTTCCAGGCGCGCAAATGAGAGGCGTGTCTGCAGCAAATACGACTACGCTTTTTATTTCTTTTCTTTGGGAGGGGGGGGGGGACATTTTAGAGGCAGGAAGTAGCCAATGCAAAACGCCTAGGTGATAGCCATAGCTACTTGCCCGATTTAAAAGTCAACAGCAACTTGCGCCAAAGTAACAGTGAAACAATTCAAAAGAGAAAAGACCAAGCAACTTTCCTTCATGTCATTGGCTGAAGACTACGAAATGACAAAACGGAAACGTAGGAGGCAGCAATATCTGCGACAGCTGCCTACACTCGCAGCAGATTGTGCGTGCGAAACGACTGCAACGAGCGCACTGATTTTCACAGCTTAACCAGCACATCCTGCGCTCATCGGTTCATTTGTGCGCAGTTCAGTACATGTTATCTCCGTTCGACGGACGGGAACAACTCTCGTGGCATGTTGGTTCGTCGCAGGAATGCGTTGAAACCAGTTTGACACGAAAGAAGACTCACCGTCAATCATTCCTCTTCCAGTCAAATTGAGCTGACCGCTCTTGCGTGCCAACTTTATCAAATCCACACTCAGCGCGGGCTCTTTTTTCTGGAGATCGAAGCATGCCTGCGGATTGGGCCTGGGATGTTGCGCTCTCAGCTGGGCCTTCGGGATCCGAGACGTGACCGACATGACGCTTCAACGAAGCGGCCTGAAGAGAGCGAACGCGCGAAGTGGCGGCTTTTGCTTGCTAAGCCATTGGTATTTGTAGCACGGCACTAGTTCACTCTACACGGCACACAGCACCCGGAACCTCTTCTTCTACCGCAAACACTCCGCCGGGCCGACACACAGACTCACGGCGCTCACGGCATACAAAATCAAAACGCAACGTGAAACGGCGCCGTTACAAAAAGTACGACAAACAACACAAAAACAAAAGGCAACGTCTCGTGCCACACGTGTGGCACAAGCCACGCCTCCCTGGCAACGGCTGCTGCCACAAATGACGTCACAATGACGTCATAACATTAATTGTCATTATTTTGTGTACTGTAGTCCGAAATACACATTTTTTTTATTTGCAGTACAAAATAACGCACCATTGAACTGCTAAAACTTTTCTAAACAAATATTTTTTGTTCTTGCGGGAGCAGCCGGCGATGCTGCTGCCCTGCTGCTGCCAGCTGCCGTATCGCGTACATGGAGTCCTGCCAGATCCCGACGTCAAGTGTTCAACCACCTCTTGGCATTCCTCGAGGCCACTGGACTAACCCAGCGCCTGTAGCTGAGGCTACTGAACAAACACTCGCGCCGAACCACGACCTACTCGTGCGCCGAACACTCGTGCCGCTGTCGCCTATGTAATGCCCCCCCCCCCCCCCCTCTTTTCTTCTCTCTCTCTTTTCTTCCTGTCTTTCTCTTTCACACCTTTTCTATTCCACCCCTAACCTCCTCCCAAGTCTTTTATCCCCCCTTCCCCTCTCCACCGCACTGGGTTGTATGCAGGTGAGCTCCCTACTGAGCTCAATAATATCCCCAGTGCACTTTCTTTTCCTTTCTTCCACCAAATCACTTCTCTCTCTCCGAAAGCGGGACGAAGCTCCGATTTTCTCGGGCTGACAACATAAATAAACCTGTGGATAAACCGGAGTTCATATTGTTAGAAGAACTATCTGAAAACGTGAGAAAGTTGCTTGTGATTATGTATTGCGTGGGGACCCAGCCAGCCTTTCTAGACCGCAGCAAAATCTCTCGAGTAATATTGACCTGTGACCGCTTGGTTATGCTTGGTGTACGCCGATGGTGCCTGCGTACAGTTTCAGCCTACGTGAGACGACATCGCACAGCCGTCTGGCCCCGTTCGAACAAGCTATGTTCCACACAAGAAAAGACACCGTCCGAGCGTAATTCTGTGAACCTTCCGACGCATGTCGGCGTGGCAGCATCTGCTATCAACAGTTTGCACCACGGCAATTGGTTCAGAATGCTTAAATGGGCGACCTGAAATCGCGGTGCGTGTTCTCGAAATGAAGACAACTAAGCAGCGCCAAAAGATAATCGGAATGTACAGTGCCCAGGACGAAGGGTAGTGGCGGCAACTGTTTTTTACAAGGCACATGTGCGCATTACAATTACAGACAATTGCGCCAAGAATAGGAAAGGTAATATTTGGTGTCCCCAGACATGTACCGCGTATACGTACCACTACAGTAGATCTCCTCTTCTGAAATATTAGCAAGGAAAACTTCCGAAATTGGGAAGTTCTTATTTTCTCGTGGGCGAAATTGTAGCTTAAAATTTGTTTTACACCCACGATGTTTTGAGCAGAAAAGTCTTGTGAGCATGCACCACAAGCATCATACTTGCGTAATATTCAGCGCTTAAGAAGATTTCCTAGTAGAAACCAAAGATTTCATAGTAAAATACATGATTCTATGACAGTTTAGGACCTGCGACCTTCAAAAGGTAGACTAGCTAGGCGCTTCATCTCATAGTACTGCACTGGTATAACTTTCACGTCTCGCTGTACTGTGGTATACGCTATGTTGGCCAGACTTGACTGAGTCCCTCATGCAAAGGAAGTTAATTCAGGACACCCAGACGATAGGGTCAGAGAAGAGGCTGTACAGACGGTAATAGGAAGGGTGTACACTTGGCCGGCCATATCATGTCTAATACACATATATGCACTCTAGCATATGAAAACCTATGGGTTCTGCACAGGCTCAATCAGTAACGTCAAAGAGAATCTTAAGATGTGCCTGGAACGTGAAAGCATGTACGGATTGTTTGTGTAAACAGGTATAAGCAGCGAGCATGCTGCAAATGTAATTGATAGGCAAACGTCAAGGCTGTCATGGGGTGAATTTAACAAAAAGAAATGGTGAAAAAGATCCCACTTTCAAACTACATTGATGTTCTATGTGCATGCACTATAAACACAGTGATCAGTATGTTAACTGTACTTCACTCTAACTGTACATAAACACTCAAGTGATATGATCAACTAGAGGCCCCACTGAAATCGCCCAGTTATGTTTCTTTGCAGTGGAATAGGTCGGTATCTGTTAGTCGCACAAACAAAATTCTGTGATGGCATGGAGAAATAGCTGGAAAGTGGCTATGGAGCTCCGGCTGCTTTACACATTTTCTCTAATACCAATTATTTGTTTGAAGTTTGCAATAAAATTGATGTCATTTGTTAGTCTTTTTAATGAACGAAACTTTTCGTGGCCACAAAACAGTGGTCGATAAACAAATGCTCACTTTCTTTGGTGGCTTGTAACGATTCACTAGAATTTCCCATGGCCAACCCAAGGAATCCATGGCTCGTACACTGCAGGGTAGTGCTAGTCTCCAAAAACATTTGACAGGAGGACTGGAAACTAGCGTGGCGGCCCACAGGCTCCATAGGTGGAAACCAGTAGCCCACCCACACAGTGCCATAAAACAGCTAATGAATGGAGTGAGTCACTGGTAAATATTAAGCAGGTTCAAAGGGTAGGTTCGCATTGATAGATTTTATATGCCATCGTTCACTGTGCGTAGATGAACTATTTAACAGGCACAATAGTCATTTTTGTTATTTCGGACAGTTCTTGAAGGGTTGCCTAAATGTTCTTTAACAAAACAAAAAGTGAAAGCTCTCGGGGATTTTAAAAACATTGTTTAGCCTCTCCAGCAATTGTACCAGCCTGAAGGAACTCGGCTGATAGTTGGTGCCGACTGTCGTCCTCGCTTGCTAGCTCCCTGACCAAGCACATGAATGCAGTGACTAAGAAAGACGGTGACCAAAGTGAGAAGAGAAGGTGGATCCCGTCCCTTGATCATCTAAACACCAGAAAAAAGCACCGATGACTTACAGGCCGCGACTAGGGCGTTAAAATACCTTTTGACATACATTTACAGGACATTTACAACTTTTTATCAAAAAAATCTTATGATTACACACAGTCCCTCCATGGAAGGGGTTTGTTTCTGACAAGGTTGTTGAAATTTGTTATTAGTAACAACATAAACTCATCATTGGTCCCTTTCATTCAGCACACTTACGGGCTTTGTTTTAAAAACCCTGCTGTTTCTATTTCACGTATAAATGAACTGCTTATGCAATATTCTCTTATTTACCTATGTTCGAAGTAAACTGTGTTATACCGTAAAATGTGATGTGCCGAGTGCATGCACGTGTAACATTCTTCTGTGGGACATGCAGAACATGAAGCTCAGTGCTGATAAACTTAAATCAGGGAAAATAAAGCTTCCCATGTTGCTTATTTTTTGTAACTATTCTCTCTACCAAATAAGCTTGGTGGCAACTCAACTAAGCTCACCTTTTCCCTAAGCCTTTATAATTGTTTTGCTCTGCAATTATACATTCTCAGCTGAAGCATGCCTGCTAAATTCAGGCCCCAACCACGCTTTGCTATTTCAAAATTGCAGCTGTATGAAATGTTGCTCTTTAGGTTTTGCCAATGATTTCCAACAGGCCACTAGTGTCAAAACCATTTCATACCTTTAATTGCTATAATTATAGCAAACAGTATTACATCATTTTTATATAACACATTTTGTTGTAACCTCATTCAATGATTTTGTTACCCTGCCAGCCTGGTTCATAAATCTTTGCGTGAACATGCCCGTCTTACAGCTAATCTGCAGTAAGAGACACCACACATTTTGGCTTTCCAGCGTAGCTTTGGTGTCCGCAAAAAGGAATCTTTTTCTTGGCTCCTCTGCAGCGCTTATACAAAAAGATCACTTGCTGGTTTGGCTTTCCCGCAGGACTCTAGTGTAGTGCAAGATAGTATCGCTTGCTTATTCCTTTTTTGTTGAGGTTTTAATGCTGTGCATCTTCCAGAAGAACCCTGGCATTTTGTTTAGAAACGGAGCTTCACAGCACAAACAGTGCACAGAAAGTAGAGCTACTCACTTTTTGCATAGACACGGAAGTTTGGCAGATCACTTGTCATTGACAAGCGTTTGATTTCTGGCTTAAGGTGCAACGCTGGGATAGTTTACTAGTTGGGGAAAAAAAAAACAGCGCTGATAAACGGTACTGAAGTACTAGGAAAGGTGCCGTGATCGACATAATTTCCATGTGTTGGCAGCTTTTTGGTCCAGTGTTTTTCATTAATATTTGCCAGGGGGCCTTAACATGGCCTGCTTTTGTGTAACAAAAATGTCAACAGTGACAGTGAAGCACTTATCAATGCTCACATGCTGCTCATTGATACCAGAGCAAAAGTACGTTCAGCGTTCATTTTATTGTTAGAGCCACCCATGATCCATACACCTTCCAGCTATACTGCAACTTTCACAAACACCGACAGACATTCACATCCACGCACGTGGCCTTGGCTCCAGTTCTTGCACAAGGTATTAAGAAGTACTCTCTGGAGTGGGCAATGTCATGCTCGGCACCAACCATTACCCCGAAGTTGTACTTTTTTAAGCCTGTTGGCTTAAAGGATTGTTTAAGTGCCCGTTTTGTGGAAGAAAAAGAAACAGCTAATGGGCACACAACACACAACCCGTGAATGTGTTTTCTAGCAGCTGGCTTCTGACGAGACTTGCATCATTGTGAACGAAATGTGGGACATTTTATAATGACCCTTACCACTAAGTAAATTCACTTGAGCAATTTTCCACAACAGCACACAGTGCGGAGTTAAAAAGCAATAGAATGTGAAACGTCCCCTCACAAATGGAAACTCTTCCTGTTCACTACCCCAAAGGCTTGGACAGTAGACACTTAAGCACGCTTCACCAGTTGCGAATACAAGCATTAGTGTCAAGTTGAACTCCGCAGAGTGCTTGGAATGGGCATATAGATGTCACAGCCACTTGGAATTTGTACATATAGACTGCAAGCCTCCCAGATAAGCTCTCATCATCATTAGCCCATCCTGCTGAGAGTGAATGAAAGTATTGTGGCTGGTTTTGTTCAATTCCAACCAAGCCAAACACAAGAGTAAAGAAGGAACGAACCTATCAAAATACATACTCAAAGCAGATGCAGGAGGAAGTTTTGTTGCCTAACCAGGTTAGAGGAGGCGAAAGGTACTGGAGCGAAGGAAAGGGAAATAAAAGCCAAGCAGTAATTTTAAGCCTTGCCTATCATTTCATTAAGTTGAAAGCAACAAATCTGAGCATAGATGAACAATAACTGAACTGTCACTTGTTAACCTTATGCACACCATACTTTTAAAGGACTATTAGCAGAAGTTCCAAACTTGGCTCACACAGCGATCTTATCGGCTGCACTTATCCCATGCTTGCACAATTGGAGCTTGAGCCTCCTTGCACAAGAAGCCAGCCAGTCAGCGAATGGTTTCAGTGGTATCTTGAGTAGATATCTTTGGACGGGCAGTTGGGCTCCACCCACGGAAGTGAAGCTGGGCTCCCTGCACGGATTCTGCAGCAACACAGCCTTTCAGTAAAGTTTTTTTCCTACCAGAGTATCACAAGGTGCGAACTGCACTACCTTTTTACTGTACTATTATATCCATTTTTTTTAATTCTTAGGCTCTATGCGTAGATAGCGTGGAGTTCCATTGAAAATATCGCATTGACAAACTAAGCAATCGTAAGGCAAACTAAGCAATTGTAAGGAATGCCGAAATTGTTATTTTTGTAATACCAGACTTGGCTTTACGCACAGGTGTAGAGCGACGGCAAAAGTTGCGCAAAGCGAGGTCACAGTCGTCGCAGCCCACCAGCCCTCCCATTTCAATCCCCAAGGTGCACATTCACTACGATCATAATCTAAGTAACGTTGGTATGTTTAGCCACCTCCCTTTTGGCATTAAATTTCACTTCAGATAGATGAACCATTATTACTAGCGTGCAGTAACAGCCCGTCCCGCTATCGGGCTGCCCCTTCTGCAGCGTTGATCGTCCCATTCCCGTCGCTTGCAAGTTCGCTGTGAAAGGCAGCAATAACTCAGTGTTTTATAAGACCGCAATGAGTCCGAAATTTCACTTCAAGCACGCACTGGCCTCACACTCAAACCGAAACACAGCAAATTCGTAGGCGCCATGTTTTTTTCGATTAACTCCCGTCTTGAGAAATCATCCTGCCCTACATAAGTGGATTGCCAGTGGTCAGCACACGTAAAGCTGCCCCGTGTCTGCTACTTTTTGCGTGCTACACCTGCACACTCCTGTGGTCGTCCGGACATCCCCCTCGATCCAAGCTCCTGGAGTGCCCGTTAAAAATTACCGAATCCAGTGTGGTTCAAGTAGGACACAAAATTCGGCACGATATGGCAAACCTGTTGCAGTAATTCGATGGCATCCACAGGCCCACCATGGCAACCTAGCGTTAGTGCAGCTTTCCGGGTGCGCACCAGCATCAAGGAACAGTGCAGAAACGGAGTCCCCCCGTCGCCTTTGGCGGCAACAGACAGCGCGCCCTCTGCTGCTGCCAAAGCTCATTCGCCATCTTGACCTAAAATCTGTGCGGGAAAGCCACCTGTCGTGCACGCAGGAGCCCCCCCTCACACACACGCACTGCCTTTGGCGACGCACAATCCTACAGGAATGAAAAAGACGGCATGCTCTCCCAACTCACAATTATTCATAGCAACAGCCGTAAAAAATCTGAAGAATGACCATGTGCGCAAACGTGCTTCTAATTCCAATGGTAACTGAAATGTTATTGGTTGAAATCAAAATCATTGGTCGACTGCATTAATAATATTTTTTATTAGCCCTTTGACAAATCCTGGGCCATCTTCCTCAGTACGTGTGACAGAGCATCAGGTGTAGACGATATTGAAATTTGCACGAAGAGCTCATTGAAATAATTAAACTGGCCACATTACCGAGACTGCTCATTCCCTGATTCCAGCTCCAAGTGGAGTCTCTTTGCATGGACATGTTAAGCAACTTTGACATGCTAAAGCGTGGCTTATTCAGCAAGATCCTTGCCTAAAAACTGTCATGGCCGTGCATCAGCGATGTTGCAGAGCCTTCTGGCAAATCTCAGTAAGAGTGCAATTTTTTCCAAGCGTTCGAATGCTTGGATTCATTCCGGCAATCAAGAGTAGGGAAAGCCTCTTCCATTCACCCCTCTCAGGTAGTAATGGAGAGATATCTCCCCATAGAAATACATCAGGAAAAAAAACAAAAAAGAAACACTAGTTTGGTGCAGTGTGGAACAGCACACCAATGAACCTTAAACTTTCACTTTGGCAGACACACAGCAATGCAGTAGGCACACATACCACACCATTGCCATGCTTTGTTCAATTTTTCGAGCTGCAAACTAGTACAAAAAAGTAACTAGCCCGCTGCCCATGCTCCTAATTTTGGCACTCCAGCACTGCCTGGGCAAGGCTGCTGTTGGATGGTACATGCGTAGGCATGGAAATTGCAAGTGCGGTTACCTAAACTTTGCACTTAACCGCACAATGCCCACCATTTTCGGAATGCCACAAGGGAGACACAAAAGGCTGCAACATTTCTATTCGTTTAATTGTCCAGTGGATGACAACCGGGTACAAGAAACTCAAGCGTGTAGAAAAACAAAAAGAGAGGAATAGAATCAATCTCGTACTCAACACACAACGGCAACAGACAAAGCATGGCATCATGCCGACTCATACATATCCTTTATTTACAATTGTACTTGATGCCGCTGATCACAGAAACAGTTTTTCGTAATCTCAATACAAAAACAAGTGCAGAAAACAAACTGCCACCGCTTTAATATGATTTAATCGTCGATGCACTTTTTTCCTCCCATTTTATTCGCCTTAAGTTGCATCCTCCTTGCAAAAGTTGCAAATTCCGTGCTAGCGTATACCTCGGAGCGTGTTCCTATCCCTTCCAAAAATCCCTAAACGCCTACTCAACAGCAAAATGGTTGAAAAGAGTTAACAACCTTTGCATGGAAGAACTGTTTGCTCACAATCTGCACAGTGAAGACAAGGGTCTGAAAAAACCAACAACGGAAACAGCTGCAGCGTGTGTAGTCTACCGGGAAATCAGGACAGACCACATCATGAGAAGAAGAAGAAGAGTGCCTCTAGACGACTGGGCAGCAGATTGCATATATGGGTTTCAAAGCCTCTTCTAGAAAAATACCTCGGGACACCTTTAGCAACGTTGGTCGGAACAAATGAGAAGGAAAATAGAGGGCAGGAGACGTGGGGCGGGGAACCAGAACCGAGGAAAGGCGTGTTGTATTTTTAGACCCCCGTGTGTATTTTTTGCCTTCACTGACCTCACCATCGCATCACTGATCCCCAAGAAATACAATACAGGAAACGACGAAACACTACAGAAAAAGTGTGTGGAACCACATAAACAGTCGACATTCTGATGCTACATATATACACATCATACACATCCAGTTGTGGTGGTGGTGGTGGTGTTTTTAAGTGCTGCGTGATTCTGCTGCCTGGCAAGGGAAGAAGAGTGTGTGGTGTGGAAATCGGTGGTGGTGGTGCGAATATCCATTCTCCGCACTCAAAACAGAAAGAGAAGGCAGAGAAACAAAAATAGCAGCAACAATAGGCGCGAGAGCTGTTTCCAATAAAATATAAAAGTGAAGAAAACAGCAGGGAGCAGTGGAATCAAGTGACAACTTCCCCACCGAGGAGTATCCGTACAGGGCAGCAGACTGCGGAAGTCGCCAACTTTCGACGCATCTCCCAAAAATAAGCAGTCACTAGTGCCAACAAAAATGCCTGTTAAACGAGAGCAGATGGCACGACACCTTTTGATACTCTTGCTTCAGCAAAAACTGCCTGAATAATGAGCCTTGTAAACATCAGTCAATCCACAGGGTTGCTTGTATTGAAACCCACCAGCTCGTAAAATGTGCACTGGTCAAGTACACATCAACGAGTTCGCGCCTTTGCGCAGACTGGTGTTCCAAAAATCAAGTAGTAGTACTCTATTACAAAAAGCTATTTCTACTCCGAACTGCAGGTAACAGGTTGCAGTTAGCGACGATAAACATTATATTAGGAACAAGGGTCACGAAGGACTTCTTTTTTTGTATACCTTCAGCTTACCAATGAAGAAAAATGATTTTTCGACACTGCAGTATCAAAAACAAAGCCTACATGACAGGCAAAGCTGTGACAGTACAGGATCATTGTCAACGTGGTTGCTATATAAGGCTGTCCCGTTTTGTGTAACTAGGCGAAGCTTTATCCGCGTTCCCTTTCACTAGTCCGTGTAGTTGGACAGAATAAAGGACACAGTAAGGAAGTAGATTTTGCTGTGCAAGCTGAGCAGAATTACTCGCAGACAACACTAGGGCTGCCAACCCATGCAAACACAATTCGATCCCACTCGATGACAGTGCTCAACACATTTCCAACTCGCTCATTAAGTACAGCGGTCCAAAATCTCGCTCCGTTGCTTCCGGCAGGCCAACCAAGAAAAACCAGACTGAGCCAACGATTGAAACTGAACGAAACACCAACTTCGCCAGAGGGGGAAAACAGCCGCGCAAAGCAGAGCTCACAGCACACACCCGTTCCAAGGAGACCCCCCCCACCGACCAGCACAGCTTGCGCCCAGACAATAAAAAAAGCAGGCCGAGATTGCCTATTGCTATTGGCATCGCATACACACGCACACACGACTTGGACTGCTCACTCCATACCCGTCCCTAGCAAGCTCCCTTCTGCTACACACAAACACTGCCGGGAACGTTGTCGCTACAGCTGTCCACACTATGCTATGCCAGCCGGTGGTTTCCCTTCCGACAACACCAGGCCACGAGAGAGGCAATGTTCACGGGTATGCAACATGTAAACGGGGCATGCATCGAAGGTATTCTCTACACTGCTATGACTGACCAGCTGTTACAGATACTTTTATACACCGTTTGAGCCACTTCAGTGAGAACAGCACGCCAAGAAGCCTGAAGCTGCGACAGCTTGCCAGAACCGATGCGCTCCCTGCTCCCAGTGGGAGATGCGTCGAAAGTGTGAGCCTGCGCTCGTCGCAAGTCGCCCTGTTGCGGTGGTCGCAGGGAGATCACAGAGTGGAGGCACGCACACCGAGAGCGAGCAAGACAAGGGGGCACTCAGAACTGGTACCACTTCTTATCCTTGTACTTGTTCATGAGCTGGTGCGTAGTGTTGGCAAAGCTCTCCGCCTCACTCATCATGCGAGCCGTGCGCTCCTCCAGCTGCGTCAGGGCCTCTCCTCGTTCCGTCAGTCCCTGCAAAGTCAAGGGCCACAACTGCACGACTCCTGCCACCGTACTCACACAAAACTCCTGCTGCTAAGCTCGTACACTCTGCATTCCACTTCATTTCACATACGTCACAGTTAGCCGTACGATTGTTCCGCGCTGCACTTAAGTGTGTCAGGCTTTTTTCCACAGCTTCACACAGGGCAAGAAAGCCAACCCGAAGGGGCATGCCGTGCGGCAGAGCATGAAAGTTGGCAGGTCGTGCAGCAGAACCAACTTGTGTCACTCTTCAAAACGGTAAAATGCTATTCGCAAAATATTAAAAGTTTCTGAAATTTGCACACCTCTACTATCAATGCATCAATCTATGTAGAAGTTTTTACTACAATGTTATAGAGCAACAAGAATTGTTTGCCTTAAATACTGAACTTTTTACAACAATTCCAACAACACAAGAAAATTTAGGGCATTCAAATTGGATACCAAGAAATGCTGGCATGCCAAGAAATTCGGGTCATTGTGTCAGGTTGTGCACGTGTGACGCAGCTTGGCAGTGGCTTGGTGTTGAGCCTAACGAGGCTCGAAAGATGCGCTCCACCAGCCAGTCATCTGAATTCGACGCATTTTCTCAAAAGTGCTGAAAAATCTTCTGAACTACTGATATTTTTACGGTGACCATGCAGTTTGGTGCTTGAAGCTTTACGACTTAGCAACTGAACATTCCCAGCTTAATTCCCTCATTATGGTTAATTTTTTTTAAAACAACAACTATTTTCTTATTCAGCAATCACAACTTAAAATGGTGAAATATTTCACACCAACCTTGTATTAGTTACTTTATTTCTGGATACATCGACATTCTCAATTTTAATATTTGGGCCAAGCTAGGCGAACACCCTATATCTTGTGCTGTTATTGAAGTGGAAGCTCACTACGGCCCTTCCTTGAGGTTTTGCTACATGGACAGTTAACTTTGGCATGGTCTAGGCACAAACTTTGGACCTTGGCTGGCAACAGCATTCCTAACCATATTTACCAACACCATGATTTCGATGTGACACACCTAGCAGCGATGTTAGTGCTTTGCTGACGTGACAGTGCTACACTCTAACCCACAATTTTAGCGACCAGAAAAAAAAAAAAAAAAAAGCGTAAAACTTCTCTGCACAGAACGAGCACCGTTTATGGATGCAAGCACTTCATTTATAATCGGGCTAGGCGGCTCTCATCCCCCTCAAGCTGCAACATGCTCTATGATACACCACCCATGGGGACCGCCCTTCCAAATTCTGGTCACGAAAACTTGAAAAAATATCTCTAAATATTTGCAGCGGGAGGCTGTCACAGATCGACAATCCCTCTGTAGAACAGGGCACACTGCACAGTGCTACACTGTTCTAGCTGCTCTGTCTCCTTTCTCGGGGCAGGCATAAAAAAGTGGGGGCCCGCTATCCGAAAAAGGGCCTGTTTGCTATCTGCTAGCATCTATTTTTAACAAGCACTGCCAAAGCCCAGTGGAGCCTTTCACACTAGCTGTGCATGACCTTTGCGCCGTGCAGATAACATGCCGGTGCCAACCACCCACCGGAAGGATATGCACGTGTGCTTTTTTTTTTGTGCATGCGTGTGTTTTTCTCATTCTGCACGAGGACATAACCATCTTTCGCAATTCTTTGTTTTATTTGGCATTTCCGCGGGTCTCGCGATCTCTGACGCTTAGCTCGCACAACTGCGATTATGGTTGCCTTGTGTGGGGACCCTTGTTTCCCTACGCCTCGCCTGCACATGTTTTGGCGAGCTGAGAGCCGCCATTTTGGGCACCCGGCACGTCACGAGTCGTGACCTCTTCGTGACCCCATGCGACGCGCCGAACCGGCTCGTCGCGAACGTGTGCGCGAGGGTAGGGATGGGCGAATATTCGGCATTGTCGAATATTCGACCGAATAGCTCTCTATTCGTTATTCGCTTCGATCCGAATGCAGGTATTCGATATTTTCGAATTATTCGATGCTCCCGAATAGGCAGCTAAAAGCCAAGCTTTTCGGCCAAGCTTTCCGAGAGTTACCCCAGGCTTGGCTCAAGACCCACCGACGCGGACATTTCTATTATCAGTGCCGGCACTGCCGAGTTGCTGCCTTGCCTAGAGGTTCGACAAAGCTCTCGGCCGCCAGCACACTTTAGGTTAAAAAAAAAGGCGGCACTGAAACGACACCGCTCCGAACATAGCGGCCCCAAGCCAGCAGCCTTGTACAGGCCGCCATTTTGAATAGGCATGCCGCCATTTTGAATAGGCTCGCACAGTGCGGCAGTACGCCGCACTAAGCGAGCCTATTCAAAATGGCGGCCAGCCACTTGCGCTTTGCTTGGCTACGGCCGAGGATACTAGTGGCTACAATACTTCTTTTTTTAGCGGAGCTTCTAGGCGGCGTTCAACTCTGCGAGTTTCTAGGCGGCGCTTAAACTTGTGAATGAGCAGCCGGCGGAAACTGCTGCACCTAGAGCATGTGGTGCAACAGGCATTTCTTCATGAAAACTTGTGAATACAGCAAAGGAAAGCTGTGTGTAAGATTTTGCAATAAATGTTCAACTGGTAATAGTTTTACACAATGCTGTGCCTACGTGAGTTCTAATTATTAGAAAAAATTGTGTACATTAGTCAGGTCACAAGTTGCTCATTTGTCTTTGTGATTTGCAATGTGTACTATTCGAACTATTCGATTCGAAATTATTCGACCAAATCACTATTCGCTTCGAATTCGCTTCGAACCTCAAAATCTATATTCGCCCATCCCTACGCGAGGGTGTAGGGGAAGGAGGACCAGCTTGTCGCCTTCCTTTGCGCCACTCTCTCCCCGGCCAGGGGAAGACCTCTCCCCCCGAGCCGACCTGGGGGACGAACGAGTGTTCCGCCGCGGAGTCGACTGGGCGATTTGGTCGGAATCAGTTGGCGGGGCAGTGCCTAATGCCCCGATGACGGTGAACCAAGTTGGCTCCTGGGGACTCTGCTGAGAGATTCTGCCCTGATCGGCCGCACGGGATGCCTCCCCTCCTCCTGTGGCCGTGATGACTGATATCAAGGTCGGAGTCCCACAGCTTGAGCGAGCGATGACGGATATCAAGGTCGGAGTCCCACAGCTTGAGCGAGCGAACGGAGCCGCTGTCTTCCCGCAAGTGATAGTCGTGTTGTCTGGTATATGCCCTGTATCTGCCAGGCAATAAAGCCTCACTTTGGATTGCCGGAGCCTGTCTACCGCATGTGAGTACCCGAACCCGTGCACGAGTCTTTGGATTCTGCTGGGGCACGTAGCACTTTCTCTAGCAAAGCTAGCCTGGGTCCTCTGCTGTCCCGTACGTTAGCCCGCACTTGCTAAATCGATAATGCATAAGCAACCACTAGCGCTGTTTTGGCTGCTACTCGATTCTAACGTGCATGCAATATTGGCGTGTATTTTTCAGGAAAAAAAAAAAAAGGTGCGCGTTAGAATCGGGTAAATATGGTGACAATGAACAGTCATGGTAACATCAACTTTGCTATATGTTATATAGTAAAATAAACTGCTTATTACAATGGTCATTTTCCTTATTGTTGGTTATAACAATTGAGCCTGACGGTATGAGCCTAAGAAAAATATAGTAATTGGAGATCTGCGAGAGACCATGGGTGCATTGTGTGTGATCAGGCATGACTTTAACCATGAAATAAGTTGCGGCATCTTCCGTCTTTCCAACACTCGGAAAAAGTTGGTGGTTTTATCCAGTCACGCTATCCCTGATGGCAGAGACCTCCTGACTGCCCCTCTCATCTCCTGCTGTCAGCTGGTCCAGGAAATGGAAGAGGCAGGGGACACCTCTCCAACACTCTTCCAGATTTCAATAAAGCTACAGCGGGGTAATGGGGATCCTCTAGGCTACTGTTGATTTAAAGGATTTAATTTAAAGGAAAGAAGAAAACAACACCACTTTCGTAACATGCAATCTGCCAATCGTTAAGAAAGAAGTAAAATAAAGTCAGGGATTTGATGGAGAGACTCCTTTCTATGTGAAAGACAGTGGTCTTTCCTAGGCACTCTGTGGAGTCTGTTGGCACATGCATGGCTAAGTAAGCCTAGGCAGTCAGCTGTGTAGTTACATTTCCAATTTGTAAATATTGGGTGAAAAAAAACCACTAAATGCTTACAAAAGTAATTTTTTCTGCCCAACTGTTATAACACTTGACCTTTTTGTGGCACTTCAATATTGTTTAAGTGGGCTAGACTGTAGTACACACTTAACGTAGCATCAACAAGTTTGTTGCTGGACTAGTTGGTTCATATTTAAGTTTAGAAGAAACCAGCTGAACATTGAAAACAAAGGACCAAGTGTTAACAAAGATAATAACAACCCAGCAGTGTCCCCGTCACTTCTTTGTTAACACTTAGTCCGTTCTTTTCAATGTTCAGATGGTTTCTTCTAAACAATCAACAAGTCAGTGAGTGCTCCCAGTCTCGGTTGATTGATTGATTGATTGATTGATTGTAGGGTTTAAGGGGGCTCACTGGTCTTAGACCAAAAAAGTTTATTTTTGCAGTTATGATGATGAAAATTTAGGGGCACGTGTAGTTTCACATTCTGATTGTAGATATAAAATTTGTTTTTGAGTAAAGTGATTATATTCAAATTTATTTGAATTTTTATTTTCAATTTTTTGACAGCCTATGTAAAAAAACTGCTGGAGGGATGCAGCTAAACAGGGAACCAGTGAACTGTGCATAAATCAAAGAGTGCAATAAGACTAACATTATTGTTCTATCTGGTCTGTAGCAGAAGTTACGACCATTTGAAGTTTGGGCTTGAAAGGTGGCAGCCAGAAAAACCGGTTTTGCCTTCCAGGCCCAAACTTCAAATGGTCGTAACTTCTGCTACAGACCAGATAGAACGATAATGTTAGTCTTATTGCACTCTTTGATTTGTGCACAATTCACTGGTTCCCTGTTTAGCTGCATCCCTCCAGCAGTTTTTTTACAAAGGCTGTCAAAAAATTGAATATAAAAATTCAAATAAATTTGAATATAATCATTTTACTCAAAAACAAATTTTATATCTACAATCAGAATGAGAAACTACATGTGCCCCCAAATTTTTATCATCATAACTGCAAAAATAAACTTTTTGATCAAAGACCCATGTGCCCCCTTAACGTGCCGATGAAACGCAGGCGATGAGGCGCGCCGTAGCGGAGGGCTACGGATTAATTTTGACCACCTGGGGATCTTTAACGTGTGCCGAAATCTCGTCCACACGGGCGTTTTTGCTTTTCGCCTCCATCAGAAAAGCGGCCACCGCGGCCGGGAATCGAACCCGCGACCTTGTGCTCAGCAGCACAACCGGTCTCGGTTGCTTTTGCTGCATCTGTTTTTTAGTCGCTACAGAAAGTGCGGCTTGCAAGCAGCGACACACACACAAAGAGTGAGAAGGAAGCAGTGCACTCGACCCACCTGCCTGGCCCTCATGACGTCCCCAGCCAGGGTGCCAGCCTGCGCCCTCAGGGCCTCTGTGTTGCCACTATTTCCAGGAATGTGACGAGCAACTGTCTTGGAGGCCTTGCCACTTGCCTCGCCAACTGCACAGACCCACGTTCCACAAGGGGCTCATTGCACAACTGCCCACGTGAAGAATCAAAAACTCGCTCATCTACACAATTCGTGGACGACTCTGTTAATGCAATTGGTGAGAGACGCTAAATATGACAAGCTTGACAGCAGGTGACGGTGTGTTCACACACGACCCGTCCCTGCCACGACTGAGGGCAGCGCTCCAATTCATGGACAGTCTAGAAAAAAGCAGCCGCACTTGATGCCTAAACAGTCGTCTAACTGACAAGAACTAAAACAGCATAGCAGCACAACTACAGATACCCTAGAACGTATGCCAACAAGCACAGGCCACAATTTTGCAAAAACGTGAGCAATTTTAAGGGGCCAACTAAAAGCAATAGCAACCACAATAATGTCCGGTTAAAAAAAGTGCACTTATTCTTTGGACATCAATGAATAAGGGTGGTACTACTGAGGTTTATCTCAAGTTCAGGCAGCAGATTAGCCCAAAACTGCTGCCAACTTTGATTGGTGCCTCCTCAGGCTGCGAACTTGGCTGCCGTCCCCAAAACTGAAACGGGGCTCAAGATGGCCACTGTCCCGTCTCAGCGGTGACATCACGCAATGTCCCGACCTCTTCAAGTACGTGTTCTACTTTTGAACTTCACACGCCCATAACGACTCAACACCAACCTAGCGAAGCTTTCAAGACAAGCCTTCCCCTCTAATTTTCCCCTATTCTCAGCTTCGGGGGTTTATTTACATAATGAGCCTTAACTTACGATGCCACGCATGATGCCTGTGCTACATGGCAAATTGTCAATTGAATGTTAACTTACAAATGCACCTAATGGATACTCAATGCACCTTTTGATAGACAATTGGTCTGACTGCCTCCAGGAGGCCTTTGAAACGGCCGTGTGGCACGGGTATAAATAGGGCTCCGGGTTTTCGGATTAATAATAATAAAAAAAAAATCCGAAAAACCCCAACTGGTAAAATTTTGGACAACTCAGATTCATCCGATAAATGCCGATTTTATACCACACGGTGGGAAGAAATGACGATTAAAGCTTGGACCCCAGTATTTCCGGTAAGTTATGGGCACCTCTGGCTGTTTGCACTTTTCGGCAATAACTAAGAATGGCCGCCAATCCCACAAAAAGGCCCCTTTGCCCTCTTTTAAGGCCCCTACACTTATCTAAACAAGAGTTATCTACCCTGGTTTGGTTGTACACAAAAAGCTTCTGCAACATCACGTGTTGTGACATGCCTGCTTTATCACTATTTTTGCATTTCTCAGGTCGGGTGCAAAGTGACAATCTTTTGTATGAAATTAAAAATGTGACAATGTCTTGCTTTCTTTGTCTGAAAGCCATATTCTTGAAAGCGGTCATTTATACATCAGTCGGTTTGACCATTATAAACTTTACCAAAGGTCAACAGCATCTCGTAGACCAGGCCTATCGCACATTTAACAAAAGTCTTGGAATACTTCCTGCCTCATTTCTGTGCAGATAGTGCTTTGGCGATTTGAAGTATGTAAAATAGAGCGGAATAGAACACAAATTTCAGAGAATTGGATATGTACAAGATATAAACTCTGAAAACGCCGAAACTACTACAAATCAAACTCCAAAAAGCCCCCTCCGAATTTTACCAAAAATTAATTCCGAAAACCCGCAGCCCTAGGTATAAAACAATGTTGCGACTACAAGGTTACTAGGATAGACATTGTCCACATACGGCCGCGAACTGTTTTTTGTTTGGCAACATTTTTACTCACAGAGCTCTTCTCGGTCCAGCATACTTGGTCCACCTCCAAAGAGGCCCTTGAAGAAGCTTTGCTTGGGTGCTTCGGGCATATCCTTGTTCAGGAATATGGTACCAAGCATCTCCTGCAAGTTGGCACTGCCAGACAGAGGCAACATTAGCGTCGCGGGAAGACACCACAACACTACTGTTGTGCACCAGTTTAAGTACAGCAACACCTTCTATCTATACACAGACACAGTTTTTTGCACTTGCACCTGTAATGATCTCTTTATGGCAGTCATAGGTACAATTATTACCACAAACCCAGTTTTTAGCTTTGATTTCTACTGCAATTTGAATTCCATATACAACCAATTGCCTTTCCTACTGCCTTGTTCTTTCTGCTGCCCTTCACACATGGTACTCTCTCCCCTGAAACTTGCCTCGGCTACAAACAAGTGTACTCTATGTGCCACTGAGATGGTCCGAATGCCACAGGTTCTTCTTTTCTCTGATTGCACACCAGTGCAACATCACTGCAGTAGCCGGTGCAGATAGAGATAAACTAAAGCGCTCGACTTCCACTAAATAGTCAAATAAGTGATAGACAAAAATTCATACTGAAGCTCCAAATAAGGCTTGAAGTAATCTGCTTCATTGTGCCTTTGAGCCTGCTAACCGGGGACAAAACAGACCAGGCTCCCCACACAGTGAGCAGTTGCCACAAAAATGTTTCTCCTGCTGAAGCCAGCGTCGCGTACAAACCCCTTCAAGTTCTGCTTTGCATGTCTAAACCAAGCCGCTTGAAGCACTGACCCAGTGTAACAGTGAAGAGCGTACCAGAAATCAGAAGAAATGGTGAACTTCTGCAACTCTGACGGTGAGCACAGGAACATTCCATGACCATTCTTGCTGAAGCAAAAGGTCCTTGCAATCCTGGGAAAGGACAAGAAGTGTGCCACCAACGCATGACCCACCGAGAGGCATAGCAAGAGCCAGCTGACTTGGCGAGTGGCCCTGGCAGAGCTGCTACGTACCTCATGTCCACAAGGGGCAGGAAGTCTGTCTCGTAGAGTGGCTTAAGGCTGGGGAGGCTGTACACAACAATGTTGCCGTTTGCAATGTAGCACACCAGGCAAGCGGTGTCTGCAAACAAGCAGGGGAAAGGAGGGGCAGCACGTGAGCAGTTGTGCACGGTTTGGTCCGCTATAAATGGAAAAGCTTTTTTCCTTACCTGTTGCGGATTTTCTACCAGCTAGGCATCTAAATTAGTTTTAATTTTTATCACTGCATTTTCCTACCAGCTGAAGCCCTTGAGCAAAGGCACAGAATAGGCTATATGCAATGCAATCAACCGCACTGGACACAAATTTAAGAGCATGTGCTGCTTATCTTTCAGCACCCATGGTGGCAGGCAATATGCCTTGCATTACGCAGTAATCAAGGATCGAATGTTGAAATGAAATGTCAGCGATGAGGCACGATATTTTCTACTTGCGGCCTGACATTTAACCGATGTTTTTCAAGCCGTGAAGATACTGCATGCCTACTCTCCTTGCAAGCTAGAAAAGGGTCACCCTTTTGGCATGACAAATCAAGCTGGGTGGACCGTCGAGTGAACTAAGTAAACTGTGCAGTGCACACAAGTACAAAACACGTTCCAGTGGGTGAAGTAGTGTTAGAACAGCCAGTGCATTTTGGGGGAGGCTGTGCTGTGATCCCGGAACTCTGACGAAAGGGGCGAACGAGGAGAACTGGTTCCCTGCCCTGCCACCCACCGATGCTCTTGATGGAGAGCACCTCGGCACAGACGACGAAGGAGGTCTCGGTGAGGGTGGCCTTGAAGAGGGCCGTCTGGGAGGGCAGGGCGACCACGCGCGCCTGCTTCTCCGAGGCCATGACCACAAACTGGCTGTCCCGGGGCGCCTCCACCGACTGCGAGGTGGTGGGCGAGATGCGGGCGCCCCGCGAGGGCATGCTGCGCAGGCGCCGTGCCGACGCCTCTTCCCGGTCCCGCGAGTCCGGCCGGTCCTTCCACTGCTCGCTCAGCGGCAGCATCAGCACCCCGCTGCTGTCCAGGAACGAGATGGACAGGATGGGCCCCTTCAGCCGGAACATGCTCCCTGCACGGCAAGGGCCCCTCTCTGTTGTCCACACGCACTGGGCGGGTCGGCTTTTTCACCAGAGCAAGACCGAGCAAAGCTTATTCGAGCAGGCTTCGAGCACCACAGGTAAAAAGAAAGAAAGATTTGGCTGCGTTGAACTACTATGTGAGCTTGTAAATGAAACTACTGGCAGGAGAGGGCAACACACAATCATTCGAGCACCATTAAAATTCAGCCCACCCTACGATGAAGTTGAACAAAAAAGATATTTTGACCAGCTAGCACGTTTTTAAACATGTCTCCGATGAAACGCTTCTTTGGTTAGCACTTTTGGCGATAGTGCTGAAATGTCCCAGTGCAACTCCATCCTAAAATATGCTCAGGCCTGACCCTGCACCTACATACAGACGAGACCACTTATAACGATACCGTTTATAATAATATATTGAACATATACAACGATGAAGAGCTATTGCATCATCCACTTTTGTATGCGGTCTATGGTAAAATAAACCGCTTATTACAGTGCTCCAGTGCCGCGATATCGGATAGAACGATTGAATCCGGTTACAGCGTGCACTGACAATGCGAGCTGCCGCCAGCTCTCTGTGCCGACGGCATGCACCGCGAGCCACAATGCGCCTTGCATCCCTCCCTTGCACCCCTCGAAAACAAGTTGATTCTACCACTTATGAAGAAGCGAGCGGAGTAGGAGAGCAGTTTTCCTTCTGAACCCCCTCCCGGCGGCGCCGCTTTGGCATCATTCCCGCACCCGAGCTCACGCTGCTTTCTCACACATTTGCCTGCCTGTTGTGTCACGTGTGCACCGCTTTGAAATTCACTGGGTGCCTCTTCAACTGCCTCCGTTTTTCTGTGGAAGGGACGTCAGGGCCGACGATTTGGGAACGTCCGAGTGCCTCACAGATACGTGCTGCGGACAGCGGTGACATAGACTACTCTGACGATGCGGCTGCGCAGCCTACTCAGGCAGTGTCTCCACAGGATGCCCAACGCATGATACAGCCCCCCAAAGACTTTATTTCCGCAAGGACCTTTCGCTCATCTAGGTGAAGCCCCCGTAGATGCTCAATAAGACGTGTGCCAGCTTCGCGTGAAGCAAACAACGCTTGACCGACTATGGCTTCTTTTCTGCACACAAGTACTCGTAGCTAGTACAACCTTGCTAGCATGCAAATAAAATGTTTTGATCTCTGTTATGCCTTTTTTTTTTTACACCCTGCTTATAGCAATTATCGGTTATAACGATAGACTTTCCCTGGCACTTAATATTGTTATGTGGCCTAGACTGTAGTGATATGGCTAAAACTAAGTTAAAAAGGCCTTCTAACAGCACAGCTGCTGTTACACTTATCCTCAAAAGGGGTGGCCATATCTCTAGTTATCCATGAGTCAACTTTTATGGTTCAGAAAGTATTTGTGTCTCTAGAAAGACCACCTTGCAATATTGAAAACAGATGCGCCAAATGAGGTAAAACACACCACAGCTTCACTGCTCGTCCTTCTTCCCAGAGTGCAAGAGCTGATTTTTTTTTATTTTTCATTTAGAATGTAAATGGCAGTACCTGTTTTGTTTGCTTAAATTTATTTATGACTTTTCACACCAGATGGCAGTGAGCACTCCTTGCGTGCCAAGGTCACCACATCTACTCAAGATTTTTCTGCGCTTCTAAACACATCACTGGCACTCCCCATTAGTTTGGGTGGCATGTCGAGGCATTTCAAAACAGATCAACACACCCCTTCCACTCAGCCAACTTTTTCTTCCCCTAAAATTTTCAGGGTTATTTTTGCAGTTTGAACATGCTACTGAAGCACTTCGTAAGATCAAAAAATGAGCCCCTTTTGTTTAGAACTGGGCACAGCTAGCAAGTTGGCCTCTGGCTCGCATTCTTATCGCTGCTCATAGCCATGCCAATTTCCCAGCTCGGAGCCGCCGCAAAGGGCGGGCCCACACGGGGAGGGAGGAAGCGCCCGCTCACCGCTTGGAGAGGCGATGACCGGCTGCGTGTGCCTCGAATCGAGGGGCACAGTGAGGGAGACGGCCAGCACAGACCCCAGGTGGGTGCCGACCCAGAGACTGGGAGACGTTGACGCGTCTGCATGGGAAAAGGGGCACGGCTGACGCGCTGCCACAGCTGGCCAATGGGACGCTGGGGTTTGGCCGTCTGATGCACTCACCACTTTTCCGACAGGAGGATTCAGCATAGCTAAGACAGAGGATTGCTTCAGAACTAATATTTTCTAAACTGGACATGCTTGAGCTTCGAGATCTTGAGAAGGAGCTGTCGAGCTTATCTGGAACAGAGGGCACCACACAGTAATCAGGCTTCCCACGACAAAGACCGGCTCAGGCGCCACGCTACAAGGCTACACTTGTGCCTCCTACACTTCACTGCCTTTCCTACAGCATGCAAATCCACAAAGCACAGTGCCATGCCTGCACTCAGCTGCTACCAAAACTTGTGCTTTGGTAATTAACACCTGACTAAAAATGCGCACAGTCTGGGTCACCACCATGTGGCACACCTTTTCTCAAACAGACCTCTTGCAGAAATGGCAGGGTAGCTTCAATTCAAGTGTTACCTTCAATTGACATGTTACTTTTGAGGGGTTAATTACAACCTATACTTAAATTTAAGCTTGTACATTGGCATCCAAAGCCTCCCCATGGCTGCAGTCGGTAACACTGTCTTCCCAGTACGTAGATGACTGTGTTAAAATAGCAACTGCTTCCCTGCAACACTTTTATTAAAGAACATTCCTAGCGCAATGATACCTCACCCAAGCTCTGCGCTTAGTTCAATCAAATCTCACGAATGACACGCAGAAATGGCACAAACAAGCAAGCTTCCACTGGACAAAGGGCTACCTGACACACACCACATGCGAAGCATTACTTAAGCTCGAGATGCCGCTCTGAAAGCGCCTACATTAGTCACTCAGCTCAGGCAGCAATGGTTTCTAACGACTGACCACGAAATGCACATCTCTCACCAAACTCTATACAAACAGGGAGTGCACGCTTACAAACACATGCAAGTGCTGGAACAGTAATAAGAAAGTGGAACGTGTAGAACAGCGATGGTATGAATGAAAACATTCTGCTTTCATTGTCCTATGTTTACATAATGGTGCCACATTGCTGAAGGACTAAAAGTTATCTTTGCAATGACGATACTACCCTCCCCGCTACATAGGCAATGAAAATACGCTGGGCATTCATAAGCCCAAACGACACTACTGGCTTTGAGTGTACCGCACAATTACATCCATAAACATGCCTTTCAAACAGGAGTTTTCTTTGAGTATTCATATGGCGGAGTGAAGAAAAATCTGTGCTGATAGTATGGCAATTTGAACTTGTTTGGCTTATTCCTGAAGGCAAAGAGTGAGGACACTGAGGTGAGTTGTAAACACTGCGCAATCACTTCATGAAATTAAAGTCTGGCTTGCATAGACCACTATCCCAGTTTCTCCGGCTGATTTACGCGCGTTTTTTTATGAGAAAATCGTGTTCAGAAGTGCTGTTTCCTTTGCGCCATCTTTCCCACCGATTTTCTCACGCCTGCTTTGATGACACACTGGTAGGCCCAGAAAACCAAATTTACCACGTTGCTACAATATTTACCCTGTAAAACCTGTTCATGAATAGACAAGTCAATGATAAATATTAAGTACATGAAACTTAAAATTTTGAACTCTGAGATAGCATGGAAACATTGCAAACCAGTATGACACCACTAAAGTAAGTGGTGCAGCGGCTGCAAACAGCGCAGGGTGCTTGTGCTTCTGCCACCACTTGTAGATAAACTAAGGCTCTAAAATGCGCTAAATATTCAAATAATAAATTACACGGATTAACTTGCACAATGCAGCCGAAAATAGGACTGAGAAATTAACTTCAGTGTCCCTTTAGGACCAACATTTGAGAAGCCATACCATCTAGGAATGTCAGTTTTTTTACGTCCTGTAACTGTTGGTGTATTATGAATGATGAAAACATGCGAACACGCCAAGTATGAATGCTTAAAACAAAACAAAACGATGAATGCCAGAGAAGCATCAAGTCGCAGTTTGCTTTCCTTTCTATTGACTTTACATGCACTCTTTCCCAATGTCATAAATAAAATAATGTAAACATGAGGAAAAAACATGAGCACAAATGCAGCCCCTCCTCCCGCTCAGAATGACTGCCATGGCACACGAGCGCCCCAACGGCACAGGCTAGCCTCGCAGCAGCTGCAGCGAGTTGGCCTCATGCAAGACGCACACCTTTCAACAGTAGTCAAAATGCAATGCTCTACAGGTCAGGTGAGCGCAACTGTGGACAAGGGGGTGTGAGGGGGTGACACGGAAAGAAGCAGCACACCAAAAGCCTTGCCATACCCAGCACCAATAACGAGTGGAGCGTACCGTCTCGCTGATAAGCGACACTGGGGGACTTCAGACCTTGCCGCTCATTTCTAGGCGTTTGAGGATTCCCTACCGAGAAAGCATCACTTACGAGGGGCCCTCACAAAAGCCACTGTGCACTCACACACACACTGATTGCAAGGCACCAATGAGCTACTGTGGAGGCCAGACAGAAGACTAAGGGACAGCAATGAAACACCCTCACAAGCAGACAGCCACAATGTCACGGCAGGGTGAAGCAGACTGCTCTGACCCTGACTGCTTATTATGGCCTCTGCATTGAAACTTAAGCAAGTGCCGCTATGTCTGCAGTGCCTAATTTAAATGCCCCGCGAAAAAAGTTTGTCAAAAAAAAAAAAAAAAAAGAAAGAAAGAAACAGGAATTTTTTCACCAAAGCACAAAATGACAGTGTTGGCCAATGCTGAGCAGTTACAAGCGTTTCAAACATCAAGCATAGAAAATGTGCACGTAAACATTCTCTTCCGTGTCAGAAATATTTGCGAGGACAATGCTGATGTGAAGGAATCAAGCACATAGATAAATTCTTAACATCACTAAGAAATTGTTCCCTGCTACTTCTCACTCCTTAAAACAGCTAAGCAGGAACCATGCTGCTAAAAGTAGTGCCATCTGTATAACTACTGTAATGTTCAACGTGCAGTATGCACTCCCTAACTTTAGCACAAGCACGAGTTACGCCTAGCTACTGGTGCCCGAAAATCTGCTTGCCTTGACCTTGTGCATAACAGGGGCTCTGTTTACAAGGCAGCATGGTCACGTCCTAAGGGGTGCCCCAAACCCCTAGTAGCCCACTCCAAGAAGTTGCAGAATTGCTTCATGAATATGGCTCAACCATTCCTGATACTCTGAATACTTTAAAAACCTTTAGACTGTTATCATTGTTACCCGTTTTTAAGCAAAACAAGCCCCAGATTGACCTCACCTTCCCCAGCATGCCCATCAGACTGATAGAAAACACTAACGACACTGCGTGTCGCCAACAAGGTGAATACGCCCAACAAACATTAGATATGGCAGCTTCATGAGAAGCTCTTCTACACCTGTTGCACGACGATAACACAAAGAGAGCGCGTCCCGCATTGCCCACAGCAAAGCCAAGTCACAAGCAGGCTACTACAGCCCCCCTGCCCAGCAGGCCCCTTCACCATCACCAAAAGAGGGTCGGAAAAACAAAAAGAGAAGGCACGCTCATCAGCCACCTGGTAAAACGTTGAGACACGGAGGTTCCTCAGTAGAAACCAAGTTGGGAAGTTTCTGAAGTTTGCGTGACTTATTGCGGCGGGATTCTGCTTGCCGCCTAGACTGAGCTGGCTGGGCAGCAGCGTTGCCACTATTGCAAAGACCGTTAATCTGAGGAGGGAGGAGGAGGGGGGGACAAAACATCAACAGTCAGCAAAACAGCCCCACCCACACGGCACATCATTTCTTCCCTGCCCAGGTGCTTCACTGCAGGGCCCGTCAAAGACGCAGCGTAGGCTACAGGCCACACTTGCCTGTTGTAGTCTTGCCACGGGAAATCAGATAAAAATGAGCATAACAACAGGCCAATATATGCCATGACACATCCCCAGAACTTTGGGTGTCCCCCAGGGAGCTGTCCTTTCACATATCCTTTTCATTTCTGTTTAGGAGACATTGGGGCCCAATTGGCATATTGGACCTTTGTCGGCACTTGTTATGCTTCCATTGTTGACTCTGGAGCAATGTAGAGAGCAGCTGCGTCCTGAAGGGCCCTTCCACAATGAAGACGCTCGAGCACCGGACCGGCCGAAGCCACGTACTGCCTTGCAGCCCCTACCCGCCCGCCCACCCCCCAAGTGCAGCGCCCTTGCCAAGGTTCTGAAAGCAGGTGCCACCTACCTATAGACCTCTGTTGCCAGCCACAACGGGAGAGCACAATTAGCAGGGGACAGTCGGGAACCAGTGGTAGTGGTGGTGAAGGTGAAGTAGTGCACAAGGAATAGGAAGGGTGGTGGTGGTGGCACGGTGGGGGAGGAGGAGAAAAAAAAATAATGCACATGGAGCACACAAGGGTGCCGGCAAGGTAAGGCACACGCACGAAAAATTTGCACCCAAGGTCACAGCACAAGGGAAAGAGTGGCAAGTGCCACTGGCACAGGATTGGCTCAAAAGAAACTAAGGCTCAATGCTTGGCTAAAAAATCAGGCGAAGGATTAGGCTGGAGCAATTCAAAATGCCTTGCGGGGCACATTATCAGGTCTTAGTCAACAGCAAACAGGCCCCCCCTCCCCCATGCTGCATGTAGCAACACTAGGCGCGGTTTCAAACTGTAAGCTGCCTAGCAGCTTGACACCACTGTTTAACTAAGTGTATCATTTTCTTAGCCAGCGATTTCTTCTTGTGTGTACATGCCCTACCTGCAATGAGCATATATTTCAGTGCCACAAATTTACGAAAAAGTATTTGGCTGCGAGACAAAGTAAGAACTCCCTCAGGTATGAGCAGAGGGCTTTCTTGGCTCTTAAAACAGTTAGATCCATTTAGACCTATGCAAACAATTTTTAAAACTAGAGCTCACCTTTCCATTTATGCAAGAAATAATTTTAAACTCGTTAAGACAATGCCAGCAATCTCTAAATAGCCCCACAGAAGATGCACGTCAATCTTTTAAAGATTAAAAAATGAATGATGCTACGTTTTAGTTCAGGTATCAATGTCCTACCAAACTGGTTTTGGAGCACTGGAAGCATTACTGGACAACTTTACTATTTGTGGTCTGTATCTATACCACTTGAGCATATCTTTTATGTCTGCAAGGCATGTTCCAGGAGCAAGAGTCTCACATATGCACTGAGGTGTCTATAAACTAAAAACTTTCCATAACAATTCCACATTACGAAAATTTAGAATATCCAAGAAACATGTTAACAATAATCTTTTTTCGTATTTAAAAAGCAGGCGCAGAAGCTCATCACCAAAACACAAGAAAGGAAACAGCAGGAATTCTTAGGACACAGATGATGCGTCAAATAGCCCTGCTATCGAAAATACATGTACGTTGGAATGTCTACCTACATTACTATGTACATCACTTTATCCTCAAAATGGTAACGTTGTTTCGCATTCAAATTTTGCTTTTGAAAAGAACTTTAGTGCTACAATTCATTGTCAATTAAGCTATGAACAGGAAACATTGAGGAAGGAAGACGACGACACAAGAAAATGAGGAATAAAGCCAGAACCCAGGGCTCACAAAACTGGGATGGTAACAGAGAAGAAACTCATGGACAAAGGAGGCAATTGCAGGGGCCAGCGAAACACAAAAGGTGAAGAAGGGAGGCAAACGAAAACTGCGCCTGGAACTTGGAGCATAGGCACTGTTGCAAACCCTTGCGGCTGCAACCGAAATGCAGTTCTGTTTTATCACTAAAATCAGCTCAGCTAATGTGATTTCAAAAGAGGCAATTCACCACTAAGCTGCTGTTTGACATTAGGGGCTGCCAGGAACTCTTGAGTAAAGGTTTCTACTATTGCCGGCGATGGTTTAAAATAATTGAACTACACCATCATAACCTTTTGAGCTAAGTTGCTAAAACCACATGGAACATACTGGTGATCTGTTTAGTACTCTAAATGCTTTTAGTTATGCAAGATAACGAAATTCAATGAACTCAGTGTGCCTCTGTGTGCGTGTGTGTGTGGGTTCAAGCTTTACCTTAAAAGATCCCAAAAATGTTTCCAGACGCCCTCTTTGTAATGCTCCCAGTGCTGCCTGGACATACTGCCTAAAGAATGCAAAGGGCCATCAATTTCCTCTTGTTTTTATACATTAACAAGCTGGGCTTCAGAGACATGCTGTACCTCATTCTAGTGTTGCAAACATATACCCCACAAGTTTTCTACTGCATTTTCGAATGCTAGATCACAGACCACACTATTTAGTATTCTCTTAAGAGCTCAATACCAGCACCCGCAAAACTGGGAATAATCAGTATGAGCAAACAGTGAGAGCTAAGCAAGTTTTAAGCAAGTTTTCACTGGATTTCTTTCTTCAGAGCCTCGAACAGATTGAATCAAGCGACTTTTTTCTGTTGGTAAATTTTTTACACAATCTGTACGGCTATGTACACAGATCATTTACTGTTCCTTAATTAAGAATGCAGCTTCATGCAGCTGAGAAAAATTACGCGAACAAACCAAGCACGGAAATGACACTGAGGAAGCGGGACTTGGGAGGGAGATGCAGTAGGGAAAACACTGAAAGCCATGCTCTATGCAGCAGAGGTTCTGCGTGCAGCAGCTTGCAACGTGGCAGCGTAAAGCTACTCCCATTTAGACATGGTTCTCTTTCATCGTTTTCTTACTGAAGCATGTTTAGTGCCTACACAGCACGAATCTTTTTTGTTTTGTTTTATACTGCCAAACATTTACACAGCTAACAAAGCTCCAAAAGCAGAGAATGCCATGCTTGGCGGCCAGAAACTCCACAAACATGCTCCACAACATCCTTGATTTAAAGCAACCTCAAAACAGTCTTTAAAGCCACCATTAAATGCAGAGAGGTGATAGGACTTAAGAAAATTTAAGAAAACTTGAGTGACACTTTGTAATTCGCTACCATCTCACAGAAAGTGTGTGCACACGTCTCTGGTTGTACAAGCAGACTCTAAAAACTGTTCGAGGGTTACCTTGGAAGGAAAATGTCCAATAGAATAACCCTAAAGTCTTAATATTTACCTTTCAGGCATTGCATAATATACAACGAAAAGAGTTCAGAAGTTCAAACATTGATTGATTGATTGTAGGGTTTAACGCGCCGACACAACGCAGGCGATGAGGCGCACCGTAGTGGAGGGCTCCGGATTAATTTTGACCACCTGGGGATCTTTAACGTGCGCCGAAATCTCGTACACACGGGCGTTTTTGCTTTTCGCCTCCATCAGAAAAGCGGCCGCCGCGGCCGGGAATCGAGCCCGCGACCTCGTGCTCAGCAGCGCAACGCCTTAGCCACTGAGCCACCGCGGCGGGTGGAATGGGCAGGCAATGGTTTTTTTTGAAGTTCAAACGTTCTTAATACACCCGCACCCCCACCAAAAATAAAACTAAAAAGAAAATGACAATAACAAAATCGGGACAACCAATTTTAGCTGTACTTATCACCATTGCTCAGTACAAGCTTTCTCACTTCCAGTGGACATTTCCCTTTGATCCCCCATATGCGCTGCACCACAAAGAAACAAGTCGTACTATGCTACACACACCAGGTGCCACACTGATGCAGCACAGCCAGCCTGACTTTTTAGACAAAGCTGTGGCAGCCACCACGAAAAGCACACTGAAACAAGGACAGATAATACAGAGCAGCCACGCCTGCAGGCAGCCTTCCCCACACAGCACGCCCACCTCCAACGTAGGGGCTCAGCTCGTGTCTAAAGCTATGCTGCCCCAGGGACTGTGGGCAGACAGTGAATTGTGTGCTGGTTGCATAAAACGTGAGCACACCAAGCACAAAGAAGGGTTCAAGGACAGGAATCCAGAACTGAAACTACTCTTGAAAATGGGACAGAACCCAAAGTTGGCCGTGGTGAATACCCTCGACTAGCATCCTACCACAGCGCACCACCTATAAGGTTCATGAAGCACTGCACATTGGCCCGATCCATGCTTTCTTAATGGGTTGTTCTGTTTTGTTTGTTTATAGCATTAAATCTGCAGTCTTGACAGCGCACATCATACTTAAAAAAAAAAAAAAAGTTTTGGAACCGAAGCTACACGTGGGCTATGGGGCACACCGTACGGGTGGGCTCTGGATTAATTCTGACCACCTGGGCATTTTTAATGTGTGCCGAAACCTCCATGCATGGCCGTTTTCGCCTTTCATCTATATCTAAAAAGAAGCCACCGGGGCGGGCCAGCAGGGCCTCTGGGCTCTGCTGCACAACTCCTTAGCTACTGAGCTGCCACAGCGGCATCTGTTCTTCTGACAGCTTCGTTTGGGGCACAGGTTTGGGCAGCACATAATCTCCTCTCACTGTGTGCCATGCCAGTGGGAATTTGCCAAGCAGGCCCCAAATTGTGCCAGTCACCAGCGGAAATCTCTTGAACCCGAGATGGGCCTCCCGCCCGACCAGGGTGAAGGAAAAAGGTGCCACGACTGACACCATCACCAGCACTGCTGCTCGTGTGACCAACGAACCCGAATTCTCCGGCTACCCACCACCACCTTGTGTCCCCTTTAAGCCTGCCTGAAGAATGGCTGCAGATAGTCAGGCACATTGGGATGCTTAACCACAGGGATGGCGAGGAAACACCAAGGCTAGTGTTATTCTACCCTGAAGGCTCGGCCAGAGTTTGCTTTGGGAACCGTCTCTAACATCCTGGCCTGGACTCTATTCAAGAATGCGTTCCAGAAGACGTTTGTTATCGTCACACGGAAAGAACGCAATGAGCACCCGCTTTAGGCTCACATGCTACACTCTAACAAAGGGGTCCTTGTGTTCAGTGAGGAGATGTGAGAGATCATTCCGACATGCTGAACCAAACATGGCAGAACTGCGAAACAATAACTCTTCACTGGCTGTGCCTGTAACCCCACAAAAGACTGTCACTGAATAAGGCTGTTGGGATAGAGAGCACGCTTGAAACGTATTCGAGGCAGTATGACCCCCAAACCAGCCCAATCACAGTAGATCATGCTGAAAATTTGACGTACTACGAGTTTCATCTGATACGCTACGTAAAAATGCCCACACTGTAGTCTGCAAAAAATTCCGAAAGTTCTTCCCAATGCCACTGCAACCTCAGGCCACAGCCCTAGCTAACATGGTCTGAAAAAAAAAAAAAAAAGTCCAAGCGTTGAGGACCTCTACGCTGCCCAAGGCACCCCGTGAGCCACAAGCCACGGCACACTCTGGCTCTTCCGTGAGGTGTCGTCAGGAGGACCCACCACACCACCGTGCAGCATCGCCCTCCCGGCCACCTATAGTTGTTCCAACACAATCGACTGGCGCTGAGGATGATGCGAGAAAAACAGAACTTTTCTACTTAGTTTTCTTTTCATGAAATGCAAGTAATTTGAGGTGGAACAGAGCCTAAACTGATAAACATTAATCAATGCTTACACCCTTCGGCAGACGCCCTTTTAATGAAGCAACTGTATCAGGCACACGTGCTTTGGCATTGCAACCTTCACAAATTTTTCATTTTTCAAACGTTCCGCCAATCCTAGCACCAACAGTAGCATGCTTTGCCCCTAGGGTTGTGGGTGGACAGGCTGTGTGTGGAAGCTGACCTGTTGTGGTTAGAGACAAGTTCTACAGCGGCAAGAGCATGCACATAAACAGTCGTCACAAACTGTGCTCTTAAATGTCGACTGCACACTTCACATTTTCATTCTTTCTTTTTCATCATCACCATTAGCCGATTTATGTCCACTGCAGGTCAAAGATCTCCCTCTCTTTTGTTTCTCACGCGTCGTTGAATGACAGAGCCACAAGATCAGCATGCGTGACCAACATCCCTGCAGATGGGAAAGCAACTGCCAAGTCCATAATTGCTGAATTGTACATCGGCACATTTAAGTTTTCTGGGTTTACCTCATTTACACCGAGGCATTAGGACAGCCATTATGAGACTGTTGCCCAACTTTCACGCAAGTGATGTATGCATAATGGTTTTTATGTAGTAAACTTTTTTCCCAACAGTTGCCTACAATTTGCCTGCTTTGATAATTCCTTTAAAGACAGAAATTAAATACACTCAAACCTCGATGCAACAAAGTCGGTAAAATTCATAATTTACTATGTTACATTAAAATTTGCTACACTGAAATTCGTAGTTAAAATGAAGTGCTAACCGCGTGAAGCAGTTCCTGCAAACGAATACGTGGAGCGCACACATGGCTGGCGCACTGTTTCTGCCGGAGCTTAATCGTTTGTTGCGGGCATCAGCGTGAACCGCATGGAGGGTTTTATGCACGCAAAAACGCGCCTCACAAGCCACAGGTGCACTGATGCAGCTGAGGAGACCACTCGCGCAATGCTGGTAGCTCCAGCGACCGCTTCTAACTGCTCGCTGAAATGCAACACGGGGCAAACGAAGTTGTTCATGCGGGAGAAAAGCTAATAATGTGAGCGAAATTTGTGCTGTAAAACGTCACACGTGCCACTTAGGAAAGCACCCATCAAGTATCCTCGGTGGTGGTCTCTGGCGAGGCCAGCCGGCATCCCCGAGCACTTCAAAGCTTTTGCTATCGGGAGCGCCCCTCCCCGTTGGCGAAAGTCATCAGGCTCCTCCCACTGCCGCGTGCGGCGCGAGTCGTTTTTTTTTTGGCTGAGGCAGAAGCCACCGCCGCCGTGGTATTGCGCACGTGGGCATTAAAAAGCCCCCCGCAGGGCTCATAGCGGCCCACAAATGCTTTGCCACGCACTTGCTGGAACGATGGAACCCAGCAAGCACGAGCGGACTTTAACAAAGGGCAAAGCGGCGGCATGTGGGGCGGCGGCACCATATGCAGTCTGTAGGCAAGAAGCTCGTAGGCAAGGAGTTCACTCACGGGCAACGTGGCTCACTGCATCTGTGGCATTGGGCGGCCCGTGTCGCTGTTCATGTTTTATCGAGACCCGTTTCGGCGCTTGCATCTCCCAAAATCTACTTCTACAAACCAAAATTTTGCGCCTAGTTATCCATGAAACTTCGTTACATTAAAATTTTGGCATGGGACTTCGTTATACAGAAAAAAAAAATTCTGTGGTTCGTTACGTCGGGAGTTTCATCACATTGAAGTTCATTACATCGAGGTTTGACTGCACTCTCTCTACCTACCTGGTCATTACATACCCTCCGATACGAAACGTCCACTTGGCTATTCAATTCCCCTGCAAAAATTGCCTGCGAACTGCTTTCATAGTTTAGTTTCTTTATCTTGCTGGAGGATAGGCCATAACAAAAAAAAAAAACACATCACAAAATTTCTGAGGAGATTCAGCGAGCCTAATGCATGAAGAATTAGCATTCGAAACAAGTTTGAGAAACTGCTTTACTGCCTGTATCGCGAGCTCATGCTTGAACCCGATTCAGCTCTGCAAAGGCGAGGGATTTCAGTGATAAAGGCGACCGTCACTGTCAGTGCCAGCTAAGGTATTCGACACCGGGACGCTTGAGACCGAGCAAGGCTAAACGTGCACAGAAACACCTGACCTGGTCGGCACTGGGAGAACGACACTGCTCCTGCTCGCCGGAGTTCTCATTTGAAGGCAGTATTGCATTCCGTTTGGGTGATCGGGCAACTCTCTGGTAGGGGTCAGAGGAACCTGCAGGCAGACAGACAGCGGGGGACGGGATGTCCAACCAGCACCAACTGGCCCCAGCCACCAAGGACGTCCAGGCCTTTAGGCTTCCCCACTCATCGCCTGGGTATTACGCATTGTCATCACGGAAAAGAAAACAAGAGCTCACCATACAAATCGGGAGTACCAAGGTTTAAGACACAGGTCTTCGTACAAAGGTCCACAACAACCAGGCCACATTCATTGCCATAGGCTAATCTGCAGGAAGACAAAGGAACGCATGAGGGGAAACAGTGAGGAAACTACACAGCGCCAAGATTGGTGCAGCAGAGTCAAAGGTGACGTCCACATGATGTTAATTAAAAATAGGGCCAACAGCGAGGGACCGGGAGGAAAAAAAGACAGGGATGCAGCGCTGGTCTTTCACACTGACAAATTGCTCATCTAATCCGTAATCAGTTGTGCTGCTTCCGAGTTTGCAGCAGCTCACCCAAGCTTCCACTTTAGCAACGTTAATCTTTGAAGTTACCCGGCCGTGGTTTTTCACTTCATTGCATAAAAGTAATGGCACATTAACTTGCAGTTGGTAGCCCCCAGTTAGGTTCAGTAGTACTTCTACCTTTACATGGTTCCTCAAGCCCTGTTCACCAATGCTATGGAGCCCACGCAGTCTCGCAAGGCTCAATATCAGCCCCCTCCCCTGGAAAAATTTTGTTAAGGCACATTTAATGGGCGGTCAATGCAGTAACCGCACATTTCTACCCTTTTCCCTCAAGCCATTTGTAACGCTCTGGAAGGTGGCACTGCGCTGGCTCGGGTTGGTGACAAGCCTGACCTTGCGAACGTCAGCGACACAGGCAAAACGAACCCTGGGAACCACTTGCGATTTCAAATAAAGAGACGTCAATTTATTACCATCTACTGCCATCGAAAATGTGAATCAATGGCTATTTACATTTTTCTGCCACAATCAGCGAAGAAGTACAAAATGCCCTGAAAGCTTATCTATTGATAGTACAAGTGTTACAACAGCCCTGCCCATAGTTAATCGATTGGAACTCGCGTCTGGAGTTTCTTTCTCAGGCGCAAATTCAATTCACACCGCATGCAATATCTGATGCACACTCCTCCACGGATTCCTCTCTTTGACAGGGACACCAAGCTCAGCGAGGTGAACTGAGCGCCAGCTACTGTGCCAGGCCTGAGCGAAAGAGAGACGAGGGGAGCACGCACAGATTGTACGTAGAGTTGACGCTGAGCGCGGTGATGTGTCCGGGCGTCTCCCCGCGCACCCACGGGAGCAGGCACACCAGGGAGGGCTGGAAGCCCGTGCCCCACTTCTGCTGGCCCGACCGGACGCTCAGCGAGGTGTAGTGCTCCCCCGCCTGCACCACACGCACCCACCACCACGGGCCCGTGAGCACCACCACTTCAGCTACTTCACACATTCGGTTAACGCAGTGCGGCACCTGGGCCCCAGTGAAGAGGCGAACGTTTGGAGGGGCCATGGAAACAAGATACGACTTTGTTTCACTTGAAAGACCTAGGTTTTGGCAACTTCGCCACCTCTGCTCCAGCCCCGATTTAACCGAAAGAAATATACTGAAGAACTCTCGTGCCCCACAATGCCAGCAGTGATGCAATAGAGAGAGCACTGGAAACATAGTGGTGGGATCAAACAGAGCTACCGGCACCACTGCAGTGGCCCAGTCATGTTTTTAGGCAGTGGCTGAGGTTGGCAGCCACCAAAGACAGCACAAGCAAGACATTGTGACGCTATAAAAACCCAGCAAGAAAGTTTCTGTTTAGTTGCCGCTGCTTCATTTGCTGTCCCGAACATCTAGATTATTTGTCTGAAATTTGAAATAAAGTTTGTATCATCAATTGTTATAGGACAAAGCACTCGTTTGAATGAACCAAAATTGTATCTTGTCATCATGGGCCCTGTAAATAAATTTTCAAAGAAAAAGACCCTACTAGAGGTTTACATCTGATTATATGCATCTGACCAATTACACCTGACCATATAAAGCAGCCGCTACGAGGATGACTAATTTTCTTTGAGCAGTAATCTAAAGATACAGTGCTAAGGACAGGGCACAGAATAGGGGAAGACATATGCAGCACTGACTGACTATCGTAAGCTTTTTTTTTATCACAAATTCCCTAGAGACACCTCTGCCTACCAGTGGGAAGGTAGCGGTCACCAACAAAACAGCAACTCAAGAAAAAGATAACGAATGAGAGAGAAGACTTCTTCTTGTCACCATTTTTTGGCATACCTGCTATTCTCTCTCTTCCCTTCATCATAAAACAACTGCACAAGAGCACACGTCCCAGGAGAAAATGTAGCTGGTCCCAGCTGGTTTATGGTTAAATTCCCAGCTGGGCCCAGCTGGGAATTTAACCATAAACCAACTGGGGCCAGCTACATTTTTTCCTGCGACAAAAGCAGTGAAGCTGCACTCCCAGATCTGTTGCCATTCTAACAGTTATCAGATAGCTGGATCATGACCCAAAAGGGGCAACAGCCACACATGCAGGCCGCCAGTTGGACGGGAACACACATTCTGAGAGAATGAGCCAGCCCTCGAAGCCCACCATTAGTGCACCTCTCTTCCCATCTGTCTAAGCAGTGTAGCTGCAGTTACAGTACATGAAATGTTAGGCTAGTTTTTAAACCAAAGCAGTATTTTGAACTTGCCAATGCACGTCGAGAAAATTGACAAATTCTGGTGCACTAGAAAGTGGTGGCAGCGCAAAATTGTTGAGTAATTAAACAAATAACAAATACCTGGCTAAAAGGTTCCACAGAAGCATTCCGTTTAAGCCATTAAAGAAACCTAATAAGCAATGAATAGAAGGAAGGATGGTCTGAAATGTATTAGCAGTTCTTTCAAACTGCCCCTTGTGTGTCATTTGGCAACTTCAACCAAATCTACTCGAATGTTAGTTCAATTACGACATAACCCTCATCAGAACTGTAATATTATCTTTCTAGCAGTTTTCAACTCCAAACATACAGATATAATTGTTTCCACTTTACAAGCTAGCATTACTACCCGAACAACCCGTGTAAACCACTGAAAGCCGTAGCTGCGCCTATAAGAGAACGAGCGTGTTCACACACATGCACCTTCCATAGGGCTCAAGCTGAACGCACACCACACCAAGCAGATGCATCATGAATGGAGGTGGCAAGAGGAGGAGACCTTTTTACAACCCTCTTCCACCAAGGCACTAGGGCAGGAACCCTGCTGCGACGATTGACGCTGGTACTCGCACTCAGGGGAACAGTCCGCTTCATCGTCCACCTCGTACAGGATTGGGGTCTCCAGCACCTGGTGGGCAGGCAGGGCACCCTCGTCAAGTGTGCGCCCCACTAGGGGCGTTCCCTTCTCGAGAAGTGTACGCACAGAATCAACTTTGCCTGTTCCCAACACAACAGCGGTGACACTACACAATCACTACTGAAAGCCCTCGTTGTCGCTAAAAATGACAATAACCAGAGAACGGTGCTTCCAAGTATGAGGGCATCAAGGCCGTTCAAATTTCCAGGCACAAAGGTCAACCCACCCAGCATTCAAAGCGCAACACCTGTCCCGAGCGGAAAGTAGTAGCGCAATAAGGCTCACCCATTAACGGGTGGTTCAATTCCGACGGATAGGCCGCACAATGTGCGCCCGCTTGTTGGACGGGGAAAAGCAGCGGGGACTGCCCGACAGAGGGAGGGAGACTCACGTCGACCTCGAGGGAGGCCTCCTGCTTCTTGAAGACAAAGACGACGACGTAGAAGCTGGAGCCGGCCACGGCCAGCAGGCGGCTCTCGGCACAGAAGGCCACCTTCTCGACGGCAAAGGGGTCGTCGTCCGGCGGCACCTCCTGGCTCCCACTGCGGCTCTTGGGCTTCTCAAACACCTTGGACGTCTTCAGCCGGTACAGCACCTGCAGCGTCACTGCACCACCGGGGACAGAAGAAGAGGGAAACAGGCAGCTCACCACAGGTGGGCACGGACCAACAGGGCGGGAGCCGAAAAAGGAGTTGATGATGGGGGACTGGCAATGCGGGAAAGTCAATGTGCAAGGAGACGGAGAACAACACAAAATGGCGGGAGATAAAACCTGGCTATCCAAGCTGTTTCCCTTATTTAGTGTGCAGCCCTTTGGCGGCCGTCTCTGGGCTGAGCTGCGTTTCTGTCGTAACCGAGTGAATGATGGCAAGACCCAATAGTGAAAGGAAGCAAAGGAGGAGTGTGTCGTGAAATTGTGAGGGGAGGGCGGTTCACCGTGGTGGCGCGAGTGCTCTCCAAAAATGTGTGGTGGGGGAGGGGAGGGCAGTATTCTGTGCCCGCACGAGGCGCTCGTCTGCGCGACACTGGTGAAAGCGTGAGGGGAGGGTGTGCGTGTCTATGATGTGCGTTCGCTTAAGACGCAGTTCATGGTCCCTTCCTGAGACGCACTTCGCGCCGCCGACGCAGAGGCTCAATCATCGCTGCCGTTGAGAGAACCCACGAGCGAATGCTGCCTCAGAGTACTGCTGCTGTGCCCGAATACCGCATTAGGGAGTATCATAATCGCCACCCAATTTTTTTCTTTTTTTCATTCATTAGAGCTATTCTGAAATATGTCGACAGCTGTATTTTAACGGTAAGACACTGTGCCTAACCAATTATTTTGTTCGGTCACCACTGTGTTTCAGAAACCTTGTTCTCATGAGCTTCATTATTGCTACTTTAAAAGCTACCTACCAAACTAAAAGTGATTCAAGCTAGCATATCTAACCCAGCACATTATAAATAATGAAAATTTATGCCCACAGAGTGTTTCACGTATGCAGATATTCACACAAGTTAGCACGCTTTTGAGAAACAACAGCTCCAGCTGAGCTCCCCCCAAAAGCATTGCACTTCACACAGTGCAAAACACTGTACAGCCACGACTTCGAACTAGCACACGCAAAACTGAAAAATACTGTTCACGGAGGTTCAATATTGGTGCGCTACTGGTATATTTGGAAAGCCACATTTGCCAACTTGGTTACAGCTATTAATTTAAGCCACGCATCAATTTGACTTGCTTGGAAAGAAATCACTCTAGCTCTGTAATCTGGCTCACGTTTTCGTGACTGCATTTCATTTGTCTGTGACTGTACAGCAAAGCTATGCAGTGCTGCAAAGGCTGCATATGAGCCCGATTACACCATCAGGATTACTAGCCTCTTGGCCTCACAGTATCTGCACCATCTTATTTAATAAGCTTGAGACAACATCTTCCTGAAATAGGTCTCATATTACAACTGCTGGCACAAGCCAGAGTATTATTATTAAAAAGAAGACACTCTAAAGTCCTTCACAAGAAGTTCTTGATTGATTGATTGCAGGGTTTAATGCGCTGACGCAAAGCAGGCGATGAGGCGCGCCGTAGTGGAGGGCTCCGGATTAATTTTGACCACCTGGGGATCTTTAACGTGCGCCGAAATCTCGTACACACGGGCGTTTCTGCTTTTCGCCTCCATCAGAAAAGCGACCGCCGGGGCCGGGAATCGAACCCGCGTCCTCGTGCCCAGTAGTGCAACGCCTTCGCCACTGAGCCACCGAGGCGGGTTCACAAGAAGATCGTATTTTCAACACACGAAAAAGCGGTTTCTCATTCATTATGCACCCCTACATTTCCTGTGATTACAAAAGTGAACATGGGCACTGTTGTAACGCACTTTTGAGAACACTTCTGGATTAACAGAAGATGTGAATGGCCTTTCACCCCTGTCCTTACGTAAAATCTTGTCCAAGCACCACAAAACAGAAGAAATGGTAAAGGCGATAGTGACCACCACTTCCTACCTGAAGATGCATCCCACACCTTAAGTGATCCATCAGCATGTCTGAAAATGAGAAGGAATAACAAATGATATAATGCCCTATCTGGAATGCAGCCACAAAACCTGTCCTTTCATCCCGCAACTGGCATGCATTTTAGAAGTGGTGCTCGAGTGAACAATTACCTGAGGTGTGCGGGGTGGGTAGGACAATATTCCCCCCTCCAAACACCACTGAAGCAAGCAAAGACGTACCCAGTGATGATCACTTCAGGGTAGCTGACAGTCGATGTCCCCCACTCGCCACCACTGATTGGCCACTCCTAGAGGACAGGAAACAAAACAGAGCAGAGAAAAAAAGAACTGGCAACATAAACTCTATCACACTCCTAGAAGCCTAGCCTAACAAACAAAAACAGTGCTCAGAATATACCTAGCCACAAAGTGAAATGATGGGAGCCTTGCACAACCCTTACAGTTGCACTTTTTCTTATATTTTTTTTGTTAAATGCTAGTTTTCTGAAACATTTGTCAGCAGGAGCACCATTTTCATGATACCATTGTTAAAAATAAAAAAGAAGGCCTTTAAATTGCGAGTAAGTGTGGGTAAATCAAATACTGTCTGCAACGTATTCATGTGAATGCAAGACAATAAAAAGTTCTAGAACCCCACCGAACAATTGGCATTTTTATAGAATTTGGTTCCTTTAAAGATAACTGCACCTTGTGGTATGCCTTTTAAGTGGATATATACCATACCTGCACGTGCAACACGCAAACTGCAAAGTAGCTGCGCACCTTTTCAGAGAAGCCACCCCTCTTGTTGGCCTTGCTGCCCACCGAGTAGAAGGCGGGAATCAGGTCCGTCGGGCAGTCGGCCAGGTAAGTACAAAAGGTCACGGGAGATTCGTGCAGGTCCATTGAGTAAGGGTTCTGGAAACACGGGTAGCTGCAAACGCCAACGGGGGGATCAGGCACACACGCAGACAAGCCCAACGGCTAACGACACTTGGCGACCTCAGAGACAGCACAGGCTGGGAAACTGGTCCAGGCTGACACCATTTGGGTGGAACACAGCCCACCATGTGGAGGCTGACTAGATGAGTCAACCCATGGCAACAACTACTCGCCTTACCAGGCTTGCCATCTGAGGAGAATGACGGCCTACCAAACAGCTGCCGTCAAAGTCCTTCATGAGAAGGAAAAGAAACAAAGGTTCACCGCTGACACATACCCTTGGCTTGTGAGGTCAACCACCACTAGATCATTCTGTAGAAGAACAACAACAGCGTAGGGCTCATGGAAATCTGCAAGCAAATGACAAAGGAGGTAGTAGTGAGCTCTCTTCGCAAGCAAACTAGGCTCGCTACATGAAAGGAAAAGCTATTATGCCACGAAAATGGAAGCTATGAAAGAAACTGAACAAGCACCATCTGAATACACTTTTCAATCTAAAGTTCTGTCAGGCTGCTGGTTTCATCACCAGCAAGTTTTAACCATGCAGACTGTTCGTCAACCATTCTAAACACAGGGGTGGAACAGAGTACATGGTTTGGAAGCAGCCCTCGGAGCAGGCGAAACTGCCTTTAGTAGCAGGCTTGGAGCATGCTACTAAACGGAGAAAGGCCGTTTGGGAAGGTGCTGGCACAGGCTGCTGTACTAGCCCGTTGCCAATTGAGATTATTCATCTACTATATTAGGCATTCTACCGTGCACTAGAATATACTCCAAACCAGGAACGCAGTTCCTGTACAGTATCTGACAATTTACAATGTGCGCAGTAACCTACTTTCCGTCCCAGCGATGTGTGCCACGTTATCACCGTTCGAAGTGTAAACCTCACACGCAGAGTCGAAGGGGATCAGATAACAGGCCTCGCTTCATGTCCAGTAAATGGCAGTGCTGTGCGAACTCCCAGCCGCGTTCCATAAAACAGGGCATTTGCCTGCATTTTTTCTATCAAACAGCGGTTTCACTGCGTGCACAGGAGAGCATAGCTTAGTCTTCGCCCGTCACGGGGTTGCAAGAGTCGACGAACGTGCGCCTTGGACTACGCGACGAGTGCGTCCCAGGAGGCATAATTAATGCTGGACCATGCTCCACATACATAAAGCCAACTCCGAAGTTCACAGGCGAAAATGAGCAATTACCTCACAACAAAGGCGAACCGAATTGACAAGCGAGGGCAAAGCGCACAAACAATACATGCATCTACAAAAATGGTTGACTAAATTGAAGCTCACCTCCACAACAACACATGCGAATATTATTCTGTTTTCTATCAGTTTGCGATGTGACACAAAAATGTTTTGCTTACTTTTGGTCATTTTTCATTGATTTTGGCGCAGTGGCCAGCACCTGTGTTGTGCCTCCGGCCTAACAGCTAAGCCAAATTGCCAACTTCCGTAGCCACCCATAGCTTTAATGAAACCAAAACTTTATCCGCATTGAAACCGAAAACACGATGTTTCAGCCAGGTTTTTGGGCCGGGGTACCATGGCAGTCGTATCTCGTGGCTCAACTCGGGCTCTGCGGTGCAGGACGGTGCTCATAAACAAGCTTGGCGCAATAGAGGCACTTTGGCGCAGGAGGTAAACAAGTTCGGCACTGAATGGCACGAATGGCGCAGCTGTTCCACCCCGGTAAATAGACACCTACTAAGCATACAGCAAGCTTATCGACAGGTACAGATTAGATGATATGGCGCTTTGATATTTGTGGCAATTAGACAAGACAAACCAGTAGCGCAGACTGAGCTGGGAAAATGCCAGGAAAAAGGGGACGCACCACTTTGGAATGGGGTTTCACAGAGGGTAACAAAATCAACAATGTTGTGCTCCATTTCCAAAACTGTTGTGGTTTTTCCATGAATAACAGTCAAAGCCGGTGTCTGGCCACTCTTGTCGAAGGGGAGGCCTCCCGAAAAGATAACAAAGGAGTCCCTGTAAAAGCAATAAAAACGTGAGCTCTTCACATACCAAGTGTTTTAGCAAAGTTGACAGTACTTATTTGTAACATAACTTTCAATTTGTGAATATTTATAGAATTGAACCAAATTTGAAGTTTTTTCATTATTTCACGGGTACTGAATTCCCCAATTTATGGGGGGCAAGTAGACCTAACAATGTCGCAGAAACCTCCAGTATTTCTGCATTGGTGCACCTACGTTCCTCATACTTTGTTGCAGGCCGGAGTAGGATGTAGCAGGCTATGCTAACTCATACGTATTAATATGTGCGGCTGCATGTGCATGTATTAACGCAAAAGAGCTGCTCGGCTAGTTTGGCGAAAGCGCACGCCCAGCTGGCATCTGCGAAGGATGTTTCCGAGAGGTGCCTCACATCTCCCAGTGGAAGTGACGCCGGCAGCATCACCCAACTGAAAGGGACCCTGCAACACTTTTTTACTCTTTTTTAAATCCTAAATGCTTTCAGAACATATTCAACAAACACATCCAGTAGTTAGAATAGGAGGTCCCAAAGTACCTCAGCCAAAAATAACTGCTCTATGCCCATCAGATAACTTAGAAACTTGCTCAAGAGAATTTCCTCTTTCCCAGACTTGACAGTCTGAGTGCTTGAATCGTGTCATTGCAGCAGTGTAGCAGCTATTGGCCAGATTTCTTTCAGTTGCAGCAATGCAATAAACACATTCAAAATTCAATAACCAAAAGCAAATCGGATCTGCTCTGATGAAAAAATCACACAGTGCTGCTGCTCCTTGCTGGCAACAACTATAGCTTTCGAAAGGATAAAGGAAATGCGAAGGATAAAGTGAACGCATTTATCGGAAGTGCTGCAGAGTCCCTCTAAAAAGACGCTGCAGCAGGGACTGGCACCCTGCGGAACACGGAGTTTGAGGTAAAAGTGAAAGGGTGCCAAGAGAAGAAATAAAACAAAACAAAAACCCCCCTCCTGGCTTCATGCACATGCGACTGGGCGCTGCCTAGAAAGCGTTTGATTCCTTGAGTCAGCGCAAGATGGCCTAAGGTGCACTTAAATCTATGGCATAGAAATGCATCGTATGACAAGGGTGGCCAGTACCACGTGCAGCACCCCTCCGCAACAACAACCCAGTATTCCCCCAATGTAATGCCCTCGAGCCTTTAAGGTAGAAATAAATGAAAATAAATGTTTTCGCGTTTTTATGTGATGAAAATACATATGCTTAGAGATCTTCAGAAACTTTTTGATCTCTACATGATGTTTTTGAAATGCGAAGACACAACAGAAGGCGGGAGGAATATAATGCGACAACAAGATTCAAACGTCCATTCCATAACGGTAATTTTCTACATATGGACACTTTTACTGCAACCTGATATGCTTTTAAACTGTGCACAGCAGTCACTTTGGAAGCTTCGAAAGCAGGTTTTTCTTCGCAACCTTCTTTAGCATTTTACCGAAATTCTTTGTGAGACTCACTTCTTTGCAAGTTGAAGGCAATTTGTGAAAAAACATGAAAATTATCATTCTGAAGAAAATTACTTGAACGAACTCAATGTGCCTGCAGAACTTCGGCATTGCTATGCTTATTCTACTCGGTGATGGTTATAAAACGGTAATGTGTGATGCGGCATTGCTGTTTACTCACGCCTTTGTTTAGTTATGCATCCTCGTCAAAACACAACCACTTCTGCAATAACTAACTCAATTAAAAGAGTCAAGATAACAGATTCCTCCACATTAAAAACATCAACTGAACTGAAATGGACCCAAAATTAGTTATACACAAAGCAAACCATTTCTTTTTGTAGATTTCTAAGTTGAAGTTATGCTAGCTCTGGTGCAAGGGTCCCATATCAGAGCAGGGTACTTAAATGCTGGCTGAACGAGATGATCAGACAGAATGCTTTCAAACTGACAAAGACGCTTTTTTCTAGGAAGAGTGCAAAATTGTAGACTTATTTTTGCAATTTCTAGCGCTTGGTTTGCCCCAAGGTAGTTTTCAGAAACAACCAAGAAAATTTTTGTTGCAACAGAAAGATTGCTTCACCGTGAAAGTAAAATGCAGCCAATAAAACCGTCAGACTATGAAACGCATCCCCACAGGTCTATTTTCATATGCATACCCGACGTGCACTGTGCATGCACCAGTGACACGCTGACAGGCTTTCAGTTAGAACAAGCCTGCGCACAACTAGGGCATGCACAAAGATGACAGACTCCCGCCAACTTGGAACACACATCTTTCGCTTGGCGAATGGATGCATGAGAACCGTTTTTGTTACTGTACTTGCATGTCGGGCTTCCCTGTTCAAGGAAAGAACAATTTTGCACTTTAGCAACCAGCACAGGTAGATTCACAGGGTCGTGAAAGCTTACAACCCAGTGCGAAACAGCCTCGACTAAGAAGGCGTAAAATCTACGCAAAGTGAGCAGAAACAACGGAGTGACAGATACGTACGCTCCCCTGACCGTTTTCCATTCCGCCTTGTAAATGGGCTTGCATGGATCAGGCTTGCCTTCTTTCGTGTTCCGCACTGACGGGGAAGAACACAAGGGAGACGCCACTGAGACGAAAGGCTCACACTGCAAGTGCACACATACCACCCCCAACAACAACCCGTTGTGTGCTTCAGAGCCTGAACAACCAGTTCTGCTCTGAAGGTCTATTCCTGTTCGTGTTGTTAACATGCAGCATCAATTAACTGCCCAGCCCTTATATACGCAGCTCCTTCTGTGCAAGTGCCCATAAGGGAGAAAAGATCCCCTGAAGACCTCTTGCCCTCTCCAAAACCCACCGCCTAAACAATCTCCCGCCGCTGTGAATTCTGCTCCCCGTCAGCACCAGTCACCCAATTAGGCTGCCGGCTGGAGCAGGGTCGTACCGTGCGGAAAGATGATGTTGATAGGTTTGCTCGGGGCGCGGATGTTCCATGTGGTTAGGCTGCCATCGGAGTGGCTGCACATGAACTGCTTGCCCTCGTGGTGCCATGCGACAGAGTGGAGCGCCTGCAGGGGGGGGGACAAACAAGCACGGGGCTTCAAGCCAGGCTCTTCTCAGTGCAAAGCAGGTCCACAACACCATTGCAGAACTGCGATCAGGCACATTCTACTCAACCAAGCACTTTAGTCCCTTCTGGAAATTCAGCTCCAAACTGAGGTTACCGTATTTACTTGTGTAATGAACCCACTCGCGTAATGAACCCTCCCCCCACTTCTCTTCTTGAGAATTTAGTTTTTTGTCACCTTGAATAAAAAATGCGGCGGGAATATGTTTTTATCTCAGCATGATTGCTGATCCCTTAGACCACCATAGTAACTTGATATCACGCTACAGTACGCGCAGAAATGCTAAGAACGCATTCCAACAAAAAGAAATCTTAACAGTAGCAAGAAACGTGAGCGCGAATGCCGTGGCTCACAATTTAAAAATTGCGCACTTGCGGAGCGCCACCTTCTGAACGCAAAACGAACATTCTTGCGCCGTAAAAACGTTCCTGCGTGCGAACAAAGCATGAAATGCACTCCGAACTCCTTCCCTGCTCTTTTTTGCTATGGCTGGTTCTGGCAGCGTGCGAACAAAGCACTAAACGTACTCCGCACTCCTCTGCTCTTGAGGTTCTGCGATTTCGCCATTGCACTCGCGGTTTTGTTGTTCAGCTGTGCTCCGATCTTTTTTTGTGCTCCTAGTGCGCGCCGTACGATGGGCCAGTACATCAGCCACACAGCCGGATTTAAACTGAAGGTGGTGGAGCATGCGTTGATGCACATGGAAACCGCGCGGCTGGGCGGCACTTCGTGTACGTTACGGGCGAAAATGAGGTTTTTGGGCGGGGAACAGGGATCGCCGTGTGTTTCGTGGGTCCAAAGAAGGAAATTTTCCGGTGTCGGAAAAGAAGCTTTGGAGTGCCTTGATAGCACGCGAGACGGTGCGCTGTGGGCCGACAACAAATGCAAGGCGGCAAGCAACTTTACTAAGGAGGATAGCTCCATGGCGAGTAGGGACCCACTAGCACGTTGCAAACAAAAAATAAATTTGATTACATAATTACCTAGTGCTTTTATGAAAATGGCAAGGCTATGACAGTGTTTCCCTCAGCAACTCTGCTGTATGAAATTTCAACCTTTAAAACCGTTGCAATTTTTTTCCACATAATGAACCCTCCCACCAAATTCATGCTAATTTTCTGGAAAAAAAGTGGGTTCATTGCGCGAGTAAATATGGTATTTGTTACTGCCCCAGTAGTTATTTCAATGTGGCTTCACCTCAGGTCACTGGCACTGCTGTACAAATTGATACCAGGTGTTGGCTGCAAAATCTCAACAACAACAACAACAAAAAAACAAACAAAAAAAAAACACGGCATGATTGTGCTGGCAGACTCACTTCGCTATGTTGGAACCTTGCATCAGCAGCACGGTTGCGCAAGTCCCAGAGAACCAGGGCTCCCGTCTCAAACCCAATCAGCAGCTGAAAGCAGCAGCAAAAGAAGAAGAAGGCAACCCATGCAGTAGTATTAGCGACACTTGAGCTTCAGGCAAAACTTGACTCAAAAGGGTCGAGGACGACTGCCCCAGCTAAGCAGCTTGTGGCTGGAACCAAATTATCATCAGGTTGCATCATTGCAAGGCACACCGCAGTGTTCAAGAAAGGATCAGGAAACTCATGGTCCCACGGTATTTTTCATCCCTCAACAGCACCCAACTGCGTTTTATCATTTCCATTTCTCATTCTTCTTTCTCTCCATTGTTACCTGGCGTGCAGCACCGAGTCATTTTGTGCGAGCTAGCACAGTTTCTTAGAAACACAGGTTAATATTGTCACGCGGGACCCAAAGGCATACATGGGAAGTGTTCTGGCCATCACAACATTGCACGGGCAGCAAAGATCTGAAGCATCTGGCCCCCAAGTGGCACAAAAATTAGTCCTGGGCACAGATGGGCTTCGCACAATAGTGCACTGCCATCCCAGTAGGCCCGGCCCATTCATCCTTCTGCAGGCCCGTCTTTCCACAGCTGCATGGCCTGCATGCTATGGCGAGGGCCCAAGTCATTCCATAAATGAAACTTCAGTAGCAGAAAAGCATAGACCTAAGCTGTTACCTTTATTCAAAATTCTATGCCACCTCAGCTTTGCTAGCTGTCTGCCTCTTCATATCATAGAGTGAACCGGCTCATTATTCTTCCCAGTTTTCTGTCAATCACTGCAGCCACTAAATTTGTTAGGTGGAAACTGCCTGCTGATCCTGGTGATACCAACATCAAGTTGTGGGCAAGGTACCGCTGCTACTGGTGAAACAGGACAGGAGCGTCTGATAACTACACTCGTTTGACTCCACGTTTTCGGAGGTTGCGCAAATGATATGCCGTGTGCCAAATAAGACTATGTGACAAAACTAACCACTATGTTCACATGTAGCAAATACCTATTCCGGAAAGCATTGTGGTCAGATGAATTCACCACTCACAAAGCTCGTTTTCACAGAAAAAATAAGTGCTCTAGCCTCCAGCGCCAGCAAGCTTTTGAGAGACCAGACAGGCCTTGTTTTCATAGCAGTGGTGCGCATGGGAGGAGAGAGTCAGAAGAAAGGTACTACCATCATCAGCACCCTCTCTGGAAATTTTCAGGTTTGGAGTAAGGACAAGGCCACCGATTCTGCTTATGAAATAATAAATACTATTTTTTTTTTTTAACAAGTGGAGCGCCAAATTTATGAGGTTTCGACATTTGAAGGACAAGAACGACAAAAGCTCCTCAAGGAAAGCAAAAACAAAACGGCACAGGTTGCACTAGTGGTGCCAGGCTGGAGAAACAGCAAAGCTGGCGGCCCCTCTCCTTTCAGCAGAGATCCAGCTGTTGCACCTCGCACGGATATCCGAACTCGCTGCTAAAAGTTCTCCATGACTGACAGGCCTGGATCGTCTTGTCCGCAGCCTTTCACATCTTTTTCATTTTTCATTTCATTTTATTTCCTTAAAGACCCCCTGCGGGGCATCTCCCTCAAAGTGGACCGTGTTAGCACGTGGTCTAGCGTGGGTTCTAGCATGTTAGCACGCACTAGAACCCGCGGCAATTAGCTTCGCAAAGTCGGCATCTGCAGCGCAAACTCGGCGTCTGTGCTTCCCACTTCAGGCGCAAACGTGCGTGAACTGGCACATAGAAGAGCAGGCGAGAGATCACACCACGAACGCTGGGCCGAGCATTCTCGAAGGTTGAGCTGGCCAATGCCGAGTGCTCCTCACGAGGCTTATGCTCACGTATGCTTAGTATTTCTTTCTTTCTTTCTTTTTTTTTGCGAGCTCAAGTGGTACAAGCCCCCGCGCAAGCCTGGGCGACGCCAGGTGCTCCTCGTGAGGCGCACGCTCACAGCAGGCGCTCGGCTGGGCCTGGTAATGCTCGACGGCGGAACTAGAAGTTGAAACAGCTCTGCTGCTAAAATAAAATGAAAAGGTTACGTCGAGTACACCAACTGAACCCTGCAGTTCGAGTTTCCTCATTTTGAATTGATCTTCTTTTCTTTTTAACTAATGCCGAGCAAAAGCTGGCTTCCTCAAACAGCACTGCTTAAAATGATGGTGTCCCATGTCGTTGCTTGCCACAGCCTACACCACTGGCTATGATGAGCTCCATTGCAGAGCCTTTCTACTAGCCGAGGAGGGAAAAAAAAAGGCTTCGCGCGCCTGCCTGGACCGTGCATACACATAAAAAAATGGCCGTACTCCGTGGTTCTACCAGCGCTGGCAACAATACCCAGCTCAATGAAATGTCCCACAGGTGCTCCTCATTTTGTTCATAATGGCTGATATGCATCTGCAATCGTAGCCAGGCCTAAAGGTTCGCCGCAGCCAGATGCTCGATGAAGTGCCTAGGGCACACAATGCACAATGGGCGTCCATAATTCATCTCTGTCACCCCAAAGATGAACAAAGTTGGAAGCACACAACTGCGCAGCGGGGTAATAACAAAAGCATCTTGCAGCAGCCATACGGCACACACTAAGCCAGCTAGATTTCTAGAAACAAGCTCCGAGCGCAAGACTTTGCGTCCTTGACATGTATCTGAAGCTACGATAATGCGCGGGATCAATACGAGTGAACTGACTGAAAAAGATGCTTTAATTAACATGAACAAATGGGACACTGCAGAACACGATGGGCATACCGCTTCCACTTATTTAGGAGCTGCACAAAATAAAAAATGCCCGACCAGCCAAGCACAAAAAACCGAAAAGAAAACATTGCAACGCCGTGTCTGTTCCGCCTTTGTCGCGTACTTACAAAATGCTTCCGAGTAAACTCTGCAGACATCCCCAAGTTAAAATGTACCAAAATGAAACACTGTCCGGAGTTTTATCGAGTTGGAGAAGTTAGCTATTGCAATGATGGGGATAGGGCGGGTGTGCAACGGGAATTGCAAAACAGGTGCTTCGCAAGGAAGAAAAGGGAGATAAAATACAGCGCAGTGCTGACATTACAAAGCAAAATGAGCTGTGGAAGGAGTGTATGACGCGTGCTCTCATTAATATTTTCGGTAGCCATGCCTACAAGGGTGGCCATATGTGAAGTGGTTGACACCAGGAGAGGCACTAGAGCGAAAACAAAGCACGGCCTGCATCCAATGCAAGATGGATCCACGGGCTCATAAGCGAGACAGCAGGGGCAGAGGTGGCTGACCTTGTTAGCGTCCACTGGGTTGTCGCTGACATGAACCACTGCGCCAGGATGTGTTTTACGAGACCTGGGGAAAACAGAGGGTGCACACGTGTTCATCAGGCACACAAAGAGCACACCCTAAGGTAACTGAATGACTAGTCTCAAGACCAGCAAGTGTGACCTTGATTCTTCCTCTCAAGCACTTAATAAGCACTGCACTGTAAATACTTTGGTTCAATTGAGCCATTTCATTTCCACGTGCTTCGTGTCCATCTGTGATCTGGAACTTAATCCTTCAAAGTTCCAACAAAACTAGAAACAAGTCCAGCCTTGTTAAAGGCACCAGCCAGGCGACTTCTAGGCATCAGTTGCTCTAATTGGTCCCCTATTCTGGATATTCTGCCAGCAACCTTCCCAGTAACACAGTTGTAACTTGGCTATATTAACATTAATTTGCAGTTTGTTTCATCAAAGTTATCGTGACAATATTGCTCTGGCGTAACGGGGAGCCACAGAGTGATGTAGGACACCTGAAGTTTACAATGTGAACAAAAATCTCGTACACAAGGGCATCGTCCTATTTCACACACATTATAAATACAAGCTCTGTGGCCAAAAATCAAATATGCAACCTCTATATTTTATATTCTAGACTATGTTCTATTCTTACTATCCCTACTTTACTATGTTCTACACTGAAGCTATATTCTATATGCTATTATATTTATATAATAAAGCTATGTTTTATACCACTATACCTTAAATGGTGATGCTGCAGATAACACTAGGCATCAAGCTGCTCCAGAAATTGAGGGGGCTATCACTACAGTACATTACCCAAGCAAGCTTCAATCTCCTACACGAGCCTTGAGCAGTCAGTAAATGAAACAAACACCACTGGGAAATGAAACTGCCAAAATCAGAAGGAACTCACAATTCTATGGCCTTGTTCCAGTTGATAACGTAGCCAGAGAGAGTAAATGATTCTATGTTTACTACATGTAAATTGCCACGTTCGGTGCCGATGTACAGCCATTTGCTCTGGAAGGGCAAGTGACAATGGGTGATCCTGGAAGAGAAGGGGAGGAAAAGAAGAAAAAAAAACGTCGATGCCTTGGCCGCATCCTCGGGTATTTGGGCAGTCAGCATTCGGAATAAAAAAGTCCTGCAGGTAAGGGCACTACACATGGCTCAGCTTCGGTAAAGGTTATTCACTCGACATTACATGCAAAAATAATGCGGAAATTGCCACGTAATGTTGCACTGGAAGAAGAGGAGAAGTGGGCAAACACCCATCGCAAGTCTCATTCAAAGGATGACAACCAGCAACACATCCACCCCCATTAGCGATAAATATCCATCCCTGCAGTTTGCACCAAAACAACCAACTGGCCTTGCTACCTACACAATCCTTTGCTACTGTAAAATACCATCCTCAATCAATGCAGAAAAAAATTTCAGTGGCCTGGCATGGACACATGCCTCATGCAACTGCTTACAAAACTTGGAGAATACAACTTGGAACAAGGGTTTCACTTTCTAAAGGGATACCGAAGTGAATTTGTTGAAAGAGTCTTTTGTGGCCACAATGTGCACTCAGACCGATGTGTTCCATCTTTCGACTCCCCTAGTTCACCTACGATGGGTGGCAGGAAAAACAGCGAGCGCCATTCGCAGCGGCCACCTGAGCTCCCATGACGACGCCACACTGATTTGCAATGCGTTTTCATGCTTTCTCAGCTGACCTTAAAATCCTTTTCACCCATTTTATGGACTGTTTGCTCGGGCACAGGCCGCACAGATTAAACACACTAGCAATTGGCTGAATTTCACCACGTGAACCAGCCAGTGAGCCGTCGCAGCCGATATCAGCAAATCAAAAAGGAAAGTGTCACGAGGGAGGCGGCACTTTCACGTGCACATTTCTTGATAAAAAAGTGTGCATAAATGTGGCAAGGTAACTAAATAACGTCTACAGCTTACAACTAATGTTTACTTGCTTCACTGTTCCTTTAAGACTGCATACACTGAAAGCCACTGCATTCAAAGGACAACTTAAGGGGAAGTTGCAGGAATTCATGCCGCTCTATACCACCCATACAGCTTGGTGCCCCATATTGTTCTCATCCTTACCGGGTGCATGCGAGACTCACCTTTCCTTCTGAAACTTGAGCGTGTGCACCACCTCGGGCTTCTTCTGGCGGAGATTCCAGAGGTGGAGGGTATCGTCTGCACACACGCTGATCAGAGCACCCTGAACACAGGGCAAGGGCCAGTCAAAACCTGCTTGCCCCGCCCTTTGCTAGCCCAAAAATTCCGTCAACCCAGCTGGACATGTAGAAAAAATTTAATACAAAAGGAAAAGAGGAGGAGCTTACCTCATTCACCAAAAATAAAATCTGTATCACAGCATACTCCAACACGTGTTGAATGGTGCAATCCACACCAGGCCTGCCAAACCTTGAGAAAGTCGGCCGTCAAGGAGGTCCAAACTGAACAATTGTGCACTTGGTTGCAAAGAACAGACCAGGCAGTGATCAACGCCATGCCATGCAGGACCCTTTTACATAAAATTTACGGCCTAGAGGTTCACCTCAATCGGTGCAGGAGACACACTGACAATTGCAATCATTTTCAGCATTTTACCTACGTAAACCTTGCGTAGAATTTCACTTAAGCAGTATACCCGTGCACATACGCGGCAGTCGTGAGGTGTAAGCAATGCCGGAAATCAACCTTCCGCGATACTGTCATCACATGCCAGGTTTCTGCCTCCTGTTGGCATACTTGAAGAGACAAGTGACAAGCTTGCAGTTGCAGCAAAGGGACAAGTTTCCCGTGTGCCCAGTGCTAACAATGTCAGGCAGCAATCTCAGTGCAATTCTATTCCTCCACATGTTGGGCTCAATGCTACCCAGGCATTGACTAGCGACAAAAATGCAAGAACAGACTTTTACACTGCCACGCATTTCTGCCTAGTTATGGTTGCTGACGTCACGAATAGGGCAATATCCAATTCCTCAAGCAGATATGCAAGCAAACTCCACGAGTGGCATGGGCTACGAGCCCACTGAGAATAATTTTTCACAACCCACATGGGTAGCGTGGCAAAGAGCTAGCTCCAAACACAGCACCAAGGTGTAAATGTAGGCACTTGGGTATTGCGAACTAATAAACAATGCTGCGTTTTCCCCTTTACGTCACCTAGGTCTGCATGGCTTGCACAGATGAGGCAGAATCAATGCGGGTGTGGAAAAGCTGCTGCTGCAAATACATTGCGTACGATATTTTTTCAGCAGACCCAAGATAGGCAGCGAGTCCTATACAATAGACATAAAACCTAAAAATTTTATTCCTTGTGAATGGGGCTATTGACCTATTGCTGGCATTGCAGACACCATGTCTCCATGAATGTATGTACCTCTAATGTTGAGGACGTAACTTAAGCACGTTACATGTTACATGGGAAATTCGAATTCAGTGTCTCTTGCGTCTGTTTCTTAATGTGCACTAAAGGTTGTGTACATGGTTGCCTTTGCATTTGGCCTCCACCAGAGATAAGCTGAGAGCCGAAGCAGAAGACAACGGATAATTTGATGGAGAGACGTGATGAGGACATTTGGGGCAGAGAGTGGATTTGGGTAGCAGCAGATAGGAGTGGCTGTAAGTCTATGTGAGGGGCCTCTGAACTGCAGCGAACATAAATATGATGATTCCTGTTAGAAATAAGTCAAACAAATGTTGGGAACAAAAATAAGGGCAGCTTGGCAGGCTGTGAGCAGCCTTTTGAGGACACAGTAAAGACTGCCAAACAAAACACAAAACAATTTATTAAATAATCAGAACAGAGGAACAAACAAACAAATCGTGGCCACACAAGAAATTTGCACCGAAACAAAATGTCATAAAAATAAGGCGATGTAAAACACAGGAGGTGACGTGTTTATCAGATACTCCACAGCAGCAGCTACACAGATAGTGCATATGGTGCCTCAAAGGAGATGCACACTTGACACCGTGGTCCAACAATACTTACAGGGGCCTGGGGAGCCCCGATACAAAGGGAAGCTCTCGTGAAATTGGAGGGTAGAGTGTCTATGGTACACTGCATACCGCACCCACAGGGCCTCCCCTAATGGCAAAACACCATTCGCATTCACAGAATACTCGCAGGCCTCGTCTTGTTTAGAGCTGATGTGGGAAGCACCTCAGAATGTACGCAAGCAACCCCCCACCACAAGTGCGCCACATTTGATGGGCAGGTCACAAAATCTGGTAAATTAAATACTTTGGTCGATTCCTCTCATATTGGGTACTGAAGTGAAGGGAGTGGTCACAATGCATCAAAAGCATGCCTTGGTGCCCAAATTCTGCGACAACGTTGCACGCAATACATAATACCAATACTAAACATACGAAAACCCAAACATTTCATTTCTTCGTGCAAATAATATTTCTATTGGCCTGCTTTCTTCCAACTAACCGGAAAAGCACTTCCATGGAAACGGTTATTTCTTTAATCTGCATCAACCTAATCCCAGAGTGCATCAATTCCAAACAGTCAATGCGCTCGCCCTAAGCACCACAAGATGCAAAGATGATGGCATCCCATCACCACACTAAGTTAGAACGCAGCATGTGCCGTGGCTTTTTTGATGGGTGCTACAATACCCTAGCAAGGGACACATTGGTGCTCGATGCTAGATAGCCCAGCAGGGAATGTAGAGCCCATGCGAATGCACCGCAAAGGATACAACCTCAGAGAGCCATTTTTTGTTCCAATGGCAAGTATCCGCTGCACCGGATCAAATGCCAGTGCCGTTGGTTGGAAAGGAAATCCATGGCGTACAGTCTGCCAGGCAAAGAAAGATCATGCACACATTTATTTGAGGTGAACTGGCCAGCAGGCAGCAACCCTCCCCTTGTTCACTACTTCATTCATTGCCTGCTAGCAGCCCCTCTTTAAATGCACACAAGCATTTTCTATGCACATTCAGCAAAGGAACCAGCCTGTCCATCTGTCACTTGATGTGTCACTTTTGCTCTACAAGAAAATGCTATTACAGACGGCTCCAGGGCCTTCAGTTTTTCACGAGACTGCCCATGCTGTTCCCAAGAAAGAAGTCTTCCTACCAATGCACTTGTGTACAGCAGTGAAGCCATCTTGAAAGAGGCTATGTGCATAGTGCCGCTCCAAGGGGTATAATGGAGGCACTGAATTAAAGGAGCTATGACTTTCGGACTCATTATATCGACCCTGAAAAAATGCCTTTCCGGCACAGCCCTTGTGAGCATTTGTGAAGCCCATTTTGAAGGGGCCCAGGCATTCATACTTTGCGACACAAGTCTCCTAATGTTGCCTCTAAAGATGTCTCCCCCACAATGCACTTTTGCATTGTCAGTGACGCCTACCCTGACGTAGCTCGGTGTACTGAGTTTCGTAGGGATCTAAGGGCGTCTTATGGAAACCTTTAATAAAATGCCCTAGGGCCTCTTTACATTGATACTACACTGCTTATGCTGCTCCTGGAAAAGCGTCTTTCCAGCAACCCATGTGTGCACAGTTGTGAAGCCAACTTTAGTGGCTCAGTATATAGCAAGACAGCTTAGAAATTTATCCGAGAATTCCCACAAGGGACTTTCTGCAAATGTTTCACTATTCTACTAGCTGATAGATGGCAACTAAGACTAACCGAGCTCACATTTCAACAGTTCACCTTTCTTTCCTTGTGGTTTCATTAGTATAAAATGTCGAAGTTTAACACAGCCAATATAATTTAATAGCCAGGCATTTCCGTTATGTGAGCTTAAGCAAACTGTAGAGTAATGCCAGATATGCATTGCCCATTAAGCTTTTCAGTTTCAAGCAGTAGATGTTCACATGCAAATAACATCCATCCTTTTCAGGTGAAACCAATATTTCTAAATACTTGCACTCCAAAGGGAGGTTACACAGTCTGCGTTCCACTCAATTTTTCCCAGAAAAATTGCCATCAATAGAGACACTTACATTCAGTCAGTGAGGAAGTAACCTGATACACAATTCTTGCACAAAGGATGGTATGAATACATTAAGCTTGGGGGTGACCCATAAACCTAGATGGAGACTACCTAGATGGACTAAATTTCCATTATTTCATTTACAGATCATGAAGATTTGCTGCTTGAAGGTTGGTTTTGCCCCTGGATGCTTGAGAATTGCAAAAGTACAAGCAGAGAACTAAGAGCCAATGAGCAGGCACTTTGACACCAGTTCCCAAGAAATGGATCGCTGGCATATTGCAAATTGCAGCATTATGAAGTTGTAACATGATGTAGGCAACAACGTGCAGTCATTGTCAAAATTCTGTGGGCCACGGCGACCATGGCCAGAGCAGGTCTGAGGCCAAGCAGGGGCACTGCGCTTGCCGCTGTCGGCTGGTTACGCAGCTAAAGAGAGTGAGGGGAACTTTTGCTTTTGTAGTGTGTCCGGCGCGACAAGTGCTGTGCAAAGTGCCTGCGCCTAAGCAGAGTGAGCCTGCTCTGAGAAACCGGCTGCACTTATCGCGCCAGAATGCGCAAAAGTTCCCCTCACTCTCTTTAGCCACGTAACCAGCCGACAGGGGCAAGCGCAGCGCCCCTGCTTGGCCGCAGACCTGCTCCGGCCACGGTCGCCATGGCCCACAGAATTTTGACAAAGACTGTACCTAAAACATCCGCGCAGGTGGTCAGAATTTGCAAGCCTAATTTTCATGCTGTTACTCGTGCTTCGAACACTACCTGCCTTACAACTTACGCTGGTGAACAATACTTATGTTTACATTATTTGTCGTGTCAAAGGTATTAATTATTTTCTAACTGGTGAAAATGTAAACGTCCAAAAGACAACAAGAATTCCATTTCCACCTGGTCTGCAACTTCCGAATTGACAGTTAGCTCAAATTAGAAAAGCTTCCATGAAAGCAAAAATCCTAATTTAAGTTGTCAGCCATAGCCAATATCTATTTTAGGTGACAAGGCGCTCATACGTCGTATAAGAGTTAGGCCAATGAAATTCAAAACGCATTCTGCACCAAACCATGGAGGCCATTGCACAGAATTTCTTTGTAGTTTCTTTACAAAGTGCCCCAGTACATTTTTCCTGTGGGACAACTCTGCGAGCATCCAGAGGCAGCCATAATATCCAAGCCCACTAGGCCAGTGAAATAACGCTCTACACAAAAACATAATACTAATAAAATAAAAGTGAAAGTGTCCCTGCAATGATTAATGTTCTTCCAGGAATGCAACCAATCTGCGTCACTTGCACTGCTCGACCCTGTCCACTCGCGACAGAACAATCCCAAGGTCCACACGGCTGCTATTGCAGGTTCGCGACTCTGGAACAGCGAACTGTCACTATATGCGACTCTCGGTGTAGTTTCCTCAAAGCGACCAGCAAGGCACGTAGAATTTGCCGGCGATAAGCTTTCACAGGCCCGCTAGAAGATACGCAGCGAAGCATTAAATCTCAGCTGTTTCGGGTCTTCTCGCGCTTGCACATGTCGGCACCGATTTTCTCAAACTGGACTTCAGCTACACCAATACAGTTTAACGTACTGAATAGCTCTCTTGTCTCTGACGGACGTCTTAGGCACACCACCTTGGATAACGTTAAGCGCAAAGAAAGTGCTGGAAATCTAGACGCCTATGCACTCCGTGCGCAGCACGACAGCAGCAGTTGCACAGCGAAGCTCATCCCTCCATCTCTTCTGCAGGAAACAAGCAAACGCTCTTGGCGAAGTGGAGGGACACCGGTTACATACGACCAGCTCACACGCAGCTTACACCAGCATGGTACTGCTGCCTGCCTAAATTATTGCCGCCTTTGCACGCTGTAACCACGGCACACTACGTGTATGCCATACTGCATAGCCGAACGGGTGCACCCGTTTCGAAAGCAACGCAGGGTGGGTGCATAAAAACGAAAGGCAGCTCGGATTCAACGTGACGAACACTGCGTACTCGCAAATCATCGCACAACAATCAGCGCAACTGCAGCGGTAAGCGAGCTCTTGTCAAAGCACACACACGAGCCCGCAAATGAAATGGCGACTCCCGTCATAACACAAATCACACCCCCTTTTGCCAGCGCAGCGCGCACCGGAGTCAATTACGTGCCCGCCACCAGCGGCCCCGCAAATCCGCTATGGGTCTCAAAAACGTGTGTTCGCTTACTCTGGAAACCTTAAAATGTTCCGGTCGCAGCGTCTCTTCGACGTCGGCTTCTGGTTTCACTGGCTGGGTTACCGAGGACCGTAGCCCGTCGAGAACACCCTTGAAAAATCCAGACTTTTTCGTATCGGATCTAGGCATCCCCGATGAAGATGCAGTCTCGTTATCCTACTGGAAACATCAGTACGCTGCACTCAGTGCATATGAAAGCAATGTTTGAGTAACGGATTAAAATAAAAAAAAACTACGTGGACACGGCCCGACTCGCGAAGCGTGAACTGTTACGGAAAAAAATTCTTTCGGTTTCTCACAGAGGTCGCTGGAGTTCTTTTCGCTTTGCCCAATGAGCGAAGCGCATTCCTCGCCCGGATGTTTGTCACGTGACTAGACGAGCTGGTTTTGGGTTTTCGTCATGCAGTCGGCGCCGAGGCCCGAAACATAACCAATGTATTAGAAGTAACAGAATATCCGTTGCTTAACAAAGTGTAAAAAGAGACGCGACACTACAGCATAATAGAATGCGAGCACAGTATTAATTATACCATTCACGAGTTTCTTTTTGGGTTTTCTCTCTGGCGCGCGCATACCGAAACATAGCCTAGTTACTCCATTTGTGCGCTTTTTCACGGCCTAGAGCGGCAACTTCTCGCACATAACTGCGGGCGTCACGCTCAGTGATGCGAATCCACATCTTGCACAATTTTCTAGCAACAGGTACGTAGGCAAGATAACCCGCTTCGCTTGCGACCGATAGGGCGTGCTACCATGCAAGGCACGTACACTTCGCGGAACGAACAAATACTGAAGTGTGGACGGTCAAGAACTCGTGAACAATAAATCTGATAAAAAAATGTATTACGAAATAAATTTTAAAAATGCGTCAACTTTCACTGCCCGTTCTTAGCAAAACGCCCGAAGAGAAAAAATAAAAAGACGTGTATGTGGTTGTCTGCGTCCATTCTAAAAACGTTTGATATAATTTGTCCAATGACCCGAACATATAAAAAATGAGCATCAATGTGTACGGGAGTCGCTGTTACGCACGATTTTCGCGACTTGCGCTCGATGCGTAAGTCCCATCTAGTAGCCCTTGCGCGCAATTTTCAAACGTTGGTTGTGCTTCGGACGATATGAAACGAAAATAAACGCGCAATACCCGGCCGGCTTTGAAACAAAAACAAACGTGCAGCTGCAAATAAAATCCACAATAGATTGCACCACGTGAAATGCGTTTAGCTTTACAAATTTCTCAGCGGTATGTCGATTGACCCGCGTGCCGCGGTTCCATATATTTGAGCGCTGGAGTGCGGAATTGAGATATGCGTTCATCATTCAGTACTATTTACTCAATCTTGGGCAAATCAGTGTTACACAATGTCACTTTTAGCACTTAGATATATAGGCGTGCTCACAGGTAGGGGGGGAGCTAGGGGGATAGCCGCTAGAATAGCGATCGAAGAGATGTGTTGCAATTCCATCTCATTGAAGTAAACATTTTATAGTCATTCCTCGTCTTAGAAATGCGTTGTGACCATAAGGTGGGGGGCTGCGGTAAGACTTCGCACCCCCCCCCTCTCTGCGCACGCCTATGCTTATACACCTTTTCTCGGTGCCATCCTTTCTTGGTGCGATCCCCTTTTTTCCAACTTATGTAATTCCGAATTAAGTTTGAACTCTTAATTTAAAACGGCCAAGAAGTAAAAATAAAAATTTGTTTAATTTAGAAGAACCAGCCCATGGCGACCCCCTTAAATCACTTCCATCCTCGAGAGACGCGTTTTTAACCCAAAAAAAATTATTTGAAATATGGGAAACTCAATTTCTGGCGCTCTTTTTAGGGGTAATACTAAGTGTGCTAACTGAACACTAAGCACTCAAATAGTAGTACAGGCAGCACTGTACTCCCGTGGCTGGTGATGTCCCCATTGCTCAGATGATGGAAGTTCACTTTCAAATCGGCGCCATTGGATCAATGCAGTCTTTTAAAGGAACGAAACTTGTATTTAGCAAATCGTAATTTTTCGTGTACGCAGTTAAAAATACTGGGAAATTGCCGGGCGAACGCACATGAGCGCGGGCTTCGCGGCGACCGCCCAGCAGTTAAAAAACCAAGAAAATGCCTAGCGCTCGTGTGTGCATGTCTCGAGGCGACCGGCCAGCGTGCCCTGCGCACGTTCGTCAAGCCTAGCATACACGTGCACATAGGGATATTGGCCAAGATTGCGGCGACCGCCGGGCTGTTAAAAAAAGCAAGAAAATTCCCAGCGCTCGTCTATGCATGCTTCGCTGCGACCACCCAGCGTCCCCGGCGCACGTTCGTCAAGCCAGACAGATTGGTCAAGATTGGCAAAAAAAAAAGAAGCTCCAGCGTTAAGCCGTAATCGTGGCAACACTTGATCGGGACGAGAGACTCCAGCATTCGACGCGTAATCGCGGCAGCACTTGCTCTTGCGAGCGCAGTTCATCTGCGAGTGACAAGCAGTAAACTGCGCCCGCATGGCTGCTCCCGCCAGCCGATGCCACCATGTGTTTAACAGCTTGTTTTAACACCGAAGTTTGCTTAGAAAATACCTTGGATGATGATGTCCGAGGTGATGTCCGAGGTTATGGCATCCAAAAAAAAAAATTAAAGAAGCTCACACTTATAACAACAATGATGGAGTAAAGGTAGCTGCGGCAGCGAAGAAGCAAATCGGCGGCAATCGTAATGGCCGTGAAGGTTGCGTGAGCTTCGCTACCTTCAAGTATTACGCATTAGTGTGAGCTTCGTTCGTTTTTTCTTCTTTTTCTTTGCTTTCATGGCCACAGGGAAACGTGCTTGCGGTTGTTCTCCCGTTCACAGCTGCTTTCGGTGGCTGTCGACCATGGTCGTCACTGAGGTACCTTACATGTTCTCAGGATGTTCAATATTTTTGCCTGCGACGGCCGTGGCTGGGGTATGTGCACATGTAGAAAGGACAGGACCGTGCTTGCCTGATCAAAATCAGGCTCATGAGGTGTTAAAATTTGGCAAGAGCATATGTGAAGAGGAGAGGGGCGCTTTTGGCCAATCTGAGGGCGTTTTTCGTGGAACGCGTGAGGTACAAAGAATCGAATCGCACAGAGTCGGAGAGCAAACAGCAGCGCCGGAGAAGCGTGGACCGCTTCTAAGATGTGAAGGTGCCAAGACGCCAAGACGGAAGGGGGGGGTCAGAAATACCAGTGAACATGGATAACAATGATGTCGTTCTGAATAGACCTCTAGAAATATGGGTAAATTTGACTCAGGGATTTAAACACACCCCCCTACACCCCCCCAGAAGGACTTCGACACCCCCCCAAACCGCAAGCACCCTGCCTACGGATTTATACAACACCCTCCCAAACATCCCACCGACCCCCCCCCCCCCTCCCCCCCCAACATCGAAATTCTGCATAAACCCCTGATTTGACTACTCAGCGGAAATGGTGCCAACGTATACTAGCAGATTTCGTTCGCTTGCTGGTGTATCGAATTTCAATAAACTTTCGCATTCAGTCGTATTGCAAGTTTCGGCTCTATCTTAATTCCTCGAAGCTGGCTTCGCCGTGCAAACCATTTTTACAGATATGGTAGACAGGTGAACACAGAGAGAGAGAGAGGACTTTATTCGATGCCCGAGATGGGTTCTGAAGTGTAGACGAGTTGGACGGTCTCCCTACGTCAGCCGTCAGCCAGAATTCCTTGGATCCTCGCATAGGCTTCGGCCATCCGGACTGCTGTGAGTTGTGGCTCCGGTGTGGAGCTGAGCAGAACAGTCTCCCATTGTTCTAAAGCCTTAATTTTTTATAAGTGTATTCATATGGGACTTCATATTACAGTCAAACCCGATTATAACGAACCCGGATAGAGCGAATTATCCTATTTATAGAACAAAAATAAACGGTTACGGAAATACACGCGAAACATATTCTTTATGACGCACTTCACATCTGATATACGAACTCGGCGCGTGCATGGCCTCGGAGCGGCGATTGAGATGTTGATTGGCTGCGATGGATATGTTGAGCCTCCCATGGAGCGACGTGACTCCCGGCACTTTCCGTAACTGTTTCCGACGCGCCTGACTCATGATTAAACCCTCCCAGTCAGCGAGTCCGGGCCAAGATGGAGCATCGGCGAACTGTGAGAAGAGCTTGCCAACGTTCTCGATGTTGTGCTGAAAGGAGTGCCCTTCAAGGATTGCCTGAGTGTCGACGACGACGTTGCCTTCACTGTGAGCCCCTCGGACGCCGACGCCGTCACCGATGCCATGGCCGCTGGCGCTGCTAGGCACCGAAGAGGCGGAGGATGTCGCGAGTGAAAGCCGTCTGATGCTTAATGAAGCGCTTTCGGGAGTCAATGTGCTCTACCAATATTGCTTCGATATTGAAGGACACGGACTGCAACTGATGTCTCAGGTAGAGAATGCTATGCTACTAGTTGACGCCGGCAAAACGGAAGTGAAAACAAGAATCACCGCTTTTTGGGAAAGTAGGTAGTTACAGATGAAAGTAGCTTTATTGCTAGCAATAAATAGCATGGTAATGGCATACTTTATTGTGTTCGTTTTTGCATGCGGAGATGGCAGGAGGAGGATGGTGGGGTCCCGCTTATTGCGAACTCGTAACAAAACTCGTTACAGGCGGGTTCGGCTATTTCGAACTATGGATATATCGAACTAATCATGGCGCATATTGCAGTTCACTATAACCGGGTTTGACTGTATAGGCGGTCGTATTTCTTTGGAGCTCATAGCAGGACCCTAACATGTGCTCTAGGTCCGCTCCAATGGTGCACAAAGTGCAGAGGTTTGAGTAAAGGTCTGGATAGCAACGGTTAAGGGTAACAGGGCTTGGAAAAATGTTGGCAACCCGTCGCCACGTGACTTCCTCTTTCCTGGATATGGTGTGGTGGGCCGGTGGCATCTGGCTAACCTGCAGTGACTTATTATATCCCTGTATGTGACTAGCCTGTCTTTGAGTGATCTAATAATGCGTGCTTGTTATTGGCCTTCCTGTGCTGTCTGGTGTGGGGATGATGGTGGGTGTGGTGGCGTCCTACGTAACACAGCTCGGTTGGCAAGAGCTCGAGCGGTTGCGTGGGCTAGTTCACTCCCTTGTACACCGCAGCGGGCAGGAGTCCATATCAAAATAATTTTTCTTTGGTTGGGAGTCTTCTCTAACAGCGCGGCTGCTGTTTTATGAATGCGGTCGCTCAGGTAGAATTTATAGCAAGGCTATGACCATTTCCTCGTCCTGAGTGGGATTTTTGGCCAGTGTGGATGCTGACGGTATATTGTGACTCCCTCATTGCTGACGACTGCAATCGTCATGCCGTTGAGACAAGAGCCGCCGCCTTTTTTGTTGTATCTCGCAAAGCAGCGAATAATAAACTGTACTAAGCAGTTTTTTTTTCTTTTTGCATTTTTTTTTTCATAAATAAGGGTACCGAGGAGACAGCACGTGCTTTACCCTCTGCTTGGCTTCATGAGAAAAGAAGACATTCAGGAATGCTTTATAGTTGCATTTCGTTGCGACTTTGATCTGCCGTTCCCCCTTCCTTCCCTTCTACTTACAAACTCGGGTCCGAGGCTTCGGGCAATGGCAAAAAGGCTTCCTGTGTCTCCCTTTTTAATCTAACCGCGTGTCCATTATTATGTTCCTCCTGCAGGCGAATTTTATGTGGTATGGCGACTGCTTTCACGCCTTTTTTTTTTTCGTGTGAGAAATAAAAAAAAACTTGACTAGTATTTTTATTATTTATGTTATATTTATTTTACATTTATATATATATTATTAAGCTTTATATTTGTTGTCAAAATACCCCCCCCCCCCTTCCCCCCCGGACAAATATCTTGGGTGCGCTAATGTTGTCATTTTGTATATTGAGCCATTGTCATTTACTGATATTGCTTTCGCTGAACAACTGCCGACAAGGTATCGGTCGAGATATGGGTGACTAATGAGCTTTGAGTGCCTACATCATTTTCCCCTCATAGAACAGCCGCTCGGATGTATCAGCCCTTTCCGTTTGGTCCAGCGCTGATTGCATTCCCGCTTTTTCCACAATGCACCGCCAGCAAATGTATACGGTAGTCGCAGTGGTGGCACAGACGGTGTTCCAAGCCCTCGAACACGCAATTATGGGCTGGTTGGTTGGAGGTTACAGCCAGAAGCGATGAAAAGAAAATAGGGCACGTCGCCCTCACTCTCTCTCACACACCCCCACACAAAAGTGAGATGGAGCAAGCCATCCTACAAAAACCACACAAGGAGTTTGCTTGTTTCATTTCTTGTGCACTTCTCGTTTTGGGCGCAGAGTTCGCGCACGAGGACCCACAGTGAATAATTTCACCCCCCTCAGGAAACACCGGCTGAAGCCTTTACCGGTACGGCATTATTTCGCATATTCTACTGCAAACATAGCATGATCAGAGCACAATCGAGGCACCAGCGCAGCAAGTCAAACCTTGGCGCAGGCTGCATGCTTTACAGCCTCGTTCGCAACCTTTTGTCCCCATTCCCAACTAGCAGCTGGGAACTGGACCACAAACCAGTTGGTTGCAGTTCGGACCAACTGGTGCCAACTTATTCCCATTTCCGCCTGCAGGGCACCTGGCGACACGAACCGCAAGAAAACCGTTTCTGCAGCGGATGCAGGAGCTCGGATCGCTAGGCGTCAGCCATGGCTCAAACTGGTTTGGGAAGCTACAACTTGCGTCCTGAATGAGTTGCGTGTATAAGCCGGTCGCACCAACTGTTTAGCCTCGAACAACTCCGCAAAGAGCTTGGTTCTTCGAAAACGGAAGCAAACTTTTTACGAAGGCTCAAGTTAACCGCGTTCTTTGTTGTGAGCTAGCACTAAAGGCACGTGCGCCGGAAGAACAAATGTGCGCCTTCTGAGCACCGCGGCGGCTTGGTGCTGCGCGTTATCAGCGATGCATTAGAGGCTGATTCATGGGGCAATCAGTCTGCATTCAGGGAGACTCGTCTGATCAAGTTTCTTTGGGACTTGCTAATTCATGATCCACGGGCTCAAAAAGCATCGCGCGTCAATACGAGAAGTTTTACAAATCCACCTGAATGTTCCTAACGGCCCAGTTTGTTTGTTTTAGAAATTAGCTTATCTTTACTGAAATAAAAAATAAACAAATGCATTTTAGTTTTCATTAGATGGCGCTAGCGGTCTTCCATGCGGGTTTTATTATTTTTATTTCAGTAAAGGAGTGCCACTAGGCCATTGTGCGGTCATGTATGTACTTTTAAAGCTTATCGCATTCGTGCACGATGGTTTTTAAGACCGTAGGTCACTCAGTGGTAAGTCCCATCGGAATGTTAACAGGCGAGTCTCAAATACGCAACAGCATCTCATTTTATTCTGAACAGGAGAAATAGAAAACGCTATGTAGACTAAAGGTTCGGGTGTTAAAGGCACAACCAGAAAAACGACAAGAAAATGTACACCACTGAGCACTACAACAACGAAACGAGCTCGCCTAACAAACAATACGAAGAAAATACCTGAGAGGGTCGGCCATCGCCATTTGACGTTGTGCCGGCGCAGGTGCAGCCAGCCAACAGTATACGATCAACGGGCGACACAACCTTGCAAGTACACGCTCATGCATCTCCCTTTTACACCGTATATACAGCAGCAGCTGTGGCGTGGATTTAGGACAACAGATGATCTACAACTGCGCTCGCAACATACATATCACAGTGGTAAGAGATGCGCGGGAGGAGATGATACCCCGAATTCAGCAGATGCGCATGACCAGAGAACAGGCAGGATGAGATGGTGCGCAGTGCGCACTGTGCTCCCGGGATCTTTCTGGATCTGCCAAGCGAACAACGAGGGTCCGCGGCCAGCTGGATCAGAGCTGGCAACTGGCGGAGGAGAAATTCAAGTTGGAGGGCGGAGGAGGGACCGGTGGCGGGGTCTCCGGAATGTGGATGCCCTCGGTCTCCAGCAGCCTCAGCCGGACCTCCATGTCCAGCAGAATGCCCATGTCCCCACGCGCCTCGATGCTGCTGGCCGCGTTCCCCAGCAGCACGTCGAGGCCGTCGACCCAGCGGTTGCGCACCTTGGCGCTGGGGGCCACCAGGTTGAGCGGCGGCCCGTCGTTGCACACCACGATGGAGAAGGCCAGGTCCACGACGGCCCTGGACGCCTTGCGGGCCTGCGGGCACGACGCGCCCGTGTTGACCATCTCGATGTCCGACACCGCGATCGACTCGGGCAGCTCCTCGATGTCGGCCTCCTCGCACGTGGCGCTGCAGTCGCCGTAGTGGATGGCCTTCAGGTTGCGCGACAGCTTGACGAACACGTGGCGGTCCTTGATGCGGTTCCCCTTGGCACTGTACTTGGGGAACCTGGCACCCCTGCAGAGCACGTTGATGCGGTTCTGGTTGACGAGTTCGATGATCTCGGCCCTGAATGAATCCCGCAGCTGGTTGACCGCTCGCGACTGCCTCTCGGACGCCTTGCGCTCGTCGTTCTCCCGCTGCAGCTGCTTGACGATCTCGGAGTAGGGCAGGGACGACAGCGTCGTGCGGAACCCGTTCACGTCGGAGCAGTGCGGATTGAGCTGCAGCGCGCGCTTGATTTGCTCGCGCACGATGGCGAAAACCTTGCGGACGCCCGCCGCGTTAGCCCTCATCTCGCGCCAAGTCTTGAACACGAGCAGCATGCACACGCTGAACACTTCCTCCAGAAAGTGGTCGTGCGAGAAGAACATCAGCAGAAACGTGCCTTCCTCCGCCGGCGGCTCGCCCACGTTGAATACGCGGCACAGAAGCTCCGACAGCAGTACGCTGCTCTCGGCGAGCGGACAGATGTGCTCGGGGGAGCTGCACAGGTTTTCCTGAACTGCGGTGGCGAAGCTCAGGTTGTACTTCTCGGCGAAGTACAGGAGGTTGTCGATGGCCAGCCTTCCCGCCGGCTGGGCGAAGTCCTTGAGCGGGGAGTCGGCCTTCTTGATTCCCATGGCGGCGTACTGGGCCGAGATGCGTCGCTTGCTGCTCAGACGCTTCAGCTTGACGTCGGAACACGCGGCCCCGTTGCCGAGATTTAGAAGGGCGTCGATTTTGGCGCCCAGAGCCAGGTCTTCGGTGTCCACCGAAGCTCTGCGAAGTCGCTCGTACAGGCTAAGCAGCTGGACTTGAAATACGTAGAGGGCACGCGCCAGCTCCGAGTCGACTTGACCGTAGTTGGTCAGCCTCGTCCACACGACGCTCTTGAGCTTCCAGTTGCTTATGGCGCTCTTCAGGGCGTCCCGGTGACCAGCGTTGCCCTGTGCGAAGAGGGCGTTGAGCAAGATGATGCAGTTCCTCATTACCCCCACCGAAGAGTCCTGCATGAGCGCGGCGTAGCGTTCCCAAGGCATGCCCGTGAAGACGGTCTCGTACAAGGACGCATTGCTCGCCACCGCGGACTCGAGCACGCCGAGGAACACTTCCACGGAGGCGGAACTCGTTTCGCCGCTACAGTTGGTCTCCTTGAGAATCCTGCTCAGGCATTTGGTCGACAGGAGCTCCCACGACACGAGGCCCTGGTCGACGAGGCTCTGCAGGCTGAGGAGCGCTCGGCACAGCGTGGTTCCCTTGTAGACGCCAGCTTCGATGCCGGTAACCAGGGTCCTGGGACCGTCCCGGGCGACGAAGTGACTCGCGTAGTCGGGGTCCGAGGCCAGAATGAGCAGCGCTCGAAGCGCCTCGGACTTCTCCTCGGGGGAGCCGCAGCCCAGCCTGCCCACGACCTCGTTCCTGGCCATGGGCATGCGCACCAGCTGCAGCACGTCGCCGTTCCGCATGTCCGACTTGTTGGCGTCGAAGACATACACGTCGCTGCTGTCGTACTTGACCGCGTAGCACTCGGGACTCACGATGCCCGCCCGGCCGCATATGTCCTCGACGATAGTGGACAGCGGCAGACCCAAGTCGAGGTCGAGCAGCTGATCGCCACGAGGGGTCTTGAGCCCGACCTTGACCCGCTTCGCGGTGACCCGGCCTTCGCTGGTAGCAGCCATGGTGACGGACCGCCAACTAGCACGCCGCTCCAGCGTTCGCGCTCATACTCGACGTAGCTCCGGGCGTCCTCGATACGGCGCGAACTTCGGCCGCCCTATCGAACCCCTTATCGGACTGCGCCTAGACGCTGCCGCAGCACCGGTAGCGTGGCGGGCTCTATCAACGCGATCCGGCAGTATCGGTTTCGGAAAGCCGCGGCGAAGGATTGAATCACCGGCGGCAGAGGAGCGTACAACAAGCGCGGTCACGTGCACCCCGGCAGTCATGGCTGGGCGCGTACACAGCTCACGCCGTACACAACGAGGAATTCCGGGACAGCTGCGGCAGCGCGCGGCGTCCGGTGCGTTCGCCCCGTTTCAGCTGTCACGTTGGCGCGCTTTTCTGCGCGCGGCGCACGATTTTGCCCTCGCCGCCGCCGCGACGCTGCAGGCGACGTCATTCACCTGGATCGCGCGCCTCGGGGACACCCGAGACGGGCAACCCGATCGCCCGCCGGCCGGGCGCCACACGCTTGCTTCAGCTCCAGCGGGCCAGCTCCCGAACTGAACACGCGCATTCCCGGGAAGAAACGCTTTTCGTAAACAGCTCGAGTGGTACAACGCGGTAGTTGACGTTCGCGGAAAAAAAAATCCACCGCAGAGGAATGGGTCGCGACAGACTTCTTGAGAACGGCTGTAGCTATCCCCTTCAGCACAGCCCACACTACTGTAGGCTTGGTATTAAGAGATTCAAATGCGCTTGGGCGAGGCCATTTCCCCCGAGACGCCAGAGGGGATTGGCCAAGGCTGGATTAAAATAACTTCCAATGTGCGGTCATCCTTCTAACCACGTGAAAGAGCTTCGCCAGTCATGCAGGCCTTTTGTTTGATGACCTGCAGTCAGGGGTTTCCCCAGGAATCGAATCATGTATGTAACGGGGGGGGGCAAGAGACTATTTCTTTTTTATTAACCACATGCTCATCCCCATGACGTACGTTTCTTTTTAGATTTCATTTCTTTATAAAATTTGCTTTAGGTTGTATCGCGTGTTTCCAAATTTGATTAGAGTTGTTTGTATTAAAAACATTCTCAGCTAATTGTTTCTTGCCTTCATGCTTCTTGCTTGACCAAACTGCCCAGACGTTTCATACAGGGAATGACATAAGTAAAATTTAGATTCAAGGGGGGGGGGGGGGGGGGGGGTTGAAATAACGGCCTGCAGTGTTGTGGCTTGCTTTTTTTAAGACCCGTTTCAAATCTAAACCCTGGCATATGTCCCAGAAATAGACCACGTTTGACGACTGCCCATGCCATTAATGCATGCAGCTGACAGTGCAAGCACACGCCACGGGAACCATACATAAAGTGACATATCACAGCTGCAGCTACCTGTCAAGACAATTACCCTACCCTCCCGACATTTTTGTCTTGAAGTGGGAACTGTGTAAAGTTATCTTTTCTGGTGCATTAAATAATTTAGTTAGAACAGAAATAATTTGTATTGCACTTGTATTTTACAGAACAACACAACTGCACTGTGCTCAAAGGAAGGGCACTGTCCACACAAATAAATATTGCACATATTAAGGCATCAGCTTATTTTAACAAGCAAACAATGGTATAGCAGGCAACGCCTGGGAGCTGAGAGACTACAATTGCGGAACCAATCAGGTTAAATGGGTAGTATCAATCATTGATTTCGCTATTGTTGCACAGACCAAAGAATAAGCAGAATGCAAGAGCAAAAATTACTGAAGCACTGAAATCAATGTCAGCAGTAAGCTCCCATCTCAGCTTCAGCAGCAACAGGTCGCAAAAGCAAAAGTTGCATAAAAAAACAGCCCGACAGCAAAATATGCAACCTTTTATTCACTCAAAACACGAACACAGGAAGAGAACGCATGAAATGTATTTCAGGAATGCTGTCCTTGCCTAGAAACAAAAAAAAATGTGATGGAGCACTGACCAGTCTGAATGGGCCGAAGTACCCTGCCTTCGGGGCCCCCACACACAAACAGAGAACGTTTGATTAGGCTAATGGTGATCACATCAAGTCAGCGCCTTGCAACAGCTGTTTCCCTCAGTGCCTGCTGAAGAAACGGGCAGCGAACAAAGTGCTTGGCATCAGGGATCCACGCCTCCCCGGTCAATGGTGATGAATCCTTCCTCCACTAGCGGCGCATAGACGAGCTCCAGCGACGAGGTCATCAGGTCAATTTCGACAGGCGACGAGCCCTCGATCTGCAGCAAGGGAAAAAGGAGAAACAACCTCATGAGCATAGGGTTTCATACCAATATACACTTGAGGGAAATCTGGCACTGCAGTCGCATGCTGTTGTGGGGGCCACCATAGCAGCGAGCTACGTTCCTTGCCTACTTGGACTTGGGTGCCGCGAAATTCGTGTCCCTCCTTGGCTGTTGTTTCGCCGCTCGCCTTTTTGGGGGCGAGCCAAGGCATACCAGCAGAGTGAAAGTGTTTTCGCCTCCATTGCTGCACACAGGTCGTCTGGCCTCGTGTTTCCGGGAGAGCGGAAGGAGGGGCTGCCACGGCCCATGGAAGCCTCACCCACTCGATTCTGGGAAGACGTGTGGCCCGAAGGACTGTGCGCTCGGTGCAGCACGGTCACCTCCTCCTTGGGCTTGTAACAGCCACTCCCGGTTTTCTTTGCCTTCAATGTACTCTATGCCGGTCTGTAGTCAGCTGTGACCCCAATGGGGTTTCAACCGAGATGTGTTGCACGCAGCAAACGTGCTATGACCCGCGAGTATATTTCCTGTCTAATACCAGTGTCACCCGTATACGAAAAATGCCATTAAGTGTTTATTTGAGGCCTTAAAATACCAAATGACATTTGGGTAGGCCGTGTTACACGCGAAAACGCAAAGGCATTCAATGTGTTAGGCAGGATGGTGGTAATGGCCAGAAAGAGAAATTTACTCATATTTCAGAAGTTGTTTAACGTAGAGAATGTCTGCAATGGTTCATCTTTAAAATTAATCCTGTACAAAACGCTCGTCCGTTCCAAATTAGGAAACGCATGCGCCACATGGGATCCTCACCAAACCACGCTCACCCTCGCTCTTGAATCGGTCCAAAACTGTGCCGCTCGTAACATATCATCCTATTCACACCTTAGGAGTGTCTCATCCATGAAAAATACGCTTAATCTGACCAGCCTTTCTCACCGTCGCAAATGCTCTCGTTTGTTCCACAAAATTTATCGTCACAACCCAACCTTAAAGGATCCACAGACACGTCCCCCATTACGTTTCAGTTCGAATTGACCGTTTCAGCAAAATTGGTGTACCATATTGTCGTACTGATATATATAACGAATCATTTGTCCCAAAAACCAGCGTAGAATGGAACCACCTCCCTCCCACCATCGCTGCCATCGTTGATGCCACTCTCTTTAAAGGAGCCATGAAGAGAAAATACAACTTCGTTTAATTTGAAAGAACCAGGATACAGTATCTCACTCAGCTCCATTGCAGCCCCAAAAGATGTTTTTTTAACGAAAAAAAAAGCAAGAAGTATTTAATAACTTTCAAATTTTGCGCCACAGTGACGTGTTATGAGCGAGATTGACGTCATACGGGCCAACAATAAAACATAATTTTCAGTCCGTTAACTGCACGTTAGCATTCAAGTGATGCGGTAAAATGGAACTAGAGACCCCATTACAGACGTCCAGTCATGTGTCGTTGCGACAGGTCAGTTAGGGGGGCGCCAATTGCACAAACAAGGTTCCGTGACGTCATAGAAAAGTTGCGGGAAATTGGCTAGGGGGTCGCCACGGCTTCACACGTTTTCATTAATATCTTCGTTATTTTTTCGAAGATTGCGATGATATTGGTATCATTGTTATCGGGACTAAGCAGTCTTTCTAATAAACCCAACTTGTATTTTCTCTTCATGGCTCCTTTAAAGCAGCCATTCATAATACTCCTTGTTGAATCGCACTTTTGTGACTTGTTCTTGATTTCTGTTTGTGTGCTGTTTTTGTAAAACAACAGCACCTTGTGAGAACTGCAGAAGTCCGCCATCTTCCCTATCTCTCTCAGCTCGGCGTTTAGGCGAGAGGGGGAGGTCCCTCTCTCCCCGTGGCCCGCGCATTTTCCCCGCTGCGGGAAAATGACGGCGGGAGAATGACGGCTGCCGAACCCCTCACGCGACAGGTTTTGCCCGCAAGTTCCAGGCAGCCTGGTCTGGGGCCGACGACAAAGGATGCCAGCCATTTGGATGCCAGCCATCATCGGGAGCAGCCGCAAGTACGTCTCGCTCCTTTTTGGCCTTACTTTGTCCGCCCTCGCGCCTGTTTCTCCCGTCTTGGCTAAGGTGGTCTTGGCGGGGGAGAGCGACGCACCCGACATCCCTTATTGCAGCGGTTCCTTGCTGTTCGCTGCCGCTATGCCAAGTTGGCGATCCGTGGCGGTGTTCAGCAGAGCTAGCCTTGCGGCCGAATCTCGAGGATTGAGCTAGGCCGCCGTAAGAACCCTGGTCCCCACAACCTTATGTATGCATCTTATCACTCCTTTCTGTTATGCCCTATGGGCCTTGAAAGTATTTTCAATAAATAAATGGTTAAAAATGTTTTTTTGTGAAAGAAAACATTATGAGAAATAGTGTTTTCCAAAGTATGGTGCGAGCCGTTTCTAAAAGTGGCTTCAGCAGCTGCCATCGCCTGCCAGTGGTAGCCAAATCCGAAAAATTCAAAACGACGAATAACACGGCTTTATGCCTTTTTCTGTTGTTTTAACGAACTTCATCTTCTTCAGAACTTTGCCACGAAGAGGGCACAAAAAAATCGTCTTTTTTTGAAGTTCAGCTTTGTTTCCGTGTCAACACTCTGGTGCTGAAAGTTAATTGGTTTCATTAGGTGCTCATCACGTTCGAGAGTAGACAGATTTAAGGTGTTTGTGAAGGCAAATGAGTTGAGCAGAACTCCTTAAACCAAAAATGACATTAGAGCGAATGGCATTAGATTTTTGCGAGTAGCAGCAAATGAATGGCATTAAAACCTAAGAAATTAAGCATTTAATGTCATTTTTTGTGTACGTGTGGCATGGGTATGAGCTGTGAGAGTAAATGTGTTTCTTCATGTAACGGGCATCCCGTGTCACGACTCATTCCTCGCGCCAATGGCTGACTGGGCGTGGCCCCAGCGCCGGTTATCGAGTCCGGATCACATCTTCACATCCGCACGCAGAGAGGCAGCTGTTTGTCCCCCCTCCCATGGCTGCTGGCATAGTTCCTCATTAAGCTTCCCCCCATTCCATCGGCCACTAAACCAACCTCGAACTCGTGACACTTGGCTAGCCACACGGCTTCTTTTTGCTCTTGAAGCCAAAACCAACGAGTGCAACATTCTTTTCTTGTTCACTCAGCATGAACCTCATAAATAATCCTTGACAAATGAATCTTTTTGGAACTCCATTTTTATGATATTTTCACAGACTTAAATAATCTGTTACAATAAAAATGTTGCTTTTTATAAGGCTGCAGGCAACTTTCCAGCCTGTTCATGAGCCATGCCAAGGGAAAGTCGAACGTGCCTCCCCGGTACATGATGGAACGCTCGCCGACGCTCGGCTTGCCTAGACGGTGGCGCCTCCCTCTTCCCTCTAGTACATGTTGGTATGGAAGTCTGTGCTCACGAGGGCACTTACTGCGTTGGGTCGACATAACTACTAGAGCACTGCACGGGCCGGAATTTCTAGGCCCGGCCCGACCCGGCCCGGTAGAGACACGGCCCGGGCCCGGGCCCAGCCCGGGCCCGACAAGTTTTTAAAACGGGAGCCCGAGCCCGGCCCGAGCCCGACAAATTTTTAAAATGTGAGCCCGAGCCCGGCCCGAGCCCGACAAAAATTTCAAATATCAGCCCGAGCCCGACCCGAGTCCGGTAGAATTTAAATGAAATAAGTCCGTGCCCGCCAGACTTTCTAAGTATCAGCCCGAGTCCAAAAGGCTATAAACATGAGCCCGAAAACGTTTGCTGTTTTTAACCTAAAAGCGTAAGCAAAAGCGACTGCATAAAGCAATGAATGGGAAATACTGTGATCACAATAATATAATTAGGATTTTGTTAGTGTTGACTCAACAGACTAAGTTTACGTACATTTACTGCTGGAATATTTGACAGCATTTTGCTTTTACTATCTGTTGCTAAAGGAACTCGGATATTGCGCCACGGGTTCAATTCGGGTCCATACACGAACGCGCCTGAAATTTGAGCAGATGCATCGTGTCCGCTTTCATGACTTCATTTCTGTCTTTCCCTTCAGTGATGAAGGCAGCATTATTTTGTCTGCGTTTGTTTTCTTCTCTGCCTTGAATCATGGTTTTAAAACTTTTTATCGGAAACATTGGCTCTGCTTCAAAAATTGGTCCCCGAAACTATGCACGGTTGTGACTACCGCCCATACGAAAAAATGTGGGCGTCCGGCGTTCCTACTTTTGGCAAAAGAATGGGGATGTGCGGACCTTGAAGGCAGCAGCTGATGGCAACAAATCTTGTCTGCCTTGCCTCGGCATTTTTGGGTGACAGCTTGCTTTCCGAAGTGCAGGAACCGCTTCAGTAAGGTTTGGTTTCGTCCTCCACGGACCCATAGCATCCCGACGACGCTGCGGCCGCGCATGTGCGCTGTGACTGACCCATTTATTTTGTTCGATGACGACTTCGGGCCAGCCCACCACCACCGGGGGGGTTCCGGCAACCGTTCGAGACAAAGCGACGACGCGGGCCACACGACCCTTCGTGGAACTTCTGTGAGGCGGACCCCGGCGGAATCTTTACGACTCCCAGCCTCAGGGGATGTGTTTGTGCTGTTTTGTGACTGACTACTTCTCCCCGCGTCTCCTCTCTCGTGCCTATTCCACTAACCCCCATCCTGTACACAGCAGTGTATTCGACATGTGCACTCAAAATAAAGAGCTGTACTCCCATTCTTCAGTCTCCCGCTTCTTGTGGAGGCCCAGGCGCTTGGAATGCAGGGCCACTCGTCGTGGCCGAGGAGCCGCTTGCTACCACGGAGGTGGTAACAGTAGACAGTGCGAAGTCTATGTCGCCTTTGTTCTGTTTGTTTTACTTCAAAAAGCAGAAATAAAAGACAGTCATGTTGTATTGTGTGTCCGGTGCGCCCTTGTCTGGCCTGCTCTACCCGCCGCGGTGGCTCAGTGGCTAAGGCGTTGCGCTGCTGAGCACGAGGTCGCGGGTTCGATTCCCGGCCGCGGCAGCCGCTTTTCTGATGGAGGCGAAAAGCAAAAATGCCCGTGTGTACGAGATTTCGGCGCACGATAAAGATTCCCAGGTGGTCAAAATTAATCCTGAGCCCTCCACTACGGCGCGCCTCATCGCCTGCGTTGCGTCGGCGCGTTAAACCCTACAATCAATCAATCTGGCCTGCTCTCTCCCACTATGCTGATAAGGCCCAGACTGTTTGTTTTATAATTGATGTGAAGGCTTTCTGAGCGGAATCGTCTATTTATCATGTTTTTTAACGGCGCCATAGTGACATTGCACTTCGCTTTTTTTTCTTTTCACTTAACCTCAAATATCAATGGGAAAACGTCTTGCTATCAACAATTTAGAATTTGCTCGGGCCGGCTCAGGCCGGCAAGGCTCGAAACATTTTTCGTTCAAGCCCGAGCCCGGCCCGGGCCCGAGAAAATGTGTGCTACCCGGCCCGCGGGCCGGGCCCGGCTCGGATTTTCGGGCCAGCCTGGGCCCGTGCAGTGCACTAATAACTACACCAACACCGGCATTAAACGGCAGGAAGTGCACGACTAAGCTGCAGGACAACGAGTAGCACAAGCCAAACAGCGGCTCCGAAGGTTGGAGTGCTTAGGCTGACAGTGCAGAAACTCCACCATCCTGCTCCCGCTCAAGGAGTCACGCCCAGATGCCCCCTGAAGGCATAAACTTCGCTTTGGGCAGAAAAGCAGCAGCCCCACCCACAGAGCTAGACTGGCGTCTTCTACAGGAGTGGCGCTTTCTTGTGTACCAAGTGCCTGCTCAATACCATGGGCAAAGTAATTAGTAGAAATTTCGTTCTCCATTACTTGACTAAGCGCAATGTTATCGTGCAGCACTGCTTTTTTTTATGAAGACTGAGAGGTTGTGCTACAAGATCAATTGTGCAGGCAATAATGCGGGCTATTTGTTTGTTTTTCCCTGTGGGTACAACACTGGGGCACAGCCTGCTTGCAGGCACAAGGACTTACCTCGTTAAATGGAAGGGAGGGAGATGGTTTCCAATAAGGAAAAGATAGGGAAGTTAATGGCGCTTATATCTCGCAGTGTTCACAAATCATTTCCCTCCAAGCAGGGCTTTTAACGGGGCCATGCAGACAAAACACAAGTTTGGTTCATTCGAAGATTTCCTCATTAGAATCATACTGACACCACTTTTAACGCACACTTCACTCACTATAAAACACAAACTATTTCAAATAAAACCCACTTGAGCTTGCGTAGCACAAGTTGTGCGACTTCAGTTGCCACACTGACCTTGATCTCAGCCAGGAAGTCGGTGTTGTCCTTCTCAAAGAGGATCTGCGACAGCCTCAATGTGGCCTCCGATGGGTCCTTCTTGACCAGGACCCCGTAGAAGTGGCACTTGTGGGCTTGCACTGGGACAGCCCGCAGCTTTTCGGGCAGCACACGCAAACTGCAAAAACAAGGGTGGGGGCACCTTCTTGTACAACTGATGAAATTGGTGCTTTGGAGACAACAACCCCCCGCTTAATTCCAGTGCCAGCCGGTTCACCACATTCGTCGCATATGTTATTCGCATACACGGAACAGCGCACGCCTGGACAGGGGACTGGCCAAACCCTAATGGACCACTAACAATATAAATAGCATCCAGCAATTGGCAATTTCCTTCAATAATAATTTCAGCTGGTATTAAAATTTCCACCCCCCCCCTTCCCCCCTTCTCTGATGTCGTCCATTTTTTTTTTCATAAACGCATACAGAACTCAGAATAAAACTCGGCCATTGGTGATGAGCCCAGTGCAGTATGCATTAGGGCCACACAACCTTGCAACTACTATGGTCTCCATTACGACAAACATGCTACAAGAGGTGGCAGCAGGCTTGACTCTCCCGGAGCAGTTCAGGGAACAGGCATAATGCTGTTTTGAAGCAGCCCTGGAGCACCAAAGGCGAGTTTTGGAGCAATGCAAGACTGTTTGGGAGCAGACTTCTAGAGTGAAACATTTTTTATTTTGTTTCTTGTAAATACAAACAAAAATTCAAATGGCCAATTAACGTTTGTGTTATTACACCACCATCATGGACACAAGAAACCTGAGATGATAAGAGAGGCAAAATTGTCCCCTTTGCACAGAAGCTTAAAAGTTTACCTTTAATCTACATGTAAAAAAATACTAATAAAAATTGAAGGAAAATGAAACTACGAGGAAACCAGGGATAATTTGAACTAAACCAGACTACACGTCAGAAAAATTAAAAATAACACCTCATGTTCACAAAACACGAGAGAAAATATCCCAGAGTATAATCGGTTTATAACCAAGTAATGCACGACTGTACCTACGCAAAGAATACCGCGCAACTACGTCGTGTCGTATTTATCCAAATAATGAAGGTACCAGTGTTTATCAACATTTTGAGAGCTAATAGATTAACAGAAGCTCCTTTCTCACTTGTGCTAAGGCGGTAGCTTTTATCCCATTCTGTTCCACGTGGCAGAGTGGCATCTAAACTTTGGAACGGGAAGGGCACTTGCGATTAGACAATGGTGAGGGTCCGCTTGAACGGTAAAACAATTGGATATTTTGCTTTGGCAATAAGTGGGGAGATTGGAATGGCTGCTGGTGACAACACATTGATGACAGCACAGCATGGAGAAGCTGCATTCAGGGGCAAAGTCTACGCATTGCACGCACCCCAAAGTTTGCTCCCAGGTCCTACGAAACCACACCGACACTTGGATACCAAGAAATTGTGGCGAGTGAATGACAGTGTTAGTCCTTTAGGGAGTCCGCCGAAGTGCGCCACGTCGTGAATGACAGCTCCATGAATGAGTCTATCCTGCTCCCTGGGCAAAGCGCCGGGCATTGGACATCATCTCGATATTGCCTCACGTTTTGTGGCCCCGCCTGGGAGCAGTTTTGGCGCAAAACTGCCTTTTGAAGCAGGATGGCGCAGGAAAAGTGGATTGGCGCAGCATGGCGCAAATGAAACAGCACTGCCGCCTTTGGCCATGCAACTACAGTGGAACCCTGCTAATATGTCCCCCGGTCTTACGACGACCCGCTTCTTACGACAGATCACCGCGGTACCGGCGAACTTCCCACGGAAACAATGCATTAAAAACCCTGATTATACAACGCTGCAGTACCTGTGGTCCGCTTCATACGAAAGACCCTGGCGGGGATAAACCTGGGTTTTTCCCATTTACTACAACACTTCACCGCCTCATCCCGACTTCTTTACTCTTAACCCCCCATTGACGCTGCGTGATGTGCAAACATCCGCAGGCGGGCCAGACCAATTGCTGAACAGACGGGCGGGTGTTAAAGGGACACTGAAGTGATATGTAAACATTGCGGGATTACTAGCGCAATAGTAGTCCGGAGTCCCCAGGCCATGTTTTGACCACTCTGGCGCGTTTACGCGATTTTATTTAGTAGAAAAATTAATTCGAAAATGCTGTCCTCCTCTCTTTACGCTCGCCCATTTTCTGTGGCGTTTTCGTGTGACGTCGGGAGGAGCCGAGCTCGCAATTGGCTGCGCTACTGCACGGCTCCCCGGCCTTCAGACAGAGTCAGTCGGCCCAGCGTTTCGTCCGCCAGCCGCCGACGGGTCGTCGCAATTCGTTCGCTCAGTTGAAACCAAGCCAGGACACGTTTGTGAATGGAAGAATGTGCCTTTCTTTACTTTGTTTGTTTGTACACTGTATCTAGCTCCAAGTCAAGGTCGCTTCACACAAGCGCTGCACAGCACACAGGCAACGCTTCACTGACTGGTACGCCAGTATGAAAATATAAGGCCTCTTGAAGGCGGGATAAGAGTCAGCGAAGTCAATATAGGTACTAAGGAAATAAAATCAACTGATATTTTACCGTACAGTGTAAAACTAGGGTGTGGGAAGCACTTTTTTGCGCTGGGCGAACAAGGACAGCGGCCAGCAGCACGACTACGCATCTGCGAACGCTTTTCCGTCTAAGAAATGCAATTGCTAGACGTGAGATATTGTGGAAACTTGGGGGATCCTTACTGCACGAGCGCAAAACAACAAATAGCCACCTAAGCTGCTTGGAATGCTAAAACTAAATAAAAGTGTAAAGTGGTTACACATTATATATCTTATATTTCCAAGGTCGGCAGAGCTCCCCTGTGGCCGAGTCGTTTGGAGCGCTAGGTTTGTCATTCCAAGTATTTTGCAAGTCACAAGTTCGAATCCCCGCGGGTACGTGGTTTTTTTTTTTTTAAGTTAACTTTTTCGTTTTCCGCCGATGTTTTGTATACTGAGTTCACCTTTTTTTGGGCCACAACGTTTATTGCTCCATGAACTAGTTGACAGAACGCGTGCAGGCTGGCACTGGCGCGCTAGCGAGTTCTCGTTGGCGTGCTGTTGCCATAAGCACCGACTGCTTGCGGGCAGTGGGCACAGGCCAGAATCAACAGACCCTTGGCCTGGTGCGAACACGCTTTTTACGATACAGGCATGAGTGAGGCAAGCTCCAAATATGGGGGAAAAGCGCATGGCATTTGAGTGTCTGCGGGGACGCGGAGGGCGTTAATGCGCTGCGTAGGCCTTGGCTAGTGAATGCTACGATTCCAAGCCATCCTGAGAGGCTTATCTTATGCATTTTACAGCCGACAACATTGCAGAAGCGTGGTATGATGATTACTGAGATATTGAGAATGCCCATCCAACAACACCATCGGTTGTGTTTTACAGAACCGAAACCGAACCGAAACTTGTTTGATTGCTAACTTTGGGTATCGTCCAATCACGGTGCCCCCTCCTCCCAACGTCACAGCCTTAGTTGGTGCGGCCGCCGCAAACCACGCATGGTAGTTTTTATTCTTTCGCGCTTTGTAAAATAATTAGCGATTTGTCAACCGGATAAACGATGAAAAGTGGGCTAATTTGAGCCAGTCTACGCAGTGCAAGCAAAAACGAGAGCTTGACAAATTCACTTCAGTGTCCCTTTAAAGGAGCCACGAAGAGAAAATGCAACTTCGTGTAATTTGAAAGAACTAGGATTCAGTATCTCACTCAGCTCCATTACAGCCCCAAAAGATGTTTTTTTAACGAAAAAAAAAAAAAAAAGCAAGAAGTATTTAAAAACTTTCAAATTTTGCGCCAGAATGACGTCATACGAGCCAACAATAAAACATAATTTTCAGCGCGTTAACTGCACGTTAGCACTCAAGTGATGCGGTAAAATGGAACTAGAGGCCCCATTACACACGTCCAGTCATGTGTCGTCGCGACAGGTCAGTTAGGTGGCCGCCAATCGCACAAACAAGGTTCCGTGACGTCATAGAAAAGTTGAGGGAAATTGGCTAGGGGGTCGCGATTGCTTCACACGTTTTCTTTAATATCTCCGTTATTTGTTAGAAGATTTCGATGATATTAGTATCACTGTTATCGGGACTAAGCAGACTTTCTAATAAACCCAACTTGTATTTTGTCTTCATAGCTCCTTTAACCTTTGACTGCCCCAGGTGGCGGCAGAACACCAACGCACCAACCGTGAGAAGTCAAAGTCCAGGTGGCTGGCGGAACGCGAATTTGAAGCTTTCGTCGAGTGGACAAACGCGAAAACACATACGATGCAACCCCACGGCGATGGCCGAACACCCGCTCTCCTCACCCGCTAAATCGACGTTTCTCCCTTTCACGGCGTTCTCTCTCCCCTCTCTCTGCTCTTTGCTCATCAGTGTCTTTCAAAGCTGCATCATCGATCCGCTCCTTTCTTAGCCGCCTTTTCTCTATCACTGCCTTTTACTCTCGTCCGTTTTGCTTGGCCTTGGCAGTTTCACGCTCTCGCCATTACCCTTCTCAATTTTCTCAACCACATCGACCTTGCCGCGCGCGTGCGAGGCACAGGGCTGGCGGGCTAGCACAGATGCTATGGAGGGGAGGGTGGCCCAAAATAGCCGCTTTATTTTTAGAAACTTCAGATTTCAGTAAGGGGTTTGCAAATTGAGCGAGAATGTACTGGATATACACTCAAACCTCGTTATAACGAGGTTGAAAGGGACTCGTTAGTACTTCGTTATACCCATTATTTCGTTATATCAATTATAACAGTTTACCGCAGTGTATGCCCAGTTAGGTGCACAACGATAAGCATGCAAAGAAGGAAACCGCATTGCGGCCTTTTGTACCGTTCCGTGACCACGCATGCGACGGAAATCAAGCAGAACAGAAATATTTTGCTTTCTCAGTGCACACACTTCTTATTTTATTGTCCCCTAGACATAGCTGGTAAAAAGCATGCGATGCTCCTTCGTTTCAGACATCGCAAGTAAAAGACTTCCTTTTCAGCAGTGGCCACCGCGCTGATGCCGCTTTTGCCGTTGCTATGGGCACCGAAGAAATGACATAGGAAGTCAACCATATCGAGTTCCTAGACGACGTTGGCACGTTGAATGTGTGTGCATGGGAGACCATGGCGTCTTCATCATCACTTGCGCAGCTTTGTCCGGTGACATCAGCGACAATAGCATCATCGCTTGGCAGTGAGGTCGGCGTGGAAATTTTAAAACAGCCACGGTGAACGAGTGCCGAACTCCACAAAATACTTCACGCACAGTGGTCGGGGCTTTTTTTTTGCTGGAGGGATATTAATATTAGTTCATTATATCCATTTACAGGTCAATTTTACTTTGTTACAACGAGGTTTCAAATGCATGGTTCTCTATGAAGACTTCAAGGGGAATTTCATTGACTTCGTTAGATTCATTATTTCGTTATGTCCTGTCCCGTTACGTTATAACGAGCTTTGAATGAAGTCGTTTAAATAAGTTCCTAGCCCACCTGTCACACGAGACTGTCTACTAGGCCTGCATTTACCCTACCCTGGTCATACGACACCCCAGTCATAACGACGCTTTTGCGCGGACCCTTGAAAGTCGTCTTACTTTGTCATACAGGATCCACCCACACATTACTGCATGTAGCACGCACGCACAATTGCACACACTGCAGGCACAAAACTTTGGTGGGAAGGTGGGCAGCTCAGCAATGCCATCACTTGCGCAAGAAAAAAAGGAGAAGAGAAAAGGAAAGCCACGAAGAAGCCAGGTGAAGCCGTACCTGGACTTGGCCAGGTTCTCGCTGTTGCCGTAGTCCACGTAGAAGACGGTCACCTTCTTCTTGCTCTTGTGCTCAGTTATCAGGCCCCGGTACCAGAGCTGGTCGTAGCTGTACTTGCCAATGCACGGGGTGCCTGCAGCCAGGGGGAACGGCACCACTGGTCACCCCGCCTCAGAAGGCCCACTTCTGCACGCACACGCATTGTACATCGCAGAGTGAGAGAAACAGCAGGCTGCTCAGCGAGCCACAGAATTTCTTCTACCGCTCAGCTGCGTTGTAATCTTTCCATGGCTGGATTGAATCTGCACCAATACAGGTACACAAGCAGACGAAAAACTTCTGGCAGTGAAGCGGTATTGCTCCATGCAAATGAATAAAAAAAATGGAAGGGGGGGGGGGGGGGGGGGGGGAATGAACTACTGAGTGATGTGATTGGGTTGAATCATTTTGGAGCAACTTTCGAAACAGCCAGAACGAGCATTAAGATATGAGAAATATTGCTAGAAGGGGAGCAAAACAACCGAGAGGAGCCCCAAAAGCAGCATCCTGGGCACACAGAAATTTTTAAGCAAGTAAAATGCCTTGGGTGCAGATGAGTTTCTGTCACACAAGTGTCTTTTAGGAGTGACTATGAAATGACTCAAGACAAGCACCGAAAGGGTTCGTACGAGTGCGTACATGCATTCACTGCATGAGCCAACAGATCATGAAAGAATTTGAACTTTTATTTAAAAAATGACTATCGGGGTAGCATTCCAATTGGTAGGCTACAGAACAATTCATAAAACCATAATGAACAGAACACAGTGACATGCGACAGAATGTACTTTCGAAGCGCTCGAGACTGCCAGCTGGCTCAGACAGAGATGTTTAGGCTTACTACCCCGGCAAATATTGCATGGGCGCTTTCACTAGCGGCGCGGATGATGGTATATAGTACCGTTTTCGCCCCGATTATAAGCTCCTTTAACGCACAAGCAACTTCGTGTGTGCCTTGAGCAGCATTTTGGAGAGCTGTTAGATGCAGTCGCTCGAGATCCCTACACCACTTCGCAGCCGATGCCGCCACCATGTTGCCGCCACCGGCCGTGCCGCGTGCAGCATGCGGGTGTTCGCGGCAGCATCAGTGCGCGCGTTTTTGCGAGCAGAAAACACTCCAAGATTTCCTGAGCCCGCCACATCGAGAAAGCCCGGCAAAACGAAGCTTCGGCGCACGATTGGCGCAGATTGCTTGAAATCAGAGTCCCTGCAGCAGGATTTACCTCTCGGCGCAGTTAGGCGCAATTGGTGCAGCTATCACATCACTGACTGCCCCACTTGCCTTCTACATGGAACAGAAGTGCAATGCGCGGGTAAACAGCAGATTCTGCCACCTTGTGCTGGCCGTCACGTGAAAACAAGGGCAACGCACAGGGAGAAACAACACAGTGAAGCAATGGTGCCAACGTATGCTGCATGCAGGAAAGGAAGAAGGAACGTCCAGAAGCCGCTCCCCCTGGCTGCATGCAGGAGCAGTGCGAGCAGTGCAGGAGCAGTTTGCAAGCTGATCCCGCCGCCGCATGGGAAATCCCAATGCAAGGCCAGCTTTCCACTGCCTTAAAAGTCAGACCTACCTTGCGTGAACTCTGCTTCTGCTCCCTGCGACCACACTTTTTTCAATGCATGCTCTCAGAGCAACTTCACGGCGTTCAGAAAGTGTTCGATACAAACGGGTTCAACGCAGTTGGGTCGACCCCTGGCGGTGGCCACTCACCTACAGCGGCGTCCTGCAGGGGCGGGCACTGGTTGGCCACCTCTTGCAGCTCCTCGGTCATGGCGAAGAACTCGTCCAGGCGCCTGTTGGCAGCCTCCTCCTCCTGGGTGGAAGGCTCGGCATACTTGCAACGCTGCACAAAGGCCACGTCGGCTGTCTCCAGGTTGGTCACCAGCACGGGAAACACGCCCCGCTCGGGCAGGGGCACCTCCCGGTATGGGTCCGGGACCACGCCCGCTTGCTCCCGGGGCTCCTGGCGGCGAGGGCAGTGCAGTATGGTTTTTTTTATCGCCACACACAGTGCAATGTCCGCACGGATGCACTGTCGGGAGCAAAAGTCTGGATTCCACGTAGGTAGCCACCACGAGGAATAGCTGTGCCAGCACTCTTACAAAGGCCAACAGCACTAAAATCTTCGACTTCTCCAAAACCCTAATCCCACAAAACGTGCCTAAAAGGGCTGCAACATACAAAATATGACCGCTGAAATGTGCTCATGAATGGCGCAAACGAACAGCAAAAATCAGTGATTTTGAAAGTGAAATTGAGAAAAGCACACCCATTACAGCCCGGTCAAAGTGATGGTGCAGCCAGTGTGCGAGTGGCTGTCTGGCCAGAGAAAACCTGTGTGCAAGCTTTTCGCACACGCGGGAGCCATAGAAGAATCCCACCCAGCAGTTCTCTTGGCTGGCTGGCAGACCAAACACCTGGCTGGCCGGAGTGTCCCTCCCATTTCATGGCTGTTGGTGCAATCTGCTGGCAGTTGCAGCATTGTGTGCTACGAAGCTATTTTACACAGTTTTACCTTAGGGGGCTACCAGTCATGTGCCAGTTGGTCTCATGGCCCATACTGTACATTCAAAGTAAATTTGGCCGAGGTGAAATTTCAGCGCACTTGGCCTTTAAAAAAGAGCCTGCTGCAGAGACACTGGCTGTGACACTATGTTCTGGCACAAGTCGATGTGCTCTTGGTAAACATAAAAATCAAATGGTGCCGCTTTGGCTCTCATATGACACGCATTTTTGAAGCCATTCCAGTGAGCGGAAGAATTTGTGGTCACTGCAGCACAAGTTGCTATCTGCGGGCGCATTAACGTTCGGCCATCTTTTCATTTTTTTGCTTTTTCTGGCACGAACTCACCGAGGCGCATAAAGCCAGCCAAATGGAGCAACTCAAGCTTACCCCGACCAGCCGCGCTACCTTGTACTGCCTCGGTTACGAGCCAGGCGTGGGAGCTCAAAACCAAAAACGACGCATCCCCCATGCCTTGAGGGAATACATCATGGTTGAAAACGTCCCACGCAATATGCACCCGGTTCACCACAAGGGGCGAAGGGAAGCCAGGATCAAGGCCTTGCGAAAAGCCTACAGCAAGGACAGCTCAACAAGATACGTTGACGCTGCGAGGTACCCGGCACGAACCAAGTGGGCGTACCGTTTTATACGATTGTAAGTCGACTCGAATGTAGGTCGACCCCCAAAAATTGCATCTTTCAAAAAAAAAAAAAAAAAAAAAAAAAAAGAGGAGGCGAGTGCTGCCTAGAAAATTGTATCACAAAGAGAACATAAGCACCCCGAATAACCATGCGCTGTGGGTTGAGCGGGAAGAACACATTTGCTGCGAGATGACAGCCATCGAAGCAACCGGCAGCGGCCACTGCCGCGCGATACCAAAACAAACAACATGGCAGCTGACGGAAGCAGCAGTGCGCACGATTTACTTCTGAGCGACTAACCTCCCACCACTGCGTTCGGAAGTGTACTGAACAACGTGATACGATTTGGGCTACGTTAGCGCGGCGCATTGAATCAAGGGATTCACTAATACTCATTTTGTTTGTTAGAGACGAATAAAACGCTTCTTGACGCGTTTTTGCACGCGATTCGTGCGCATAGGCGTTGCGCGGGCGACATTTTCACGTCCGCGTCGATGATTCCGCATGCGGCAGCTTCTACTGATTTTAAGTTCTACCACGGGGCAGCGGGAAGAGCCTGACGACTTGCCCCAATGCCGGCTGGAGCGGCCGGAGATGTTTAGGCTTATCACGGTGGCGGATATTTGATTGGCGCTTTCCCTCGCGGCGCGGATAATGCTTTATATTGTCGTTTTCGACCACATTATCAGATCCCTTACTGCACAAACGTCTTCATTTGTGCCTTCAGTGATATCTTACGGAGCGGTTAGAAGTGGTCGCTGGAGCTACGCGCACCTCTTCGCGGCTGGTGACGCCGCCATGTTGCCACCGCCGTCGTAGCTCACAGCATGCGCGTGGTATTTGCGGCAGCATCAGCGTGGCGCATTTTCGCGAGCAGAAAACGCCTCATGCGGGGAACGAGGGTGCAAAGCTGTCCCCACCTCGTAACACCCCTGATTTCTCGTTTCTCTTGCCGTTACTAGCGGTAGACAGTTCGATTTCGATTCTAAGTCGACCCCCCGACATTGGATTGTCAAATTTGAAAGAAAGGGTCGACCTACAATCGTGTAAATACGGTACGCGGTTAGTGTGACAAGCAGTAAAGGAGCTGAGTTGTGCTCAGCAACGGTCAACACAAATGACACCGACTCTGCGGAAGAGACAGCTGTCGTGCTTGCCACCACCACAGTACCAGATACCCAAGGCCGGGTGACCGTCATCACCGACTCGCAAGCGGCCTGCCGTAATTTTCAAAAGGGCCGTATCTCAGCGATGGCACTTGATGTACTACATAAGGCTTCAAAAGCACGGAAAACTCCACTGGACATTTATGTCATTTGGACACCAGGTCACGAGTCCTTAGAAGGTAATGAAGCGGCAGATACCGCAGCCCGAGGCCACTCACACCGGGCTTCAACCCTCATAGGCACTCACCACTCTGCCGACAACCACCCGTCCATCCCCAAGCGCAGCAGAGACATATTAGAGCACTACAGGCTATCAAGAAGACGATACCCGCCACCCCACCCGAAGCTAACCAAAGAAGAAGCCACACAATTCCGGAGACTGCAGACAAATTCATTTCCGCACGCCACACAGCTGTCCAAAATACACCCCACACTCTTCAGCTATGACTGCAGCTTCTGCTCTGGGACGCCCAACACCCGTAACACATGGTGTGGGGATGTAAAGGCGTCACCGAACTACCTGAAGTCATCGCACCGACACAGGAGCAGTGGGAGGTCCTGCTGAGTAGCGATGTCCTGGAAAACCAGCGTGGACTGGTGACCAGGGCCATTCGAGCTGCAGCTGGCCATGGCATCCCGGACTAGGGACGCCACCCACCATGGATGACCGACAACCATCCCGTGCTCCTTTCTTCCCGTTCAATGGGAGCAATAAACGTTTTCTCCTCCTCCTCCTTATTATTGCTGCCCTTCACAAATAGTAGCAATCTGTGACTCAAGCACCGCTGAACCCAGCGATAGGGCCAAGGAGGCACAAAAAACACGTGGAACTGCCCATTTCCACCAGAAACAGAATTGTACTTTCATTCTCCCCTTACGACAAGCTTGAAGTTCTCACCATCAAATCGTCCTCACTCTCTCACCTTGCACGCTTTCTTACATGCGCCCATGGCACACGGCTGTTGGTGTGCGTGTGGACGAAATATGCAATTTGTTTTGTTGTTTTAAAAATTAGGGATGTACATTAGGCATTCACAAATCACGCAAGGATGCAAGTTACACGGTGATTATGGCAGTTAAGGGGGGACACTGGTCTTAAAACGATTTCTTTTAATTTTCAAGCAACCTTAGTGAAACTTGTCAGTCTTGCTGCTTTTCTCCCACTGATTTCAGATATGCCATTATTTTCTCAGTAGGTCAATTAGTTCCCAAGATAATTAGCACTAATTAGCCATTTTTAGTCAAGCAATAGACAAAACAGTGTTGGTCATAAAACTGTAATCTTTATATTTTCCAATACTATGAACCCTGGTGAGTGCAATAATCGAAGCAGTTTTTTGATGCATCGCTTGGAACTAATTTTACAGCTCGTTAAACTTTGGTGTTTGAAATGGGCACTCAAAATGGCTCCTTGCCACTGGTGCTACCAAAGTTTAATGAGCTGTAAAATTAGTTCCAAGCGATGCATCAAAAAACTGCTTCGATTATTGCACTCACCAGGGTTCATAGTATTGGAAAATATAAAGATTACAGTTTTATGACCAACACTGTTTTGTCTATTGCTTGACTAAAAATGGCTAATTAGTGCTAATTATCTTGGGAACTAATTGACCTACTGAGAAAATAATGGCATATCTGAAATCAGTGGGAGAAAAGCAGCAAGACTGACAAGTTCTACAAAGTTCACTAGAAAATTAAAAGAGGCTGTTTTAAGACCAGTGTCCCCCCTTAAACAAGTTCCTAGCCCACCCGTAGAGCAAGATTCCAATGGGAATTCCCGAGAAGGCCACGCAATTGGGCTTCCACTGCATTTCGCCAACACTCACTTCCCGGTGGTTCTCCTGCTGCTGTTGCTGCACTGGTGGTGCCTCAGGAAGCCTGTAGGCCAGGCCCATCTCAAGCAAAACGTCGTGCACTGCCACGCCGTCCGGCAAGAAGAGGTGCACTTGTGCTCGCGTGGTCTCAGTCGGTGGCTCCTGGAACAGCAAGACAACGCTCGGATGGCTGGAGGAGTGGCCAGGTCCGCAACCAAGGGCCCCACAGTGCTATGTAGTCAGGGCACCAATCGCCGAGACTAAGTTCTGTGCCCCAAAAGTGCCCTAAGGCATGCTCTTCTTGCTTGTAGGGACTACGTAGGTCCCCGTGGCTTCCGTATGGCGACGCTAGAATTAGCCGCCTGGTGTCACCAACAAGGAAGCCACGAGTACATGCACCCCCGTGCACGTGTAGCGCGCACTCCCCCTTCGGCGATCGCGGCGTGCGGAATGCCGGCCCCCTAGCAGCTGGCTCCTTCACCGGCACCCTCCTCCCCCTCTGGAGACCCTCCTCTCCCAACCGAGGTGCCGTCGGAATGTGGAGCTGCTCTGCTTAGGTCTTTTCGGTGGAGGCCCGGAACCGCGTGGGTCAGACGAGGGAACGGGTGTTCCTCGACCCCCAAGATGAGGCGAGTCCCCCACTAGGGGACGGGCCGAGTCATCGGCCACGGATGGCCTATCGAGCTCGTGGAGACTTCATCTCCAGCCCAAGCTCGGGACAGCCGGTCCTGTGCATATTCCATATTTTGACCGAGCAATAAGGAGTGGTTTGACAACATATACCTCTAGAACTTACATATGCAACAAGTTCATGACAACTCGAGAGTGTGTGATAGAGAGCGGCACTTTTTTTTTTTTTTTTTACAGATGTGCAACAATGGACCCTGTAACTCCGACAAAGCAAGTAAATTTTAAAAAATCACTGTTTAACCAACCAACCCCAAACAGAACAAAGGAGGGGTGGGAGTGGCCATCTTCAGCATTCAGTGCCTCAAGCTCAGGCTGAGAGATATTTGCACAGCAACTAGTAGATTATATAATACATATTGTTGGGAACATGTCTTGTTTATCTTTTGCTATCAGTGCCTGGCCACACCTGGCCATCTTATCCTTTTTGAGCTGAGCACAGGTTTGCACTTTTTGTGCCGGACGGCAAGCTTGAGAGAGAGAGACAGTTTCAGCTTGCCAAAACTAGCCTAGACTTTCCTTTCATCGACCATGTTTTCAGCCTAATTTGATGGTTCCGGAAATAGTTGGCAGTCAGCGCGACCACGAGCGGCGCTGTAAAGCGCTTCTCTGGGGCATCGGCTACTTGCACAGACTGGCTCTCGCTACAGTCTGCACACAAGTGTCCCATGCTTTGCACTTGCTTCACGATGACATGGTCTTGCGAGTGTTTAAGAAGTCCTGCACAAGCAATTCCCTGGATTGCACCGAGGACTTGCTGTGTGGGCGACAGCCAGCCAGAAGCAGTCGTCCGACGATATTTCAGACAGCCTTAACGAGTCATCTGAGATGAAACAAGTTAGAGTCCGATGTGCACCTAATTATTATATATATATATATAGAAATAAGAATTGGCAGTCAAGACAACCTCGGAAAGCAAAGGGGAGGATGTAGTACGTCAAGATAAAGAATTTGGAAAATAAGAAAGTGGAGAAAAAATGCCCGCCAGGTGGGATCCGAACCCACGACCTCCAGAATACCGGTCTGGTGCGATAACCACTACGCTACCGGCGGGGCTACCTTAGCCTCCACTTTCTGGGGTATTTATGTTCACGTGTTTTTTTTTTTTGTTTCCTGCGTTTGGGGGTCGTGGGTTCGGATCCCACCTGGCGGGCATTTTTTCTCCACTTTCTTATTTTCCAAATTCTTTATCTTGACGTACTACATCCTCCCCTTTGCTTTCCGAGGTTGTCTTGACTGCCAATTCTTATTTCTGTCTTATTTCAACGAGCCCCTCATTTCCTATTCTGATTATATATATATATATATATATATATATATATATATATATATATATATATATATATATATATATATATATATTTTTTTTTTTTTTTTTGCATTTTTCGGCTACAAGGTAAGGGGCTCGACCTATATTCCGGATCGACCGATATTCCGCATTATATGGTAGTTTTGGTTCCGAATAGCCTACTGTTTGTATAGGCACCTGCTGGATTTATACCAGTCTTCTAACCAGTATGGAAGTTTATTGAGCGAAGTGTTAGCAATTGAGATACCAATAACGTGGTTGGTACAAGCTCGGAGGCTGTGCTCATCATATACAGGGCACGGCGCCATAATCGCTTCATCCCGAAAGCAAACGTGGTTTCTACCTCGTATGATATTTGTAGGTGTAAACCAAATCAGAGACTGAGGAACAACACAGCCATTTCTCATTACTGCTCTTCTGTCATAAAAGGTCAGTACGGAGATAAGCGTCTGTTTCCATCACCTTTGCAGGTGTGTCAACATAACATGCTTCCTCAGCGTGGTCGTTTTTATTTTATTTTAAAGCGATCTTATTCGACACACACCCAAACGCACACGCTCATGCACACCGCTCTACGTATCGCGTATAGTAATTATTCCGAACGCTCTTTCGCAATACCGTATTTACTCGCGTAATCCTCGCACCCCTAATGTGAGCCACCAAAACTTGTATTTTTTGGTTCCTCGCATAATCCTCGCACCCCCAACTTTGCAGCGGCGAAAGTTGCCTGCCCACGAAACCCACATATGGTGCACGCGATCAAGGCGCTCTCCAACGCGTGCCCTCCCCCGCCGCCTCTCCGTTCGGCGGAGAGCGCTGTGTATCCAAGGCCATCCAGGTGCCCTAACAACCTGCATGGCTACTCCTTAACAGGCGCCCTAACACGCTACTCGCACTGTCCTTGAGCCGGTTTCGCGTGCGCGCAACTAGACGGTGTTCGCGCAGCCCGCTGTCGTGTCGTCGTGTCGCCGTCGTGGTCCCGTTGTTGAGCGGCAGCAGTCAGTGAGTCACTCGCGTCAGTGGTGGATAGCTCGCTGCCATTTTGAGAACTTTTTGATCTCGTGGTTTTGTGCTTGGTGCCGCTTCGCCATGGGGAAGAACGTCAGCTACACTGCCGCTTTCAAATTGAAAGCGATAGAGTACGCGATCCAACACGGCAAGCGTGCCGCAGGCAGGCACTTCGGTGTCACTGACTTCAACGTGCATTACTGGAGTAGGGCACACACATGACGACGACGAGATAGGGCCCGCACCAGAAAGCAAAGGCGGCAATTTCATGATCGCTGATCGACGAGAGACTGTTTACGTTGTAAATAATAAAATAAAAAGATATAGCTACTGTTGGCAACACTGAGCTTACATATACAAAAAACGACCGCTACATTTAGCGGGGTTGGCAGAAGGCAAATTGGCAACACTGTGCACCGGATTTTTTTCCCCCGCATAATTCTCGCACCCCTAACTTTGCATTGACTTTTCCGAAAAAAAAAAAAAGTGCGAGGATTATGCGAGTAAATACGGTACTTTTTTTTTTCTGCCCTTACTTGGCTCACAGTAAGACATGTGAAACCTTCCATTGACCGTTTCGGGGCATTCTTGCAAGCGGCGTCGTGTCAAACGCGGTGTTGCTTGCAAAAGCACCCCAGAGCAGCCCGAAACTGCCAAATGAAGATTTCAACAGCAACGGTGTGCGTGCCAGCGGTGACTCAGCGGGTGTTATTCAGAGGTATTCGTGGAGGTACTGCTGTTCAGGCAGCTCTCAGAGTGACCTGCCGCGGTGGCTCAGTGGCTCAGGCGTTGCGCTGCTGAGTACAAGGATGCGGGTTCAATTCCCGGCCGCAGCGGCCGCTTTTCTGATGGAGGGGAAAAGCGAAAACGGCTGTGTGTTCGAGATTTCGGCGCACATTAAAGATCCCCAGGTGGTAATTAATCCGGAGCCCTCCACTACAGCGCACCTCACAGCCTGTGAAGCGTTGGCGCGTTAAACCCCCACAATCAATCAATGATTTTGGTATAGTAGTGGAGCCGACTTTATTGAGGTCATCAGGACATTTCATTTCGACTTTTATGCAGCACAATTATTTGTTCTTTCCCTGAATGAGATTTGAACTCGAGGGAGTCCTTGCCCGTTTTAGTGCACGAATAAACAGTGTTTGCGCTGTACTGTGTCACTGGCCCAACACGGACACTGAAGCGGAACTTGTGGGGATCGGGACTTTCACGCAAACCCCTTTCTGGCCAGCTTCCCATCGCGGCCGGCATTGCACAATGCGCCTCGCTTGCGCGACGGGAACCATACGGGAGAGCGCCAGCGACCGGAGGGTTCGTTGTCGCCAGGGTGGAGGCATTGACCCTTTTCCCCTCTGCCTTACCCGAGAACCAGTTCTTCCTCTCCACTAGCGCCACCAAAAGGTGAGCTCTGGTGGGATGTAGCATGACGAGAGGACAGTCTCTTGCCTTGGGGATGTGTTAGTGCGCGGATGTTTCGGCGCGCTGGTCCGGACCTGGGGAACGCGCCACAAAGGGACGTGTCCGGGCGAGCTCAGAGACTGCACCCGCGCTCGCACATGCGGCGCCCCGCTGCTTCGGTATTCAATCGGTGAGTCGAACCATCTCGATCTCTAGTGTTGTTTAGTGCCTTGCTCCCTGTGTTACCGTTATGGCCTATGAATAATGCAGTGTATTTGATTTGCACGTTGCAATAAATGCTGCCATTGGTGTGTTGCCCTTGTCGCCCCTGCTATTGTCTGTCTCCGCAAACAACGGACCCATCCGCAGCCGGCGCTCGCAAGGCATGTTTGCTGAGCGCGGACTGCTGCGGGGTGGGAAATAACTAGTGTGTGAAATGTAGAATCCCACAAACTGGAGAACAGATTGTAAATAAATGAAATTCTCCTCAATGGAATCATAACCATCACAGTCAGCAACCACACACAAAACAGAATCAGAGTCGTTTCACGGCCGTCAGTGACCACAGTCCATACAGCAGCGACAACGCCAATTGAAGCCATGCGCATGCCACTAGAGCCCCTAAACGCTATCTAGTGGCTCTACATGGCACTATGTGCCACCTCTTTGGCCGACCACGGTGCAGCTTCCCCCCTTTCCCTGTTCAAGGTTGCGGAGAAGGCACAAAATGGCCCCCTCTTATACCACGACAGTACATTTGGAGCACTCTGGTGCGATTTTTATCAGATTGACACAAGAATTCTCGTTTGGTACAATTCGGCACATGAGTGGAATCATTGGACGTACTATCCATGTTGTCTAAAGGTGATAAGAACTGACATTAGCACGTTATAGTAACGTGGATTTATCTCCATGGAGGGACAGCGAGCATGTAGTAGACTGTTGACCATTAGAAGGGAAGTTGCACAGACAAAAATTTTGTGCATCTACTACATCTACAGTTAGCATACAAGGAATATAGGCGTATAGCCCAACAATAGGATCTCGAGGCAACTCGAGCCAGGCCCGCAAGCAAAAGCCCACCTTGACAACCAGGGAGCACCGTTTCTCCACCAACATGTAATGAAGGCCGTCCAGCGTTTTCAGGGGCCAAGTGTTGGTGCTCGAGAACTGGGGGAGAAAAAGAACATGTGGTCAGCTATGCATGCCCAACCAGCTGACAAGTCCCCCCCCCCTCTGCATTCCTGACACAAATCTTTCCTCTGTCCCAACTAGCTATAGTGAATTCACAAAGCAACTCGCATTCTGCTCCCATTCCTTGGCAAAATATAAAGCGATCTTTTCAATTTGTGATGAAAATAGAAGTGACAAGTGTAAAAGTGCACAATTATTGTGGCTGTTGTCAAAGAAAACCACTGCGCAGCATTACTAGGAAGGAATTTCGTTGTGTTACATGAAAAAGTACCAAAGGAGAGCGGCCCACCCCAGCAGCAGTGGTGAAACGAAACTTACCGGCTTCAAGCCATAGAGCTCAGCCTCAATGCATAGCACGGGCAGGTCCTCAAACATCAAGTCGGTGTAGATGTCGTCAGGATTCGCGTACTCTGATGTACCATAGTCGACAAACCGAACCTGCGGACGAAACAAGGGCACTGCTGGCTAAGACATCAGCAGCAAAACATACTTTCGGGCATAAGAAAAATTGCCCTCTGCAGATATCACTTATAGCACAAGCACACAGGCTTGCCGTAGCAAACATCTTCAACAGTAACACCGCATAAATCAGTGGAAAGCTTCTTTGCCTCAAAGCATCAGCAAAGAACATTTATACCAAAGAGCTTCTACATTTCGTTCATTTGTGTACACCTGCTAAGCGGGGGAGAAAGAGAAAAGGACAAATTTTCAGAGGCGTGCTAGTATATTCAAAAGTTCAAGTTCTTCATGAATAGCGCTTACTATTCGCTTTGATTCGCAGTGCACGCTTGCTACTCAAAGTATGTGACTTCTCTCAAACATTTAGTAATTACAAATAATAGAGCCCAATTGTAAATAAAGTAAAGGCATTAATAATACAGCATAAAATGGGAGAAATAAGAGTGACCACTTTTAGCATTCCTATTGTTGGCAGTCTCTGAGCTTGCTGCAGTTCCGCTTCTAAGTGACACCTGTGCGGTCAAACGGTTGCTCTATGCCACTCACACGGGCACGCTGCCTCTGGTGCACCCCCATGCAGCAGCTGCAAAACACAGCTGGCTCGCATTATGGCCTCTTCCCCTCCCTCTCTCCTCACTTCTTGGCCAATCCTGCTTTGATAGGGACAGCACATTGTGGTGATTAGTCGACCACAGGCGGCACGATGGCACCAAGTTCCTACCGACAACCCCTGCTGTAGAACCCCGAGACTTATTTCCCCTATGAGGACAGAGATTGACCACAGTGTCCAAAAAGGTACCTCGATGCCCTTCTCTGCGACACTTAGGATGACTGCTCGGTAGAACTTGAGATCTGCTGAGTAGCGGGCAATGCAGGCCTGTCCAATGTGCAGGGCGCGATGCACTGGCTTTGGCCGCTTGTCGTACGCCTCAAAGAGGGCCTCCTTGACAGTCTTGTACAGGTCGATATCTGCAATGGAGGGCAGGGATTGGCTCAGTGGCACGAGCCAATGCGAACAGACGCAAGGCATCGCAGGAAAGTCGGGCTGAATAAATTCTCTCAGTGCCCTGGCAGAGCTTTTCAAGACAAAGCAATACCCTTGTTACACATCAGCGCGCCACTACACTGTTCGCGCGTGCTGCAAATTTTGCATAGAGCTCCGGTGCCGTGTAAGAAAGCCTTCCTTCCTAAGACAGGCTACAACATGCTGGAGAATGGCCACCCGTGGGCGCCTTGCTGTCAGTGACTCAACCTCAGCAGGTCCTGCAACCATGATCTCCTCTTCCCCCTCTCTCACTCAATGAGCACCGCTTCTACTGGCCTTCACGAACTATGGAAAGAATGTTGGTGTGTGTCTGTATTGCGTTCAGGCCGCGTGCAAAAGCACCAAGAGAACTGTTTGACTGTTAGCGCTTTGGGGATAAATAGACAGTCCTTCTAAGTGGAGAACGCATTTTCTTGACAGCCTCATATCCAGCTGTTGCCCTGTTCGAGCCCTGCTGTAAGCTTGTCCGGAAGCATGCTGTTCCAGTATCATCATCGTTCCTCTCGCCATGCTAAGTTTGCCAGTTGAGTTTGCCTTCAGCCTTTTGTCGTCATCACCAAGGCAGCAGCTTCTGCTGGCCACTCAACCACCACACTACCACACGACGGAGGCAACGGAGCCCGTTTCAGGGATGCCTTCTCAAATGTAACACCTTGGATGCGCAATTGTATTTATGTTCTACCATGGACGATATTTTCATTTGCGTGTTTTGCAGCTTCAAAAATATTCCACCCATCCAAAAAAAAAAAAAAAAAGTTGTGCGAAAGAGCGTGTGCATGCGTGCGCGTGAACGCACAGATGCGTGCGTACAGTGAAACCTTGTTCATTCAGACTGCAAAAGGAAGCCATCTCAGTTCCTCAGTTCAATGAAAGTTTGATTATTATGAAAGAATAAAAACAACAGTACACAGGAACTGGGAAGCAGTTGGGCATGCCAACAATTTTATGCTTGAATTTGATCAAACCTTGAGGCGATTGCAGTCTGCTGTTGTCCTTGAAGGCGAAACGAGAGCTTGCACACACGCCACGGGGGTGTCAGATTGGCTCTACCCAATGTTACTTCCCCTCTCAGTTCCATTCTCAGTAGTTCTATTTATCCACGGTGGAATTTTCAAATAAATTCCACCATGGATAATTTGACTTCACATTTAGCTGTGTGTGACTGTGTATGAGCATGCGTGCACGTATGCAGGTGTGTAAAATTGGCAAGAGGTTCTGGTGGGCCAGGTGATTGTGTAGTGGAGCAGCACTACCTCCTAGCTGGTGTTGTAAACAATACCATTGTGGCACAATTCAAGTTGTCCCAGAACACAAAAAGGTTGCCAATGATGCTTACAAATGCTACCTTTTCAAACGAAGCTTGTACTGGGTGACCTGTACCACTGGCACTGGCGGCGGCATACGCTAAAATGCCTAGCAGCAAAGTAAAAAAACTTCATCCACATGCTCTAGTAGTGATAATGACGACGACGACGCCCAAGGTGCTTCTAATGTACCCACTTGAGAAGAATGGTGAGGAATAAAGTGTTAACACATGCCAAGGCAATTGCGAAGGTAGCGTTGCTTTTCGATTTCGGCACAACTGTTTTGGTTTAATTTTAGTTTAATTTAGTTTAGTTTAGTTTAGTTTAGTTTGGTTTAATAACAGTTTAATTTTGGTTATTTTCACTGAGGTCAAGCTCCGTGTGCACCCGTTTCCGGGGGAAGGGGTTGTAATTTTTATTAAGTTTACATTGCAAGCAGCTTCTTGGTTTCCAGCTAATGAGTTTGTTTTGCACAGTTATTCTGTTGTATCATAATATGTATTTCGTTCCTTACCATTTTAACTTAAAAATGCAGCTTTGCATTTCATTTCCTAGATGTTTTAATGTGTCTAAAAATTTGCCCCTCAAACCTGCATTACAAATATTTAGGTGACAAATCTCCACCAGCTTTACCAATGCATCCAGGATTGAAGCTCCGCAAGACATGAGTGCACTCTACGGACTATGGCCGATGTGCCATTCTTAATGCAGCCGGCTGGAATCAGTGCAGCTGGGACAGCACAGGTAATAAACTGCCAGTGCTCCGGAAGGATTGGTATGCAGCCACTGCTCAAGCCGTGAAACTGGGGAAACCCCTTGAGTGCTTTGTTTCTGAGATGACGGGCAGGCCTTTCGTCTGACACAAGCTTTACGGAACATCCTAGCATGCAGAAGATGCGAATGTAAATTGCCTTACCTTTCCCAAGTACCTGGGCATAGATCACAGCATCTTCGTCTATGTGCGATGGCATCACAAGCATCTGCTTCTCCTTGGGAAACGATCGGGGCTTCCACATAAAGCTCCCCTGGTCTTCTTGGATAACAAACAAATCAACTGGGTTCCTGTCACCATCTCCAGCTGGGAACTCACTACTAAATGAGTGTGTTCCATTCGCTACTTCTCTTTGCTCTCCATCCTCAGTCACTGCACTACTAGCGACCTGAAAATGGTCACCTTGCGGGTGCACTGGCTCTGCACAACCTCCATGCACCGCTACAGAATTCTCGGGCTCCACTGCCTCTGCACTTTCTGGCTGCTCTGCTCCTGCACATTTCGGCTGCACTTTTTCTGTGCCGTCTAACTGTACAGCCTCTGCGCTATGTGGCTGCACTGGCTCTGTGCATTGTGGCTGCACTGCCTCTGTGCATTGTGGCTGCGTTGCCTCACAGTCTGCCACCTTCCCGCCTCCAGGTGGAGAGGAGTTTGGTCCCTCTGACTTGTCATCCTCATCTCCCGTCTCGGTTGACGACCCCCCAGGAGCCCCTTCCTGAAGACTGACACGGCACTCTTCTTTGGCTGGCTCAGGTGCTGGCTCATCTGGCACGCTATCAGGGACCGTAGGCTTGGGGTCAGCTAAGCTCGGAATGCCACTGCCCCGTGCTGATGTCTCCATCTCGGGTGGTGCGCATTTCGACTTGAGGCTCGCTTCCTTGGTGCTTCTCTTCAAAACAAAGCCGTAGCCCATGTCCCTGAGCTTCGTCCTGGCGCTCCGGTACTCCTTACGCATGGGCTCCAAAGCGCCGGGCTCGATGACTTCTTCGATGACGACGTCGACGGGGAGGGATCCGTCCACCGCCTCCCCCATGTGCACCACAAAGACCCTGTTCTTGGTTGACAGGAGCTCCACAAAGCACTCCTCGGCCGTCTTGCACCACCGCTGGCTTCCCCCCGCAGGGATCATGTCGGCCAGGTGGCAGGGCCGCGCAAACGGCGGGGTCAGCGTCAGCTCCAGCGGAAGTGGGGACAGGTCGCCCACCGGAATGTCAGCGTGCTTGCCGCTGTCCACCAGCCACACCGTGATCGCCTCCTCCGCCACGGAGACCACTATGCCGCGCACCCGCTGGCGGCCGAGCTTGGCGGCACACCACTGGCCGCCCACCCAGGGCACCTGGCCGTCCCCTGCACCACGGGAGCCCCCCACATCGTCCCAGGCGCTCTGCAGCTGCTTGTGCAGCTTCTCGAAGCTCTTGCGCTCGTCCAGCATGCGCACGTAGAACTTGACCGGTGACTCCACGTGTGTCACCTGCACAGGCACGTACTCCTCCTTGGGCCGGTCCGGCTCGGGGGGCGGGGCGGCCTTGGGGGGCTCAGTCAAGTGCGCGTCCAGGGTGGCTAGCATGCCGCTCACCGAGCTCGGCTTGGGAGGGTTGCTCGACGGCAGCCGGCTCTGCACAGTGGCAGCAGCCAGGCGCTTGTGCTGCTTGCTGATCATGACGGTCTCCTCTATGGCCTCAACGAGTGAAGTCCTCTGGTGCGGTGGGAGCTGGGCCCTGAGGCTGGGCACATTCTCCATCAGTGACCTGCAAACAGGCTCAAGTTGAGGCTCAATGTTTGTGACTGCACCTGGGCTGTGAAACGTGCAGTGGAGGGACTGTGCGCCTTCAACTTCAATCGCAGGCTTAACGCACTATAGCTCCACCTGGGCTAGGAGATGCACAGTGGAGAGGAGATACAAGGTTAGAAACCTTGAGGACCTTTAAAGGAGCCACGAAGACAAAATACAAGTAGTTTTCAAAAGATTTAGCATTTTATACAGTCGAACCCAGAGATATCGAACTACAAGAGGATTGGGCCCACAAGCTGGTGCACCAGCTAGCTGCCACCCAGAGCAGGGGATGCATGAGCAAATGTCCACACACAACAAACGCACAAAAGGCACAGCGGGATAAGTGGGTAGAGGGGGCCCAAGACTCCAAGGCAGTACTAAGGGGTCCAGTGGACTGAGATGGCATGTGCCAGGAGTGCCAACTCAGTCCCATCTTGGGGAAGTGGGCTCCGTGGGGTCAGGGCGGCAGAAAGGAAACTCGATGCCAATACATCATCACCAAGTTTCGGTGACAGATTGATAGTTCGATATATTGATAATACGAAATACAGTAGAGCACTGACAGTACGACTTTCAAGAGACGGCGCGAAGGGATGCCGCCCTAGTAGATGGTCTTACACGACAGGTGGGCTAAGAACTTACCTATTTAAATTACTACATTTAGCCCCTTCTCATGTAATTCATGAGCCTCTAGCTGAAATCCCAAGCTTTTAAATAAAAAAGAAAGAAAGGTTCAGGAGGGTGCCTTCACTTCACCTCCTCTGGCGATCAAAGCCATCACATATTTTCTCTCGCGCGGCGCAAACCAAGTACGAAACAAACACTTTTCACGGCAGCCGTGTCCAATAGTAGTCACTGCCTCGCGCGCTCGCTCTGGCTCAAACTTAAAGGGACACTAAAGACAAAACCAAAGTTAGTTTAAGTATATAGGCTGGCGCTGGCATCCCCGGAAAACGAACATACCATTCTCTGGGGCAGTACCTTGAAAATAGTCGCTTAAATAATAAAGAAATGAAGCTATCAGCCGCCAAGCAGAGATGACGTAAACGGCAGCTGAGCGGATGTGTGAAGAGTCACGTGATTAACAAAAGTTGCCCGTCAGCCTTCCATTGTTGCACTCTACTGTAGACAAAAATTTGCATCTGATAGAACAAGTTTCTTGCTCCCTCACGTAGCACTCTCTGGCCAAACGAAGCTTTGCACCCAGGCCGGCGGCCAAAGCTGTGTGTGTGTGTGTGTGTGTGTGTGTGTGTGTGTGTGTGTGTGTGTGTGTGTGTGTGTGTGTGTGTGTGTGTGTGTGTGTGTGTGTGTGTGTGTGTGTGTGTGTGTGTGTGTGTGTGTGTGTGTGTGTGTGTGTGTGTGTGTGTGTGTGTGTGTGTGTGTGTGTGTGTGTGTGTGTGTGTGTGTGTGTGTGTGTGTGTGTGTGTGTGTGTGTGTGTGTGTGTGTGTGTGTGTGTGTGTGTGTGTGTGTGTGTGTGTGTGTGTGTGTGTGTGTGTGTGTGTGTGTGTGTGTGTGTGTGTGTGTGTGTGTGTGTGTGTGTGTGTGTGTGTGTGTGTGTGTGTGTGTGTGTGTGTGTGTGTGTGTGTGTGTGTGTGTGTGTGTGTGTGTGTGTGTGTGTGTGTGTGTGTGTGTGTGTGTGTGTGTGTGTGTGTGTGTGTGTGTGTGTGTGTGTGTGTGTGTGTGTGTGTGTGTGTGTGTGTGTGTGTGTGTGTGTGTGTGTGTGTGTGTGTGTGTGTGTGTGTGTGTGTGTGTGTGTGTGTGTGTGTGTGTGTGTGTGTGTGTGTGTGTGTGTGTGTGTGTGTGTGTGTGTGTGTGTGTGTGTGTGTGTGTGTGTGTGTGTGTGTGTGTGTGTGTGTGTGTGTGTGTGTGTGTGTGTGTGTGTGTGTGTGTGTGTGTGTGTGTGTGTGTGTGTGTGTGTGTGTGTGTGTGTGTGTGTGTGTGTGTGTGTGTGTGTGTGTGTGTGTGTGTGTGTGTGTGTGTGTGTGTGTGTGTGTGTGTGTGTGTGTGTGTGTGTGTGTGTGTGTGTGTGTGTGTGTGTGTGTGTGTGTGTGTGTGTGTGTGTGTGTGTGTGTGTGTGTGTGTGTGTGTTGTGGTTGCGTTTGCTTCGTGATGAAATGCGACAGCGAGCTCTAGCGATTGGAGTGTGCTTACTATGTGGAATCACCACTGGCAACGATTCAACCCACACCGGGTGCGTAAAGTGTGCGCGTTTTTTTTTTTTTAAAACCTTCTCGGCTTGCGTGAAAGTGAAATGACTTGCTCACCCCCGCAAATCACAAGAAGCGAGTGCTACTTTTACGATGAACAAGACACAATCGATAGCCTGTTAATTTTGCGCTTCGGCCTCAAACTGCTCTGTTTGTTCGAAACCATTTCTTGATTGTCTTGAAGTTGAATAAAATGTGTGGGTCAAACCGCGTCTTTCGATTCAGGGAATTGTGTGCTGCTATGCTTCCACTATGGTGCGTACTTAGGCAAAATGATTGATATTTGTATCTTCTTATGCACATTTTTCATTCCATACTGGCGCCAAGGCATTTGTTAGTATAGAGGTTTGGGCAGTTGTAAAATCTCTAGGCACACTTCTGGCGGACGGGCTATTAGGCAACTTGCTTTGCAAAACATTCAAAAGATGGCTGAATAAGCGTTACCATATCGCAACAGAAAATTGGCGAAACGTGCTACCAAAACTCACGTCGCGGTGCCGACGTAGCGGGCTGCAAAAATTTAGCATTGCATGCTGTTACAAGTTAAACTAAAAGATGGCACCACACCGTTATGCTGAGTGCTTCATAGTGACTAAAACACGATTATTCATAATGAGAATGAAAATCAAAAGAGCGCCCCTGTCGTCGTTCGTGCTGCAGTTGTGCTGTCCGATAGACGTTTTGTAGGTAAAGTAAAGGCCACGTGGCACATTCACATTGTTGAACTTCTACCTCATGTCCCATGAGGTACCAAGATCGACGCAGAGAGAGTGGCAATTAACAAAAGTATAGGCGGGCAAGTATGCGCTGAGTGCGTGACAAATGGCTACTGCGGCCGCGATGGTTCACTCGGTAAGTTTTAGCTTTCCTGCTAGACCACACCACTGTCTCACTCCCTTTCAGAAACCGATGACGTCGCGCGAAACGCCATGAAAGGGCGCGAGGAATGAAATGCGTTTTTCAACTGGTAATTTCTCGGCGATTATAGCATCTTTCGCCACCGAATAAACGCTGACAGGGCTTCGGGGCAGTTGAACTTTCGTCTGAGCCCAACGTGCTAATTGCCTTCAGTGTCCCTTTAACAAGGGCAAAGCGATGCACACTTTACGGATTATCAACAGCAGCTCAAGGCACACGAACGGATCGGTCAGCTAACCACTTGCAGTAAGTTCATTTCACAGGCGATTTTGTTCGAACCGGGTGCGCTTAGCGTCAGCAACATTTTAAATAAAGTGTTACTCCTCCTCCTACCCTTCCTCATCCGCACATGGAGAACGGTAGATTAGAAGGTCAGGCGGGTCCTCAGCCCCCTGCAGTGCAGCTTGTTCCTTCTGCTGCTTCTAACAAAGGGACTTTAGCTGCTTCCTGTTGGGTATATTGCTTGCAGAAGCTCGGACGCTCACTGTCGCAGGTTATTGACTTCGCTAATTGCGCACCAATGCTTTTCGAAAACGCAACTGAAAGCATGATGGCTGACAATAGTGAGGGAAGCAGCCAGCCTGGCAGTGTATACAAGCTGTAGTCTGTTTTTATATACGATCAGCTCACGGAAAGCTTTGATTTACATTTATTTCACATGCTTAAACACTTAGGAACTGTTTATTTCAGGAGAACATCTATAAATGCTTCTCCAATGCGCTCTCGTCGTTCACCACTTTTGTGACGCCACAAACCGTAGTACACAAAGGCATAAGGGGCGTCATCCCGTGTTTTTACGTTTATGGCGTTTTCTACCATACTAAACTGCTGGTTGCGAAACTGGTGTACTATTTATATTCCTGACACCATAATCCATCGATACAGGTAAACTTCTTTCCACCCTTCAGTGTCCCTTTAACGCACCTAAAACATGCAAGACAATGAATATTGCCCGACATCAGAAATGGCGTAGACAGGTGCCGAGCGCCTGAAAGTGATCTGCTGCACAGGACAAATCAGATTGCACAATTTATTTTGTGTGGTAACCAGTCGGTTGGCATAGAGTTACACTAACTGCTGCTATATTTCCACGTTCGTTCCATTGTTTACCCCAACATGCTTACTGCTATAAAAACAATATGGACCAAATTTAAGCGTAAGCAGCTAGTTCTGTAAGCTCCTAACCCCTGTTTAATCTGCGTTGGACTTTGTCAGCCTCAACCAATTGCAACCAGCGGTCCATAATACATCGTAAGCTCAGTGTGGAAAGGAAGCTGGTGAGTCGCATGCCTAATCTGTTTTCCTAATTATATAGCTTATTTTGAGCAAAGTATGCACTAAAAGTGGTGTCAGTTTGATTAAAACGAGGCAACCTTTTGAATGGAAAACACTTGCATTTTGTCTTCATGGCCATTTATACATATGCCGAAATCATGACGCCCGAGCGTTTTCGTTTTTCACCTTCATACGAAACAACTGTCTCAGCTGCAATGAAGCACAAGTATCATTCCTATTTCTCATGGGAAAAAAAAAAAAAAAAAGACTACGGTTAGCCCCCAAAGAAGGAAATACAAACTACGAGGTCTGAGAAAAAACAAATCATTTCTCTTGGGCATCAAATTTCAAATGACAGAAGTGACTTCCAAAACTCTTTGCTCTGTTGTTCCAAGTAGAGACGTTTCCCCTAACTAGAACGTTTTCTTGCGAATGATGCCCCAAGGAAAGAATTATTGTGAAAGACCTATAGATAGATGTGGATATTTACAGGCAAAGGAACAGCTGCAAACCACTTTCAGCCCTGTGAAACATGCGCAACATCATATCACGCATTTTTGGTGCTTGTTAGAAAGATTTAGACAAGTTGAATAAAGTTCGTGAGAAACCTTAGGAGAATATCAATATGCATCCCTAGACTAGCACCACTATTTTCCTTTGTGCCGTTTGCCTTTTCTTTCACGCTGCCAGTGACAAGCCCTGCTCAGAGAACTTGTGCAAGTGCAAGGCTCTGCTCTCACTCATGCCACCTTGAAAAGGTTCACGAAGGAAGATAAAGCAAATCTCTATAATTTTAACGTCGAGTGAGTACCGTCCCAGGGCACTACACGCATTCCCAGTGTTGTCCAATCTGGCTTTCTCACCTAGTGCTGCTTCTGGCCCAACTTCACTCTCCCCAACCTAACCTAACTAAAAAAGGAAATGATAACTTAAACCTTCAGAAACTGAAAACTAACCTGAAAAGCAAAATTCACTACAATGAAAACTATGAAAAAGATTGGATAAAGATGAGAAGTGGCGAACAGAGTACTCAGACTTGAGCCGTTCCTATCAGATGGCATTACAACCATGGCTGTAACATCGCTGGACGACACTTTAAAGCCTACGTAAATGTAAGCCCAATCCCAGCATGCTCTAGGCGGGTAATGTGCCCCGGTGAAGAGGTGAAGTGCCAAGGGCTCACAGAGGTCCGGTGCTGTTTGCGAGGCCTTCCTTGACTAGGAGCGCATTGATGCAGACGTCCACCTCGTTCTTTCCCGGCATGTACAGCGCCACCTTCGTGTATTCGCTGCCTCCGCTGCTACCTGCGGGTCAGGGCCAAAGGCAGGGGGAGGGAAAGGTGTTGGTTTTGGGAAGAACCAGCATTCACGGACAGCAGAAACAGGACTGGGCCCTCCTTACCGTGAACTTTCATTATCAGCCGGTGGGTCGAGGTCACTTCGACTAGTCGTTCCTTGGCCTTTCGAAAGGGAGAAAAATTTGCACAACATTAGCTGGACTGCCAGCGCTGCTATGGTGCAAGTGTCAATACGTTGGCCCTGTCCCGTTCATTAGTAACAACCTTGCTGTTTCTAAACAGTAGCAGGCTTTTTACTTGAGGCTGTGCGGTACTGCGTAAGGTTCACCTTGAACTGCTGGGATACCCGCCACTGCCACAAAATGCCGAGCGAATAGTTGGGGCTTTACATTAAAACCACGAAGACAAAATAAAGGTTTGGTTCATTAAAAAAGGCTGCTTCGTCCCAGTAAAAACGATGTCAACCTTGTCTCAAACCTTGAAGAAATGATGGAGATAGTAAGGGCAACATATGAGCCAGCGGAGACGCCCCAGCAACTTTCTAGCGATTTTTCTGCGGCATCACAGAATCTAGTTGGCGTGATTGGCAGCTGCAGAACTAAGCCCCCACACCAGAAAACATGACTGGGTGACTGTAGCGGGGCCTGTAGTTCCATTTCATTGTATCGCTTGGATGATAACGTACAGTTAACACACTGGTGGCTGTATTTTAGTGCTGGTTTATATTGCGTCACTCCAGCCCATGACACACCATTGCAGCGCGATATTTGGAAATTTTTCAATACAGTGTGCAACATTTATAACGTAACCACTTAGGGCTCATTCACACAGCTGTCACCTTCTCTGTCACGGCACCGTCATGTCAAAAAACCGCGACAGAGACGCAACAGAGTAGCGTTTGTACTGGAGCTCTCCGCCAGAGTACAGGGTCGTTTGCCTAGTGATCAGTTTAGCCTAGAATTGAGTGTGCTTAATCTTGAAGTTTTCTGATTGGCTGGTTTATGTGGGTTAGGTTAGGTTAGGTGGGTTAGAGAAATGTAGAGCTCGGTCAGCTTCCCGTCACCCGCACTGTCTTCGGTGAGAAATCGCCTGAGAAACCATCACCCATGACGGAAGACTGTGACGTGACGGTGACACGACGGGGTGAAAGACAGCTGTATGAATGATGCTTTATACTGTGGGACCGGACATAATGCGGGTTTTTCTGACTACTAGTAGGCCTCCCAAAGTCCCCAATGCAGCCTCCCGGTTGCCCAGAGCACAATGCCGCTTATAGTGCAGTTTTTTGGAGGTCCCACTGATCGACCGACGCAGCTGGGGCATCGTTTTAGGGTCACAAGAAAGAAAAAAAAAGGTAAGGAAGGGGGGGACGGAATTGGCCATTCGACGCAGCACACTTTCTGCTCTCCTCTAACTTCGACACACGAAGGCACCCTTTAGTTCGCGTGTTCCGTTTGTACCCACATGATAAACACAACTGCCCTTGCTTGCGAGAGACAGACGAGAGCAGGATGGAGGGGCTTTAGCTTGAGGCACTTCGGAAGACAGCCAGCCGGAAGGCAGCAATAACCCGCCAAAGAACAGCGAGTGCAAGCACAGCACCAGTAAGCGCAACTCAAGCAACCATTGACAAAAAAATTCCCGCGCCTTCCCGCGAGGGGAACACGAGTAAATGCAGAGCATTGGGGCCTCAGTTCGGCGGCGTATGCGCGCCGCTTCGCGGCCTTGTCTTCTGCTGTCGATGACGTTGCCTCTCGTGCACGAAGTGCGGTGTCGGCGGCACGCTTCAATCGCTTGCGTTCGGCGTCGTACACGTGCCGTTTCGCGGCCTTGTCTTCCGCATTTGACGACGACGACGGTTCCGATGTGGAGGAGGTAACGGGGTCTTCAACGTGTGCTGGGACGCTGATGTTGGCGCGCGCGTGCCTCAGTACTGGTTGAAGGCAGTGTTGCTTCCATCGCTTCTTCCGTGATGCTGGAGTAGCAGACGCGAGTAAACGTGGGAGCGGGCGTCAACCAAGGAAGGAAGGAGCAACGCAGTGACAAGCAGCGAGCGGCCTTCCACGCCCTACCGCGCTGCTATCACGCACCTGTTACGCCGAGACCGCGACGGAGCGAACGGGCTGACTACGACGCATGCGCGCGCCAGCTGCTGTTGAGAGAGAGGAGGGAAGGAGGAGAGGCGCACCTGCTGCGGACGCGGAGCTGTGGACGCCGTCCGACGCAGGAAGAGGCGAGGCTAAGAAATGCTCTGCATTTAAAATGATGATAGCACGGCCTTCCCATCCCTAATGCCTCCGGCTGTTTTCTCCGTTTCAGCAACACACCACCAGCTCGGGCAGCTCATCACACAGCCAAGTAAGGCCAATCCGCGTGCAAAGCCAGCATGGCCATCAGCGCTCGTCAGCCAGGCCAGATCTGAAGGATAGTCTTCGACGTTGCATGTGGGAATATTCCTGTGATTACAAGGTGACATTCTATGAGAGCGCTGCTGGAACTGATCGATGGCAACAAAGCAGCCAAGAAAAAGGCAGCACTTGGGAACGTAACAGTGGGCTTCTACTGCACAAGGTTGGTCAGAGTTAGAGGTTTTGATTGATTGATTGATTGATTGATTGATTGATTGTGGAGTTTAACGTGCCGAAGCAAAGCAGTCAATGAGGTGCGCCATAGTGGAGGGCTCCGGATCAATTTTCACCACCTGGGGATCTTTAATGTGTCCCCAAATCTCGTACACAAGGGCGTTTTTGCTTTTTGCCTCCATCAGAAAAGCGGCCGCTGCGGCCAAGAATCGAACCCGCGACCTTGTGCTCAGCAGCACAACGCCTTAGCCACCGAACCACCGGGGTAAGTTAAAACGGAGGAGGGCAATAATACATTCAGCAACGATGATGATGGAGAGTGAACCAAGCAGGCTCAAGGCTAATTAGTGCATCTTAGTTTTGTTGCTGCTCCTCTCCTTGCTTATTTTGGCCTGCTTACAATTCCAAGACATTTGCCCCTGGATTTTAGTGGTTAGCTTGTATAACTGGGAACAGCCTAGATTCTAGTAAGTATGGTAAAGTGGAATCTCGATGATATGATTATAGCTGACACGATTTTTGGGATGATAGGAATTTCTGAGATTTCCTGGTGAAATTGCACTGTTCGCAATGGGAAAAATTTCGGTTGTAATGAACGGACCTGCACAACCCGGCGGATGATACGAATGGGGGCACCCAACTGCCGCGCGAACAAGCGAAGGTGACAAACGGGCTCTCTCCCCCCTCTTTGTCGTTCTTTTTCCAGGAAAGGTCAGGCTGTTGCTTTCTGCTCACAAAAACAAGCCACGCACGCCACAGGTGCACTGACACTGCCGTGGAACCCCCCGTACGCTGCGCGAGGCATGGCCAACGGCGGCCGGCGGCAGCAACAGGGTGGTGGCTTCGGCTGCAAGGTGGTGTGGGGCGCTCGAGCGACCACTTCTAACCACTCTTTAAATTGCCACTCAAGCCACACACTAAATTGCTTGTGTAGTAAAGGAACTGGCAAGGTGGGCGAAAATGGTACTATAAAACATCATCCGTGCCGCTACTGAAAGTGCCCATGAAATTGTTGCGGGGTGGTAAACCTAGAGTTCCTGTATATAGCTCCCGCAGGGAGCTAAGAGTTGCACGACCCTTCTCCACGCGCCGCCGTGACGACGTCACTCCGGTTATCCATGCCGCGCAGAGAAGCCCCCACTACGGCTGCGCCGCAGCCGCCGACGCAAGCGGCCCCGCGCCCCGCCCAGGAACGGCAGCAGCACCAGCGTGAGCAACATCGCAGGAATCCAGCGTAGCCGCCGTAAGTTGCCGCCGACCGAAGCACGTCGGCCGTTGTTGAAAGCGTGGCGCCGAGGTTCCTACACTCGCGACGGGTGGCTTTCCCGCACTAATCCAGATAACAAGATGGCAGACGGTCGCGCAACTCTTAGCTCCCTGCGGGAGCTATATAGAGGAACTCTAGGTAAACCTAAACATCTCTGGTGGGGCCAGCCGACTGGAGCGCTTTGAAACTGCCTCCATAAGGCACGCACCTCCACATTGGTGCAAATTGTCAAGCTCCTCCCACTGCTGCACACGTCGCCCATCATTTTCTGCCGCAGGCGTGGAATCGTCGACACGGGCCACGGAGCAAGAATATATAGGAGGCGAAACGGCCCATCGTGATAAGCGCGGGCGAGCGACCCAATGTCGCAATGAAAACCTGCAAAGCTTCGTTGCTGCGACGATGAAGGAGAGGGTAGCAACACCTGATGGACGAAATGATAGTGGCCACACTTCTTTCCGTGGCTGGGCAGTGCTATGCCGAAAGTAGCAGCCCCACAGTTTCTTCACCCGCGGCAGATGCCACTAGCTTACACTATGAAAAGTGCTTGTGACATTATCTGGCCACGTTAGGAAGTCTCATTTCCCCTCCTATATTGTTCTTGTTCCGTGACACGAGCATGAAAAAAATCACACGTGTAACGCCTATGTGCACGAATTGCGTGCAAAAACGTGCCATGCGGTTCCGGCCTTTACTGTTCCACCGTGTAGTTGTCTTGGGCACTGCGACTGAGGTGACAAAAGTCCAGAAAGGACTGTTTGGCGACATGGAGATTAAAATAAGCAGAAAAACATCAGGGGTTTCTTCACGTGAAATTAAGATAAGAAATAAACGAAAACTTTTTTTAGTGATCACTTTTTTAATCTGTGCTGGTTCATATGAATTTCGAATGTGAATGTTTTTCATAGCCCCGCAAGATTCCTATCATCGAGATTCTACTGTACATGCCCCCACTGTGAAAGCTTGACTGCACCAGCCAACAGCAGCTCAAGAAAGCACACAACAGAGTGAGCACAACCTGCCACAGCTTGGCCAACCCTTACACAAAACTTACGCAGCACACTCTCTCGCCCACACCTTCGCAGTCACTGCCGATGCCAGCTACACCCTGCCCACACCCCCGACTGGGCACCCTCGCGACAGGGCCAGCGGGACCCACCGCATCAGACCACGCGCCGTCGTCGGAGGCGGCCACCACGTCAGCCAGCCGCACGGGCAGGGCCTGCACGGGCAGCTGCATGAACTGCTCGGGCATGCGGCGCAGCGACCGGGCAGGCACCATCTCCTCGTTGCCGTAGTCCACGTAGACCACCTGCACCCGCGACTCCGAGGGCACACCGACGATCCGGGCCCGATACCACATCCGATCCGATGGGAACAGCGACAGGCAGGGCAGGCCTGCAACAGGGGGGACATGCTGCTTCTGCGTGCACTCTCCCCTACCGAGTGGAGCTCACAGGGTGCGCAGACAGGCAGGAAATCATGAACGACACACGTAACGTTTAAATTCAAAACTTGGTCACACCATTTAGCAAATAATATACCCGGCCGCAAGTCCCCACACCATCACACCGTACACAAGTGCTGTAACATCTAAAAATGCATGCACCTCCACTAGGTTCCCAGCAAGTTCCGAAACGCACGACCCACTCTTCCTTTCCTGAACTTGATGCATGCAATCCTTTGTGCCCTTAGAAACCTTCAATGTCACAGTGTGGCTGCTTCACTCAAGCTCACACCTTTTATTCCAGCCGTAAAGGGACACTGAAGGCAAAAGGATTACATGTGAGGTAGCATTTGGTGACAGAGGCGGTGCGTACGTGCACGACGCATGGGTGGCATTCCTGGAGTCTCGTCGAGGTTCCGTGGGGCAGGCGTTGCACCAGCGGTGGCATTGTTGGTTGCCAGGCAATGCAAGGCATTCCTTAAGGTTTTTACCGGTTCTTTTTTTTTATTTTTTGCTAAAGCCACTAAGGCGAGGCATGCGCTCATTTTGCTAAAGTGAGGCATGCGCTCATGAGCGCTCGGCATTTTCTTGGTATTTTTAACCCATTTTGCAACACTCATTACAGCCAACTACAACAACTCCACTGTTAATTAAATGGAAATTTTTGTGGTGTCATGTCTGAACGTTTAAAAAGATAAAAGCTAGATGCAATAAGATACAGGTGAGCAACAAGGCATTGGCTGTGCCATTTACGCTAGCGATGCGCTTCTCTTGTGACAGATTGTCAATAGCGATAAGCAGACGCAGCGGTCATCACTTGTCGTGCCGGAACCAACAGGTTTGTCATCTGCCCTGTTGCCTTTTAGGTGGCAGCACGAGTAAGGCAGTTTGCGCGCGGAATGTTTGGGAGCAATAAAATCAAGACGTGCAAGCCAGCACGTCACGTGTTTTTTGCATTTCATGGGCACCTTCAATAAGCAAAGAACATTATTACTTAATGAATACATAGACAGACGCCCTGCAACTTCCTAATTGGGATTTCTTGCCTAGCTTCGTTGGTTCAAAAAATGGCTAAAAAAGAGACTGATCACCTAATTAAACAAAATACAAAAAATAGCGCGAGAAACTACATACAAAAGTGAGCAACGTGCATTTGGTTGTGTCGTTGTGGAATGCATAGACATATTTTTAAACTCTGGCTAAAGTTAGGTGAAACACCCTGCACAACGTGAGCAAGCCAGGTTCCCTTCCACCCATGCAAAGTGCTTTTTTCTTTCCCATCACCCACGATCATCAACACCGTCAAAGGAAGTTGGCTTTCCTGCAGTGCATTTTCGAAGCAACGCCATCGGTGAGACATAGAAAGCCTCGCATTAAAAATGCATGCAGCCCCCTCTCCACAGGAACAAAAGGACGGCAGGCCCACATTTAGAGGAACTCCCACAGAGCACAACTTGCGGTGAATTTCCAACGCCAGCACTGCGACGCCCAGACACGGCCGTGTGCGTGCGCACTCACCCTCTCGTGGAACGAAGACAAGGTCGAGCTCGTTGCTCTCCTTCTTGCAGTGCGCCTGCAACTCCGTGAGCAGGTTCCGCAAGGAGTGTGCGTGGGAGCCCAGCTGTGGAGAGCCAAACGAAAGAACAAAGGTCACAACCAGCTGGGCACCACCCAAAGGCATAATGCATCCGCAGACACCAGTGGGCCGGGCCTGTGCTCAATGCACCAATCCACAGCGGGGAAGTGGGTGCCCACTGCAGTGCTGCCTCAATACGTGTGGTGATGGTGTGAAGCAAAACTAGCTCCGGCACTCTCAACACCAGCTGGCACTAGAGGTGATGCACCCCACTGTCGCACTTTGTCTCCTTACACGACCATCTGAACAGAAAGTGAAAATGTGTGGGCATGTTGGCGATGCAATCGGACATTAGCACAAAAAGTAACCTGCACGTCAATGACACTAGAGGGTCAAAGTAGAGTAAGAACAAAAGCACACACCCACGCAAACAGACAGACAGACAGAAGTTGGATAAAGTAGTAGGAAAAAAAAACTATGAGAATGCCCCCCAACCCATAAAAACAGGCTGGCACGTGTTTTTCTCGTGTGCGGCCGGCAGGGTTGAGGCAGTGACACTGGCCGGAAGAAACCCACCTGCTGGACAAAGACCTTGTCCGGACTGTATATGCAGCTGATGATGACACTGGCCACCTGGCCGGCCAGGAGCTCCACCGGCGGGTAGTACCGGCGCCGCACCGCTCCGGCCGCGTCTGCCACTGCCAGCGGGGAAGAAGACAAGTGCCTGCTCAGTGAATGGATCCCCAACGAGGAAATGAAGGCATGCCCCGGCAAATTGTTGCACCTCACTGCCTGGCACGACCACAGAAAAGAATGGCAACCACACAGTCAAAGAGTGACAGAAGGCTGCAAAGAAAACCAAGCGACAAAGAAATGTGCTCGCACATAATGTGGTGGTGCAGCTTCATTCTCCTGCTTTGGAATTCAATAAAAGCACAATACTACTCTCTATAAACATTTCCGAGCAAAAATAAACACTTGCGGAATCGTGGAGCAAGGTTGTGTCCATTAGCAACATGTGATGACAGGTGACTCGAGGGGCGGCCAGATTACTCGCAAGCTGGCAGGTCCCTTCCATTCGGCCTGCACATCTCGAACCAGCCCATGACCGCTCAGTGCCGGTGCCACTCTTGTGGAGAACTGGGCCAGCACTTTCCCTCATCTGCTTCAAAATTTCAAGCTAACCACAAGTCAACTGCCCAATGTCCGCAAACACCAGGCAATAATGAGGTGGGGAGGGGAGCTACGGAAGCCCAGCATGACAACAAACAGCAGCAGCAAAAGCAAGAACTCACGAAAAAACGACGAAGGAATGTCAGGGCACCAGGGGGTTCAAGGAAGGTGACACGGTTCCTGAGAAACTTGTCCTCGCTTCTTAGTAAGCCCTTCAAGCTTCGGTTGTGCATGCATGCGTAAGTGCATCTGTGCACTGGTAGCAGAAGTAGGGTACTGTAGTGTTCTTCACGAGTTTTATAAGCCCATTGCACTGCACATTCTCTGTAGCGAGTCCGCCTTTTTGCACTACAGTGAGGGCTTGACCAAATAAAAAGAAGGCACCAGTATGGGAGAACTTCACCCCACAAGATGGACTTCACTGACCCGCTCAGATTCCTGCACATAACCCACCATTTGAGAACCGCTCATAAGGCTTTACCAAACAGCTGTTGCGGCTGTGAAACATGGGCAAGTGGCGCAGTACAGATGGGACAACAAAGAAGAGATCACACAGGACTAGCACTGGTCCTCCAGCGCAGGTCCTGTGTGGTCTCTTCTTTGTTGTCCTATCTACAGTAAAATCTCGATGATACGAATTTCGCGGGACCACGAAAAATATTCGTATCATCCGAAATTCGTATGAACCAATACAGACCAAAAAATGTAGCGCTGAAAAAAGTTTTCGTGTATTTCTTTTTTACTTTCGCCTGAAGAAATTCGTGATTTTCTTCTGCATTTTTTTTACCCCCACGTCGCAAAGCAGTCCTTTCTGGAGCGCATAACGCTTCACGCTCGTTCCCTCACTCGCGGTGCCCAAGCTCGCTACATGCCGCAAGTCAAGCGTGAACCGCATGGTGCGTTTTTGCACGCGATTCGCACACCTCGGCTTTGCGCGCACTGTATTTTCACGCCTGTATCAACGATTTCGCGCCCGCGGTAGCTCCTACCTCAACCAGAAAATGGCGCACGACGCGCGCGGCAGGATGGAGGAGCCTGACGACTTGCGAAACGCTCGAGACAGCCGGCTTAGCTCCGCCGGAGATGGTTAGGCTTAGCACCCCGGCAGATATTTCATGGGCGCTTACACTAGCACCGTGGATGATGTTTTATAGTACCGTTTTCGCATGCATAATCAGCTCCTTTACCGCACAAGCAACTTAGCGTCTGCCTTGAGCGGCATTTTAAAGAGCGGTTAGGAGCGGTCGCTCGAGCGGCCTCGCCACTTTGCGGCCGCAGCCGGCCACGCCGCGAGAAGCGTGCGGGGTTTCGCGGCGGTATCAGCAAGCAGAAAACAACGGCCCGGCCGTTTCTAGAGAAAGAGCGACAAAGAGGGGAGAGAGAGCCGTCACTTGCTCGTTCGGCAGTCAGGCCCCTCGCCGGCTCGTTCGTATCATCCGTCGGGCCGCGCAGGTCCGTTCGGAACAGCCGAAATTTTTCCCATTGCTAACAATGCAATTTCACCGGGACTTTTCAGAAATTCGTATCATCCCGAAATTCGTATCACCCAGAATTGTATGATCGAGATTACACTGTATACTGCGCTACTTAACCATGTTTCACAGTTCGAGCCAACTAGCCCACATTTATGCATTGGCGATGTTGCGGCTGGTTCAACGTGTTAGTGAGCTAGGCACATCAGTCCCCACCAATCAGGACAAGATCATTCCCCAGCACACCAACGCCCTGCCTACCTGGAGGAGTAAGAGGGGGCATGTGGTAGCTTGCCACGCCTAGGAAGACCAGCGCGTCTGAGATGGAGGTCTGGACCTCGCCACCTTCACTGTCGTCCACAAGGTCCACAACAAGGGTGTCGGGTGTTCGCTTTGCCTCCTGCGGGAATGGCACACAAAGACATGCTGCACACTAAAACAAAACACTCCACATAGAAGTTGTGGGCACAACATTGAAAAAGTAGGGAAAGTTGAAGAAGACAAACCCTTTCACCACCGCAATTCACGACGCTAAATGAAACGACTGGCAACAGTTTCTAAGCAACTGCATCAGCTGCTTAGTTTTCTATTTAGAGCGTTCCTTTTTTTCTTCCTCTAACGATGAAAACTTGGCAATTTTTTTGGGTTGGGCACATGTAGCATTACTCCTCGTTTGTTTGACTGCAATGTTCGTTACTTGGGTGAAACGTTATCTGGCAACAATATTGGCATCTGCATTTGCTTTGCCGTGCCTCAGGTATTGCCTGTACTTTCAATTGCAGTGTTCCCTCTTCCATTTTTATTTGTTTTTCTGAAAGCTAATGTCGGAGTGGACATTTGCACTTTCTGGACTTGAAAGAGGCAGCTCAAAATGACAATTAACACAACCAAGCTCAGGCTGCCTCACCCGACCGCTGCGCCCTCAGTGGTGGATAAAATGCCTGGTTTCAACATGAAATCCCACCTCTCAACTTTCTCCACTCAAACAGATTACATTGTAGGAAAAAGCAGTCCCATGAACCGTGGGAATAGTATAGGGTTAGCACATTGTCAAGTTGTTCCATAACAGAAGGCTCCAAAATATTCTACGCCACCTTGGCATTCCCCAACACAAAGATCCAGCATGTAGACCGACATGCAAGTCAGGTGCAAGCTCCTAAGCTGATGCGCAGCAGCGTGCATGCAACGCAAGCAGGACAAAAGCACACACCCTGAGAATCAACTTCTTGTCGTGGGTGAGCTTTCCAAACACGGTATTGCTCTCCCGTCTCCAGACAGGGCTCTGAAACAAAAACCATCCCTTCGGTTCATTACACACACACAAGGACACATCTTCCCAGCAAAGTTAACAAACCAAGGAAAACGCTTCTTCAGTACTGCATCCTTTCAACCAAGGGAAGCTCATGACTGCTTGACTCCTACAGAATACATCGAAGTCACTTCAAGTTGCTCACCATGCAATGTGCAAGTCTCACGTGAAACATTGCACACTCTAACAAGCACAGTGTGGAAGAAAGTAGTTGGACAGGACAACATTTTCGTGCGAAATAAAGTGAAAAAATCTGAGGGCCTTCCCCTATCACTTTCCACTCATACAGTCCTCATGCTAATTAATGCAGCTGCACTGTTTGAGTAGCCCCACGCATGTAAGGTGGCACTGGACTAAGATGCCAGCTACCTTAAAGGGTAATGCGAGGTACCATGCGCTAAAAAAAAAAAGCCACACATTACCACTACAAGAATGGCTACTCACACTTCCTACGGGCACCACGTTGTACAGAGAGCACTTTATTGCCACTGGGCCCAACTTGTCAAAACGGGAAGACATGCGGCGCATCCTGTAATCAGGGCAACGGTGATTCAATCCACTCTCAACTAATGAGATCCAAGGGAAATCAGCTCAGCAATTGCTGAAATGGCACACATCACGGGAAATACAAAAGCTGGTGCATTTTAAAGGGACATCGCTACACTTCCTGTGGTAGCAGCTGTTTAATAAACAGCACAGAAAATGCCAAAAGCGTGAAAGGCACTGCCACCCCCCAAAATATTTCTCCGCACCACGCATTCGTGACGCCACTGATCCCAAAACGTGCAAGGTAGAGCCTCTTTACAAACTTGCCTGAAGAGAACAGCACCATGCATTTGTAAAATAAATGTACCTGCCAGCTCTGATTGTACATCTTTTTAGGATGCCGTGAGCTTCAGCTTAGCAGACATTGCCAAAAGGCAGCTTCACTGTTTCATGCCACAGGATTTGTTTCAGTATGGCAAACACTATAAGGGGGAAAAAAATAAAATAAAATAAAATAAATAAAGACATTTGCAGAAGTGGTGAGGCGACGATGCTGGCTGTTGGCTACTTGTCTATCCTTTTACACCATCTCCGAAGTAGCGATAGCTCGAGTCATGGCTTGATCAGCATGTCGGCAGCGCTTGGCTTCCACCATTTGTATACGATTTTTCATACCACAGGCAAGGGGGGAGATAAAAACGTGGAGGGAAATGCCAGGTTTAATTATTTTATTTCTGATCAAATAGAGCACTGTTTGTCATCAAACAAAAGCTATAAGAGATGCAAAGAAAGCTGTGACCTTTGAGTTACTAGGCTACCATATTTACTCGAATCTAGGCCGACTGCCAAAATTCTGAAGGTCAGAAAATAAAAAAAAACTTGCCTCAAATGTAAACCGAATGGAAAACAGCATCGGAGTGGGACCAGAACATACACTTTATTACGCCTGCACCGCTCGTCATAGCATGTTCGACATCGCTGTCCTCTTCCCACAGCACACTGTCCTCACTTCCGTTCAGCACACTCGAGATGCTGCACTTACGGAAGGCCCGCACAATTAACCTGGCCGGAATTTCGTCCCGTGCCACGGTGACCCAGTTCGCCACTTGGCGTCGTGAAGCACGCTTGATGCGCCCGGTCAGTGTGAGTTGGTGATCTTGCAGCGTCAGCCAGTCACTGTAATGCTTCCGCAGCCTGTCCTTAAATGGCTTGATGATGGCCACTTCGAGCAGTTGTAGGTGGCTCGTCATACCGCGAAGTAATACCACAATGCCCGTACCGCCCTATGAAAGCACGGGATTTAACGGAATCTGTCAAGAGGCCGCGGTAGGAGTCTAGAACCAGGAGCGACTCCAAACAGTCTTAAGCCAATCTTCAACGAGGGCACCACTCATCCACCCATTATCGTGGGCTTGTACGACGTTTTATGGGAAACTCCCCTGGCTGGAAGCGCCTTCCTCTTAAAATTATGTACGGTGGCAGCTTTCACCCATCGGGCGTGCAACACAACACCACGACGGTGGTGCGCTGCTTATCATAGGTTGCAGTTTTGACTTTAAATTCTTTCATGCCCTTTCCATTCACAGTGCAGGCCGGCCACAGGCACGTCAAAACACACCCGTATCTGATGGCGTTACCCATCTGGACCAGCCTGCACTCCTCTTCCAGCCGCTTCTTGATCATGACTAGCTTCTCCTCCAAGTCAGGGGCACACAGAAGTCCGCTGTTGAAAGCTGAACCTGATCCACCTCATCTGCTGCCATCTCCCTTGCCTTTGCTTGTATTATCTCAGCCATCACAGGCATCCCACCCTCTTTTTGCTGCCAGATAAAGTCAGCGAATTCCTTCTCAATCTCATGATCTTGACCTTTCTTGGGTCCTGTGAAGGCCATTCGCTTAGCAGTGCAGCTGAAAAGTTTGTTTCGCTGCTTCCGACATCGGCACACGTTCTTCTCATCGACGCCGAAGCCGCGCTGTGCTTGGAGGTCTCAAGTTCTCTCAGCCTCCAACACCACCTTCCGCTTAAAAGTCGCGGTTTAGTGGCACCATTTGGTAGCCATTGTGCCACGAACACGGTGGTTCTCGAGGTCACGTGGCGACGTAAGCAAGCAAGCCCGCAACGCTGAGAGCTGGGTTCACAATGTTCAAGCGATCAGAATGCAGCCTGCAAACCTGCTAGTTGCAAGCCTGTGGCCGCAAGATGGTGTTGAGTGTCTCGTGGTGACAGGAAAACCACATCCTTAAATTTAAGCTGATGCCCGACTTTCGCTAACGACTTTGTAAAAAATCTATCCGTCTAGATTCGAGTAAATACGGTATTCGTCCTCACTCATCCGTTTCCCAGTCGCTCGCCCACAACATGCGAGAATGACGTCCTTGCCTTTTCAACAGCCCATCCCAAAGAAGCAGGCTTTCAGTGGCCAACACTGCCTTCCTTTCGTCCCTCTGGGGAACTGGCCCACACTCACCTTCCCAGAGGGACAACCTCAGAGTTGCCGTAGTCAATGTACAACACTTCCACGCAGAGGCGGCTCTGCCGGAAGTTTGTCCCGTCGACAATGGTCGTATCACTTGCAACGGTGCGCAGTGCCCGGCAGCGGTACCAAACCTTGTCCAGCTTGTACTGTGCCAGGTACAGCTCTCCTGCAGCGAAGAAGACAGAGGGAGAGCTTCCATGCGGCCACTGGTATAGAGACCGCTGCTGCACACTTGCTGTCTCAATTCCAAACCTTGCCCGTGCCTAGCGCTTGTACCATGCACCTCACTTGAAACTCGAGTTGTGGTTTCCCATGCTCAAGCTACATACTGGCTATGAAGCATATCATAGTAGTGGAGGGACTTGGGTTTAAAGCCCCGAGGATCTTTCAACATTCACCAAAACCCCAGACATTCAGGTGTCCGTTGTTTTGTTTTTTTGTCTCCACCACCATACAAACAGCTGCAGAAAATAAGAATAAAACCATAGCCAGTAGTGCCGAAGCCCAGCCTTTTATATGGGATCTCCCAAGGCATGCATGCACATGGCACGACCACGGTCACAATTCCCGCCATCCAGTCGTGATTGGAATGGGAGGCACAGACAACCAGTGACAAAGACAGCCCACTTGAGACATACATTACGTTTGTGCTCAAAGCCATTTTCAGCAGATCCCTCCAGGAGCCCCGCACACCTCCCCGAGATCTCCCTAACTCGATTGATTGATTGATTGATCGTAGGGTTTAACGCACTGACGCAATGCAGGCGATGAGGCGCGCCGTAGTGGAGGGCTCCAGATTAATTTCGACCACCTGGGGACCTTTAACGTGCGCCAAAATCTCGTACACACGGGCGTTTTTGCTTTTCGCCTCCACCTCGTGCTCAGCAGCACAACGCCCTGGCCACTGAGCCACTGTGGTGGGTAGATCTCCCTAACTCGTGCAAACACATGAAGCGTTTTGCCGGTGCTGCCATCGCACAAGGACCACCTCAACCCCGTGCCGCGGCAAAAGCCTCCTTGACGTACAGCAGCATGCACCTGACGCCCCGTGCTTGGCACATTGTCGGCTCTCCTCCTGATGCTGGACACCCAATGGGGGTCACACATCTCCACGATTCCCAACAGCACAAACACATCCCACAATAGAGTTAGTAGAGTTAAACGTGGATGTAACGAAGCTGAGAAAAGTTCGCGAATCTTCAATACATGCAGCCTTCTAGTTCAGGCTCGAGGGGACGAAGCAGAAATGAAACCAAAAGGCTAGGCATCAGTGAAGGTGCACTCACGCTTTGTGGATTTATTTCACAGCGAAAAACTGTGCGAGTTGAGCCTCCTGCTTTCGCACGAGCTTCGGCACTACACGGGGCTCCAAAGAAGCCAGGTCACTTGCCCCCTCACTAACAAACCCAACAATTGGGCACCACTTTTGCCTCTTGACACTTTTCAGCGCCTTGTCACATTTCAAGAGCCAAACTTGTGCTGAAATGGTGCCTTTAGGGGCGAAGCACCAAACGGGCTCGAGCTGTTGGCATCACCTGTCGTCACGTTAAATCAAGTTGCCAAATAATGGCTAAAAAACAAGTGTATGATGGATAAAACCGGTTTAAAATAGACTAACATGATGTATAAGACAGGAATAATCAGGATTTATTTGCATTATAACATAGATTTGTTAAATTCTGTCTCGAAATTGTTTTCATATGCCAGGTTTCTTCCTGTAAAGTATACATCTTAGCATGCTGCACGGCCAGTTTGCCTCTCATAAATCCAGTTCAATGCAAGAGAGGGCGCCATCACGTCAGCAAGTGCACGACTGCTCTTCCCACCGGCGTTTCTCTGGCGCCCAGTCAGCGCATGCCGTGTGGCAAGAGAGAGGCCTACAATCTTTGGATCTGCTTATACCCTGCATGCTTTGCTCCTCCTCAGGTTTCACAGTAGAGGAGATGGCCCGGGAATTTTTGCCAACTCGGTGCTCTTTACTGCACTAAAAATTATTGAGAGGGTGCCAGCTGGGATAATGTACCAGGCGGCGACAATCTTCTTTCTCGCCGGTGGAGACAGCATTGAAAATTGCGCGTTATCTTAAAAATAACAGAACCTTTTGTTTTCTGGCAGCAGAATTTATCTCCTGAACCATCCGATAGCATACATAGCAGTGGAGACATATGACAGGATGACTTAGCACCTCAAAACTTATTTCTCGAAATGAAACAGCACTCTCGTGGAAACACACAATAGTTTGTGGTGTGGGCAAAAAAAAAAAGTGAAGTGTAACTTTTAATCTTGCTACCTGGTGTGGTGTGACGCTACACAGACAAAACCAGAAGTGGATGCTATGTTAGCCACAAGATGGCACTAGCCGGTTCATCACAGTGATGTAATTGGGTCGAATAATTTTGGAGCAGTTTTTGGAGCAGCCAAAAAAGTAGGTTTTGGAGCAGCAAAATCTGCTTTTGGAGCAGCCAGAACGAGCATTAAGATTTGAAAAATATTGCTAGAAGGGGAGCAAAACAACCGTGAGGAGCCCCAAATGCAGCATCTTGGGCACACAGAAATGTTTAAACAAGTAAAATGCCTTCGGTGCAGACGAGTTTCTGCCACACAGATGTTTTTTAGCAGTGACTATGAAATGCCTCAAGACAAGCATCGAAAGAGTTTGTGCGAGTGTGTACACACATGCATTCATTGCATGAGCCAACAGATCATGAAAGAACTTGAAGTTTTATTTAAAAAATGACTATCGGGGTAGCATTCCAATTGGTAGGCTACAGAATGTTCCGTAAAGCCATAATGAATGGAACACAGTGATACGTGGCAGAATGTACTGAATACATTTTATGTAAAAGCCTAAATGCCTGTTTCTCTTCAGGTTCCCAACACGAAATCGCATGGTACATACCATCTTAGACTTCTACACTCGCTTTCCAATTTGCAGAGGACTAGGTTTGCAACGGCAACTCTCTGGCTTTTCTGAGCGGTAAAATTGTCTTTATTAAGCACCCACCCAGCTTGTGAAAGAGGGTCACCTATGATGACCATTGAGTAGGTGGACCAATGGCTAACTTATTTGAAACGAAGACAAAAAAAACCGGTGACGTCGACCACATTCTCCACGAAGAGTAGCTTTGCAAAGAAAGTTTTATCATAAAATGCTCTCCTGAAGCGCACCTGTAGCGTTCCTCCTGAATGACATGTTGAGTCAGGCAAGATCACTTTCTTCGAAGCTCAAAACTGTTCAATGAACCGGCTTACAGCCGGTTCCAAATTAAGCCATCTTGAACTTTCGTCGCTTTCTCCTCTCCCGCTAGCTACCCTTGCAATGCCCTCTCCATGTCGACCCCTCAGAGTTATTCACGTGAACTCCTGCCAAGCTTTCATCATCATCATCATTACCAGCCTATCTACACCCACTGCAGGGCAAAGGCCTCTCCCATTAATCTCCAATTATCCCGGTCCTGTGCTAACTCGCCAAGCTTTATTGCAAAGCAGATAGTAAAGCGTGAACCGCATGGCGCGTTTTTACACGCGGTTCGTGCGTGTCGGCGTTGCGAGCGCGATATTTTCACACCCGTATCGACAATATCGCGCCCTCGGCGCCTTCTACCTTGGTCAGAAACTGACGCGCGACGCGCGCGAAAGTGGGAGGAGCTTGCCGACTTGCCCCATTGGGGGGGCGCGCGCCTCATGGCGGCAGCTTCGAAGCGCTTGAGACAGTCGGCTGGCTCAGAGATGTTTAGGCTTATCACCCCGGCAGATATTGCATGGGCGCTTTCACTAGCGGCGTGGATGATGTTTTATAGTACCGTTTTCACCCCCATTATAAGCTCATTTACCGCAGAAGCAACTTTGTGTGTGCCTTGCGCAGCATTTTGAGAGCTGTTAGACGCAGTCGCTCGAGGTCCTCACACCACTTTGCAGCAGAAGCCGCCGCCATGTTGCCACTGCCACCGGCCGGGCCGCACGGAGCGTGCGGGTGTTCCGCGGCAGAGTCAGAGTGCCTGTGGCATGCACGGGGCGTTTTCGCGAGCAGAAAACACTCTAAAATTCTCTCCTCTTGAACGCTCGTGGCTACTCGTGGCGTAAAGAGCACGCCACATCGAGGAAGCCTGGTGAAACGAAGCTTCGGCGCAAGATTGGCGCAGATTGCTTGAAATCAGAGCCCTTGTAGCAGGATTTACCTCTCGGCGCAGTTAGGCGCAATTGGCGCAGCTATCACATCACTGTCATCATCAGCATCATGGCGAAGTTTGTTTTTAGGCAATTCCAGATGCTTTCGCTGCTTTTGGCAACTTACAGTACTGTTTGTATTTGCTAAATTAGTTCATTTCTGCAACTGATTTTTGAGTAAAAGGGAAAAATACAATGATTGATCTGCTTGCTGACTTTGTTACATCAAGGTTAACCGCCGCAATGTTTCATTACACAAAGGTTCGTTACATCCAGGTTTAACTGTAGAAAATACAGCAACCTTTTTAAAAGCAACCATTTCCGACAAGCCAAGTGAGGTGGGCTATTGTTTCACGGCCATTTTCCAGTTTCGACTGCCACGGCAGTCTGGGTGGCAACAGCAGTCCCCACACGATCCAGCCCGGGGAAACTCACCCGCAACGACCTCGTCCTCGTGCAAGGGCCGTGTGTCTGGCATCCTGCAATAGTCTCGGATCTCGGACTGCAGCTTCTTCAGCTTGGCGTCCAGGCAGGTGGGTTGCACGAAAAAGCAGCTCAGGTCGCGGATATGCGACACCTTGACCCGCTTGCTGTTGTCTGGGCCAAGGAGACGCAAGTCAGGCGGCCAGCAAAGGGACAGCAAAGCACAAAAATGAGTCGACCTGTACGGGTAGGTTAGAGCGTTGGCAGTATACGACTCACAGGAGCGGCACTTTGATAATGCATGGAATTCCAAAGGTGCACAAGCAGCTTTCACCCCCCCAGGCATTTTACCCACTACACACAGAGTCACAAATTCTGAATGGTGAATTGGCACTCATGAGGCTCGTTTAGGCTTTTCTAAAAAGAACAGCAAGTAATGTGACACAAGCATACTTTTGCTGATCAGAACTTCAGATAATAAAAATTACCAGGCCTGCGCCAATGGTAATTTTTCCTCTGAACAAAATGATGCCTTAACGATTTACGCAAAGTGCGAACAAACCCCATAGACACCACAGAGAGAGCAATAGAGATGCCAGAAGCAAAATGTACCCACCATAAGTGAAACAAGACTGCTGACCCCTAGAACCGGCCAAAAGGTGTCAATCACGCAGTGTACGAACACAAGGACAAGGTTAAAAAAAAAAATAGTTCACTTGATGTCAAGGTCCCAGTCACCATAGAGTTTTATACTAATATGTACTAAAGGGAAATCTCTTGCTGCAATTGCGGGCCGTTGTGGGCGTCGCCATTGCAGCTAGCGACGTTCCTCGCCTACTTGGCTTAGATAGCCACAAGGCTTCTTTTTTGTCTCGAAGCTAAAATCAATAAAAAAGGGTAGCATTTCTTTCTTGTTCATTTTGTAAGAAGCTTCTGAAAAATCCCCGACAAATGAATCTTTCTGGAGCTTTAATTATACAATTAAAAACAAATATGAATATTCTTTTGCAGTAATAATGTCGCTTTCTAGCAGCCAGGAGGCAACTTTTCAGCCTGTTCATGAGCCATGCCAAGGACAAGTGGAACATGCCACCCCAGCACATGACGGAACGCTCGCTGAAGCCTGGCTCACCTTGACAGTGGTGCCAGATTTCCCTCTAGCACATGTTAGTATGAAACTCTATGCCAGTCACAAAGCGTGCGGTCAAGCCTGATAAGCAAAATGCGAACCACATAGTTCACTCACATGGTTCTGGCCCCGATGTCTCATCACTGGCCACACTCGACGCTGCCCCAGGGGTCTCCACGGAGCACATTGAGTCTGCATCTGATCGCAGAGAGCTCATTCAGCCCCTCGGTTTCTGTTACTAACAGTAAACTCAACTAGCTCCATTACATCCGCCAAAAAACTTGGGAGAGATTGTAATTCCTTGTTTCACGGGTATTTTTAAATCCATCCAAATACTACAGCACAACTTTGATAATACAACTTTCAAGGAACCGCACGAAAACTTCGTGTGAACGGGGGCCCGTATGATCGGAATACAGGTAAATGCCGGCCTAGTAGGCAGTCTCATGCGACAGGTGGGCTAAGAACTTATTCTGTAATTTGCGAACCCCTAACTAAGATCTCCCCCCCCCCCCACCCCCTCCCCCTGCAGTGTCTGTGCTAGCCCGCCAGGCCTGCACCTTGCGGGCATGGGATAAGGTGGGAAGACTTGTACGTGGCCAAGCAATACGAGGGGGGAAAAGCGAGAGTGTGGCAAAGGTCGCAGGGCCTGGAGGGGGAGCGGCCAAATTGTGGGGTACTGCGCACCATGTTTGTCGGCTCAGCTCGATGGGAGCTTCAAATTGGCAGCCCGCTGGCTGCCTGGACGTTGACTTTTTTTCGCAGTTGGCGCTCTCCTGCCACGTGGGGCCATTGAAGGCTCCCGCCCACCAGTACCCACTTGCATGCTTGAGTCTGTTCGGCAGGCAGTCGAACCCGCCGTGGACTGTTTGCCTTTGCACATTAGCAGTGCCAAACGGGGGTTATGAAATGCAGGTTGGGATGAGACGGCGAAGTGGCAGAAAAGGTGGGGAAAATGCGGGCTTATCCTCCCCCAGCGTCCCATCAAATGAAACAGACTGCGTGCACCGGAGCATTGTAAAGTGGGGCTTTTAATGCATTGTTTCTACGGGGAGTTTGCCGGGAGCGCGGTGATCCGTCGCACGTAAGAAGCAGGTCTTTGTAGGACTAGGGGATGTATCAGCGCGGTTTCACCGTACTTTTGTGACAAGCCAAGGGGTGTAAATAAGCCTAATAATCACCCCACCTTCCTTGGAGGAAAAGCTGTGCCCCTATGAAAATAAGGATTAAAACAAGAAATTTCATCATTCTCGCTTTGCAAACCCAAATTTCAAACGGTCCTAGCTCCTGTCCCAAAGCAGAACAATAACATTATTAGTCTTGCCATCAATTTTTTAATGAAATTTTTCTATACATCTACACATTATCAATTTTGTGTTATTGGAGAATGAATGGTTTCCCACAAAAGCAAAATTCAATTTAAACTTGGCATTAGAAATCATACAAATCCCCCAACTCTCTTCACCACACCTGTTGATTGATTGATTGTAGGGTTTAACGCGCCGACGCAACGAAGGCGATGAGGCGCGCCGTAGTGGAGGGCTCCGGATTAATTTTGACCACCTGGGGATCTTTATCGTGCGCCGAAATCTCGTACACACGGGCGTTTTTGCTTTTCGCCTCCATCAGAAAAGCGGCTGCCGCAGCCGGGAATCGAACCCGCGACCTTGTGCTCAGCAGCGCAACGCCTTAGCCACTGAGCCACCGCGGCAGGGTTTCACCACACCTGTAATAATGAAGTTTAGGAACAGCGCCCCTCTTCCTCTCAGACAAGGGAATGAGCATCACAAAACACAAAAAAGGAAAAAATCAGCCTTATTAATGACGCAGAAAAACCAGGGCCACTAAAGTTGTCATCCCTGCAACCACGGAAAGATTGCTATATCTGCAGATACCACCCCATCCCCCTATTTTTGTTTTAATCAAATTGATTGATTGATTGCAGGGTTTAACGCAGCAATGCAACGAAGGTGATGAGGTGCGCCGTGGTGGAAGGCTCCGGATTAATTTTGACCACGTGGGGATCTTTAATGTGCACCGAAATCTCGTACACCCGGGCGTTTTGGCTTTTCGCCTCCATCATAAAAGTGGCAGCCGCCGCCAGGAATTAAACCCGCTTCCTCGTACTCAGCAGCACAATGCCTTAGCCTGTGAGCCACCGTGGCGGGCTTGTTCTAAGCAAAGCTGACATGCCCCGCACAAGGTGCCGCGTAATTAAGGAGGTAGCAATGTGCCAAGTAATAATGCAGCACAATTTCTTTAAAGCATGCCAGCGCAGGTGTTCTAAGCTGATGCCAACGGAGACGCCTTGGGTACCTGTGTTGTCCAGCTCTTCCTCCAAGTAGCCCTCGGGCAGGTCCTTCGCAGGCACAAGGGACAGCCTGGCATGCAAGAATTTGCACATGTAGCTAAGCAAAAACAAAACGCACAAAAAATATATCCAATCATGATTCATTTGCTATTAAAACATTTCCACATCCAGGCTAACACTCACAATCACTTGTTACACAACAAAAGTGTACTGGTAGCAATGTTCTCACATACACGAACCAGAAACTTTTTTAAAATAAGACATAGGAAGCTCACTTTAACACTGATAATCTGTTCCCAAGGAAGATTTGCCTACCTCCAATGCAAAGCACTTAGGCCGGCACTCCCACCAACTAGTTTTAGTATTGCTGTACCTTTGATGCTGGCATACATGCTTTACAGGTTCAAGAGTTCAAATAATAGCTGGGTGAAGCCCAATTCCTCACATCAGGCATAATCTCACTCGAGAATGTCTTCTGCGCTGTTACAAAATTAACTCGTGGTGCCCATGAGAGCTGACAGGTGGCCTGCAAGGTGCACATGGTACCGGGCACGTACTTGTCTGGCAGGGTGAACCGCAGCTTGCCGTAGCTTTTCAGCACTTCACTCAGGGGTGGCTCGTACTGGACACTGGCAAACACCGAAAGAGCACACCATCATCAATTACGGTACATTTCAAAAGTGTCAAAGGCACACCCAAACCGTCCACGCAATTTTTATAAACTCAAAGCTTCTGCAACTACAGCAGCTGTTATTTTATTTGGGAGACTGCGAGACTGCATTTCAACGGCAGAGCTGTTTAGGCCAGCACGAATCTGTCTGGCACAGACAGAAAACCCCGAGCGCACGTGAGCGTGCCTCGCAGCGACTGCCCGGCATCGTCCAGGCTTGCGCAGGGGCTGACGCCACTTGAGGAGCTCCCACCTTCGCCGCCGTCGTGTAGCGACCGGCGCACCACGGGTCCACCGCGCTGAAGACAACAACGACGAATCTGTCAAGCCATCCCTTCACAATCCACATGTGGAGACGGCCTCTGAACCAGCTGACGAAGAAGTGGGGGATTTGCCCTAAGTGGCTCTGCCGTCAAAGACGCCGATAAAAGGGATGACAATGATTGCTTCTGAATAAAACACTGTATATACTAGTCTTTGCAGTCCAAAACGGTTTCGCATTGCTGGGGTCCGGCTGCTCCCTCTGTCCTAGGATCTGCTGTCAGTGTGGGGAGGTGTTAGGTCAACCCCCAGTTCTGCTGTTTCTCCAGCCTTGCGCCACAAGTGCAAGCTGCGCCAATTTTTTTACAAGCCCTGTTAATTTATATGCAACTTTTTTTCAAGCCCCTTCAAATGCTTTGCCTCATGGTGGTGAGACGGTGGAAACCTGCTTGTCCCCGACTCGATGAACCACCACCCCGACTCGATGAACCACCACCTTCTAACCTCGCCCACCAACCGTCTGGCATCTTTGCAGCCCCCATGACGTCGCAGGCAAGGACCCCAGGCACTTAGGCAAGCAGGACTCCCAAGGCCAAGAACTAGCATGCTGGGCAAGTGAAGGCGGCACTCACTCAAGCACTGGCTTGTAGCTCTCAGTGTCGCTTGTGATGAAGCAAGGCATGTCGGAAAACGACTTCATCTGCTCCAGGAGAAAGGAGGTGTGCTCTGGGTTGGAGCTGGCGATTGCAGCAGAGGCATCTAGAGAGAGACCAATATCAGCCATGGTGCAGGTTTTTGTGCTCAGTGATTCCCACTGGCTAGTGGTGACACAGTGCGCTAACAACAAGAGCAGCTAGATGCAAGGTGCAGACTTCTTTTTTCCCTTCCATACCACACCAGCAATGTTCAGGGTAAGCCACCAAGTGCAGCCTTTGAGTGGTACCTCGATATTCCCAAAAGGAGCAACTACAGAATGCAAAAAGATGTGGATAGATGGCCTTACTATCTCTTGACACCCAATATGTAAGCTTAACAATCAATTTGGAGTTCACCAAAAGTCACATTTTGAGCCAGCAACTTTGGGTGGAGCTGGACACAGCCAAGGAACAACCCAGGTGGGCGGCTTGCAGTGACGGTAACACCAATGTAAAGTAGACACTACCTGAACACACTACCCAAACCTAATGCCTGAAAATCTATAACCATATGCAAACAACGTGACACAGCTAAATTATTGCATTTTGGCTCGTTTTGCTTGGAATGATTGCTATACTCAAGGAAAACGTAAGACTGACAACAAGCGTTGTCCCTGCGTTTTCCCCCTGCTCCTCATCACCGCAGCCGGCAGTTACTCCGTGTGGTGCAAAGAGTGCGTTACTGCAAGCATTTTGAACGTGGCATGAGTCGTTTCCATAATTCGTTGCACTTGATGAGCTTATGAATTCCTGCTGGGACGATGAAAAAACTAGGTGTGAAAAACAAGACAATGTCACACATTAAGCGCAATCTCGTTTCAAAACTTGCGCGCGCGTTGACATCCAGGTCCGTCGCTTCAGCAGAGTGATACACAATGTGAGCTATTGCTGTTCTTAATTTGTACCCGAGTAAAGTGCCATTTTCTGTACATTAAATTTAGAAAGGGCTTTATGTATTTCAGTTCAGCAGGTCTGGCATAAGCACTATATGGGTTACGATAAACCCTTGTAACGGGGCTAAAAAAAGAAAGAAAAAAAAGCAATCTATAACATGTCTAAGGGTAATTACAATTAATCCCTTACACACCCATTAGCTCACTCCAGCTCGTCTTTTCAAGCAGGGATTAACAGCACGCAGTGAAGAAAACTTCTGCTCACCTTTCTGTACATCCTTGAATTCTTCAATCTTGGATTCAACGGTTTTTAGCTGAAACGAGAAAATTTCCCCTTCACAGTCACAGTGCTCAAACAAAGCCCCAAAATATTCTCCTGCACAGTTTGTACCGATAACAAACATTGCCAGCCACTTACAAAAGCAAAGACAGTCACATCTGGCCTTTTCTCTCACCTGTTCCTGAATGCTCTGTACATTCTCAGCACCAACTTTCCTGATACCAGCCAGTAGATGATGCATGCTGCACAAAAAAATGCACAACAGGGCAATGCCAATGAAACAGAAGGCCACACAACCAGCTCATCGAAACACGGGCTCCGGAAAAGAAGATAACATGACCCCTCTCCGCTGATGACCCCTCTCCCCATTGTTTTTTTTTTTTTTTTCCAGAAGCGGAATATAGTGCTTTTAATGCTTAGGCCACATAGTCAACCACTGGTTAGTGATAAGTCGGGGCATAACTGCAACGACGGGACGTTGTGACCGTACGTGGAGACAAATTTTGTGCTTGGAGCCAGTTGTACACAATATTCTTTGATAAAAAGAGAGAACTACCCCACTAGTAACCTCGAGAAAAGGCAACACTGGAATGACACAGAGCAAGTTGGCACGTGCTCATTCTGGCGGCGCCTGTGGTCGGGTATTTCGAGCACAAGTGAGGCCAAAGACGGCTCTCCCTGCCCCCCACTCACCGAAGCTCAAGCAGGCAGTGCAGGTGCTGAAAGTGAGCGTGAACGGCATCGACCTGGCTCTTGACTTGGTTCTCGCAAGCCTTGGAAACGGCGACCAGTTTCTGCGCACAAACGCATAAACCACCAACATTTCAGAAACTGGAGAAGGGAAAGGCTTTCTCTGACAGATAACAGCATTTGCCATGAAGCTGTGAGAATGAACTGAAACGTTTGAAAAATGTACACGAGAAGTAGTTGACCTTTTTTCTTTCAAGTTATCAAAGCAAGTAATAGAAATATTGACATCCATAACTTCTTTGGCTCTACATTTATAACGTTCGGCCCTATTTTTTCCTGCAACTCTGATCTACATGTGACGATCTGCTTAAAACTCTTTTCCAATTTTTTTTTTTTCAAACAGACAGTCGGCCTTTTCCAACTCTTTTCTAAGAGACAGTTGGCCTCTTGTGCCACTTGACGAGTCCCTCACCAGAGGCCTTGAAGAAGAGTGAAGCTGCCACACGCAAAAGCTGCACGCACCAGTACTATCAAAACGGTACCTGCTCTACTAGCACGTTTTTAGAAAAGGGTTCCACATCAAAGGATGAGCCATTTTGTCATTGTAAAACTGCAACAGTAAAATGCCGCACCTCAAAAGTCTTTTTCAGTCCCTGGTACGACTTCTGCGCTTCATCCAATGCCGACTTCAGCTCCGGCAGGGCTTTGGCGTCCTAAACAGAAACAAATTCGAAACCTACGTCAGGGGCCTGTTTGAGGAGAGTGGCTACAAAATGGCACCATGTGTAACCATTCATGTAAAGCTTCTCTTGCTTCTACAGGCTGAAGAAGCTGGGCTCCTACCAGCCAGCATCAAGAAGATATCAATGACAACTCTCAGGGCTATGACCAGCACGTTGAAACATGCAACATTGTTGGGATGCCAACATGTTAGAAGCCTTTCGGCCCCCTGGAGGTTATGGGCAATATTACACGGCATAAAACAGCCCACCTTGTGTTTGCATACAGAACACCACCAGGCGGGAGCATCTGAGCACGATCTAATCGCAGGCGACACAGTGTCCAGGGATACGACAGGGCTCTCTGATAGTCGGTCTTGGACGCCTCCCTGCACCCGCCCCAGCACTACCTGGGAAGCTACCCGGCCTTTGTTTTTCCCATGTTTCTATGCTGTGGAAAATCCTTGGACTACCCAGCAACTATCTGCAACGAGTCAGACTTCAAATCGAAGAGCCATAATGCATTTCCGCGTGTCCTTTCAACTGACAGTTGCTTCCAGGCTTGTCGCAGTGAGTGGTTCCCATTGGCAGCTGCAAGCTAGATTGCACTGACTGGCCTAACACTTAAACACCAATGTGTAAAAGAGGGGCTTCGCAGGACCTGCGCCATGTCCCCCCACATGCTTCAATCATACAGAACTTAAAGAAAGCACAGCCAAAAGCTCACCACAATTTAAATTCACAGTGCCCTTAAAGGAGCCATGAAGAGAAAACACAAGTTTGGTTCATTCAAAAGATTGTCTTGTTAGAATCATACTGACACCACTTTTAACGTAAACTTCGCTCAAATAATCTACATAATTAGGAAAAACGGGAATGGTCATGCGACCCACCAGCTCATTTCCCACAACAGAACCTATGATGTCACATGAGCTAAGCTCTGCGATTGGCGGAGGCTGGCAGAAGCAGACGCAAATTAGGTAGAGCTTACAAACTAGACGAACGAGCGATTTGCGCTTAAATTTAGGGCACATTCTTTACAAAGCAATAAGAATGATGGGACAAACAGTGGAAGTTACGAAAGCACATGTAAACATAGAAGTACTGATGCGTTCTGCTGTTCGTACTGCGCACAGCATGCTTGGTTTAGCTGCACAGCACTACGGGGCTTGGGGTTGTCTCAGACGACACTGGCCGATTGACGCAAGCAACGGTGTCTTACGTGACCCCATTTGTCGAGCGAGCACTGTTTCAGGGAACGAATATTTTCTCCCAGAACAAAAACAAGCCAGGTTTAAATGCAGGCAAAAACAAACCAAACGCTTGCCACGGTATGGTGGCGCCATCTAGGTTACGGAACGTAAAGAAACGCGGGAACAAACTAACACTGCTGTACAGGGTGGAGACAACCTTTGAACTGTCCCATGCCGCCGCAATTGGGCCAACGGGCTCAACGCGTTATTCTTTTCGTTTCCCACGAGACCTAGCAACGCGAAACAGACAATATGATTCAAACTTCTTCAGTAAACTGCGTTGAGGCGATAATTTTAGCGCGGTTTTGACACAATGACTTGCTTCGGCGGCGAGCGAGCAACCAAAAATGGCGGCGCCAGCGTATACGTGTCTCTACCCTGTACGGCGGATGCGTGAATGAAGGTACTCTGGGCTGCAGAGCGGTCGGTTCCTGTGATGTCATTTGGGACCACGAAAACGCACGATTGAGCGGGAAAATCAAAATTTTAACCTAAATTGTTTAATTTCTCAGTGAATAAAGCACCGCTTGTATCCGGACAAACGCTGGGGGCACTATAAAACACGAAATCTTTCGAATAAAACCAACTTGCATTTTCTCTTCATGGCTCCTTTAAAGAAAAGGCAAAGAGGTTCTAGAACTAAAAGAAAAGTTGGCCAGCAGCTGTACACATTGAATAGTTCCTGTGCGCGAAATATTTTTGCAACACCTACGGCAGAAGCGGCACAATATGTAAACAAAAGTGGCCGAGATGCTCTTGCCTCATCTGGGCACGCAATGCCGGAAGAGAAAAAAGCGGAGGCGAAAACCAGCCAAGATACATCATAGCTGGACTTCCAGGCTGAGCCGCTGCCCGTGCCACGCTCCTTTAGCCAAGTTTCCTCTAGAAGCTTGCCACAGGAGGAATGCTGCTCTTTTTTGTTGTTGCTGTTGTTGACAGCCCTTTTTTGTACAATTTACATGTTCAAAAAGCATGCACAAACCCCAAACCAAACAAGTTTTTATGCCATGTTGCTAAGCAGATATTACCATACCAAGATGTTTTAATACAGAACATAGAAAAGCGACAGCTGAGGTAGCCGTTACTGATGACAGCGAATATGATGATGGATGCTCACATGATTTCATTTTTTTTACAGCAACAGACATGAATGTTTATATCTGACGTTAGAGATAGGAAGGATGGTGAATACTGCTGCATTTTGGTTCATGATGTTTCTTTAATGAACCAGAAAAAAAAAAAAAATGGTTACATCTGTTCACGAAATACCTATTTTTTCAAATGCACCGGTTTTCTTTTGCTGCAAAACTTCAAACTGTGTCCAAAAAACTCAACTTTTAACAAAACTAAAACAAGGTTCCAATCCTGATAGAACTTCTCTCCTACTCAATATGTAACTAGAATTCTTACAAAGTAAAAAAAAAACCATGACCACAACTATACTTTCAAAAATACATGCCACAAGAAGATAAAACTTGTCTGATATGACAAATAATGCTCTGAACCACCAAAATACCATACATTTGCGAGTTGCTAAGAGGGATTAATTCCTTTACCCAAGCCACACGAGCGTGTGTTTCCTAATCGGTGATCACGGCGCATGGAGCACCAGCCCCCTAGCGGCAGGCTTTCCCGCCGGCACCCTCCTTCCCCTCTTGAGACCCTCCTCTCCAACTGAGGTTGCGTCGGAAGCAGGATTGCTCTGAGAAGGGCTTTTCCTGCGAGGTCTGGAACCACATGGGTCAGACAAAGGAGCTCATGTTCCTCGACCCCGAGACGAGGCAAGTCTCCCCTCAGGAGACGAGTTGAGTCGCCAGCCACGGACAGCTTACTGAGAGCTCTTGGGGAGTCTGTCCCCCAAACAGTGCATGTTCCATATTATGACCGAGCAATAAAGCCTGGTTTCCGACACCACTTGACTCCGAGCACATCCTCTGCCAGCTCCCGATGAGTCGAACAAATCCTCGGGGATTGCGGCTTTGGTTCCCATGTTCCCATGCTAGCTGGGTAATATGGCCCATTTATAGCCACGAACTCCACAACCGTTTCCACAGATCTGAACAGGAACGATGCATGCGTGGGAATGATAAATGCTCAAATTCATTGAACCTGAGTTCTTTAATAAAAAAAAACTGACGAAGGCAGGCTCGACCCCCGGGTGCGCGAAAGCGCTGTTCTTCAATCTCACCAGAGTCGTGTTTATTTGGCAGCGCTTTTGCATTTGACGGCGAAGCGGACTGTCTGCTTAGACAGGCCTGTACTCCTGACGATGGTGACGTATTCTTCGCCATGTTCAGAGAGAGACAGAGACGTGGAGGAAGAGGTGGAGAGATAGACTACCAGCACTGATTTGGCTTGGCTGCACCAGTGACTAGTTTTACGCCGACAATTTTGTCAGACATAGTAGTTTTCTCGCCAACATAAGCAAACAAAAAGCATACTGGTGGCATGGTGGAAGTCCGCTATTCACATTCAGTCAAAACAATTTCAGCCCGAAATTTAGTCTGTTGCAACTGACAGTCTTCTATAGCCGGGTCTGTTATGAGCGGAGTGGATTCAACTCAAAATGCATGGGGACCAACCAAACCAACAGAAATGGTCTGTTGCAACCGGAAGTCCGCTGTTGCCAGATCCGCTGTAGACTGTATATTAACAAACTTTTGAGGCACTATTTAGTGTTAGAATAGTGCTGGCTGCCCAGTTTAGACACGCTTTCACAAACGCCCCCGGCCAACGAAGCACAAAGCTGCTGCTCTGGAGTTATTGGTTGTGTAAAGCAAATTCAAGCTAACCGGTCAAGAAGTTAGAAAATGATACTGCAGTCATGTGCAAACACTGAACTGCAAGCTAAAGTGTGTAAGAGGCAAGCACTACTACTGTGCAATCGCTTCCGATGCTTCCGACAGCCAGCGCGGCCAGAGTGTTTTCCTTCGACGTCACGAAGGGTGTGATCAATCAGAGACATCAGCGACGACGCACGTGCATCTTTCAAACGGGAGCACACGTTTTTCAAGATAACTGATGGTTGGACCCATGCATGATGCGTATCAATGTGACATTCCGAGTCAGAGTGCAAAAATCTACACAGACCCGCCACTAACTCAATTTTTTTGGAAAGCGCTTCAAGGCCAACTGCACTCAAATTTTCGAGAACGTAAAAATAATGTCACCAAGTAGTACATATAAAAAGCGTGCGAAATGCAAAATACTGCGCTTCAAACATCAACGCGCGCGACACAAACGTCTCGTGACATTGGCGTTTTCGGAACCGAAACTGAATAGAAAAGGCGGCCATTACCGGCGACCGGACGTGACGTACGTGGCGGAACGGAAGCGGCCGCGCCAGGACCGGCGGCCGCTGAGAGCCGCCTTCAAATGCGCTTGGTAGCGCCGCGTTTCGCTCTGTTATTTCCACCGAAGAACTTCCACTAACGTACGCCCATGATAATGGAGTTAGGCGCTATTCCGGCATCCCGTTGCTATCAGTCGAGATGAAGTAGACCGCCCGACAGTAATTTTTTACATCATATTAACTGCCGGAGTAGCAGTTTTTGGCATTGCAAGTAAAAGAGCGGACCCTGATTTACAAAGCTACTTGCCCGTACGATTTCGAAAAGCAGCTTCCGTTATAGCCGACGCCTCGGCTATCACGTCGCTCTCTTTGAAGGGAACAAACCGCACGCGGGCGGCGATCAATCACTATTTCTACTATATATACATTACGTACAAACAGTTTCGTGAATATCGGCCCAGTATTTTTCGCCGTGCTGCACAACGAGAATCGAATTATAAAAGTGGTCTGAAACTATAAGCTACTTCCACAGCCAAATGATGCACTAAAACACGAAAACATTTCCTATCTACCGCTGTTTTCTACTTTAACCACAGAGACAGGTGCTGGTGAAAGCATTTTACTTTCAAATAAACTAAATCCAACGCTTCACTTGGGAATTGAACAAAAATCTAGTCTATTATTTAGGAGAGGGGCAGTTTCGTTAGTTTTCGCACTTCGCAAAGACGACGGCCGTTATTTGTGCGGATGTATTTGTTACTACCAGAAAAGCTGATATTAATTGGTTCACTTAGCGAGTGAGGCAAAAGTCGCACAATTGTTTATAGCCGCGCGCACAACTCTATTTAGGTCGTCAAACTTTTGGAAAGGTCTAAACGATGGAGGTGGCATTGGCCAGCCCAAATATGGCCAATATCGGACGCGGAAGTGCAAGTGGTCAAGAACTTATAAAATATCTTTTGTTTTTCTGTGGTATAAATGCAATAGGAATGACAAATGTAAGGCAAGTGCTCGTTTCGAGCTTTTTTTTTTTAGTAAAAATAATATTGTCAAGTCAAAAGAGTTTTTCTGGCACCAAGACGTTCGCAAGCGCGTGAAAGTTTGAAGGCTTTTAATCTCTTTTTTTTTTTTCATTGAAAAAAAAAAATGGCGGATATTACTGCCTATGCGTTTAGTTTAAACATGTGATGGCGACGGCGGTACAGCGCCCCGGGCAAACGCATCCCTGCGCCCGACGGAGCGCCCTGCGAGTCGCCGGAGAAGCGCGATCTTCGCGGGACAGGTTCCCCAACCTCCGTCACAGGCCGCTCGGGACTTGTTTCGGCGACTCTCCGCCAGGTGCAAACGTCGTCTGCTCGGAGGTACTTCGAACGGCGGTACCTAGCGCTCTCTGTGATTACGAAGCTAGGAATTTCGCCATGGTGATTTTAAGAGCATAGACTACTTATTTCGACAAAGAAAAAATTTGAGTGCAGTTGGCCTTTCAGCTTCCCTTTGATGCAGCATCGCAAGCATTGCACCCTACTGCACAAATGAAAAACCCATCACAAGACACACTCACTTTGCCCCACCTTCGAGGGGAAAAGAAAGGAAGCCGATGGGTGCCAAGGGCTGGGGGATCACCTGTTCGGCCATGGGCACCACCGTGTGGTCCTTGTGCTGGTCCCCCGAAACGAGGCACAGGGGGCAGATGAGCACGCTGTCAGTCACACAGAAGAACTCCCGCACCCGCTTGTGGGCCTCGCACACGGCAGCCATCTCCGCAGCACTGCACGAGCCAAGCGGGCACACACTCGCAACGTCCACCCGGAGAGCACTACTAATGACGCAACAAGCCATGCCCCGGTGGTGGCACTTCCCCTTTTGAGAGTAAGACACTAAAATGGTTTACTAGGAATAATTCAGTTTTGAGGATTAAAAAAGCAAAGTTCGTAAGCTTAGTTCCTCTAAGTGGCAACAAGTTACACAAGACTGCACATTATACAAGGGAACTACAGCACTTCAGCATTGCTCACTCCGTCTTATTTATATAGAGAGTCTCGGGGATTCACATTCATGTCATGTAGTTTTATTATTGCCAAAGAAAAATAAAAAAAGGGGGGCAATCAGAATAGCGACATACATCCCAACTACTGCACCATCATCATTACTAATTACCGTATTTACTCGCATAATGAACCCACTTTTTTTTCCAGAAAATTCGGCATGAATTTGGTGGGAGGGTCCATTATGCAGAAAAAAATTGCAACAGTTTTAAAGGTTGAAATTTCATACAGCAGAGTTGCTAAGGGAAACACTGTCAGAGCCTTGCCATTTTCATAAAAACACATAGGTAACTATGTAATCAAATTTATTTTTTATTCGCAACATGCTAGTGGGCCCTTACTCGCCATGGAGCTATCCTCCTTAGTAAAGTCGCTTGTCGCCTCACATTTGTTGCCGGCCCACAGCGCACCGTCTTGCGTGCTATCAAGGCACTCCAAAGCTTCTTTTCCGACACCAGGAAACTTCCCTTCTTTGGACCCACGAAATACACAGCGACCCCTGTTCCCAGCCCAAAAACCTCATTTTCGCCCGTAACGTACACGAAGTGCCGCCCAGCCGCGTGGTTTCCATGTGCACCAACGCACACTCCACCAGCTTAATAAATCCGGCTGTAAAGCTCATGTACTGGCCCATCGTACGCGCCACTAGGAGCACAAAAAAACGTTGGAACACAGCTGAACAACAAAACCGCGAGCGCAATGGCAAAATCGCGGAACCTCAAGAGCAGAGCAGTGCGGAGTACGTTCAGTGCTTTGTTCGCACGCCGCCAGAACCAGACATAGCAACGAAGAGCAGGGAAGGAGTGCGGAGTACTTTTCTTGCTTTGTTCACATGGAGGAACGTTTTTACGGCGCAAGAAGGTTCGTTTTGCATTCAGAAGGTGGCGCTCCGCAAGCGCGCAATTTTTAAATTGTGAGCCACGGCATTCGCGCTCACGTCTCGCTACTGTTGAGATTTTTTTTTTGGTGGAATGCGTTTTTAGCATTTCTGCGCGTACTGTAGTGTGATATCAAGTTACTAGTCTAAGGGATCAGCAACCATGATGAGATAAAAACATATTGCTGCGGCATTTTTTATTCAAAGTAAATTCTCAGGAAGGCAAGTGGGCGGAGGGTTCATTACGCGAGTAAATACGGTATTCACAACTTAACACTTTGCCGTTAGTATAGCAAGAGACTACAAAACTACATTACTAAGTTTAAAAAATTTGGCCACCTTCGAAAGTGAGATGCAAAGACTGGGGAAACAGCGGCTCTGGTGGTCCTCCCTAGCTTCAACTTAGCTTTTCTCAGCTCTGCCCATCTTATCGGTAGATCGGACACTGATGCTACGCCACCAAGCGCACGCCGTCTCTCTCAACTGAGAGAACACCTGCACGCCAGCGCTTACGTCATCACTAGGCCGAACATCTGCAGCGCAACGTGCACTCCCCACACCTGCTCGTCGGCCCCTTGCCTCCTCACCCCTTACCCTAACACTTCTTGGTCTAGCACCTTCCTCCTGTCCATTTTGCAGTGTTGAGTTTTGGGTGACGCCCGGTATGGATAGAACTCAAGTTCAAGAGCTCTGCTGTTAAACGTCTAACAGATCATCCATTCCTTCTAATCCAGCCTAAACTACACCAGATGCACCAACCAATGTAATGTAACACACCAGTAAATATAACACCAAAGCCAAATAGCACTCATTCCCCAAGAGAATTTTTCATGCCTGAAGAGTATACTTCACCCTATTAACACACAGCACAATTTATTTTGCTCGCCCACACTGTATGTAATAGCCATAATTTGTTTGAATTTTTTTTTGTAGTTACCATGTTATGGAATCATTACTAGCTGTACTAAGGATCCAAATTATCTGTCCCTATTTTCTGCAACTATGTTTTTCACGAAAGAAATTTCTGATCTTTACAATACTGGCGGTGGAACATCGTAGTGCGCTTTTTTTGCACCAAAATATCATTAATGACTGGGTAGAAAAGATTGAATCGCACAAAGTGGCACAAACAGATACGAGATTTCTAGTTACTCGCTTTGTTTTTTGTGAAGGACTAATTGCTACCCATGTGTCTAACAGCAGAAAGATTAGGGTGCTAAACAGACAAGGATGAAGTTAGACACAAATGACATATACAAGCGCTTGTATATGTCATCGCCGTTCTTTTTACTGCAGAAATGAATCCCTAGCTCAGCAAGTTCTGTAAAATGTAACAGCAACTGTTGCAAAGTTTTGCAGAAAAACTGATCATAAACTGGGCCAGCAGATTTAATGGTGTACAACTGATACCTGAATGCACGCACAAAAAAAGTGTGGGTGAATGCCTTCCATCTGTTGAGCTCTTTGTGTACCCAAGAGTATCAAATGAGACCGAAATGACTCCAAAATTGACACCAAAGTGGTATTCTACGTCACCACTACAAAAAAACGAAAAAAGAAAACTCTCCAGATGTTGCAGATCTTATGTGTTACAGATATGTACCTTAGTTGTATTTTTTGCTGTTGCCTGTTCATCAACAAACAAAAGCTTTTTTCATATTTGTAGGCGCATTCTATTTGTATTCTTGAAATTGGAGATGCACTGCACTTCAATGTTCCGTCAATGCACATTTGCTATGCAGATGGTGGCAAATACTTCATCAACCACTTCATCAAGATAGCATTTTGCAGGACACAACAATCGTGCATTTTGGATGCATTAACAAGCAAAGCTGGTGTAAAGAAGCCACATTATGGTCAATTGATTGATTGTGGGTTTTAACGCGTCGACACTACACAGGCGATAGGCGCGTCGTAGTGGAGGGCTCTGGATTAATTGTGACCCCCTGGGGATCTTTAATGTGAGCCAAAATCTCAAACACCCCCTTCATGGTCATATAAGTGACAATGTCCAGGAGACCATCACGGGCACCCAACACACTTGCCACACACTTACACAGACACCGCGCGCAGGGTCTTGGGTTTGTGCTTTCGCATTGTTTTTGCTCTCCCGTGAATCTGGAGAGGAGGAAAAGAAAAGAGCACAAAATTAGGCTCACACCATTCATAGATACAGCTCGAAGGTTGGAAAAAAAAAAAAAAAAAAAAAAAACGTTTAAGCTTATAGTGCCATCTAAACCTACCACCTATGCACGCGAAATCATCCCTCTACAGGCATGCGCATCTAACCACAAAAAGTCGAATCAAAAAGCCGCTCAAGCCCAGGTCTGGTCAGCCAAGAAGCAAGTGTGTGATCACATGATTAAAAAATACAGTGACAAAGCTCTCACTAATCATGGTCGGTTGCCAATAATAACAAAAACACCAGATAAGGAAACAGAGAAGCCATCCCTAATGGGAAATAAGGGAAAGGGCATGCCCCTGATTGCCATGGCACATAGTGTGTGAGCTCCTGCACAGATAAAAAAAAGATATTAGCAATACATGCAATAGATGCATCCAGCAGCACGAGAGAAAAAGCACAAAACAAGAAAAAAATAAAAAATGGCATAGTGTAAGAAAGTCAACCAGGTGCATTGTGCAAGTTAAAGAACTCTGCCTAAAAAAGTGGCCTGTAATTTTTTTCTCTTTGATATAGAAGAGTCGTTTGACATTGCAGGGATGACAATATGAAACATGTAAACCTGGCAATCTTAGAGGCTCTGAAGTCACATGAAAGAAATGAAAATTAAAGTGAAAATCATGCAACAGAGCAAAGCAGAACCAGAAGAGATGTGTTTCAAATCCCTCTGTAGCTCCAACCAACCAAATAAGCCACTTGGAACCACTGCACAACAAATGAATGACTGAAGCATGGAGCAGAATTGTAAAGCACAGCTATACGATGAGAAATCCAGGCATCATTCCTCTTTGGAACGAATTGGTACGAGCATGGAACATGGTGACAGCTGACTGGGAATACTCTCTTTGCCCTCTCTCTCATGCATTCACTCACACGTACACATGCCATCTCCATAACACTGTGATCAGATGACGTCACCAACATCACTGCCCCACTAGGATGGGCTCATCCCTCCACCGTGCTTGAAGAAGTGCAGGATTACACGGAGAATTCTAGAAAAGGCTAGCCGGGTCTCACCAAAGAACTGCACGCTTTCATCGCATTCTGCGCGTTTGCCACTGAGACACTTACTTTATGAACTAGAATACTAACGTCAATGCTTTTTCCTTACTCTACTCCTTCTTTTCTGGCAATTTATTTGTGATGTGAACAAGTTTTTCTGGACATTTCAAAGGTTAGGAGAGTATTGCTGCTTGCTCAAGACGCCCCACACTGAGGCTGTGCCAGCCATGCTGAAGCCTGCTGGTCAGGCTCACGCATCAATACACTTGTCCTCTGTGCCCCGAATTGGCAACACAAATGCGCTGCACTGAACACGGTTTACTTAAATATCAAGGACTTTGACTTGGTTAACTGCCTGCCACTTGAATTTTGTCCGCCTGAGCAGACCAGTCACTGTAAACATCGTATAAATTTTTAAGGGGAGATGCTACTCGAAAGCACTTCCATATTTTTGTAATAAAAGCTTTTCAACTTTTGTCAGTTTTTCAGTGCCCGTCCCCCTCCCCCATAAGACATAATCAAGGGAATGAAACAGCACACTCGTGCCAAATTTCTCTTCACATCCCCTTCTTTGCCAACGCAAGGTCCAGGGTATCTCCCAATGTCTCGTATGAGAAGCAGGGTCGTGACCTCACTCATCATTTGCCATGATAACGATGGTGATGACGAAGTGTGGCAACGTTTGTACAAAAAAAAAATAAAATTTCCTGGAGCAAGGCTTACATCGTATTTTGTAATAACAATGATAAAAATTTTTGAACTGTGACTCAGCTTTCCTGGCAGGTGTCCAACTTAACCACGCCCTACACAAGCACGTTACCTCTTCGTAGCAGGGCTTGCAGAAATTCGAAGGGCACGTGTCGCACCCGCAACTGGCAGGACGGCGGCCGCACTCGTCGCATAGCACTGCAAGGATGAATGCAAGGCTGCATCAAAACATAGGTCACACCGTATGGCTTTCTGCGTATGTACCAGAACACAGGTCACACTACACTGTACGGCTTTCTGCAAATGTACCAGGCACACATAAGTGCACTCAGAACTTCACTCTGAAGAGAAGCCTCACTCAAACGAACACCGAAGAATGTTAAGAAAAAGTTGAAGCATAGAACCATGGCCTCCGAGATCTCCCCGTGCGCGTTTTGCCCCAGCCGTTCCTTCTCCGGCCGTTCCAATCAGCCAGAGAGACCGTAAGTTGAAAAGGGGGCGTGACTGCATCTTTCGCCGCACCGCAGCACTCGCCACCTATGCATCAACTAGTATTCCACTGCAGCTGGCGCAAGCAATAAAACGCGTTTTCGCACCTTGCACACAAATTAAATCGAGCAGCCAGTTTTAAAATGACACGTAGAAGAGAACAACCAGTAACTTTATAATGGTTAACTTAATAATATGAGGCGCGCGAGTACAAGGATTAAGCAGCAATCACCCGGTTCTGGTGCTCTTTGCTGTGGTTTCGAGTTTCTCTTTTCATTATGTTTTAACCTGTCGATGCACATTTACAAGCAGTGCCCCAGAAGAACTCCTTACGTCCTCACCCAACACATTATTTACAAGGGTGGTGACTTACAATTTTATACAAATACAATTTTATACAAATACAATCATGGTCATTATGTAATAACTAAATGACACGTCATAGCATGCAGATGCATAATTATCACGTAAGCTGCGACATAATTTGTATGTGTTTGTAATTAAGAATGCTTTTTGCTTATATACCTGTGGGCACAGATAGATTAATGGTTTCATACAAATTGCTATCGCAGTGAATAAATGTGCTAACTCCACTAGTTTATTTTGTATAAGATCACTCCTAACATTTGTTCTTTTTTTTTTATTTTTGTTCTTTGTATGTTTTTAAGTAATGCTCAATTTTTTCCATTTAGATATTAAACATCTTACCGTGATAATTATGCGCTTCCATGCAAAGACAGTGGATTGCACGGTTGGTCGTCTACACCGTAGTTTTATACGCATCTCTGTTGTTTTTTCAGTGCTTCTATATTTCGGTGTTCGTTTTTTAGAGGTGTTGTATAAATGCGCTTTTTTTTTGTAAGGTAACTTTTATAATTTATTTTCTATTTTTTTTTAGATTTTGTACGACCAGTTATCCTTACTCCTGTTATTAAACAATTAATGAAACGCAATAACTCTGCCAATTATGCATTTCTTTTGCAAATACGTGGCGTTACACGTTGGTCAGTTGTCACGGTTTTTATTGCTTTTAATTTTATTCATCATTGGCCTTTCCGTCTTAATTTTTTCAGGGCTTTTTATCCATTTTCGCTTTACCCAGGAGACGTACTCATATTTGTGATTTCATAAGTACATTTTTACTTCTTTCTAGATTTCGTCATTTTTGCTTTTAAGATTCCATTCGATCACATCTTTATTTGCGCTATTATAACAATGAAACCTGTCGGCTCTGACAATTATGCATTTCTGTGCAAATGCAGGGCGTTACAAAGTTAGTCCTCTTGCTCGACTTTTATTCACGTTTTTGTCATGGTTTTCGCGGTTCATTTATTTTTGTCTTCGTTTTGTGGAGGAGCTGTGTAAGATATTACTGTCAATTTTGTTTGTATCCCTTCTATATTTCTTATTTTTCTACTTTGTGTTTTTTTTTTCTAAATTACATTCGAACCAATTATCTTTATCTAAGCTATCGCAGCGATGAATTACGTTAACTCCACCAATCTGCATTTCTGTGGAAATGGAGGGCTACACATTTGGTGCCGTACGTGGGGCACTCGGCAGTTGAGTACATTCCCTCTAAAATCAGCCAAGAACGATTCGCTTCTTTTTTGTAACAGTGATTGCATCCCTCATAAATCGCAGCAGAACGCAAGCTAGCGGTTCTTATTATGTACGCTAGCACGATGAATTCCTCAGTATACAGTAACCAACTCGCCCAACTTAGCGCTTTCGTAGTCGTCATTATGCACCGTTGGAGATCAGGGGATCAACCTGCAAGGGTGGAGGCCTGTGCCTAGACGGTGTCTAGTCCCCGCCTCTTCTAATGAAGAACACGTCCATAACAGGTGTTCTGTGTCAGCACCTTTGGCAGGAGCTGTGCAGAAATGCAGCAAATACTCGCAAATACACCCGTCCCAAGACTAGAAAAACGGCAGCATTGATATGCCGCATACACAGCGGCGCAGCGGGCTGAAAGATGCACTCGATGCATAGGTGCCCACTGCTGCCTGGCCGAGCCTGGAGGAACCAGCGCGCCAATGCGTGTTAAGAATGATGGTAAAAGTTAACGCAAAACATGGAAGTTACAGTAGCCTATATTCAAGCCAAACGGATATTTTTATACTGTTGAGGGCCCCGTTTGGCGACATATAAATTTAGGGGCGTGGCTTTAATTAAGGGGCCCTGAAAAGCATTTGAGCATACTAAATGAACAAGCGCAGTCGTTAGGTTGAGTCGTCAACGTGACCTGTGCCAAGTATAACTTTTTTACATGCAGCAGAAGGCTCACACTTTCGCTGCTAAGTTTGTTGCCCCTTTCCCACCCTTTCCTGCATGTTTTTGGACTCTGCCACTTAAATGCACATACGTCATCGATACTCCCATGCGCGTCCCGAAGCAGAGATCCTTTTGTAGGATGGCTTTTTCCTCATACTCCCAGCGAAAAGAAGTGCCTTCTACTCAACATCAGCGGGCAGTGGCAGCACCTTTGGTTAATTAGTGCTTCCTGTCGCATGCTTAAATTTGTTCTCTGCCACCTTAAGATGTCTGTTTTTTTAGGCCTCAAGCAGGAATTGCCGCAACACCGCAAAATAAGGCCCCACAGCGCCTGGGCGATATGCAAGATGGCATTTTCGGTAAAACAGTGCAACTTGAATGAGAACAAGACATACGGCCCTCCCCGTGCGGCTGATAAAGCATTCCTAACCAGTGCATTTGTGATCACGAGTTCTCCACCACTGTAAACTGTGTTTTTGACGAGTCACCAATAGCAAACAGCCCAATGTGCAGTCAGCGGAGCGCAAAACAAATAATGTTTGGAGGCGTCCCCTTTGAGGAACGAAGCATCAAGGCAGGCAATGCTCGCACACCGTCAACAGTGAGGAGAATGGTGAAACAAGGAGAAAACGTGTTGCGACAACAATGTGTGGTTTTTTATTAGGGGCGAAGCCCCTTTGGGGCTGGGGCTGTTGGCGTCTCCTGTCGTCGTCGTAATTACCGTCTCATGTAGTCATGGTACTAAAACACCGGGACACTTGCTTACGCCTCGCGCTGGAGCGCTTCGTAATGCGTACTAAAAAAAACACCAGGACACTCGTTTACACTTTGCGCTAGAGAGCTTCATGCTCCAAAGACAAGAGACTTTTACAGCAAACCTGTATAGCTCTCTACCCCCCAATGGTTTCATCTCCATTGGCAAAAACACCAAGGCACTAAGAATACACTTATACACTGCATGCTTCACCCCTCACCAGGTTTAACGTTAGTGGAGATGTCCCGGAAGTTTTTTATTTACCATTTCTCAGCTAAAACTAGTCGCTTTAACAAAATTCTTAAAGGAGAAGATTACTAATACGTTGCTTTATTTGGTTATATGGACATCCGTGTGTCAATAAAGGGTGTTTCAGGACCCCTAAAGGGGCCCCCCAACTCCCTTCAATACGTTTCTTATATAAACTGAGGGCTCTATACCGAGTTACAGGCCAGGTTATGAAAAGGGGCCATGAAGACAAAATACGACCTTGTGCAACTAGAAAGAACTAGCCTTTGGTAACTTATCCAGCTCCTCCCATCAGAAATATTACATCAAATTTCGCACTACACAACATCATCTGCAACGCAATACCGCCAGCAGTGACGGAATAAATGAAACACTAAAAACATGCTGGTCAGTGTGTTAACCGGAGTTATTTAATATATGAAATCGCAAAGCTCCCCATAGGCCCCTTGTATCAAAAAGCTGTCAACAGTCGGCCTCTGGTCTGGGTCCAAACCGCTGGCAAATGGGCAACTGCAACTTCTGCCGTTAGCCACAGACCAACACCGGCTGCATAGCACTGCCTGTCGCGTCAGCTGAAAATGGTGAAACAGCCACTTTCCCATTCCCTCTCCTGCCCTTCCCCACTCACTAGTGTTGCCCGCCGTGCTGTGCTGCTTTCGGGGAACTATACGAAACCATTTACAGGGTTTGTACAGCAAAATGGCGGTGCTACGCCTCCATGTTTAGGGCTCCTAGGGGGCACAGATTCTTCGCTGATCCGTGGGGCCGGCGGACACGATGCAGGCGTCCCTACCGCCCCCTTTGGAAAGCGGCTGACGAGTTATGCCACTGCACAGATGAAGTACCCCCAAAAACGTTGCAAGCATAATTTTTTACCTAGTAAGTTTTCTTATTAAAAAATAAATATTTAGCAACGCTCACTTTGGGTCCCCCCCGATGCTACGCCATTGGCGCCCTGCACGTCTTACTTGGAGCGAGCCGGTTGTGTGTTCCCGCTGTGCAAGCTGCTTGGGTCAGACGCACAGATGGCCGCTTTTAATGTGATTTCCCGCACTGTTGATAAGCGCTTCTCCTATTTTGACAGTGCCAATATTGGCCGCAATGGCAGTGAGTTGCACTGCGAAGCCCCCCCCCCCCCCCCCCCCCACACACACACACACACACACAACAATTCATCTTACTAACAGTTGTGTGGTTTTTAGACTAAGCCGTTGAAAAGCATGCTTTGAGACTTTGAGAGCACTTGTCGACACCAATCACATAAACAAGATTCTGTTACACCATAAAGACCTCGTGAAAATGTGGCTGGGGAACCACCAGTGCTTCAATAGTTCTCCTTAATATCCAAATTATTTGTTTGAAGTTTGCTAGAGGATTGGTACCCTCGTTATCAGGACAAAGCCGTTTTTTCAACAACCAAACTTGAATTCTGTCTTCACGGCCTCTTTAAACTGGTGAATGTTCGCTTTTGAAGACTGAGAATGTCACTGGTACATGAAGACACGCTTTGTTCTATCAAAAAGTGCTTTCTTGGAGTATACTGCAAAGTGGAGCTTACCTACGGGTCCCTTTGACACTACCTCCTCGCTTCGAGGTGTACGCCTCAAGGTGCCAAACAAAGGATCCAAGTCTGGTCCCCTCACTCTAAGAAAAAAAAAAAAAAAGTTTCTTCTCACAAAAAGCACACAAAGTGACCAGCTAACACACTGCCCCTTCTCATGACAAGTTTCCCTCAGAACAAGGGTGGTTGCTTGGCATACCTCAAAGCTCACCCGTGAAGTTGTAGTGCGTGCAGTTCTTTCTATTCAAGATGTCCTTATTTGTGCTTATTACAGAGGAACTATGATAGTCAAGCATGTCAGGACACACAAAAGCCCTGACAACCGACCCCCCTTCCTCAGATCACAACAATCGGAACAACTTCAGTGGCTTTGCGCTAAATGTTAGCCCATCAGGACGGCCTTTTTACTTCCAAGGGAAAAAGTAAAAGTGACACCATTAACTTCACAATCTGGAAAAGCTACTCTGCTTATAGGGACACTACTCTTATGTTGACTTTTGTGCGTGATGAAATGTACATTTTGGGAATATGCCCCTGACATAAACAGCGATTATCAATGGACCTTTTTTCCAGTAACGCTCTGCACATGCGCTACTCTCGCTCCCAGCTACTGATTATTGGGGGAGCAAAATGAAAACAAAACGACGCCATATTGAATTAGCCTGTTGCAAATGCTGAGCCAGCTAAGTGCTGCTCCATTTTCTAAACCCTGAAAGCGGCCGACAGGTAGGTGCTACGGCTGCCATCGAAAAATTTCTCTCCCCCAAAAACCATACGTGGTGCCTGGGACGGCTTCCTCAACTGCGCAGGGCAGGTGGAAAAAAAAAAGGGGGTGGGGGAGGGGGCATGCTCTTCTATAATCCCCCCCAAGTGTAGTTCGGGCGGCCGCTGCAAGAGGGCTACACTACTGAAAAAAGGTCCATTAAAAGTTCCGAGGTACAGGGGGGATTAAAAGAAATACGAACAACGGAGTGCACAGCCTCCAACGCATGCTGCAACGTCTGGCTGCAAAGTCAGTAAACTGCGCGCATGCGCACTTTTCCGAGAGCGTGTGAGATTGTGGCCTACATTTATGGGAAATGCTTGATCAAGAAGCGACCCCGGTTGTTTATTTTGAGGCGCCTTTTCACACTGCGTCGCCACTGGGCGGGATGATCGTTGAACACCATCGTGCTAGCTGCAATCAGCCTGCTGTGCGCTTGGCTCCAGAATTTAGTAGATACGAGGATGCTCAGTGGCGACAGAGCATAGAAAGGCGCCTTAAAATAAATTACCGGCGTCGCTTCTTTATCAAGCATTTACCCTAACAGTAGGCCACACTCTCAAACGCTCTTAAAGAACTACGTGTTGGTGCAGTTTACTGACAGTGCAGCCAGACGGTGCAGCATGCATCTGAGGCTGTGTGCTCTGTTGTTCGCATTTCTTTTAATTCCCCCTGTAAGCAACCAACGCGAGTATACGACAACTACAGCTGCTACTGGTTAACGAGATGTGCACTGCCCTCATGATTCCCATCGTGTAACAAAATGTTCTGAGTAACACTTCAGCAAGCTCTCCAGCTTGAACATCTCACCAATAACCTCACTCACCTGCATAAAAATTACACACGCAAGCACTTCAGAATCCTTTCCGACGCCGTGACGACAAAAAGTGAACTTACGAGAGCTGGTGTGGTCTTAGGTTGGCAGTCCCAACGCCCAATGTATAAGAATCCAGGAGCAAAGCTTGGATGCTACTAATGGTGGCGAATTTCTGCTCATCCTGGAAAACAACCGCATCATAGCGAAATGAACAGGCGCCGACCAACGCTGTCACAAATTAACTTCAAGAAAATAGAAATGCTGTTCGACAAACCTCGCAAACCGGGCACGTGCAAACGAGCGTCTGTGAAGCTCGGCTCCTAATACAAGCCTCACAGCACGTGTGTCCGCATTTTAGGATTCGAGGCAGCATATGGCCTCGCATATCTGAAAGCCAGAAAGAGTTCGTTCGTATGCACATACTAACGTTTGTCGGAAGACTCAAAAATGGGACAAGCGTCATGTAACATGAAGTTTTCTATTTCATTCATTTTTATCAGCAAAGAGCTCTATTCTTGTACAGCAAGGTGCGTTCCTTAGAGTGGAATTTATTACTTCTCCTTCCTTACCACCGTTTTTGTGGTTAGTGAACACTGAAACACTATTCGGCACCTCTGCAAGAACTTTCAATGTTTTTTTTTAATGCGTGTCTTTGCTTCTCCAGCTCACAGCAACATAGGCGACACAAAAGGCGACACAAGAGCAGCACGTGCTTGTGCCCCACAACTGCGCTAGGCATAGGTGCATAGTTAGTTGTTCAATTCACTGCAGGAACTTCAACGAAACACACTTAGGAGTAGCGAAAGAACAGTACGGCTTTACCTCTTACGCTGTACGCCTGAGCACATGACGGACACTTCAAATTGTCCGTCGGAGACATGGCTGGATACATTTTGTTATTCAAAACGTTGACAAGAGTTTATGCTCAGCCGAAGGCACTGCCACAAAAACTGCACCAACTGTGCGCCTCGAACGCTGCTGTCACATTCGTGTACCATCAACAAACACCATTCGACTTTCATAAAGCGTCACAAACACTGGCCACAAATGAGTGAAATGTGAAATTTCCGCATCTGCCGCCAGTGGGCCCGAGGAACGGCCTTGAAACGGCTCGGATTCTGGCCCGCGACGACTTCGTAACTATCGTAACAGTAGCCAACAGGAGGCGTAGTTTTTGTTGGTTTTTGTGCGGGTTATTTCTGAATGAGTATTTATTCTATTTTTGATACAAAAATGTTTTTTCTTCAGCTTAAGTACTTTCAGTTGGCGCAATATAACCATTCGCTAACATATGTAGCTGCATTAGACACTCAAAATGCGTTTATCTTCCTTTGAAAGCTCGCTGTTTGTTTACAGCGCAGCAGCCACCATAGCGCAGCGGATGCAGCGGAAGCTGGCGGAAGTGTCAGCCTGCGTCCTGCGTCGTCGAGCTGCGCCAGGACAGTTCTGTGGCCAGGATCGGTCTCTGTGCGCTAGCAACTGCTGTGCGTCTGGAAGCTTCTCCGCGAATAAGTTGTGCCCAAGGCTCGGCGAGAAGCATGGATTTCATTTCCAATATCTGGAAGAACACAACGAAAGGATCGGAGCCACAAGCTAAAGCTCCTGAGCCGGCCGAAGGCGGCGATGCGCCCGACAACAAACCCAGCAACGAAGCTACCAGGGAGTCCCAGGCTACGGCGCCGTCCAAAGAGAGTGCTGGGGGCAGCGATTCGGGATCGACGTCTGGGCCAGACTCGGACGCGCCGCCGTCGCCTGAGACCCCGAATCCAGCGGCTGCAGTCCCGTCTTCGAACGACAAGGCCCCCTTGGGAACGGGCATAACCATTCCGCTAGAAAACGTGTCGCAAAAGGCCATGGAATCGGCCAAGTCTATTGGGAGTGAGTACTACATCGGAGCAAAGCTTGGCTTTTCTTTGGGAAAGTGTTCGACTGTACCGCGTGTTCCTGTCGGTTTGAAACTGGGCTGTCTACACATGCAAGCAAACCGATAGAGCCTTTGCTTGCGTAGAACTTGCTTCATAGCTGCGCAGTGTTCTTTTCCGTATCGCGACAGATGGCAGTTTTGTTTTTGTTTACCACTCTCTCGTGCGTCTGCGCTCGAGTTGTTTCGGGTTCTCAGCCTCCAAGTGCGCGTAGTGCAGCTTTCGCTTTTACGTATGCCACTATGGATGTAATAGCCCTGCGCGTATTTTGTTTTCATACAGGTTTTCTGTTTTCTGTTGCGAACAAGGCTGGAAAGACTGTTCAAGAGACGGCCAAACAACTGAAAACAACTGTTGAAGAGAATGTAAGGGTTCATAATTTGTGTTATCTACCTAAAGGTAAAAAAAAAAAAAGAGTACACCATGCATAGTGTTTAAATGTTGTCGTACATAATGCGTCTCCTCAAATAGCCCATCTCTTGATTAAATTGTTTTTTTTTTCAGAGCATCCTGGCAGATTTTAATCGCGAACAGGAGACATTTGTGAAGTCCAAGCAGAAATGTGATGTTGGCATTTTGCCCTGGGTTGGCTGTGAAGATGAAGAAAATGTTAAGCAGCAGATATTATCCCTATCAGCTGTAAGTATTAACTTTTGCATTCGACAAGCTATGTTGGTTGAGATATCGTGGCTGTATTTTTCTGTGACACTATAAGAAATACTGGCACTTTTTTTTTTTTTTTTTTGGGGGGGGGGGGGGGGCATTTATTTTTAAGGGGGTGATAACTACTTTGCCAGAATATACAGGAAATGTCCCAGCCACATTTGTTTTCATCCATAGTTTTTGATAGCAAAGTGCTCAAGCAGAATATGAGGTTATGTGGCTGTTTTGGAAGATATCTGAAGGGTTTGAATTTAGCTCAGTTTTAACCTTCATTTATCAAGACTAGTTACCAGCACTTGCTTATTGCAGCTGCTCCCACTCTGATTTGTTGTGCATGAGCTGATGCTTGTTTTTCTTTTTTCTGTTTTTTTTGCCACAGGATAAGAGAAATTTTGTACGAAGTCCTCCAAGCGGTGTTCAATTTGAGTTTGACATGGACACTATGTCTCCTGTTGCAATGGCACTGCTTCAAGAGGACTCTAACCTGGAGAAAATGAGATTTGAGATTGTTCCGAAATGGTAAGTGGCAGTTAAGAGCTCTCGGACGCTTTTTTATATATATATATATATATATATATATATATATATATATATATATATATATATATATATATATATATATATATACGTATTCATTTTCTGCGCTGGCTTATTGTATATAAGGCATTCTGCTGCTAAGCCAAAGTTCACGGGTTTGGGAAAACGGGCTGCTCTAGAAGCTTCAGAGAGGCTTTGTTGGTAATTCAATTAACCTGTACTGGTATACGATCATCAGTCCATGTGACTGTCACATTTGATAATAGTGGCATGGGAAAGCCAGCAGCTTGGCATTCTAACCTGGGATTCTGGCAGATAAAATGTGAGATGCACTCACTCGGAATCAAGCAAGCATGCTAGCTGTGTCCCAAGCGGCGGCGAAACTGGAGAGAGGTGTTTATGCCTGACATCACTGGTTACCCGACATGTGAGCAAATCTTAGTGGCGAATTATAGAACTGAGCTGAGATGCAGTGCTAACTGTATCGTTTGTTCGAGCTCAACTTAAAAAAATTTTATTTTCACACTAGGATTCCAGAGTTCGACTTCTGGAGGAACTATTTCTACCGTGTCTCACTTATCAAGCAGTCAACACAGCTGAGCGCCCTTAGTCATGGCAAGGGTGCAGGTATGTGGCACTCTGTGCTCCGCACTAGGTCTTCTTCATTGCCCTATGTAATCGCACTTGCCCTTTTTTCCTTTAGGAAGCAGCAGCAGTGGTGACACGTCCTCTGCCTCATCACAGCAGAGCCCGTCAGATGAGAGCACCAAGCGTATGTGAACAGCAGCACTCTTTTTCTGCACAGCAGTGCCCTGTCACGCCGGAGACCATTCTGCAGCCTGGGAAAGACCCGAGTTGCTGTAGAAAGCAGTCATGGGACATTGTACTGAAAAACAAATACAGGCCAGACTAAAACACTACATGCACTTTGCAGCATATGTATGTAAATGCAGTGAGCTTTCACAAATGTTAGCTTTGCTTTTAGATGTCTGAAATAGCTCTACCTGTCAAGCCATACTCAGTCATCATTAGGAGTTTATAGTAGCTGCTAGTAAACTGAAAACATTGGCAGTACTGTCGGTAGTCCACTCACAACCAAACTGTCAGATGGGGGAAAAAAACTATTCATAGTACCAACGATACTAGTTGGTCAGGTGACTATAGGTGGTACCCTACAATGAAACTCTGTAATGCTATTGATAGTCAACTATTGTAAAACTGTCAATATGGTTTATCGATCACTAGTGTCTTGACATCACCAACGTAATTCTGTCTATGGCTAGATCTAGTAGTGGAGTTACCAGCAATGCTTTTGGGAAGCTGCGGAGAACCTCCCATGAAGCGTCTCGTAGTAATGCTGGGGCAACAGACGTACCTAATTATTGGGCGCTATTCCAAGAAATGTTAAGCAGCTGGAGAAACAAAAGATTTTGTTGACGTAACAAGTTCAATATATCGCCACTGGTAAACTCTCAACCATGCTCAAGTCGAAATTTGTTAACAAACTGCTTTTAGACTTCCTGCATTTTCAAATACAACAGAGCAGTAAAAAAGTTATTAATTAATGTATTGCCAAGCTGTTGCTTCCAAAGCACATAAGCAGTTCAGTGCCTGAGGTATTTTTTTGTTATAAGTGGGCCTGCTCCTAAACGTCCAGTGTTGCGAGCGCGTGTGAAACATCAGTGCACACGTGCGTGCTTATACTTGTGATGTGTGCGCTCTTGGTGTGTCTGCCACAAATGCAGAGCACTTGGCAGCTGGCGACGATGAAGAGGCCCTGGACAGCCCCACCCACGAGTTTGTCTCGGACACTTTCCAAGGGAACAAAATCTCTGAGGAAGAAGTCAAGATGGGAATGAAGCAGCTCGGAATGGGTGACAAAGCAGGTGAGCTCCTTGTCTTTTTACATTTTATTCCAAATGGGTGACTATCAGCTTTGCCTTTTCAACTTGTATTGTGCACCGTTTTGTGGCCAGCTCTGGAACTATTAACCTTGTTCGACAGCAAACAGTTTCCAACTCGTAGTATAGCAGCTACCGAAGGTCATTCGGCAATGGTCTAAATAGTGTTGCATCATGGCGGCTACAGGAGCAGTCCATCCTTATTTTACCCAGTCGCCCAAAACGCTTCCGCTCACTGACTAGCCAGTCACTTTAATTATTAAAGGTGACTCTGGCTAGTCAGTGAGTGGAAGCGGTTTGGCCGGTAGGGTAGAAAATCGAGTCGGACTGCTCCCATCAGGTATGGCAATCCTCACTGGTGTCATTCCGCATCTGTCGTTCCACGTCTTTATTTTCCCAACCGGCCAAACCGCTGCGCTCACTGATTAGCCAGAGTCACAATTAATACAACAGTGGCTCTTGGCCAGTCACTGAGTGGAAGCAGTTTGGCCAGTTGGGTAAAATCGACACAGACTGCTCCAATAGCCGCCGCGATGCTGGTCATTCCACCCCAGTGCAGGTTTTGAAAGTAATTAATGGGGCTGTGCAAGGATCTTCATGCTATGTGGTCGCAAACATCTACTCCCGAACACACCTACATGCAACAGGTGTCTAGCAAAATCACTGTGGTGGATGCACGCCTTTCCTTTGCTCTTCTTTTTTAAACCATTGCATTGTATTTGCCAAACACTGCTATTGCATGAAGTTAAATTTCACTGTGCATTGAGTGTTGAGGGCCTTTGAGCACAGTTAATGAAGTTCCTGTAGGTGGAGCTGTGCTCTGTGACCATTGTGCTTTCCTGAGAGAGCACAGAGGAGAGGCACAGCACTCTTACCCAAAGAAGAGAAAAAAAGAGGGGCACATTTCGATTAACTGCATCTCCAGTGACACCGAGTAACCTGTAAAAAATTTTGTGGCAGGTAATTTCTGCAATGTTCTTTTGTATTGCAAGGCATTCCATAGCCTCCCTCAGTTCTGTTTTGGGTCCCTCTTTATTAAAGAACGCCTGGCCTTGTGTGATGTTGGAACTGCGGAAATGGGTTGCTAATCCCCCCCTTCCCGCATACCCAGAGAAGAAGCAACAACTCTCCCGCTCTCTGTGGTATTTTAAAATGCCACTCACAATGCAGCGTTGCATTCACTGTCCAGAATGACGTGAACAAGCGGCTGCCTGTTTTTATAGGTGCAAACTGTGGAGATTCTGTATGAACAGTGGGGCATGGCCGCAAGAGCTGCACATAGTCCCACTATTGCATGAAGTGCAGCGTGTGTGCCTTTCCTTTGTTGGCTCAGTTGCGGCGGACGACGAGTGGGAGAAAGAGCTCCAGCAGGAACTGCAAGACTACGAGGTGGTGGCCACCGACGCCGCTGCCCACGGCGACGATCCCGAGTGGGAGAACGAAATCCAGGAGATGCTGGCCGCTGAAAAGTAGGCGGAGTGGCGCGACTTTGTTGCCTCCTCCCCTTGCAGCTGCCACCTCGGCCACGTCGCCAGTTACTGCCGCTCTCGGCGCCCGCACCAGGCGGCACGAGGGAGCGGGTAGTCCTGGGGTGCCGGCCTGCTGCACTAGTCTGACTTGTTTGTTGTGCGTGTGTGTGTGTGTACCTCTGCGGTGTGTGCGTGTGCGGAGTTGCGTCACTCTGTTGTTTGAGAGCCTGGTTCATGTGATACGGCTGTTCACATGAACAAGGTTGAGGTTAGGGGGCCTACTGAGCCTCGTCTCTGGAACACCGCCTGAAAGTTGTTGCTCTGGAATGGCCAGGGCACATTGGGTGTTTGATGGCGGCACCTTTTTCTTTAGCTCTGTGCACGAGCGAGCCCTACAAGCTGCCATGTTCACGAGTGCCTCCCGGGTGAACAGCGTTGTTGGTGGACTGGGCTTGAGAGTTTCTACAGTGCCGCCATTGTTTTTTTTCCTCTCCCGTTTTCCTTTGTTGGAGAAGCGTGAACCTTGCTGTTGAGGCGCAAAAGCGGAGACTGTCTTCCAGTCGATCTTTAGGGGAAATGATACACTACCAGCAGGCTGCAATAGGCAGTTTAGAAAGAAGAGCAAAGCATCCTGTTGTTAGAGCCCTGTGTATTCGTGTAAAAATACCCACATTTAGGCCTTTGGGTTCATAGCAATCCTAGAATAATTAGCTGAGCGTATAAGTTGAGTTCTTTGCTTAGCCTCGGTTTGATGTAAGTGCAAGCCTCTACAACGTGTAACTACCAAGAGCTTCTGGTGTGCGTGTGTGTGCTGTGAAAGATATTATAAAGAGCCTGTGATGCACAGATATGATTGTATGTCGCCGATGGTAACATTGCCTGGTGATTACTCTTCCCCTTCCCTCCTTGTTTTGAATATGCCTTGTAGTCAGCTGTGATTGTCTAGAAGTGTGTAGCGCACATATTGAACCGAGCACTCGCCAAAAACCTGACTGTAAGGTCTACATACATGCAGCAAGAGGGGAGGTTGTGTTAGCCGATTGTGGGTGTAGTTCGAGAGCAAGACGTGCAGCACTATATTAGAAATGTGTTCTAGGACCACCACTGCTTATCCAGGATGATGCAGTTCTGTTCTAAAAGAAAGCCCCTACTGGCCCAGCCAAAAGCAAAAGCGTGTGAATGCTAACATTGCCCAACCATAAATGTGGAGAAACCAAGAACCGCGTGATAAGGTTTTGAGCTGCTTTGCAGTCTTTGCTGTCTTTCTTGGCATTGGTGGAGCACAGCTGCAGCAGATAACGCTACATCTATAATTTAGCCGTTTGCATGTCTGGAGGTTCTCCATAGGTTTTGCTGGCTATGCAAGGAGTCCATTCACCACCACGGTGTGGTCATAATTTGCTCTAATCTTGGCAAAGGTGGGAAGTACTTGCCAAGGTGGCCACTGTTGCATTTTTGTTCCTGGTTACTGGTTTTTGCAGCAGTCATTTGTGCACCATTAATTTATTGCAATGACGTTGCCTGAGAGGAAAGATATAGAGATAGGAAAAACACTGTGTTCGTTACCGGCTGCCCTTTCCTTGACTAAAACCAACGATTTTCAACAGCTGTAATCAACACCTTTGTAAAGACAAGCTGTTATGCAGGCTGTGCAAACTTTTTGCTCTGGTGGATAAGACAGTGCATAATAAAAGCGAGCAAGTTTCAACAGCGACCAAGTTCTTAACACGTTTTCTTTGTTCATTGCAGTGTCATTTGGCTGTAATCCTTTGTTGCTTTCCTTTCCTTAGTTTATCACGGCAGTAGATGTTTAGCATTGACATTTTATTATACATATGACTGACAGTCATGCTAACCACAGTAGTTGCCTCCTAGGTACACTTCTTTTTCCCCTCTCCCTTCAGCCCCCAGGACTCTTATCATGAGTGTGCATTGATGTTGTATACCATAATATATACATATATATTTACTCATAAGGAGGTTCAGGAACCCCTCTTTTTGCTGTTTTCTTTGTTGTTTACAGCATTGTGTATATACTAGACAGATGCTATACAAATACCTTGGCAGCCAGCGAGAGAAGTTAGCTGCTGTGTTCAAGAATGCCCTCCAATGTCTGCTCCTGAATTGGGACATCAGGCTGCAAAATATCTGATGATTAAAAGCTATGATTACGGATTTGCAGGAAAGTTTCCTTTTGGAAGACTCGAATATAAACTTTATTTAATACCTGCCCAATCTTATCTTTTGTTGCGGAATTATAAAATGACATTGTGAAATGTGAAGGCCCAGATGCCAGCCTAGCTTTCTGCGACACCATTGAAGTGCATGGAACTGTGTTAAAGAAATAAAAAACTTGGTTTTCCGCTGCATATATTAGCAAAGTATATTAGCTCGGAGGTAATGTTTTGGAGAAGGAGGTAGACATAGCTACCAGGTCGGTGCATCTCCACCCAGATGCCATTTCAGCTAAACCGGACACGTCCTTTAAATTCTGATTAGGGAAATATGCGACCTTGCGTCGGATTACACACAGCCCTAAAACACCTAGGTTGCATTGAGAGGTCCATTCAATGACAAAGACAAGACGCGACACAAAAAGTACTGCATCACATTCACTCTACTCATTCAACTAAAATGCCATTCAAATGCATTGCGCTCGACAGTGGCGTAACAATTTAATTTCCTGTGCTACATTATATTTAGCACACCCTTGCACTGAAACAGCCCATCTTTGCAACCAATTCTTCATACAAGGTCTACACGGCATCCTTGAAGCACTAAAACTTGCTGCGCATTTCATCCAGGAGCACATTGCATTTTGCTTGCTCTTGAATACAGCAGCTTTTTCTTGCAAACATGTACATCGCCTGTACATTTCAGTGTTCGAGAAATGTGCGTATGTTGTGTGAGCGAATGACGATTTTCTTGTTATCTCTCTCTCTCCCTCTGCCCCCTCCTCCTTTCTTTTTGAGCTTCAAGGCATTCTTCTTTTATTGTTGCAAGCTGCTTGCAAGCTCAACATTTCTCATTTCATTTCATGCAGAATACAGGCATGCAATAGGGGCCACTAATGCTCCCCTAGTTTTTAAAGCCACCTTTAAATAAACCATGTTGTGTAGCAAAAAAATATTTGTTTTTGTGGACCTTTCAGCACCTTTCCTTCATATAATCTGCCAAAAATGTAATGTAAAAAAAGGTGTGACGGGACAGCATCACCTCGGTTGGCCTTGACACTGCTATCTTTGTCGGTAGCAGAAAAGAATGACTACATCTCGCGTGATGCTGCCTATATGGCCCAAGTTGGCAAACACTTGCCCCATTTCTTGGAAGTGTTGTTTTCTTTTTGCCATGGCACTATGGTTGGTAACAGCTCGAAGCATTGAGAAGATGCATCATAGCGTGGTACCTGTGGCGGAGTTTATTCCCGTGGGGAAGGTATAATTTTGTGGCCACTACTGCGTGTGCTAATACAACGGTCTTTTCACTTGATACATTCCTGCCTTTGAAACAATTGCCGGAGCTTGACTGGATGTGTATGCTGCTGTTATAGACACGCCGTGCAATGGATGTACCAGTGTTTATAAATGGGATTATTACATCTACCTAGTGTGTGTGTATACTTTTTCTGCCTGTGTAACCTAGCCAATGTACAGCATGAGAGCGTGCGGTCTCAAAAGTCCTAATGTTCCATGCTTGAAGCCCCATTGTATTTCGTCACAACCCGTCCTCAAAATGTCCCTCAGCATAATTTCCGTGCTGATTAGTGCAGCAATTTAAGTCCTTCCAGGTGTTGGCCAGCTGGCTATGCATGTGCACCTTTAACACTCCGCTGTCAGGGAGACAAGGTGAAGGCTAAATTTAATCTGCTTCTGCCATTTTAGACCCCCTCCCTCCCTGGCTGACTGTAGCGGGGTGTTACTTGAGCTGTGACGGCTTACTAGAGTAGTAGTAGTAGTAGTAGTGGTAGCAGCAGCACCTTTATTGGTGAGGAGAAGAGGAAGGGGAGTAGGGGAGGGGAATGCCGCATTTTTTATGGGGATGTGGCAGCTTTGCAGGGACCCGAGTCGACCCCAGCTACACTGCCCGTGCTTGGCTCCTTTTGATGGAAAATAGCCCTGTCATTCAGTAGAGGTTTCTCCACAGTGTGACAGTCTGCTGGATGCTTGTGGGTGCATGGGAAGATGTAATGATGTGCGAGCGATGCGAGGAGGAGGAGCAATCCCAAAGGAAATGTTTGAGGTCGGCATATGCGAGTGTATTGCAGAACGTACATTTAAGAGGGAGGTTGAGTGAGAACCATTTTCAGATTATGTGCAGGGTGCAGGAGCTTGTTGAGAAATAGCTTGCCAGCTCAGGGCTGGGGAGACATGCCGGTCAAAGTGGTGACCCGGACGTGATGCCTCGCCAGCGGCACACTGACATGGTGACGTGGGGGGACTGTTGAGCATCCTTGAAAGGTGGCAGCAATGTAGCACTTATGCGTACTCTGAACAAGTGGAGGTGTAATGATACTGCTCTCCTGTGCCGCAGAATGGACAGCCTGGTTGCCCGCGCAAGCAGACTCGTGGCCGGGAACCCAATCGATCTATATACCCTGTTGCGACGGAGTAGGGCAACATGGGTCCGGATTTGTTGTGCAAAGGGGTCGAGAGAGGAGGAGTTCTTGACGTACGCCAAAGGAGTCTGTGAGGACGTGGAATGTGGGACGGGGGCATTATGCGGTTGAGGGCACCGATGATGGCGTGTGTGGGCACGGTTTGGAGTAGGAAGGAAGGAACGAAGAAAGACTTTGTTGAATGCCTGCAACAGACAGTGGGTGTGTACACTGCGCCCGGACGTAGCCACTTGTCGATCCCAACGTCACCCCTACTCGAACCACCCCTTCGCTACTCGCTACAGGGTTGGACGCCGCTGCCGGCCCCTAAGGGAGGGCGTCGCCCCGCAGCTTTCGCTCCAGTGCTGCTTTTCAAGGGCCGCCAGGACCTTCTGGACGGCTGATAGTTGGGTGTCCTTGTCACAACTGCGCACTGCTTCTTGGATCCACGGCAGTAGGTCTGTCCTGGTTGCCGCCTTGTTAGGTCACACTTCACAGTCCCACAGTAAGTGGGCGGTCGAGGCCCTAGCATTGTTGCACAACACGCACGTGTGGTCCGTATAGAGTTGGCTGTATGGGTTTCATGACGACCGGGGTCATCAGTGAATTCGTCTGCAGCTGTCTGAACGTGGACGCTTCCACCCTGGTTAGCTCGGGGTACTGTGCTGCTTAGATCTGGGTTCTCTCCGAACCATGCCTGGCTGGATTAACAATGTAGTTCCTGATTCTCGGCCTCTTTTGTTTGAAGAGTCTGAGGACTGACTTCAGATCAAAGGCCCCTTAGGAAGATATAGTAAAATCGAGCGCCGTATCGCGCCCCAGGCAGCCCACGCATTATCCGCAACTTACAATTGAGGAGGCCCACTGGCTTCTGACTTCCGTATAGATGTCAGTCTCACTGGGTAGGCAGGTCCAGTTTAGCTCTTGTATAAAGGTGCTGTCTACACAGTGCAAAGTGGCTGGTTTCCAAGGTGCAGTGGGGGCAACATCCGGAAGAGCGCATGGAGCTATTAGACTTAGCAGATTGTGTACCAAGGTGGGCTGTTGGTTGTCCCAGTCTGAGAGCGCCAGCCCTTGTAGGGTAAAAGTCTGCTTGAAGTCTGCTTCCGCTTGAGTTTCTCTCGTCATCATATCGAGCGGGGTACGTGGGGCGGCTTGTTCCAGTGCCATAATTTTAGTATGCCAAGGCAGGCCAGTGATGGTTCAGAGCGTGGCTTTAACCAGGGTGTGGAGGAACTTGAGATTAGTCTTGCTGAAGTCGTATACGGGGACGCCATGTGCGAGGGCACCTATGGCCACAGCACGAGTCGTAGCAATGCACGAACTTTGTTGTGCACCACTGTACTTGTTAGAGAGGCGTTATAAGGTGTAGCGTCGGTTTCCATTGCTTTTTTAATTGGTTAGCCAGATATTGGGCTGTTGTGGTGGCCCAGTGGGATGTGGCCACAAGTGGCAATGATAGTGCAATTTGCTATGTGGAGGGTGGCTGGTTCGGTATAAGGCGAGGACTTGGTACCGGGGACAAGAAGTTTGATTTTTTTCAGGCGCCATCTCAAGCACAAGTTGAGGCAAAAAGTTCTTAAGCGACAGCTGCCTGAAGTTCAGTAATCATACTGTCCGTGTTGTCAAAGTCATGGCCTTCTGTCTATATCGCGATATCAACCATGTAGGCAGTGAAACTGGCTGATGTTTCTTGCTCGATCTGACGAGCCGTACGGGTCATCGTCAGAATAAAGAGGACTGGTCCGAGGATAGGCCCTTGAGGCACCCCTCTCTCTAGAAAGTAGGTACAGCGCGACCACTGGATAGGTACCGTTAAGTTTTAGGAGAAACTGGCGCACCCAATCTCGAGTTTTTATGCTAGGATACGCTTGGGCTAATTCCTCTAGAATGGCGGTTCAACTGACTCAATCGAATGACTTGCGGATATCGACGGCTGAAACGCAGTCTGGCAGGCCACGACTCCTCGCCAAATTGTTGATAACATGCCGAAGAAGCTGCAGGCAGTCGTGTGTACATAAATGAGGGCAAAAGCCAGCTTGGGATTGGTGAAACCAGGGTTGAGCATATATAAGGTAGTATTGTAGTAGAGCATGGATGACACGTTCTATTGTTTTACACAGAATAGGAGTCGTTGAAATTGGCTGCAAGTTTGTGGCAACATTTGGGTCTTTGATTGGTTTGGGATTGGGATGGACGAGGGAGAGTTTCAGGTAATCGGGGACCTCGCTCATCTCCCATAGCTTGTTCACGTGGGCTTAGAGTCAGGGTAAAATCGTACGTTTCGAATTTGTTGCCACGTAATGCCTTCATGGCCAGGTGTAGAACATACTATTTGTCCCTACATTATGGCCGCCCGAAGCTCTGCCAGTGTGAACGCAGAGAGTCTACGTCCTCACATGAATCGAGGATCTGGATGACCGGTAGTGTGGGGGATCTGGGCGAGTAAATTGCGTGGGGAATAAGGTGGTGCTCTACTGGGGCTGGACAACCTTGGTGACAGAACACAATTGCCTGCTCTGCAATAACGTTTATGCTATTAGAATGTTTCTTGTTGATGCCATGCCCTATTTTTTTCATTCCCCCCCCTTTTGTAGATAAGGTGCGCATACGGAAACGCTGCTGAACAAGATGACTGTACCAGTGCTTTTGTTTAGGTACCCAATGCCACACAGGGATGTGTGCAATGCCATCCACTTCTTAATTTTGGAGACTGCATGCTCGTCTGCCCTGCTAAAGATATTCTGATTTAGGCTGACTGTTACCTGCTTTTCGTACTCTTCTCCCTGTTGTTTTTCCTTGTTTTTTTTTCTCTCTCTCTCTCTCTGGAACTTCGACTAAATTCTTTATTCTGCTGCACTATTTTGCGTCGTATGATTGATTAGAATCGAAAAAGAACTCTTCTTGGCCTATCCCCCTAAGTGGCCATTTTCCGTGCCACCACCCGCAGCGGTGGCTCAGTGGCAAAGGCGCGTTGCACGTGCTGTTGAGCACGAGGACGCGGGTTCGATTCCCGGCCGCGGCGGTCGCTTTTCTGATGGAGGCGAAAAGCAAAAACGCATGTGTGTACGAGATTTCGGGGCACGTTAAAGATCCCCAGGTGACCAAAATTAATCCGGAGCCCTCCCACTACGGCGCGCCTCATCGCCTGCGTTGCGTCGGCGCGTTAAACCCTACAAAATTAATGCTGAACAAGAATGAGAGTAAACGTGTTTATTGCGAAAATGTTGGACAAAATTAGCCTCTGGCATGTGGTCTCTGTGTGCGGGATCCGACCGCACATGGAACGAGGACGTAAGCCGGGGTCTCCGATACTCTCAGTCGGTGTACATAAGACCACGTGTATGACAAGTTTTCACTAATTTTCACATCAAGGTGCACTGAATGATGTGCTCTAGCGCAGGTATCTGTTTATACCGACGCGACGCGCGTCTTCTGCAACGTGTCGTTTGTAGCAGCCGCGTGTCCTCGCAACGGCCCGTTCCCATAACGACCGCAAAACAGGCGGCCCGCCAACAAGCGCCGTCCGCACGTGTGCTATGTGGGTGGTCGCCGCCGCGCACAAGAAGAGCACCGGCCCCATCGACTCGTACGACAGCCTGAATGATGTGCACCTGCGGAGCCACTACCACAAGTACCTCGTAAAGCAGCGCCTCGCCAGCGTGGGCCTGGTGCAGTGCCTCGGGCACCGCGACAAACCCGACGCGCGCCGATGCACCTGCAGCGCCAGCTCCGCCGCCTCCGGCTCCCGGGACAACGCGAGCAGCTCCGGCGACAGCGGAGTCTGCCTGCACAGGGATGCCGCCGCAACGTCCGGTTGCGCCGCCTGCGGCCGCGCCGCCCTGCCGGCGGCCCTCAGGGAGCCCGTCTCGCCGTACCTGCTTCCCGTGAACCCTTCGCGTAAGCAGCTGATGCCGCGCCCCAACCTGCAAGCAGTGTCCAGCACCGCCGGCCCCCGCGGCTTGAGAAGGACCAGCATAATGCCCGCCAGCAGCTCGAGCGCGCGGGAGGACGTGGCCCCGAAGAATCACTTCCCCAAAAAATCGGACTGCAAGGTGTCCCTTGCGTTCCACGGGTCGGGCCGGAGGGCCGTGTCTGAAGCCAGCCTCTCGGTCAGGGTGACTCAGCAACACTGCGGCGGCACTTCGCTCACCGTCTACGACAGCCGAGTGGCCCGGGGCGGCACATTCACGTTCGCCTCGCGCAGGCACTGCGGCTACCCGTTCAGCATCGTCATATTCGTCAACGACATCCGGGACGTCCAGCTGAGCAGTTGCTGCGAGTACCGCTACAAAGTGGGCGTCCGCCTGGGCGGCCCGCAGGGACATTTCTCGCTGGTTAGGCTCGAAGGCGGAGGGCCCTGCTACAGGTGCGTGCTCGAAGAGAGGCTCAGGTCGCTCCAGCCTCTGGAGCGGCGGCAACAGCGGTCAGCCGACTCTCTACTCGGCGACTCCAGCGGCCTCAGTAGTCCCACAACAAGCTCCGAGGCGACAAATCAACAAAGTATAGGTGACGACAGGTCGCCAGCATCCAGCACAGCGGAACAGGACAACATAGAGCACAGTACAACGGCCAGCGAAAGTGAGCAGTCGGATGGTGAAACTGAGCCACAGATAGTGGATGCTGCCGGAAACGGCCCTAGTTCAAACGGGACAAGCTTCAGCACGGAAGTGTCGAGCAGTCCATCTCAGCCTGGCACCTCGGTATCCGAGGCTGTTCAGGAACAAATTGAAGGCGGTAGTGAATCCAGCCATCTGTCAGCAGAGACAGTGGCCAGCGAGCTAGAAAATGCCCCTAACAGCTTTGAGGCCTCTAGCAACGGAGGAGAGAAGCTCAGTGAGAAGTCCGTTCACAGTGAAACTGGGTCGGATGCCAGCGATAAAAACCAGCACAAGGTACACCGCAGCGCAGTGCACTCATCTGCGTATTTTGTACAGGATAAAAAGAAGCAGTGGGGCTCCGACGAATGCCGTGGTGAAAGCTTTTCGTCAGACGATGACGCACAGACTGTTACAGTCACTGTCCATGCAGATGTACATTCTACACCATGAATATCTTTACCTGTTGCAATGCACAAGGCGGAAGGACCTTCGGGTCTTTAGATGCAATTGACTTGCCGGTCAACACTCGGCAGGCACGGCAGCGGAGGTTTTCCCCAGCAGGGTTTGTACAGGCGCCTTTAATTTTAGATAACGCTTGCCAAGATCTTTTTAAGCTCCTTGAACACACACACCTTCCGTCAGGTGTAGCTGGTTCAGGCAGCATGGCTAATAACAGTAGGAAGGTGCACACCATAAAGTGTAGATAGTTTGGGGTTTTGGATGCACTAATGCTCAAGGGTGGCAGTAAAGTGAGCTTCAGTTATACCTCTAGGTTATAGGCTTAGAGGCCAGTGTGCGAGCAGTCGCTACAAGTCAAGTTACCACGGTATCCGAAGGCTGTCAAGGGAAAAGTGCATGGTAAAGTTCTGCAGTACCTGACCGATGCTAAGAGAGCTGAAAAGATGCTTGTTGTATGCAACATGTTACAGTTGCGTAACTGCTGCACTGAAATGCATGCCCGTAAGAGTGGATATGATTGTCATTTAGTGCTGTACCTTGGATGTCAACCCAGGCTTTCTTATGTAAAGTTGTGGGAGAGATGTTAACGACTCATTATAGGGCCATGCAAACAAAACACAAGTTCGGTTCATTCGAAAGATTGCCTCGTTAGATTCCTACCGACACCACTTCTAATGTAAACTTTACTCAAATAAGCCATATAATTAGGAAAAAAAATGGCTGGCAAGTAAGGCACTCCCTAATGCGATATTTGGGCGCAGCATCAGTGCCCTGTGGCAGCACTCGCTCGTGGGTTCTCTCGACGGCAGCGCAAAGTGCGTCTCGGGAAGGGACCGCGACACGAGCCTTAGGCAGGGAACGCACACCATCGTCATGCACACGCCCCCTCACGTTTTAGCCAGTGTCGCACAGACAAGCATCTCGTGTGGGCACATCATACTGCCACCCCCTCCCCCACATTACAACTTCGCGACACTCTCCTCCTTTGCTTTCTTGCATCGTTTGCTTTTTCTTTCACTTGTCGGTCTTTCCATCGTTCACTTGGTTACGATGGAAAGGAGTAGCCATGCAACTCACTACCTCATTTTCCGCACTAAAATATGATTTAACTAAACGGTGCACTTGAATTTTGCTTGAAGACCTGTCCGTGTTATGTCACCACAGACTTCACGAAACAAGATTTGGAGGGAGAATCAAAATTTTAACGTAAATTGATTAATTTCTTGGTGAATAAAGCATTGTTTGCTGCTGGACAAGCGCTGAGGGCACTATAAAACACCAAATCTTTTGAATAAAACAAACTTGTATTTTGTCCGCATGGTACAGCTGCTAGTACTAGTTTTTCAGTGGTTTGCCTGCGATCCTGTGAAGACTCGGAAGGGTGGGTTTAAAATACTGGCGTCGTAAGGGGCCATGGTGTAACAAGAACAGTATGGTGCTTGCGCGCAACTAAAACAAGATACAAATAGAAGCTTGGTTGGCCCTAGAAAAACCAAGGAGAAAACAAGAGAATGAACGAGAAGATGCGCAGAAAACAAGATGCACTCTCTGAAAGAAGTATTGAAAATCTAAAATTAAGCAAAACTCCGGCTACAAAAGCAATTGTACTTAAAACACAATTGGTGACATGAGCAAACAAAATCCATTAAACCTGCCTTGTATTTTTTTTTTATTAAGTGCCTCCAAGTTCAAGTTAAACATTTCATTTCAAACTGTGACCCCCCACATAGAGGCTTCAAGCATGAAAGAAGCAGAATGTTTAATTCCAGGCTGGCGAGTGCAGGAGAGGCCCGGTGTATGCATGTGGGCGCGACGCTCTGCAACTCCGTTTACCCCATTTCTAGTACGAGGAAGGCCAGAGGTATAAAATAAACCATTTTCCAAAGTTACAGATGCTCGAAGTCCATTCATTTTTATTTGTCAAACAAGCTCATTCAGACAACAAATACATAAGACAAAAACACACAGTTCATTATACGCCACGGTCAATGAATGGAATGCGTGAACCCTCACACAAGAGTCTTGATCATTCTGAAATACTTAAGTTAACCTTCACAAAGACTTATCTTGTACTAAATAATTACGTTCTTATGGTATGTACAATAGCTGAACGGCTGTACAACACTGTGTGTGGCATGTATGAATACAAGGGAAGCAGCAAGGTGTTGTTTCTGCAAGTCTGCCACGGTGCTCTCTGCTGCTTGACAATGAACAGTACTGCGGGGTTGGCATCACCAGGCAGTCACATGTCTGCAAGAACGAAAAAAAAAAAAAAAAAAAATCGGCAAAGCTTGAAAACTCAAACCTTTTTGAGCAGCAATTGACGATGCTTTCCAGCAGACTGATAAGTTCTGCTCAAAGGGCCTTCCAACTACCAGAACGTGTGCACGTGCAGTTCTTGCACACTAAGAGTGCCGCAAGACCCAGCTGGCATTGCACTAGGACAGTGGGCACTCTCGCACGGTGCTGGTTCCATTCAACATGCTCTTAGATACAGGCACTACGCCATACACAAAAGAACACCTCCTACATTAGTAAGCATGCAAAATGTGCATATAGAAAAAAAACAAGCCTGGAAGGCACAGTCTTTATAAGGACACTCTGAAGGGACCATGGAGACAATGTACGTTGCTTTCAGTAATGTCAAACTTGACAATTTTCCACTACGAACGTCAGCAGTGACGTCTTTGGCAGGGTAACAGCAACGAGTAGTTGGCTCCGCCTCGGTGATTAGCTCTGCCACGGCATTTGAGGCCCAACCGAACCAAAGTCACCCGTGTCGTCGCACGACCACTTTCACTGGTGGTAGCTTTTATCAACAGCTGCCAAATGCGCAAACTGGTCCCTGTGGCATCATGGGTGCAGAGGAAGATGGAAGTGGCTGGACAGTCCCCACTCCTTCCTTGCGTTTTCATCATTGTACAGCTCAATTTTTTTAAGCTGCCTTCCAGATCACAAGAGTTATTTTGACAGGGCAGTTTTTTTTAGCTAACCAAACTGGTGTTTTGTCTTCATGGTCCTATTAAAATTTGAACAGTGCTAAGAAAATTCACCCATGTGCAGTTCTTCACAGGCATTATTACCCCCTCCTCTCTCTCTCTCTCAGGAGTAACAATAAATGTAACAACATCAAGGGTTTTCTCCTTCCCCATGCCACAAAGAGAATGTGTAAAAAAAAAAAAGCGCAGCATCACGAGAGCACTCACGGGCATGGACATTATCCATCGCATGATGGAGTCGTCAAGTGCAATAATGCACGTTCCCACCTTTTTTTTCTATAACCTAGGCCAAAGATTCTGAGGTGTCCTCCCCAACCGCCCTTTTAAAAGGGGGTTGTGCTAGCAAGGTTCAATTATTAAAACCAATAACACTGCATAGCAGTACTGCAATGAGTGGTTTACTTTACCTCAGAGTACATAACGGAGTCGAGGATGCTAACCCAATGTACCGCTTGCCATGAAGGGGCAGTGGAGATTTCACGAAACAGGCGCTATGGCACTCCCATCAGGCAACAAAAACAATGGGTGCCATAAGAGCATGCCGAGAAAAAAAAATGCAGCATGCTGTAGTTCATGCACATGCGAAGTGACGTCTTCAAAGATGCAGGGATGCAGGGCGAGGGACCCGAATGAGAAGTGTCCACGAACCCATTGATATCCCGAATACTCGAGCTGGAATGTTGGAGCACCACTTGATAACCTGATACAGTGCTGGTGGCACAAATAGACATTTTTCACGCATTTCAGGGACTGTGCAAAACTTCATGCTCCCTTATACCAGTTTCGCAAAAGTCATGCTCAGCTCAGATCAATTTTGCAATTTTTTCCCCCGTCTTTGCCCTAAGATTACTTAAGCCTCACACAGAGACCATGATCAAAAATAAAATTTCAGGCCTGGACATGGGAGGTTGACCACACCCACATTTGAAGCGATATAAATTTTTGATTCAACAGAAAACATTTGGTGCTCCATTATTGCGAGTTGAGGAGAAAAAAAAAAAAAATGGACTAAAGTACTGGCGGCAGCTGCAAAAAACAAGGGTTCTAAACCGTCCGATCACTACAGGCATTCAGGGCTAATCAGAGTCGCTTCAGTTTGCAATTAAAAGCGGTGGTGGGTCACTCGCATAAAGCAGTCGGCTAGTATCCTCGAGGTCTGCCGTATTTCAGTAATTCTTTTCAAGTCTGGTGGCCTGTAAGAACTTGCCTGGAGGCGAGTTTTGCCCGTGCAAAGTAGTGGATGCTTTTGCAATGACTAAACCATTCACTACAGTGTCTAGACTTGGAGACACGTCACTACACATGTCACTACACTACACTAAGCCTACACTACACTTTAAAGGGGCCATGTAGCCAAAATACAAGTTTGGTTCATTCAATAAATTGCCTCGTTAGAATCATGCTGACACCACTTGTAATGTAAACTTCGGTCAAAGAAGCTATATAATTAGGAAAAAAGGGAACAGAACCAATGATATCATACCAGCCAGCTCTGCGATTGGCGGAGGCCAGCAAAAGCAAACGCAAATTAGGCAGAGCTCTTAAGCTTGCCGAACGAGCTATTTGCGCTTAAATTTAGGGCACATTCTTTGTATATCAGTAAGAATGGTGGGACAAACAGTGGAAGTTGCGAAAGCACACGTAAACATAGAAGCACCAATGCGTACTGCTGGTGGTACTGCGTGCACTATGCTTGGTTTAGATGCACAGAACTGCAGGGCTTTGGGGTTGTCTCAGACGACAATGGCAGATTGACGCAAGCGACGACGCCTCACGTGACCATGTTTGTCGGGCGAGCACCATGTTTTACGAAACGATTATTTTCTCCATGAACAAAAATAAGCCAGGTTTAAATACGTTCACAAACCAAAGGCAGAAAACGGCTCGCCACAGTGTGGGGGCGCCATCTAGGTTGACTAACAGTAAAAAAGTCTCCGCTCCATGCCAAGTTTAGCTTGAAGACCGGTTCTTATGATGTCATAGCAAACGTCGCTCAAACACACGTTTTGGGCGAAAACCTAACTTTTAGCTTAAATTGATTAATTTAGCAGTGAATAAAGCATCATTTGCTTCCGGATAAGCACTGGGGGCACTATAGAACGCGAAATATTTCGAATAAAACTTGTATTTTGTCTTCATGGCCCCTTTAAGCGTGTGCCGACCTTGCCAGAAGGATTTCATTTTAGACTCTCGCTTCATGGTTGGGACAATATTTTTGTCTACGGCAAACTTTCGGGGAGAGGCTCGGCTTGGCTCTGATGAACTTTGTTCACTGGGGACAACAGGTTTTGGATGAAGATGAGAAACCCCAAACGTGACGACAGGTGATGGGCAATATGCACACATGCACGCCCACTATTTCCAGGGGCGAGGAGCCTATCCCCCTTGAGAACATGGCTGAAGAATCCACTGCCTACCATCCTCCCCAAGAGAGAGAGAGAGGATGGACCTCTATTTATCTGCCACTTACAGAGTGGGATCCCACTCATCAATCCAAGTGATGCTCAGACATGTCGGGATGCACATACGGAAGAATATTTTGAATGCATACAGCATTACATTCTACGATAAAAAAAAAAAAAAAAAAAAGGGAAGTGTGCCCTTTCAGAACCCTGAAGGTGTTGTCTGGTTACCGTCGTTCAGGTGAAAAGAAAGGAACATTTCCTTTGAGCAGCCTGGTGTGGAAGAGCAGCAACATTGTTTTAAAGCCAGGATGCACCTGAAGAGATCAGTGTGCACAAGCACATTCTGTGCGACATGCGACGAACAAGTTGCTGCAGATGCGAGCACAGTGCAAAATGAAATGAAAATCCTGGGGTTCATATATATGAAAAAATAATAATAATAATAATAATAATAAAGCACACTGAAGCTGGTTTCCTCAAGCCGTACCAGGAACAAATCCAGCCATTGTTGCAGAAAGTGCAAGGGCTTTTGGTGATGTGCCGCCGAAGCCTTCCAAAGTAAAACAACATTTCCTGTGTCTACTGTACAGAAAAAATGTTTTTGGCAACATAAAATGACAAACCGGTTGAACTGGAAGGTTTCCTCAACAATCAACCCAGGGTACAGTACGAGAACTGACAATTTGCTGACACGTCCATTTCACTTCCCGATGGACATCGCACAGCGGACCTGTTTTAGATTCCTTGTGTTGAAGCTGCCTGAATATACTGTAGCACCAAGATTAATTGGTTCAATGCCAATCACGCCCCGTCACTCTGTCGCTGCAAAAGCACTACGGCTACAAGTAATTGCCACTATCGACCCTGTAAGCATTACAGCAGGAACTAGCCACGAATTACAATACTTACACTTGCCGCCCATTTTGCTCAGCATGTGTGGATGGGAAAGAGTACACAATGGTACAGTTAGCGGTGAACACAGCGTCATGACCACAGTAACGACACTTGACAGGGTTATGGCCAATATGCAGCCAATACGTGTTAACACTGTGCAACAGCTCTCTTAACAGGTGGTATGTACAGTAACAATTTCCTTGCTGAGTTTGTAGAAAGGGAAAAAAAAAAAAAAATCCCTCACAGGGGCAACAATACATGCCCAGGCATTCAAAGAAGTGGGTTTTTGGAGCTGAAATACACTAACGAATATTGTTCTCGGTGCGCTACGGCAACCAATAATTAAACACCATTCACAAGAGCAATGACTAAGAAAAAAACCGAAATTAGGGACCAGGACAACCACACAATTTTGCCAACAGGATGAATGCAAGCATGCACCAATTTTGCTCGCTCTTCATTGTTTCTAGTGTAATGACTACATACCAGAGACTAGCCGTGCTTGCCGAGTAAAGGAACCTGTTTAAGGGGGGACGTGGCTTTCAAAATCAACTTTTTTATTTCTTTGTGGATTTTGATGAAAATTGGCACAGCAACTGGAAATGCTTCTGTGATAACACTATAAAAATTTCAAAGTAATATTTTGAAAACTTTTTTATGTATGAAATTTTCTTTTTGTTCCGCTTGTACCGAGCTTGAGCGGCTTATAAAACATGATAGAAAACTTGTTCGAAGTGCTTTGCATTCCCAAATGAATGGACGAGGTCGTGACAGTTTTAGAATTTTTTTTTTACAACACAATGTTTTTTAGTTTTCATTTTTTTAGAGGTTAATGTGCAACAGGCATGTCAACTGTGAAGGATTATTTGAATAAAAAATCACAAAAAAACAAATCTGGAAAACCAAAAGTGTCATGACCTGAACAGTTCATCAAGGAATGTAATGCAAGAAACGGAATCAAAATAGACCCAGCGGTCATGAAGAAATCCCTGGTACAAGCGACACAGGTGGCAAAAAAAACTGTTTTGAGAAAACGGCTTCCGAAGTTGCAACATGGGTTTCACATATCAGAAGTCGTCACGGTTGTAGCCTTTCATGTCCTTTTGAACATGGGGCTTCTGGAAGGCCTTGCCTTGAAATTGGAGTGCCTTTTACAGCCTTTCTCTTTCCAGAAAACATCATTTTCAGCTCCTCCGTGAAGAGTACATACCCCCCTTTGCAAACCAAACGGAGGGGAGATGGGTTTCAAGGGGCTTTCAATGCAAAGTAGGTTAGTTGGTTGGCTGTATCGCACTGGACAACCTCCTTTTGCAGTGTTGTCACCATGGCAACAAGTTAAGCATTTATTTTACTTAAATTTGAACATTTTTGGCTTTTTTTATGTTTTATCTTGCCTGGCACAGCAACTTAGTACTCATGTGCAGGTGTTCATTGCCAAAAGTTTGCATACCATAAAGATGAAAATGAGCTACTTTGAAGCTTGGTAGAGTATTCTGCATAACTCCCAACTTCAATGCAAGAGCATATTTTTTTACTACTTTTGACATTCAAGGCATCCAATATTTCTCGCAGCACAGCCAGTATGCCCTGAGCAATGGTATCAATAATTTCCCTAAAAAAATCACTGTTAAATGCTGCCACAGTAACGTACATTTTTAACGCAGAGAGCATATTTTTATTCCTATATTACTAACTCAAACCTGTTTGCATGAAAATTACATTACAAGTGCACGGGAAACGTTGCGCAAGAAAGGCGATATGGCTCGCGCGCATCGCAGCGCACGCTTACCGCGACATATCGAACTTTGATTATACCTGATATGGCTGGTCAGGTCGCTTTTAAGATTAAATCTAACGTCGCAGGCATTAATTACAACTACTGGCGTTCAATCGTAACCGGTTGCCCAGTCATGTGATGCTCCAATGCGCGTCGGCTATGCCGTGCGCGCCGCAGCGTTTGACGCGTCGACCGTTTCTTTCTCAAGGCTAGCGAGCCCACAGTCAAAACACAGCAATAACCAAGCGTGTAAACATCGCAAATCCGACTAAAAGTTCACTTCACGAACCGCTATCGCAAGCGCGCACACCGCGTCACCCTCCGGGGTCTGGCGACGGTAGAGTCACGCGCACCACGAAGCGTTCGATGACCTCCGCCTTTCGAGCCACACAACTTCCCGTAATCCGGCTCGTTATCTCTGGCATTCCCATCGCGATAACGTCCGTGTTGAATACCACAGATTGAACAGAAACTCGGCCGAGCGCAGCGGCGAAAATGAACTCAATCCGCTCGCTACGCAGCTCAGGCGGCCGCCATCTTGCGTTGCGGCCGCAACATCCAATCAGGAGGGTCGTTGGTCTGTGCCCCGACCGGGGACCAATAGCGCTTCAGCATCTATTCCTAGCTTCGTTTGTGCGTCGTTTCTTTTCTGCCGTTTGTGCGTTTGTGAATGAACGAAGATAAAAGAGACGAGCAGAACCGGAAAGACGATCGCTCGGCCGATCTAACCATATCAAAATGGCCGCGCCCGGTGGCACCGTTGCGGAGATAGAGCGCTCCGAAAATTGCCGTTTTTTCGCCCTTTTGCGCTGATAGTTTGTCACCGCGCCTGACAAAAGTATTTTTTTATGCCACTTTGCGACGCTTTTCAGCGTAAAAACTTTGCAGACGCACAGAATAGGAAACATAGAAGCCGAATATGTGGGTTTCAAAAAAACGATGTTTTGGTCATTTTTCCGAAGTTGAAAGCCGCGTCCCCCCTTAAGGACTTTACTAATGGGAAAAGGACAGCGGAACTTCTACAGGACGTTCTTCACAGCCAAATTAACATCTGCACGCACTGTTAGTATACGCACCAGAAAAACTGCCAACTATGCACTGCAGAAGAGTTAGGCAGAGACGACATAGCTTAATTATGTTTAACATGCTTGCACATGGCAAGCCCTGCCCATAACAAGTATTTATAATGCATGGTTAGCATTTGCATGTCGCTTGTTACGAGAAAGTTTGGCATGACCAAGCAGCAGCTGTAGGCCGACCAATGGAGATAACTGCCTGCTGCATCGCGCGCAAACTTTCACACAATTCCACTCCTCTGAATACCACACTGGCATGACAAGGTTTCTAGCTTCAATAACAACTACTAACATTCAACACTTTCTCAGTTGTACTTTGCTACAGGACACAGGTACCACACCAGGTTGTGCAAGGAAATTTCAGCACCATTCCTCTCATTAAAAACTGAGGACCTGATACCTTCGAATTGTACTTCATAAAGGGTCACACTTTGTAAACAGGTACCAGATTTTCTCAAGGGAGCACTAAGGTACATTTGTAGAACTGACCTCACACTGAACATGGATCAAACATGGTGTGCTATGTCCACATCCTGCTACAACTGAATCTGTGTTCACTAAACAGCTGCCGACGGAATCAGCACAAGAAATGGATACAACAAGGCGTGCCCAGGGAGTGCCCCCGCTATTTCAGGCATACGAAAAACTTGTGCGACAACGCTTCCTCTGTGAATTCAGGTTTTTTTAAACCTTAGTGCAGGGAAGATGAACCCTGTGACAAAGTGGTCTCTCTCGTGCAAAAAGGAGCGCAGTTTCTCCACTATATACAGTGCATCAACAACAAATGTACTGTAAAATAAAGCACCACTGGAACGTTTTTAGAGTGCTTTCTGCAATACCTACATGGCCAACTTGCATGTGGCAGCCAGTAACTAAACTACAAGGTCACCTGCTACAATTAGTGGAGAAAAAATAATGGTCGTTAGAGAATTGGTTGATAGTAATAAGAGCTGACAGTAATCTCGGTGAACTACAAAATGTTGAGGTCAGAGCAGACTTGGCACGCTCAGTAAAATTTGAGAGGTTTTATCACCTGTTCAAAAACTAGTCAACAAGATGCAACAGCTGTTTGAGCTAATCCTTGAGTGCTCATTTTGTTTTGCAAGGCATTTTTGCAGCAGACATCTCTTTGCTACAAAAGAATTGGCTGGTTACTTAGCCTTATCTAACAGCTAGTTAGGGACCACTTATTTGCTCAGGTGTGCTTAATAAGCGAGAAGCTCTGCTAGCCACAGTGGCACTGTAGAAAAAAAAAAAAAGTTTTGCTGAGCTAGCCCTGATTGTGCAGTCTCTAAAATAGACAGCATTTGCGTCTTCGTAGTATACCAGAAATGCGGCCAACTTTCAAGTCTAACTTCCAGTAAAGCTTGCTCTGAACCATTTTTCATCCTAGGCTCCCTCTGCAGTAGCCTACTGTAGATACAGCTACTATTATTTACAAATGGCAATACAGTCGACTCCCATTAATAGAAAGTCCAAGAGTACTGCAAAACATTTGAAATCAGTGCTCACACGCAACAAAGGTTGAAGACCTCAAAATAGAGAGACGCATACGCTGGCACGAGTCTCAGCCGGCCTCAGTCTCAGTACAGAGCACAGGGCAGTTTTTTGCGCTGAAAATTTCGAAATTTATCAAGAAATGACGGTCAACCTGGTACTTTTTATTCAAAATAACTTCCAAGTAAAAGATACGAGTTTTAGCTTCAAATTATAGGGCAATTTCAGCCATTGAAATGAATGTAAAATTGCTGGAACCAGCCCATTACTCAGCAATCAAAAATTCCAATTAAGAGACTTCAAATTATTGAGTGTCGACGGTATGCCACTAGTGTGCACCACAAGATTGCCAGTTTTTTTAATAAACTGGCCAGGTGGCCTTGCTGACACATCTTCACACTCGACTACAACATCCTTATAAAGGTAGCTTTGACTACAAGACAAATTTACACCGCCTCGATAATCGTGTGGTAGCCAAGTTGTTCAGATTACTACAGGAGATGCGCAAAAAAAAAACAGCCACATGGGACTGCAGCAATCTTCAGCTGTGCTCCTTTTTTTTTTTTTTGCAAGCCAGCAAAGTGGGAAGCTTAAAAACAAATGATGCAGGCTACTTCGCTGCCAAACTGGGAAGGATACCACTAACGATGGAGCTCTCTCTTCCCCCCCCCCCCCCCCTTTCCTCTCTCTCTTTAAGGCCTCTTTTTACTTGAAACTTTCTGTGCTTCTAGTTTAGTTATTGCCATTCCAGCTTTTGCAACTTAATCTGTTACTTGCAAAACTGCAGCTTGCACTCATTGACAAGCATGCTAAGGTTCTTCTGTCTGGAGTGGCAACCTCACAATTCTCACTGTTGCTGCTCATATGGCTGCCAAAAATGGACTGCTTCCAAAGCTGCCTGCAGACCTGAACAAACTCTTGACAACAGCTTTTAGGCCTCAGTCCGTACCACAAGTGCTCAGTGAATGGATGCGAGAGAGGCCTCGCTGCCTCTATGCCACCGCAACCCAATGCCGGTTCCCCAAGGAGGCCCTATGCGCGCCGCAGCTGCCCCGAGTGGCAGTAGCAGTGCTGCGCGGGCGGCGACAGCTTGAGGTGGTGCAGGTAGTGCCGGCGGTGGTTCCTACCTGGGCAGACGTTGGGCATCTCGCACACCTCGCACGCCTCCAGGGCCGGGTGGTTGAGGAAGGTGCACTTGGAGCACTTCCACCGGTTGTCTTCGTGGTTCTCCTCATCCTCCGACAGGCCCGGCCGCGGGGAGGACGACGACGCTGCGGCAGCCACAGTGATCGGGACACTGAGTCCCTCTCCCCTCGCACAGGCAAGGGGGGCAGGGGGAGCCACACCCCAAAGAAACAACAGGTACAATGCTGGCAAGCACCCTGTGCGCCCTTTCACCATTATTGACTCGAGGTGGACATCAGTGTCAAAGCTTGCGTTATATTTGGTATTGCTTACTACCAAAAATTGCTCCCAAATTTGATTGTTGCATTATTGTATGAAAAGAGAACTCGACAGCAGCAGCGCCACTGCAGCAGGGCAAGCAATTGCTTAAAGGGGCCCTGAAAGGCATTTTGAGCACACTAAATGAACTAGCGCAACCGTTAGATTGGGTCGTCAACGTCCTCTGTGCCAAGTATTACTCTTTTACGCGCAGCGGAAAGCTCACACTTTTGTTGCAAAGTTTGTCGTTTTTTTCTCACCCTTTCCTTCGTGTTTTTGGACGCCGCCATCTTCACATGTCTACATCGATTCCCAGATGTTCGTCATGAGCTAGACATCCTGCTATTTTTTTTTTTAACCAACTTCCGGCAAAGAGATCAGTCGTCTGCTCAGCGTCGGCTCGCCGGCTGATCTGCCAGCAGAGTGCCGGAGTGCTTGGGCATTTTACGACAAACGAAACAAGTGTAAAACAAACGCTTAACCGTTTGTATTGAATGCAACACGGCCATAACACGACATGGATATTCTCTTACTTGAGTACGTTCCATAAAGCGTTGAAGCCCCGTGGCACTTCTTTCGTGCAATCGCAGAGAACGCCCTGAGCCGAAGGCCCGGGTTTGACGCATACATTTTATTCACCTTCAAAACAATCCAAAGATGCGTTTCTAACGAACACAACGTCACAACATGCGTTGAAAGTCTGAACCACGATCGACAGAACATGGGTTGTCTCCTGCCCGTCGTAAATTCGGCACTCACCTCGCACGCGGTTTGCGGGGACGAACAGCAAGTCACTTAACTCTGGCGCCCAAGCCGAGATGGCTTTTAGCCACGCACACTGCACATACCCCATGCGAGGTTGAGTCGTACGTCGCTCGAGAAAGATAATCCAGACCATGGGAAGCACTATCCACCCGCAGAAGCACAACGTCGCATTTCATCGCGAAACAAAGGCGTCCACAACACACACACACCATCGCCTCCTGTAATGCCAAACGCATCTCGCACTTCCCAATGGGAGTGAGTGGTACGCCTGCAGTGCCCACATGTCGCGAGGTGGGGCCCCGAGCTGAACCGGAATCGCGGAACCGTAACTGACTTCTAGAGCGGTTTGTGCCTTGTTGCCAAGGCAACCGATGTTTGGGATTGTCAAAGAAATGGCGCTCGGTCCAGCGCTAGAAAGCTCAGAGCCGCAGAGAAGCATGTTTTGCCAACGTTGCCGCTCTCCACCACGCGTCGCCCCAAGCTGAACTGGTCACATGATTGAAGCGTTTTGTGCACGGGTTCTGTATCGGTTTAAAATGTCTTTTTCACATGCCGCCGGCAGGAATTACCACCACGGCAAAATAAGACCCGGCACCAGCGGTGCCACATCTGATACGGTGCTTTTTGGATAAACAGTGCGCGGTGCATCAAGGGAACGAGCGCACGACCCTCCCCGTGCGGCTTCGAGTTCGCCGCCGATAAAAAGTCATGTGCCGCCAGCAACGTACACCGCGAAAGGGCAAGGCCAGGCCGCCGCATACATGCAGCCAGATTTTTCGTTCGCTTTTCCAGCCTTGATCGGAGTGCGGGATTCATGGTGTCAACAAAGCTTGCCTGTAGCAGACGACAGTCTGGGCAGCGCAATAGCGGAAGTACGTCACCGCTGCGGAGCGCAGCATCATGGGAGGCAAGGCTCGCGCACCGTCAACAGCGGAGAGTAAGTCGAAATGAGGAGGAAACGCGGAGCGACGATAATGCGCGGTTTTTGATTTACGATTTCTCAACTAATACTCATCGCTTTAACAAAATTCTTGCGGGAGGAGATTGCAAATACATTGCTTTATTTGGGTACATGTACATCCATGCATCGGCGGAAGGTATTTCAGGACCCCTTTAAGCTTTCAACTGCCATCAAAATTGTAGTAGAGCACGTCAGATTCTGAATGACGATCGCAATCCCTCGTTTGAGTCGAATAGCATTCGGTTCAAAGGCATGCGAGACTCTTCTCGTAATCCTCGCACTTGTTTTGGGAAAAAAATGGTGTGTAACTGGGGGGTGCGATAATTATGCGGGGGAAAAAATTTCGACTGGTAAAAACAAGCTTAAATACGATTTGAATAGGTATTATACATAACCCACACACTTGTGAAGCAAGACTTGTCAACATAATACAGTCTAATCCCGCTACAATGAAGTCCGCTTCAACGAAATATTTCCATTTCCCCGTCAGCTAGCCATAGAAGTCAATGCAACAAAGTCCTCGCCACAACGAACCATTTGTCTGGCTTGTTTTCGCTTCAACGAAATTTTCGATGAATTAGGCTGGGTTTGAACAATTATTTTACAATAAAATAAGCATAGCGCCAGCTATCTGTAACTTTTTAAACATTAAGGACACTTAGTTTCACCGAAAACATGCGCGGTGCGTGCACACCGCCAACAAAAAAAAAAAAAAAAAAAAACTCGTAGGCGGACGCCATTGTTTGATGGTGATAACGATGTGGCTGGCCGTCTTTACATGAGGCACAGGCCCGGTTCGCCAAGCCGGAGCTACAGCCAATCTGTATCCAATTTAAATCGCACGAAACACCATAGCACGAATGTGCTCCGCTGCTGGCGCGGCGCCGTCATGTATGCGTTGTGAATCGTGAGCAGCTGTCCTTGCCGATTTCGTTCTACCATTCTTCATAGCCAAGAGCAAAAATCATGTTTGCGTGTTTGGTCTTGAAGCCAAGTCATCTTATCTTAGCCGCGAGCGGGCGGTCATGTTTAATGCAAGCGCGCGCGTCTTGCCTGCCAAGGTCAGTAGCTGCCGTGCCCGGTCAGAGGATAAGATAACAGCACTGCTCCTGCCACAAGCGAGAGGGAGGCTTCCGATGGCCTAGCAGCTATCTGCAAGTAATCAGCTCGGTGGGCACGCCTTGTTGTGCAGCAATATGTTTTGCGCCTGCATTTCTTCACCCCCCTCCGTAACGCGTTCTTTGCGTGCAGTGAACACAGATAACCATTGGTATGTTTGTTATCCGAATAAACATGACGTTATTGCGCATCACTCCTTTTTCTAAACATCGTTTTTTTGCTGCCAATGATGCGGAAACATACGGGGCTATTTTTCGGGCCTTTCCGTGGTGTGTTGGGGCGGATTTCGCCTCAACGAATTTTCGCTTCAACGAAATTTTTCGCGCGCCCCGTCAATTTCGTTATAGCGGGATTACACTGTAAAAGCACAAGGTCGACATAGGCACGAAGCACAGAACTTTAATCGTTGCGACAAGCCACCGCTTAATTTCACCATCCCGCGCTTGGTAGTAGGAGATGCAAGTGGGAACAGTCCTAGTCCGAGTCAGTGCTGCTAACATTGCTGGTCGGACTCGTTGCCTCGTCGTCGCCTCCAAATTCCACATCAGCTTCAGAGGCCTCGTCTCCATACCACACCAAGTGGTCTGCAGTCGCATCCAGGGCATTCAATACGGCTGTCTTCTTGAAGCTCTTGACGACGACGTCTGCGACAATCACTCCCCACACTTCAGATATCCAGCTGCACAGCAGCTCCACCGATGATCTCGTCTTGTCGGCTGGCATCAGGGCATGCTGGCCTTTGGTCACCCACTCCGTGTACAACCTTCGAACGTTGTCTTTGAACGGAGTGTTCAAAGACGCATGCAAAGCACACGCTGAACTCGCAAACGCCGAAGGGCCTGCTTATAGCGCATAGCACTCTATAGAGCATTGGATAGCTTCCATCTTAAAAGCGGCTGTGTAAACGCCCAACCGACGTGCTCGCTCGACGTGCTCGCTCAACGACGTACGCCCACGGTGACATCCACATAGGCGCCACAATGTGCGCGTAAACCCGGTGTACTCCAACGCACCGGGTTTATACAGGGCTTACTCGGGTTTGCCCGGTGCACAGTTGGCTCGACTACCCCGGCTTTGTGGCGACCAGTTTGACTACAGAAACAAATAATGCTTATTCTCACCAAAGTATATCTATTTAATACAGGAACAACTAAAACAGTTCTTGGGACATAGAAAAATGTTAAGAATTAGTACGCTTACTTGGTAGGCACAAAACCCTCCCCTACATTTTACATAAACTCCCTTGCTCGCACAGTTGCTCGATGCTTCGCGTGTTTTCTCCTGTTGTCTGCTCTCCGTATTTTATCACATATTCAATAGCAAGTGTGGGATATATGAGGGGTTCCTCGGGGGCCTTGCCAGCACTCTGGGGTAGGCCCCCACACTAGCTCCCGGCGTGTCAACCACGCGGGCTCCCACGCCTACGGCAGCCCAGTGAGGTTCGCCGATACGAGAACACAGTAGACAGTAGTGCCGAAACACAGCCGTTTATTAGGGGAATCCCAAAGCATGCAAGCACAAGGCTCGACGGCGTTCACGAATCACGCCATCCGGGTCGTGACCGCGAACGGGAGGTAGGCACTCGCGGCGTGCGACAAACAAAGCTCCCACCTGAGATGCATGTATCCGTCACCGCCGCGTTCCGCCGATCTCGCCCCGACCGGGTCTCCGACGAGACTCTCCCGACTCCCGTGCACACACGCTCGCGCCGCCCGCGCGCCTATCCCCACACACATTATTGGCACCATCTCTCCCCGCACACATCGGTGGCGCCATCTCTCGGGGGACGCCGACGAACCAGCGGAGCGCCGGACCGGTTTCAGCGCACAAGCGTCTCTCCCGAAGCGCGCGCTGGCTCGGGACCGCAGGTCGCGGTTCTCCACGATCCCCACATAAGGTTAGCTTATTTGTCAACTAGCTTTCTGGTTATGTGACCTGACCACCAGATAACATCACCGCCCAGGTCACGTCAGCACCATGTGCCCCAAAGTTTGCGTCTATGTCTGACTGGCTCCGACTTGGGTGTAGCAGGCCCATAGCAATGTATTCGGCATATGCCGGAGTACGCTAGTTCCTTACGCACTTATGTTGCTTTTACGCGTGCATGTGGTTGGGCCTTAAAGGGGGACGCGGCCTTTACAAACCGAAAAATAGCGAAAGAAGAGATTTTTGGAAAACCATGTATTTGGGTTGTATATGTCATAAACTAGCTTTTCTGAAATTATCAGCTTCTAATTCATCGTAAAAATGTCAAGAAACGAATATATAACCAGCCGCAGCATCTCCCGAGGAGCGAGCAAACGCGAAACGGACCCAAATTTCACGCGAACGCAGCCGCCATGCCGCTTTCCGTAGAGCCGCCATTTTTATCTTGTTTTGTTTGTGGATTCTCGCGCTTTTTTTTTCCCCCATTACTGCTGGCGGCCGAGGCGTGGCCAAGGCGCGATACGCTTGTGATTGGGGGGACTTGCAGTGCTTTCGAGTTTCCCGCATCCCGTGTGCGAAGCTACGATTGAACTGTGCGCGCGCTGCTCAGGCAGGCGAGCTGACGCGCGAAGGCTATTGGCTGCTGCGCGTGACGACGCGCGCTTCTTCCCGACCGGCGGCCTGCGTCGCTCGCCTACACCAGATTCCCCACGCCATCGTCTGCTTTTCGCCGCTCCTTTGTTGTTCTGCATCACTGTTTACTACCTTTTCGTTCGCTTGTCCGCTCATTCTACTTAGTTTTTTTGCCGTGCTCACAATCGCTGACATACTTCAATAGTTTGGAGTAGCCTGCCAGATCGTGTACGCGATCGGACACGATGCGCGGAGTGAAGTTCAGGATGCTACACGCATTCGGTGCGCGGTAGCGTTCCACGAAGCTCATTTGCATGGCCAAGAAGAAGGTGGCGCAGAGCATCGCTAACGAGGGTGTCCGCGCTTCCAACGACGAATCTCCTGTCCTGTCTGTGCAAGACTTCGATGCCGCGAGTGTGTCCGGCGTCTCGGGCGCATCGACCTCGACGACAGCAGCCTCCGCCTCCGGTCTCGCATCAACCTCGACAAGCGGGAACGTGTCGCGTACAGTTCACTTGGAGACACATTTCCTGACACGCGAGGAGGTCGAGGCAGCGAGCAGACAACGTGCTGCTGTTCAAAACTGATCTGATCTGATTGTAGGGTTTAAGGCGCCAACGCAACGCAGGCGATGAGGCGCGCCGTAGTGGAGGGCTCCGGATTAATTTTGACCACCTGGGGATCTTTAACGTGCGCCGAAATCTCGAACACACGGGCGTTTTTGCTTTTCGCCTCCATCAGAAAAGCGGCCGCCGCGGCCGGGAATCGAACCCGCGACCTTGTGCTCAGCAGCGCAACGCCTTAGCCACTGAGCCACCGCGGCGGGTTGCTGTTCAAAACGAACTTGGTGCTATTCCGGCTACCCAGAGGAAGTTCCAAGCCACGGAGCCCTACCCTGTGCCTGCCATCGTTACAGGTGAAGGTGGGAAGTTTCGTTTAGCGCAAATGCAAATAGTCCTGTGGTCCCTGATGCCCATGGAGCAGCATGTTTCATTGATTGCTGTCGCGACAGCACTGCATGAAGCTATGCTTAGGTACAATGCGGGCTGCTACAGGGCTACTCGAGAAATATCTGCGTCTGTGGGGCTCGTCACACCAGGCCACCATCTAGCCCTCCAGTGAGCTGCTGAAAAAGACGCCCTGCGCACGAACAAGGCCAGCAAACGAAAGTAGGAGAAGATGGAAAAGCAACAGAGGAGGAAGACAGTGCACCAAGACCCCTCTAGCTATGCTGCGGGGTCCTCTTAGAAGTGAAAATATGTACACAAACTCTGAAGGCCGTTTTTTGTGACTGCTTATCCCAGTGATATCTCAAGAAGTGCTTGTCAGATTTGCATCCAGTTTTCTTTATTATGTTCCTTAATAAATTTCCGAGGGCAAGACAAGCTCGTTTTCTGAAAATTTTTGTCTCTTGATTTTGTAAAAAATCAAAACAACATCATGTTTGCATGTTTGATCAGCAACACTAATTTTAAGTGCTGTGCTAAAATTTTTCTGATGAAAAATTTAGAAAAAGGGCTCTGTCTTGCCCTGAGGTACATATTCAGGAATAACCATAATGAATTTTATAGTCGCAGCACGCTTGGCTAATTCTCCAGGACTGGGATAAGAAGCCCATACAAACCACCGTGGTATACCCTCATAACTTGAGCACTAACCTCCGCAGCTCAATGAAACTTTGCACTTTTTTTAATGTTGATGCTACAACAATACCCTGAAAATTTCATTCAGATATCTCAAGAAACAAAAAACTTAGCCTTCAAGGGTAGCCTCCCCCCTTAACTGAACTGGCTTTGGTGCCGCTTCTCCATAAAGCGGTACCGAAACCAGCACAGAACAAAGCTATGAAGAACTTTTCGAAGTGGCCGACAGCAAGCTCTTGACAACGAAGCGACGACCATGGTAAGGCCCCAGTATTCTGTAATGCCACCTAGTAGGGCGCATGCGAAACTGGCCCAACGACAGTGCGAGTGGCGCTATGCTGCCATGTGTGATAAAGCTATGCGCGCGACTGGATACAAGACACCCTCTGCCGAACGGAGTGGTGACCAGCACATGCATCATGCACGCAGACGACTTTCGCCGTTGCAAGTTTGGGGGTGCGAGAATTATAAGAGGAAACAAACAATTAAAATTTTGGCAGCTCGCATTAGGTGTGTGAGCATTATGCGAGTGCGAGTATTATGCGAGTAAATATGGTAGATATTCTTACAGCGCCAACCTTAAAAACATGCCGCTAGTTATTTTGTGTAAATGCCCAGCTACTCTCCCCTGGCTGTGGCTTTAGGAAGTGTCGCACCTTTCTCTTCCACTGTCTTTTCCAAACAACAGATGTTCACAGAGCCAGCACTGTTGAATGAATGGTGCGTTGGGAGAGTGTGTCGGCAAGATGACCTGCTGACACCCATGCCGGTGCTGACCCGCATTTCTCACTTTGTCTCAAGACAATGTGCAGACCATGATGAGGAAAGAGCCTACGATTAATGCACTAACTGGCCCTGTTCAAGATGTATCCTTAACCACCCAGTCACGAATTCGCAACTAACACACAAAAAGATTCCATGCTAGAGTACACTGCTTACAAAAGAGACCTTTTCTCCCCTCTTTTGAGGAGTCTCTCAGCGTAGTGCTGTGCTCCACACGGGAGGGGGAGAGGGAGCGTACCGTTGGACTGCAGCACCCGCGGCGGGGACAGGACGGGCCGGGAGGGTGGCGGCGGGGCCGGCTGAGGCATGGCCTGTCCCGGGTTGAGCCTCTGGTAGAAGTGCTCGTCAGTGGTCCCCAGGGGCACCTCGCCCCTCTCGTAGAGGTCCACCTCGCTCACCAGGCAGTGGCACTCCACGTCCAGGGCCCGGTTCCTCCGACGCTGGGCCTGCAGCTGCTCCCTCTGCGAGAGGACCACGCAGTGCAGGGGCACCGTTCCAAGGCACCGCATACAGAGCTCGGCAACAGCCAGCGAGGAGGCTGTGGGCCACTGAGGGTTAAGCTATCACAACCTAGTCAGCCAAGAAAGGACAAAGGGAAAGCGGCTGAACAGCCTCAAAAGTTCCCGAATCAGCATGCTTGCAAGGAACACAACAGGAATGTAAGCATTTCATGCACTCACGAGATGCACTCACGAGATGTGTACACTTTTTAACTATGGCTCGAGTCCTGTTCGGTAACCCACTCAATATTTTTCAGCATTTTTTTTCTTGCTTTTTAGTGCGTCACATGATACTGACCAGGTGATGGGGTCAACACCCAACCAATTTCGGTTATACCATGCGTGCAACTCGCGTTTCCTTATGCAAAGTGTTAACAAAAAAAAAAAAAAGGGCCGCTGGCCACTCCGACACGTGTGAGCGAGCGAACGAGAGCGCCTGACGTGGAGCGCGTGCTCCGACGTTTCTGGAATAGAGGGAGTTCCATTCTTGCTGCTGAACGGGTCGGTCGTCTCTCTCGTGGGCTCCGAACATGGTGTCAGAAGTGTTCAGCCATGCCTAGCGACCCAGATGTTCCCGTCGTCCGTGTCGGCGCCTCCGTACTACAAGCGCCGGCCCCATTTGTGTTCACAAATCCGGGAGAATGGCCTACGTGGATCGCCACATTCGAAGATTATGTCTTCACGTCTGGCCTCGACTCTGCGGGCGACGAACGAAAGGTTCGAACGTTACTCTACGTCATGGGACCGCAGACGCGGACCTTGCTTACTTCGCTGGGACTATCGGCACCGGAGTCGCAACCCTTCGCCACAGTCAAGCAGACACTGACCCGTCATTTCGTTCATCCCGTCAACGAGATCTACGAGAGTAGACGCTTCCACCGCCGAACGCAGCAGCCTGGCGAGTCAGTAGATGCTTTCTACGCGGAGCTTCAGAACCTGGTCAAGCGGTGCAGCTACAGCAACTCAGAGGTGGAAAGCCGCTTAGTTCGAGACAGATTTGTTGTTGGCCTGTTAGACGAACAGCTTTCAGACCAGCTTTGCCGCAGCACGAAGCTGACAGCAGAAGAGGCGCTATATCAGGCTCGCTTGCACAAGGACGCCCAAAAGGAACGCGCTGCGCGGTCACTTGGCACGCCAGAAAACCTGAATGTCGACGCAGCTAAGAAGGGCAATCATCGCCGCTCGACACCCTCCTCCTCACTCGCTCAGCACGAGGAACGCCGGCTTTCTGGGAGCTGCGAATACTGCGGTCACCAGCCTCACCCTCGAGAAAAGTGCCCGGCACGGCGGGCCACGTGCAACTACTGCAAGAGGCAGGGTCACTTTGCCGATGTCTGCCGAGCAAAGAAAGGAAAAGCCAAGCTAGGCTCGGTGGAACTCCACGCGGTCGGCACGCGCTGTGCAAGGTACGCTGACGTGCGTGTGAATGGCATACCCGCCAAATTCAAAATAAACTCAGGCGCCGAAGTGACAGTTGTCCCTTCAACTTTTCCTGCCGTTCCCAAAGTTCTTGATCGAGCAGAAGCGGAGCTCACCGGCCCAAGCAACCAGCGTCTGCCAGTGCTCGGGACGTTTTCCGCGACCCTCAACTGGAAAGACAAGTCGACCACTCAACGACTTTACGTCATGCGAGGTCAGAACACCCCGCTACTTGGGCTTCCCGCCATAGAAGACCTGGGTGTCGTGAAGTTCGTCGACGCGACATCTTCTACAATGCCTCCTCCGCAACCTCGAATCTTTCAAGGGTTAGGTGTACTTCCAGAACCGTACAAGATCCGCCTTGTACCGGATGCACAGCCCTTCGCTTTGTGCACCCCACGGAGGATTCCAATTCCATTACTGCCAGTCGTCAAAACTCAACTCGACGAGATGGAGAGTCAAGGTGTCATCCACAAGGTACACAAACCAACGCCGTGGTGCGCCGGTCTCGTTGTACCTAAGTCGACAGGTGGCTACAGGATTTGTGTAGACCTCACCAAGCTAAACCAGTATGTCCAACGGGAACGCTACGTTCTTCCAACTGTGGACTCTGTGTTAGGTCAGCTGAAGGACGCACACGTCTTCTCCAAGTTAGACGTCACATCAGGATTCCATCAGGTGAAGCTTTGCCCTGGAAGTGAAGAGCCGACTACCTTCATCACACCCTTCGGTCGGTATTGGTATCGTCGCCTTCCTTTCGGTATCGCTTCCGCTCCGGAATTCTTCCAGCGCCTGATGTCTCAAATCCTGGAGGGTCTTCCGGGAGTTGTCAACATGATCGACGACATTTTGGTATTCGGGAAAGACCGTCAGGAACATGACAAAAGACTTCAAGCCACCATGAAACGCCTAGACGAGGCCGGGGTCACGCTCAACAGGAAGAAATGTGAGTTCGGAGTCAAGTCTCTCCGTTTCCTCGGGGTTGTCGTCAACGAGAACGGAGTGTCACCAGACCCAGAAAAAGTCAAGGCAATTCAAAGTCTTCCGCCACCAACGGATACCAGCGGAGTACGCAGGCTACTCGGTATGGTCAATCACGTTGGTCGCTTCCTTCCGCACCTCGCAAGCGTGACTGCGCCCATCCAAGTTTTACTTAATAAAAACAGTCACTGGACCTGGGGTGTGGATCAAGATACCGCATTTAAGAAGGTCAAGGAGCTGCTCAGCTCAGACTGTTGCATAGCTCTATATGACCCGTCGTTTCCAACCGTGGTCTCGGCGGATGCAAGTTCGTATGGTATCGGCACCGTGCTTCTCCAAAGTCAACCCTGTGGGGCTCGGCGCGCTGTCGCCTTCGCTTCGAGATCTTTGACTCCAACAGAAGCCCGCTACAGCCAGACGGAGATGGAGACACTGGCGATAACATGGGCTATAACGCGGTTCGACCAGTACCTGCATGGTCTCTTCTTCACGGTGGAGTCTGACCATCAACCCCTTGTCGCTCTTCTCGGACATAAAGACCTCAATCAGCTGTTACCAAGGATTCAGCGCATGCTCATAAAGTTGATGCGCTACCAATTTCAAGTAAAGTAAAGTAAACTTCAAAAAAATAAATAAAATAAGATAAACAGTGGTGCCACTGATGAACGGTGATTTGGAGCAATTTTTGTATCAGCAAATTATTAATTCTGGAGCAATTTGGAGCACTTAAATGCCAGTTTTGGAGCACCTTGGAGCAACTAAACATCAACTGCTAGATGTGTCCAAAGCATCTCTCAACACTAAAAATTGACCAGTATCGTCCAGTAATTGATGTGGAGGTCGTCATGGAATGCGCTTCAAGGTGCTTTTCCCACATGCGATCACAAATGGACGGCACAGCTCAAGAATAATGGTCTTCTTGTCCCTACTAGGGGAAGTCTTTTTTCAAGGAGTCACTGAAAACGTTTCATAGTTGGTAGGCTCGAACATGCATTAAAAATAGCTTTCACAGTCAGCCCTCCCAATAGCCCAAGAATAGCGAAACAGCCAATAAAGAAAAGTTCTACAACCACAAGAAAAGTAGCCATATTTGGCTCTTTATAGCCCAACCTGTCATTCCTGGGGCAATGGGATTTTTTTTCCACTTATTTCGAAACAGTCGCTAGAAGTCGCCAGAAGTTTAATGCAATTAAATCCCCTAAGTATCCACGCAATAGCAAAAATGCAACAAAACATAATTTGCAAGGTATTTAGTTTCTTTCTGGTGTGGATAAAAGACAACATGCAACACGATAATGACTATTGAAAGGCTTCGACAAACCTGCCTAGCAAAAAAACAACGCGCCTCTCGCGCCTCTTTTCTAGTTTATTAATTGTTGAGGCAAGCCCTCGTGTTTTACTTTTTCATTTTATTAGATGCAGGCGCTTGCTATCAGTCCTCGTGCGCATTTCCAAGCTAGCTGGAAATGTGCACGAGAAATGCGCATGGAGCACTTTTGCATGCGATTCGTGCGCGTTGGCGTTGCGCGTGCGATTTTTTCACGCCCGCACGCAGCAATTTCTACCACGCTCAGAAAATGACGCGCGTCGCGCGCGGCAGTGGGAGGAGCCTGGCGACTTGCGCCAATGGGGAGGCGCGTGCCTCATGGCGGCGGTTTTGAAGCGCTCGAGACAGCCCGGTCACGGCCGGCTAGCTCCGTCGGCGGTTTTTAGGCTTACCACCCCGGCAGGTATTGCATGGACGTTTTCACTAGCGACGCGGATGATGTTTTATAGTACCGATTTCGCCCACATTATAAGCTCCTTTACCACACAAGCAACTTCGTGCGCGCCTTGAGTGGTGTTTTAGAGAGCGCTTAAAAGTGGTCGCTCGAGCTCCCCACACCACTTCGCGGCCGAAGCCGCCGCCATGTTGCCGCGCCGCGCGCAGCGTGGGGGTGCTTACGCGGCGCGTTTTCGCAAGCAGAAAACGCTCCATGAGGTTCGTGCTTTAGAGAGACTGGCTGTTTTTCACGGCCCGCTTCACTTGCGGCGGTCCCCTCCGCGAGCCCAACAAGCGAAGCGAGAGCTTGCTGACGACCGCGTCATGCATGCCGCGAAACGGCGCTCCCGCTGGCTCTCGGAGCGGAGAGGGCCGGCAATAAACGCCACCTAAAACTACCTATTGTTTATAGCAGCAATTATTGGAAACTACAACAAGAAGGAAAGTTTCTACCCGCGGTACGCCAGCGCTGCAATGACTTGCTAGACGAAAACACTGTATCGGCGGTACAGTGACAGCGCCAACCAAACTCACCGCGGAAAACACGATTACGGGTGCGAGGGAGTTCAAGTTATCAAGGGAGTTCAAGTTACCCGATTTAGTTATACATGTCTAGAGACCACGGCGAAGTAGTGCTTCTAACAGGCTGCACGCGATTGGCGCGACACAAATTTTGGCGCACTTTTGGCGCACTTGCTTGCAAAATCGTGTTTTTTTATCAGGATGGCGCAGGATACCTCATTTGGCGCAAATTGGCGCATTTGGCACAGGAGTGGCAGCACTGGATAAACCAGGGGTTGAGGTAGCACCAGTAGTCCCGCCCCTTTTCTCTTGTGTGCTATTCATTCTGCACTAACTTCAATTGCATAAGATGTACTAGTTAACACTAGGCCAGCAACAAGTGTTATCTATGCAAAAGATGTTTCGTCCCTTCTTAGAAAAGGCCCAAGGGAACCATCACGTCACAAATGCAGCAACACCCATTAATCAATTGCAGCATTACGCTAGTTTTTCCAAAATGGAAAGGAAGAAAAAAAAAGTCCAGAACTACTTGAAGCCAACCTGCACAGCTTTACATCCTGATGGGACCTCTTGGTAATAATGAAATAAAACGGCTACACCGAATTAACTGAGGGCTAACAGAACCGACTGCCCCGAGTATTTCAAAGGGCAGCCAGTGTCGCCCACCGACCTGTGCGGGGTTGAGGTCGACCAGGCGCTTGCCGAGGAGTGCCGCCTCCTTGCACTCCACCTCCCTCCTGAGCTGCTGGAGGACCTCCATCTGCTGGGCGTACGTCTGCTGCAGCAGCTCTAGCCTCTGCCGCTGGTGGGTCAGCAGGGCTGCCGAAGGGTCACGGAAGAAAAGGGGGCGGTCACGTGTCGGTCAGCGACAGCCTCCCCCCCCAAACTCACCCTGTATCATGTCGTCCAGAACAGGCGGGGAGTGAGGCAGGCGGGACAGGGCCGTCGGGTCCAGCGGCGGGGTCCGGGGCCAGCCCGCACCATACATTGCCGCAGGGGACAGACTGTTAGCCGCCTGAATAAAAGGGCCACGCACACGTGTTCGAACCCCCCGACACTATCAAGATCATCACTGTTCAAGTCATTATACTAATTAGGCACACAAAAGCTTTGCCCATGTCTCTGGTTCAATTTTGTTTTATTTATGGGGAAAACCTTCAAAAATCATCCAATGACATCCATAAGTAATGCCCTGAAGGCTCCTAGTTTTCAGCTGTTACAACATTTATGCCTCGTGTTTATGAGCACACCTTAAGAATAAAAGCTTTACCCTCTATGCATGCCACAGACATGGTGCACCTTCACTGCCACGCTGAACTACAAACAATAAAAAGAAAAAAAAAAGAGAGAAAAGGAAGAGCATCACTGGTCATCACAAGAGCATCAAATAAATGCAATGATTGAGCCTGCCCTAATGACTAACAGGGCTTTGGGGCATGTGGGACCTGGTTCCTATATCATTCACAAAAATAGCAGTCATCTATCAACAGCAAAGTGGCGTAGAAACTAGCTTCCAGCACACAGGCAAGCACTCGTTTGTCCCATCACACCCACAACCTGTCTTACCACTCAACTAGGCTGATCCACCACAAGTGCATCCCAATCCTGCAGTCTCGGTCATCTCTCGAAAACGACACAGTGTATGCAGTAATACACGCCTCATCGTGTCCACAGCCTCTGCAGTACTGACACCAAATTCAGAATCCTAAAAAATTATATAATTCGCTTTAGTAGATTGTGAAGATCAACGGGACGCCATCAACGTGACGACAGACAGTCAGTGCCTCGGGAACCGGCCGGTTCTGGGCGGCGTCGGGCAGCCCTTTCAGGAACTGGAAACACTGCCTGTGCTGCTATTATCGGTGGTCTCGTTTACCCAGGCCGGATTTCTTTAACGGCATCATCAACTTTGCCAAAGTGGCAAGAAGTTAACACTACGTTTTAACAAAAAAACAATGGAAGGCCAACATCATAGACAGAAACGAACTCAAAAGTGTCCCGATTAAACCCAGCAAATAACGTCCAATTACATGAAATTTTGAAATTACTTTTGAAATTTCTCGCGATCCGGTTCCCACTGCAAGCTCAGGCAGTCCAATGCAGACCATGTAGGGCCACTGCAGATGGTGCGGCAAATGCGTATGATGGCACGGATTTTCAACGACGTCACAACCTCCAGTTTTGCGGCCACAACAGTGTGGCATATACTGTCAGGCATGGCCCAGAACTGCCATCTGCGCTGTTTCTTTTCCTTCTGAATTCTTTAAACTAAAGCTGACACTGGATGTAAACAAGCATGAACCACGGAGTTCCATTTTCAACTTCATGCATGTTTTTCTGCATTCATGTTTGTCCCAGATATTGTGCTGACTGTAAATGCAAAGTCAGTCATTGACAAGATGTTTTTACGTTATGTGGGGGCAAATTGGTGCCTCTGATAATGTGAAACTGCCAGATTTCTTCCAGGGAACCCCCCGAAATTGCACATTCTGAAATGGAGGTTGGGTTTCACTGCATGACACGGGCACCGCGTGCGATAACATTTTTTTCTATATGTCGACATTTTTTCTAGGGGGTGTTTTTTAAATGTTTTCCTACGAAATGTATCCTAATTTTTTTCTACTACCATTGGTTTGTTATACACAACTCCTTTTTTTATCATTTTTTTCGACACATTGACAAAAATTTTGATTTTAATATTTTTTCGCAACTATGATCTATGAAAACATTTAAAAAACTGGTGTTGTTGGAAAGGGCGTTAAATAATCTGCATTCTGTTCCTGTAATTAGTGCCTAACCAATTTTTTTAGCAGAAAAAAAAAATGTTTTCTTGGACCCCTAAAAATCGGTCAATTTTCCCGCGGTAACGAAAGGGTTAAAGGCTCGGCAACTTTTACGATTTTGATACAGCGCAGCCAACGTCCGAACAGCTTTCGATTTTCAAAAACCGGTCATAAGACTTCCGGCCTGCGATCTGCAGCTAGCTCCGGGCGCAGGAAGTGCCATTCCGCGCACAAGATTGGGTTGGCTTTGTTTGCCTACACGTTCGTAAAAATCTGTGCCGCACGGCCTGCAATGCCAGACTGTGCTCATTTCGTCTGGTTTATTCATAACGACCATACTGCCGCACTTAGCATTGTCATCGAAGCTGGAACCCTTTACCTATCACGCCGGTTCTTTTCTGCGACCGCCCACGGAAAACTCGCTACCAAATCACCACTTTTTTTGTCTCTATAAGGGCTAATACCTATTTGCTTGATGAACACTTTCCTGCCCATGCTTAATCAAATCAATAGTATACTACTGATGCTTTCAAGCATAAATTTTGACCTTTGTCCCATTCGAATTTGGCGCTTTCCGAGTACGCTCTATGAGCTGGCGCCATCTCCTGAGTAGTAAAGCACCGCCGGTATCATGCGACAGGCGCTCAAGTGATATGGAGATGGTGTCGACATCAAGAGCTACGGCTCTGCTGAAACGCCGCACTTTTCGTGATTTGGACGATTCAATGCATGACTTTATGGATGAAATTAGCAGCACTGACTCAGGGGACAACTTTCCATCATCGGATTTCAGCACCGAAAGCAATAGTGTAACAAATCTGTCCAGAACCCGATAACTCTGTTCAATACAAGCACCATAAAATGCAAAAGTATTGAAACTAAACTGTTCTATGAACAAAAAAAAAGTAGAGCAGAAAACCTATGTTTTCTGTGATGGAGCATGTGTGGCCAACCAATGTTTCGAGGAACTGCAGTTGCAAGAAACCCACTAGTGTAAGCACTTTTTTTTTTGCAAGTCAAAAAATTTTACAGTTAGGCAGTTGATATTTGCAGGAGTTTTGCACTGATATTATAGGTACAAAATGTACATCCAAAATTTTTTGTTTTTTCTGTAAAGAGCAACACAGACATTTTTGCGTATTATTTTGCATCAGTCCCAAAACGTTTCTGCAAGGCTTTTCTTTAACATTTTTTCAGATAAATATTTGTTTGAAACAATTACCACTGCAAACAAAATATTCTCTTCTACAATTCAACACCATACACTCATAGAAGTGTTAACTCTCGAGGTAACCGACCACTGTGATGCGTTTTCCCAATTTGGGCAGAACTTTTTAACGTGAACAGAAACCAACGCATGCTATGCTTGGCACTGGAGCTGAATTTTGGCATTCCTGTGCTTCGCACCAGTGCTCATCCGATGTGCTGTAGCAATCAGTGCATCCATCAGCAGAGCGAAGACATTCCCGATGTTTACTGGGGCACACAGCGGGAAAATAAAGGCACAAAACAGCACATTGTTGGGCTAGTTGATGCTGCATTTGTAATGAAAAAGTGCGCTGAACAGACGGAACAGTGAAGAAAACTGAACGGGTGCAGACTCGGAGCTAGGTTTGTTGGCATAAAGAACATTTTTGTGCAGGCACACAAATGCAGGCACTTTGGCCTGCCATGACCAAGGTGCCTGCCTTTGTTAATGCGCAAGGATACGCATGTTTCGTTTTTTTTTTTTTATGTCAAAAAATTAAGTTACATGCTTATGTCCATCCTGTCTTTTTTATTGTCCCCGTCAATCAAGCGCAGTTTTCCAGAAACTTTTTTTTGTATGTGTGCAATAAGGAAGAGGTGGAAACTCGGTTGGCATACACACACACAGTGCGATGAGATGTTTGGATGTGCAAGGACGCTGCAGATCCCAGCAGCCTACAAAATCCTTTCCCACAGGTGCGTGTACGGCCTTGAAACAACATGCACGTTAAGACACCTAAAAAATAGGGAGGGAGGGGGAATAAGGCAGACGAGTGCAACATAAAATAACAATGTGTTAGTGTTGACACAGAGCAGATGATGCAAGGATACCTGGCTTTACTGAAAGTGCATGAAAAAAGTGAACCACTACCCCAAATACTCCTTCCATGATGCAGAAACACGGCATAAAAAAAGCAGAGACCAAAATTACGCGTGGGGAAGGGGTGGCAAACTGTGCAGAGTAAGGTGTGCCAGCATCCTGTTGTCCAGTGCCCCTTTACACAGAAATGAGAGCGGCTGCCGCAAGCTCCTCCACCAACTGATGCAGCACGCCGATCCCACAGCCAACTAAACGCACCTGTGACCAGAAGTCTGTGCGAGGTGGCGGCTGGTCCAGTCTTGGAGAAGGAAGGTGTGGAGGGGTCTGTGGATCCACCCGGGAACGCTGATGCTGAACCATGGGTGGTGACTGTGGCGAGGCGGGCGCAAGAACGGGCGCCAGCACGCCGGGGTAAGGCGGGGGCAGGTCCTGGTCAGGCGGGAAGGGTGGCTCCAGGGGCTCGAACAGCCGGGGGGAAACGGCCGGCCGCAGGCCCTCCCGGTTCCCCGAGGCCTCCTCAGAGTCAAACTGACTGTACAGCTGCTCCTGGCTGGCACGGGTCAGGTGCTCTATGCACTGGCTCCTGTTGCGAGCATACTGCAGCAGGGACGAAAAGCAAAGTAAGAAGGCACGGGCATCTCCCTTTTCCACGTCCACTGCTCACTTCATCGTTCTACACAGAGACCACACCATGCATAAACAGCAGGCTCTTGTTCCTTGAATCAGTTCGAACATAGATATGATGAAGAACAGGGAATGCCTTAGTGCAAGGAAAGCCCTCACTGCCACAAGGAGATCAACCGGATTGCGCAAGGTATGTGGTAAGGGGCATATTTAGCACAAGCTAACACGGTGCAATTTTCTGATAAAAGTACCGCCACGAAAAAGAACTGTTCACTTTTTCAATGAGGCTGCAAAATGTTGGTGCCAATCGCAGACGAATGCAAGATGCCCTGGAGAGAACACGCATGAAACTTTTTCAGATCAGGCCAGAACATTTTGCACAGCTATTAGGAAGTTCGTGACCAGTACCAGCAGCCATGCTTTTGTCCAAACTGCTGCTTTAACAAGCACACAATTAGATGGCAGTTCTCTTCTAAACGGTCCAAATTTTGCAACAATGGCCCTACAACCACACTTTCCAACATCCGAGAACTACGCTCACTGAAGAAAAAAAAAAAATATATGGCTGTTCTCCACAACAATCTGTCAGCAGGCAGCGAGACAGCTGGAAAAGGGGCCGGATGAGCAGAGATGGCGTACGGCCAACTTACAAGTTGTACACACGACTGGATCAGTGCATCTGGAAGCTCAGGAAACTGTGCCCTCATGTCATTGTAGAGGTCTTGGTGCACGGGGGGCACTGAACACATTGCCATGCCTCTGGGGTAGACACTAGTGGGGTGTCTGCACAAGATCAAGTTTGTGTGCACTGTAGAGTAACAACAAAAGATCGCAAAAAAAAAAAAAAAAAAAACACCACTGCTTTCGCACAATGCTACTGGCAGTGAACATCAGTACTTCGGTTTTGCCAGAGACTTTTCTATGAGCTTCTATGCAAAACTTTTGACCTGTTGAGTAATTGAGATGATACCAGTGACATGCGAGCCAATTACAATGTCTTTTCAGCCACGAATGATGCCAAGAAAGTTGCTGAAGGGACCCAAAGTCGCCGTCTAACAAGCCCGGCAAAAAAAAGAAAGCTGTAGAGTTTTTTCGACATACCCTGACAAATACACCAGAACGCAATCGGCTTGCTTGGCTTTCGCGCCTAATTGGGAAAGTAATTATATTCGAAAACAAGCACGCGGCCACACGTGTCCAAGCGATATCACAACGAGAGCTGTGTTTAGACAGGCTCCGCAGCGTCGGAGGTGAGCGGGCTGAAAATAAGGACTCAACTTAACATATGCTAGTTTGGCTTTACCACGCTCAAAGCATCGCAATACTGGAGTGAACTGACTCGTGGGACAAAGCTGGCGTCACTGCAGTGACCACATCACGAACTGTCAGCTAAGAAATTCAAGCTAATGCAGCCATCGGCAACAATAACGCTATTTACCAAATTAATGAAACATTAGAACGCGCTCTAGTTCTCCCGCCTGCTTCATTGTATTTCGACTGAATAAAAACCTACGAAAAAAAAAAACGCAGTAATACGAAGGCTCTCAGAACAAGGGTTGAAAAAAAAAAAAAAAAAACGCAAATCACTTCTGCGATTGCTTCTTCATCCGGCAATACTCGGCGGTCCGGCAGGCTGCAATGCAAGTGACAGAACAGCACGATCTTTCGAGACACACTTTAAGAATTAGTTGGTTTTTTTGAACGAGACAGGTGTTTATAAAGGGCTTTTCTTTTTTCACCCCTAGCCTGACGCGATCACAGGGCACGAATCATGCAAGGACATGCCCCACTTGCGCTTGCATGATTAGCCATACGCGGCTTTGAAAGATACTCCCACGGCCTTATAAACTACCGGAAACGCCAAGCTAGCATTCAAACCCGCAAAAAAACCTTCTACAGGATTCAAAACACAACTTATACTGGTTCAAATAAGCCTAAACAGTAGCCAGTAGAAGAACTGAACTCGACGAGTGAAAGGAATGACAAGCGTATATAAAGGACTCACAACAAACGCAGTATGCATAGTAATGTCATTACAGCGTACAGAGAGTAAACAACGTTAAGAAAACGGACATTGGGACACTCACCATCTCAGCATTACTGACATTACGTCACATCAGCGCAGACTGACATCGGCCATCACAACTCTACGGCCATCACCTGTTCCCTGCGCAGCCTCTGTTACTTCTCTGATGCATGCTGCTTTGGCCACTTATTTACACGAGCCACCCGAGCCACCAGCCAATCATTGAAATTTAAGCCGGTCAGAAGGTAGCGCCACCATGCGGCTAAAAAGCGAAATAGCAAAAAGTTGTTCTTATTCTAAAATATAAAAATCAATTTTACGTTATTTCAAGTCTATCTAAACAATTAAAAATTATCCATTGCGTTATGCAAAAGGCAAGCTTAAATGTGCGTTTTTTTAGTTGTTCTTTGGAAAGGACGCCAGTTACCCCTTCGTCGAAGCAAAAAAAAAAAATTGGGTGAGAGTCCAATTGCTGATTTTGCCAACGTGGGGCAGGCACATGAAGTTAGAGAGGGTAAGTGTCGTGTTGCCAACGCCTTTTGCTTTCTGGGATGGTTCCGACATAGAGCTTCTTACAATATGGTTCCGAAGCTTTCGCGGTGAGCGCTTTTTCCCGTGGGAACTGTTTTTGTACGGAGTTCTCAAAACATTTTTTTAAAGTTATACGTAGCACTATTTCTATTTGCATCCCCCACCACCTTTTATTAATCGTTCCCTTTCTTCATTAGTTATTTACTGGCTTCATTAGACTCAGCCTGTACTAGATGCAACACTCTATGGATGCAACCACCTAACCTGGCCTTCCTTCATTTTGTTTTTGCATACCTTCATTTTTTAATTGTAGGTTTCCTCCGCGAAGTTATTGTTTATTTCATTACTACTACTTACCCTTTTTTCCCACTCCCGCGGGTATGCGTCATCCTAGGAGCCACGCTGCCTTCCCCATTACCACTTCCTTATGAATTCAACAGCAGACGGCACGCGTATATGTTAGCGGAAGTCAGCAGAGTACCCAAGCACCTTGACTCTGCATCAGCAGCACAGGAGCTTCTAGCCAAACTCAGGAGCGTCAACAGTTGGACTTGATTGTGCAGCATGTTCCGGATAAAGCGCAGGACGGGCTATGCCCAAAGTAATATAGAAGCACATTTACGTCACCCTGGCTCCATCTGGTGTAGCAAGCCTTGTCACTAGTTGGGTTGACCTCACCAATTCCCGTCAAGGAGCACTCTCTTTCTCTTCTTGCTCCACACCGGGTCTTTTCCTGTGCACCCCCATGGGTCCTTGCATAACGAAACCGCATTGGTCCCTGCTCTCTTCTCGTCACTTGTTTTTGCACTACAACTGTCCGATGCCTCTTGTAGGGCATCCTCTCGCAAGCAGTTCTCACTCAGTTACTAATTTTCAGGCACATTGGTAGGTTTCCACAATAACAAGTAAAGGTTTTTCTTAAAAAAAAAAAGTGACAACTTTTATTGAACAGGATCAAATGGAAGACCTCCCATAGTAGCTGTAGAGGCTGGGAAGCCGCCACCTGCTGGCATAATTATGGTTTTGTCCGCCGCCGATAGGGCGAGTTCGCCCAGGGCAGGCCCATTGTTGACAATGGTCACTCCCGTGGAGTGCTGGCCGACATTGCTGGCTTGGGTGCAGGTGGCCATGTGCTTTGGCCAGTGGGCTTGTTGGCAAGGGTAGTCGCAGTAGCTGGTGTTCCAACAGCAGTAGAACACGGCCTCTTTCCAGCAGTTGGCACACTGCAAAGCAAGGGCGACACAGGCGCTTCTTCAGAGAACTGCTCAGCTCCTCAGCCTGGCGTGCTAGATTGCGATGAAAATGACCACACGCAAGTAGGCAGCCGAACATACGGAGAGATGAACGTATACCCGCACACAGGCAGCATGGTCCACACGGCTGTACCTATGGAGAAGAACGCTTTTTTGCACAATATCATTGCTGGTAGCTGCTGCTGCTTGCTTTTACTCATTCCACAGGAAAACAGGCCCGCGGTGCCAGAACTGTGTATGCATGTAGGTAAATGCGCAAAAACAGCAGGACCTTGCATTGTTAATTACAAACTTTAAAGGCCTAAATGACAAACAGTGAGGAGGAAAAATGGCCAGTGCGCACAACCAAGAAGGTTTAATGGACAATTGCACTCAAATTTCACCTCGGCCAAATTAAATTTATTTTGAATGTACAGTACGCCCCGCTGAACAAACTGGAACATGACTTGTGGCCCCAGAAAATACACTGTTCAAATACATTTAAAACAGCTCCATTGCACACTATGACGCATCTGTTGGCAGATCACGCAAACAGCCATGAAGTGGAAACGACATGCTGGCTGGCTGCGTGCTGCTGGGTGGACATCTCCGAGGGCTGTCGCGCGAGTAAAGCTGTTGTGCACAGGTTTGCTCCAGCCAGCTGGCCGCTGCTGGCCGCATTGGCCACTGTTGGCGGCTCCAACACCACCACTTCAGCCGGCTATTCTCAGCTTTGGTTCCAAAATGGCCGATTGTTGCTGCTCCTTTGTGCTGTGCACGCACGTATTTCAACAGCCATATTTTGTATCTCGCAGTCAGACTACACGGAAATAAGGTTTTCGAGGTTGAAATTTTCAGTGCAGTTGGTCTTTAAGGGCACTACTTTCAAGCGCGTGTACACCTACGTGAGTGCTTTTGCTACCCCAGTCCATCCAGAGTCCCCGCTATGTGAAGCCCCCGCATGCTGCCCCGTCAGGCATTGGGACTGCTTTATGCAGCATGAGTCAGTCGGCTCACACGCTCTTATCAGAATGTGCCTTTAACCCTGCCATAGCTACTTCCATCTTCTGGGGCCTACAGGGCTGACACTGGCTCCTGGCTCAAACCAGTTGCCAGTTGGGTAGTGAGCAAACAGTTATCGTTTTCAAAACCAGAAAAGCGACAGTTCCCGTTTTTAACTTGTTGCATATGAGGAACCTGCTGCACAACTCGCCCTCCCTTCCCCGCAGGCTAGGCAACCTCCAAACCTTTTCTTCCTTAATTCACATCGCCTTTAATGGCGTTTTTCCTACTGTGGCAATTGACGGGCACGGTCCTATGCAACACTGGCGACGTACGCCGTGGCTAATTACCCCACTGCGCACTGGACAAAGAGAACGCTACAAAGGACATGATGCGTGGTACACAAGCAGAATGTGACGGGGATTCGGACAGTGGCATGAGACAGTCAGTCTGCTAGCCGGGTCTCTGGTGCACGGATGCTAAAAAACCTCATCCCTCAGACGGCGGGGGGTCCATCCTGGTAGCCACGGTCGGCTGCAAGAACCCACAACCACACTACAGACATATAAGACATACCGAAAAACCCAACATGCTGGGTACGCACACAGCAACACACACACAAAAAGAAAAGCTTCACTTGCCCACTGCTTCCTCTTGGTTTCTGCAATGGCCGCAGCCATTTCCACGTTGTGCTTTTCGAGCAGCGATGCCTTCGTCTTCTTTAGTTCGAGATCCATGCATATCCTCATCTCCTTCAGGGTCAGTGCTGGAGAAGAAAGAAAAAGGGAAGAAGAAAGCGTCCGCGCATTTTTAGTAATCCACTAATACCTGCGTTTGAAAGGACATTCGAGTCAAATGGCCCTCGAAATTTCGAATGCTATTCAAACTGGAAGGATTTCCACCGATCTACATGACAACTGTAAAAGGCAGTTGAAAGTTTCCGCGTTTGCCTGCCATGTTTTGGTGTCGCCACTGCTGCCACAAGCACAAAAACAATCATAAATTGATAACAATCTACAAGTACGCACAAAACATGCACTAACAGCCAGTTTTTAAAGATGGTAGTCTTCCTTGGGCTACTTAAGCGCAGAAATTTTGGTCTGTCTGTATGTCTGTGTCTGTGCCTGTCTATGACTCGATTCAGTCACCCGGCCAAAGTGAAACAGAAGCTACGCAATAGTCGTATATATACCCACAGCCAAATCAAAACGTCTAAGCCTGGTGTCAATGTTCACACTTGTCAACACTGTTGAACAAGAACAGGGCATTCCGCAAATATAAGGCAGAAAATCAATACATAAGTGATATTTGCAGTGTTCCTTCACTTAAATTTAGGGATGCTTGGTTTTTGCGATAGCAAATGAAATACTACACCAACTGCAGGAAACCGTTGCCTGTTGTTGCCCGCGCGCATGGCGACATTTAAGAAATCAAATGGCAACAGCAACGAAAGGGCCCTTTAGATAGGTTCCACGTTTCGCTTGAAACGCTCGTGGAGTAGGGCAACGTGGTTCTATAAACGTTGCAGTAGGGTGCCTCAATTCACACGCGTCTCCGCCGTACAACAGCGCTGGCACTGAGGCAACCAACTTGGAGCAGTGGAACGCGGTATTCTTTATCTTTTTTCGCACCACCGGTGTTGAGAGTACCAAGTTACCTTGGAATCATACAGCGAGTGATAAAAAACAAAAACAAGTGAAAAACTCTGAAGACCGTGCACTTTCGACACCAAGTTTTACTCGTAAATAATTGTTTTGTAATTACTGCATGCAGGAACGGTGCCTGAGAGTACGACCATTCGCATTTCAAAGGCCTTTGAGAACCTCAAGGGTCGTTGGTGGTGCTCTTTTGGCTCAGATGGCATTTCAACCAAAGGCTAAAAGACGTCGTGCAGCAGCTCAAAGGTGTCATTTGAGTCAAATGACATTCGACTCAAAGGCCTTCGAAACGCTCATGTAGTGCGGCTATCAGATGTGCTAATCCAAATAGCAAGCAGGAATGCCATGTGCGCTCCTGACAGTACAGAGAGTATAAGCTGCAAGTAAATTTCAGTTTGCGTTCACCTCTAGGAGAAGTCATCGACTGTGCTTGCTTCGTTCTCTCTGTCATTAGCTCCTGAACAAGTTATGCGCAATACATAACCAAGTGATGCCCGACAGGTAGCTTGTACCAAAGAAGACTCATATGAATGGCAAACCACCCTGTGGACAGGGGGAATAACAGAAACCTGCGAGCGGCCAGAGAGGAGGCCCTGTCCCCCTTGCTCAGCAGCCAGGTCACGTCATGGGTCACACGAAAACCTAGCCGTCCAATGGGATGGCGGGGCGACTGACATGACGTCGTTCTGACAGGTGATAACAGGCGTAGGAAGCCAGCGCTGGGGACTCTCGACAAGGCAACGGCCAGAGCAACAGGTGCAAAGGGAACCAGTCCCTTCTCAGCTAGCTTTGACCAACATCGTCCACCGGCAGCGCCAGAGTCGAACAACTCTGGCCGCTCAAGCAACACGGAGCCCGTCGACGACGCAGGAGACGAGAGCGCTAGGGTGGTTTGGATAATAAACCCCCTGAAAAATTCCGTCCACTGACCTTGCCTCTTACCTGCCTCCCATTTCGGCGCCATAGCCACAGCCGACAAGTGTCCAATCTCCGAGTGTGACCAACGCCACAACCTTTAGTTGCCTTACAACTCAACATATTTTAGCAGCTTTTTCTTGTGGATTTTTGGCTGTTGGGAGATCAACAGTTCCTTCACTCCAGAACCTTAAAACGGCATTGGGAGTTCAACAAAATTTTGATGACTAGTCTGACACATCAGCAACCCTGTCCACACTGTGTGAATGGCAAGGGTGCTGACTAGCGCAATTGGTGGAATGAAGGCTTTAGAACAGTCATGATTTTATGCTCACACTCTAGGCCAAAGACTTTTCTTTATGACCTGCAAAATTCTGATAATTCTTCCCCGGCCAATCAACTTTTTTCTCCTAATAAGTCTCGTCAGCGGCCACAAGAAGCTTCTAATACTGCACAAGACATTATACAGTAGGCTCCGGTTAAAGGGACGCTGAAGTGATTTTTAAACATTGCGGGATTACGAGTGCAAATTGTATTCTGGAGTCTTTAGTCCATGTTTCGACCCCCCTCGATGCGTTTACACGACTTTATTCACTAGAAAAATCCACTCGTCAATGCTGTCCTCCTCTCTGCATCCTCGCGCATTTTCTTTGGCGTTTTCGTGTGACGTCAGGAAAAATTGACTTGGCTTGAATGCGCTACTGCACAGCTCGCCGACCTTCCGATAGAGTCAGTAAGCCCAGCGTTTAGTCTGCCGGCGGGTCGTCGCAATTCGTTCACTCTGTTGAAACTAAGCCACAATGTTTGTGAATGGAAGAATGTGCCTTTCTTTAGTTAGTAAGTTTGTACACTGCATCAAGCTCCAAGTCCAGGTCGCTCCACACAAGCGCTGCACAAGCGCACATGCCATGCTTCCCTGACTGGTACGATAGTAAAAAAATCTCAGGGCAATTGAAGGTGGGAGAGGAGTCATTGAAGTTAATATAGGTACTAAGGAATAAAAATCAACCGAAACTTTTACTGTACGTGTAAGCACAAACGAGAGCTTGACAAGTTCACTGCAAAGTCCCTTTAAGGGCACAGGGTAGGCCCTATACTTCCCATGCATTTTTTGCCATTTTGAGGTACATTTTTCTCGGCATCTAATAAAGGTATCTACATAACGTATATATCATTTTCTTTCAAATTTTGTGCCCTTTTAACTGTAATAGAATTATAAACATCCTTAAAAAATTCAGTTTTTTATAATTTTTTGTCTGTTATTACCTACATTTTGGCATTATTTTAGTAATAAAAGTTGTGTAACAAAAAAACTGTTGTGTGCATATTTTCAATTCTAGTACAGCAGGTGTGACAAGTTATGTAGACAGGGAAAAAAAATCAGCTCGTTGTCGTGGAAGATATAGGAAATAATGGTACCCACGTAATAAAAAACATTGTTTTGAGATAATTGAGTTTAAAGTAAAAAAAGAGGTGAAAAACAATATTTTTTTGCCAAAAACGCCACTGGAGCCATTTAGTTAGAAAGCACCAGCTTTGTAATCACCGTCGAAGCCATTTTTTTGCTTTCCAGCCGGTTGTCTGTCCTTCCTTGACTATTATTGCGCACCATCGTACAGATCTGTTCACAAAGTATTTCGCTTGTGGTCAACCTCTTTAACCCACTTGATTGTGGTGTTGCGCCCTGGTTTTGGTCTGAATGATTTCAAAATGCTGGCTCATGCGTTGCTATCATCATTTAATGAAAGAAAAGCATCCAATGTTGCAATCATGAAACTGTGAAGCCCAAAAAAGATGTTTTTTTGTGCGCGGCTTCGAAGGACAAATGTGGAAAAAACGTGCAACAGGGTCTTTGGATTGCCCTCGCTGGAAAATCAGCTATGCAATGGTTGCTAAGCAATTTCTTAATACAGCTGGTTCCAGAAAAGCGTTTTGATCTGGAACTGGAAGTTTTTTGATGAGAAAAATTACAATAAGCACTGAGAACATTCTTAAAGAGGAGGTGGGCACTTACTACTTGCTTATGGGAAAACTGTTTTTAGTGAGAAATATGACTTTTTAAGGCAAGTGTGAATATGGGAAATGTGCACAAGGAACCGATCTTCCATAATTGCGAAGAAAAACAAAAAGTCATTTTTTCAAAATTTCGTCTTACCCTGTGCCCTTAAGATGAGCCCGATTAAGATGAACTCCATGGTTAAGACGAACAAAACTTTTGCTCTCTTGTAACGTCCACAATGAAAAAAACCTCCAAATTTCTGATAGTACGAACAAATTTTCACAGTCCCTTCGAGTTCGTCTCAGCCGAGTCCACTGTACTTGCCGCCCCTTGTGACGCTGTGTTTAACAGCTGGCTCATCAGAACTGTCTCTGTGGTAGTTTGCTGCATGGCCGTGAAGGGTGTTTGGTGTTATCTCATCTACTGGTAATCTAGGGTTACAGACTTCCAGTGAATAGCAAAGTAAAGTGCAGTCACAAGTAATGGCTCAACAAATTCCCTCGAGTGAGCCTTCTCAGGGTGCGTTTATCTGCTGCACACGGGCGTAGGCACACGCCTAAGTCTGTTCAAGGCCATGCGGTGGCAGGCCAAAATTGGGGCAGTCATGACCTGGCACGATGACACCAAATGCGATCAAGCACGAAAAAAATGAAAACGGAACACCATACACAGCAATAAGGTAAGGTATGTGGTAAATTGCTTCTTGTACGTACACTGAAAAAATATTTTCCACAGAAAGCACAGGCAGCTTCCGGCGCAGCATTAGTCTGTCGAAGAGCCTCACATCCCTTGGTGCATTCCTAGCAATACAGAGCACTTGGAAAACGAAATTCACTTCTCTAAAAATGTGGTTGATCATTCTTTCACAGGAATCAGTAAACCACGGAAGTGAAATGGGCCTTTACAGGAGCATTTGAATGTTTATTGTGCATCGATATGAACTTGCGCATCGCTATTTATATTTCGTCGGTATGGCACCGTTAGACGCATCAGCATTAGACACTGAATTACATGCGCCGGAGCATTGCGTAAATCCAATTGAAACCCCAGGTGCCCGCAAACCGTGCGAACGAAACCGAATGGGTTGTCAGCGAATCATTTGTGAATCACAGTCCGCTACAGCGAAAGGAGCATGATTTGCTGTTCGACAGCAGTCTTGTGGGTGTGCTTGGCAAGCTACGTCCTGTGGGCAGGTCACTTCGCAAAGGTGTGACCACATTGGTCCTGCTCCGTGGTGTGTACGCCAGACGCTTGCATTGCGACAAGCTCAGCTTGTGGAGCACGGCAGCGGCATTCCACAAGCTGAGCGGCATTCCACATAGGCGGCGGACAGATAAACACCGCAGCTTCCGCTGCTATACGCTGCCCTATCCAGGCGCCAACTATCGACGCTCATTAGCACCATGACACACTACTTCGCTTCACCTCTCCTAGATGGCAGCGCCATCTGAATGGAGCAGTTAAAGGGAAGGACATAAGGCGCGTTCGTACAGGTATCCCGGCATGATTTTATGGCTCACCTGGCAGAGTGTTTCACACCTCCCGTTGTGGCCATACTGACCGTGGGCTTGAATCCTAGCCCCGCCGAGCCAATGAAACTTTCTCCGGAGATGTCATTTTCGTGATGTATATGACGATGAGGTTTGTGTACCCCGGCATAAAACACTTTCGTGCTAAAACCAGCTAGTGCAGCAGTTTAAGAAATCTTTGCTACGGCGTTTAATAAGGCAGTACGCAACAGTGTGGTTGGATAAAGAAACCTTTGATGCATCAGGGCCACCTATGCATATACAGTCAAACCCGGTTATATCTAACTCGCAAAAAAACGCCCGCGAGTTCGATATATGGCATAATTCGATATATGCATGCTGAAGAATTGGACAGCATAAAAGCACCTACCGTTTATGAAAGCACTTTATTAATCAAACAAACTCACTTCCGCACGAAGTAGTCCTCAATTTCCAGCTTCACGGCGAAAGGCAGGTTCTGCCGCTTCGAGCTAGCCATCACGGCTACACAGTACAAGTCCAACTCACGCCGACAATTCAAACACTCCGAACGCAAAAACAGCAAAAAGAACAACGCGCGCCTCTCCAGCGACGAGAGAACTGGAGTGGCAACAGCCTGTCATTGGCTGTCTGAGCAAATGGGGCAGGAGGGCAAGGATCATTTTTATGTTGGGGGTCGACGACAGCTTTCCGACGCGGAAACAGCCCGAGAGAGAGAGAGGGAGAAAGAGCGAGGTGAAGGATCTGCACAGGAACCGCCAGGCTAAACCACTTTTTGAGGGTGTGTCGGCCGGTTTCTCTGCCACGAGGGAAAGCCAACTTGGGGGGGAACTTTTTGCGCCGCTGGCGTTCGATATAAGCGTAATTTTTGCTATACATTCTCATAGAATACATTCCGTGCGCAGAAATAGTTCGATATAGAGGATAATTCGATGTAAACGGGTTCGATATAGTCGGGTTTGACTGTACCTAATTAACTGGCATGACTAATAGAAGAGGCAATGAGCAAGTTGCCACATGGAGTTCACGTAGCCTTTCCTGTTTTTATCATGCATCTTACCCAGAATGTGATGGTACTCAATCATCTCCTCCTTGCATTCCTGCCGAATCTGTTCAATGCTTTCTTCAATCTTCCGCAGAGCAGCAAAGGGCCTCTCTGGGTCTGGGCCCTCCTAACACAAAAACAAGAAGAAAAATTCACATGAACATTTATTGTTGAGCTTCCTGGTGTTGAATTTCATTTATCCCAATGGTCTTTGCGGCGACATATCCGATAGTTAATTGTGCTTTCACGTGCCACCCACCACAGCGGAAAATATTCAAGACACTATAAAAGGAAGACGCATGTTTTATACATCTGCATTTGTTCTTTTTCCCAATGCTGTCCAAGCGGTTATCTCCTCACAACAGAACCAAAGTAAGCCCTTATGTTGCAAAAATGTTATTAAAAACATTGTAGCATCAGATTATAAGGGAGCTATCATACAGGACGAGTAAATAAATTTGCAGGGTGACCCACATTTTTTAGCTAAACCCTTGAAAAGTAAAATTTTACTTCCTACTTGGCTCAAATAGCACATCTAGCACAATCTCAATCCTTTGATGTATTGAACAGGCTGCCAGGGTTGACTACAAGGCAAACCAATGCTTTTTTTCTTCTTTTTCAAAGCATAAGCACGGAAACATTAAATGAAGTAATTACTGTGAAAAGTAAAGGAACTGATATTCGCATACACTGGCAGTTTCAATTTCAGCTTTTTTCCCCATTTCACCCAGCTCTCTCTAAAAACACTCGGAAGCCTTAGTTTTCACAAAACTGTCCAAAAAATGCCAGCATTTTGTATTTCTTCAGGTGCCTTAATACTGTGTAATTAAAAGTAAATAAATAAAAAAAGAACTGCCACCTCCCTTTTGCAAAAGGTTAGTCCACTGTAACTTGAATACCTTAAACCAGCACAAGAAATACACCATATGCTCCAAGCAGTTATGAATGATAATAAACCTTCAACTAAAAAAAAAATAATAATAAAAATCTCAACTCTCAGTTTTTCTTAAAGACCATGCACTGTGTTACCCCACTGAATTGTGGCAACAAGTCCACAGAGTTTCATACCCAAAAAGTGGCCTTAGTTATTTTTCTGTCTGGCAAGCTGTCGCTCCTTCCCCCATCCAGTTTCATGTTATCACACAAAATGGGAGGAAATCTGCTGCTGCAGCCGTGCACCATCATGGGAGCTGCCATGGCAGCTGGAAGCGTTCCTTGCTTACTTGGCCTGGCTTGCAACACGCCTTCTTGTGGCCCCTGACCACAAAAGCAACAGGCGGCAACTTTTTTTTTGCTGTTGTAATTCAGGTTGCACGAAGCTTTTAAAATTTTCAAGCAAGATGTTTCTTGTTAGCTACTCTTTTATATCGATTAAATCAGCTTTACATAGTCCTTTAACAACAATAATTACAGTTCTAGCAGCTACAGGCTTTTGAGCTCACTGACGAGCCATGCCCAGCAAAAATGGACAGCAGGCTCGTTGAAGCGCGGCAAGCCGAGGCAGTAATACTAGAGTTTGGTCTAGCGTGAGACCCCAGCCCGATTCCCAGCCACGTACCGAAGGAGTGGCAGGTCCACTGGAAGGTGGCCGGCTGGATGCAGAGTCCAGTTCATTCCGCTTGCTGGTGAACTTCATCTTGGCAAGCCCCGGAGTCTTGGACAACACTAGCGGAATCGAGGCCGAGAGATATGTCACACACCACCACCACCACAACAACAACAACAAGGGAGGGAGAGAGAGAGAGAGAGAGACAGAAAAAGCATCTGGTGTGTATTTTCTACCCTTTGATTTGTTGGCTAATCTGCTAGCATTCATTAAGGGGCAGGTTGAAAAGAAGCTTTTTCTAATGCAGAACCCCACAGCATATCTTCTCTAATGAAAGGAGCACTGCAGTTCAAAGATCTAAACTGGAAAATAAATGTGATGCTACTTTGGTGGCGCACACAATGCTGCTGCTGCACAGATGACGGACACTGAGAGCAGCAGTACGGCAGCTTGCACCAAGACAGTTCAGCTAAGAAAACAACAAAACGATCCCTATCCTCCAGTTACTTTTTTTTATTTTTCTTCACCTATTAACCTTCACATTTAGAGCCCATCATAATTATGCAAAAAAGGAGAAGTATGATGAAATATACTTTTTTTGGGCTGCCTGTAAACTCTATAAAAGTCGGTGTTTCCCCTCAGGTTGGTGGTAAAGGCCGCAAGGATAAAAAATACCATGGTGTTTCTCAAACCCTTCAGTGTTCTTGGTCCAAAGTTATACTCCACATTAAATCTTACCATATGTCAACAGCCTAAGTCGAACTCTGGAGATACGAAATATAAGAAATTACCTTCCTAGCTTGAATGTGTCATAGTAGCTACCCTTGTGACTTTTACACAGGCCATTCAAGGCTGTAATGCTACCTGTCACATTTTCCAATGGCTTTGATTAGAACACAACCTGGTAGCCACTAAAGCACATCAAGCAATAACATTCCCTATAAAGCCATGCCTGTCTCTTTGAACTCTATTGCTAATGGAGTCAGCATGTAGCGAACCTCTCAGTACATGACCTGCCTCTTCAACCAGCACAACTTAAGGATTCTGCCTCACATGTGCACTCCATTCCATTTAGAGCTACCCAAAGACTGCACCACTGCACAGTCAATATAAATAAAAAGTTCTAGCCAAGGCCATTTTCAATGATTGATTGATTGATTGTAGGGTTTAATGCACCGACGCAACACTGGCAATGAAGCGCGCTGTAGTGCAGGGCTCCGGATTAATTTTTGACCACCTGGGGACCTTTACCGTGCACCGAAATCTCGTACACACGGGTGTTTTCGCTTTTCGCCTCCATCAGAAAAGCGGCCGCCGTGGCCGGGAATCGAACCCGCGTTCTCGTGCTCAGCAGCACAGGCCACCTTTTCTTGTGATAATAAACTGAGTTGACTTCGCCCACTTGCCCTCTCCATTCTCCCCTCCTTTTTCAGTTGCTTCCACTACTTTCCTCGGTTACAGGTCAACATGATGGGAAGAGCAAGAAATGATGATCGCAACAATAAAAAGACAAAAACAAGCTCAAACAAACAAACAAACACACAAAAAAACGAAAGAGCCTGTTTCTGTACTTCTTCTCTTGGTTGAGATTTCCTGGGCATCGCATTGTGTTTTGTAAGCTACAACCAACAAGCACACAATTGAGTCTCGTTAAAAAAAAAGCACAAAAAATGTCACATCAGTGCCTACCTACCCTTGACAGGCTCTTTCTTCTCTTCACTGGCAGGAATGGGCGTTGTTGCACCTGCCACTCCCGTTTCATTATCTTTTGGCACTAAAGGTGAACCCGGCATCTGCAATGATGTTCCTCCCTTTGGAACGGTGGGACCCTCCTCTGGTGTTGGGACCACAGACGTGCCTTCCCCATGCTGCCGACCGCTTTTCTCCACCTCTTGCTTCGCTGCTGCTTCCTCCTTTCCATCCTCCTCTTCCTCCTCATCTTCTTCATCCTCATCCTCCTCGTCTTCCACTGGTTCTTCCAAAAAAGGAGCAGAGCCACCAATCTAGTGACACAAGCAGTATTCACGCAGTTAGTTATCCCTTCAACACGGTCTTTTCAAGGACGCGTTCCCCGTGAACAACTTGTGACCTCTAACCCTAGAAACTTGGCATTTAATAATAAGATAACTGGGGAATAAAAAAACAGACCCTGAGCGAAGTTTACAACGAACAGCCACTGTTACAGCGAGCTGGATAGCAGTATGGTAGAGAGATTTCATGGCATGTAGACAAACGAACATGCTTTTAGCTAGGACCTTTGAGCTATTTGAAACCTTTTTTACCATCATAACATAAGAAGTCTCTAGGTAATGGCACTGAGCTCCAAACGGCATCCAGATAATTTTCTATGGGCCGAGTTATTGGTAACTACATTTTATTAAAAAGGTATGCGACTTTTCTCGCAACTGAATGCGTCTTTCTGCATATACCAGCATCGCCTAGTTGATAATCTTTTTCCCAGGCAAAACAATGACAAGTACATAAACGGGACTTGATAATGCACTGACATATTTGATGGGCCTAGTCACACACAAGCGCTTTGCTATACCACCTTGTGCAATAAAAAAGTTACTTTTTGTAACGTTAATTACGCATACGTTAACACGTGCAAAAAAACGAGCGTGCAGACCCGATAGGACTAATGCCTGGTTCCCGCACCAAATTTTTTTTTCAGACGTATGCATCATGTGCCTTACACTTTAGTGATAGCCAACATGAACAAAACAAAGACAGAGGAAGGAACACAAGGACAGTCGCTGGTCTAACAACTAAATGTCAAAAAGAGCGAATATAAACACGGAACACAAGGCAATAAAAGGCACTGCGCATGTGTGAAAAATTGGGCTGACAAAAATCAAGTTGAGGAGGCAACTTGACAAAAATCCAGCTTACAACCAAGGACTTCGCATACAGGCAATCTTTTTGGGATGAAGGCACTTGATAAGACACAGCATCGGTTGTGGCATGAAGCATCAGAATTGCTACGTCACGGGCGCAACGGGTGTTGTGTATAACACTGCTTCATCTTGTGGCCGAGTCATCATCACCACCATCACCACCAGCCTATCTATGCCCACTGCAGGGCAAAGGCCTCTCCCATTAATCTCCAACTATCGCGGTCCTGTGCTAGCTGCGACCAATTTATCCCTGCAAACTTTTTGATCTCATCTGACCATCTAACTTACAGTACTGCCGCCCCCTGCCACGCTTGCCTTCTCTGGGGATCCACTCTATTTACTCTTAAAGGGACACTGAAGTGATTTTATTTATATTTATTTATATCTTAAAGGGACACTGAAGTGATTTTATTTATATTTATTTATATTTTATTTATATTTATTTATATTTATTATATATATATATATTTAGATATTTATTTATAACACAAATTTATTTAGTAGAAAAATCAATTCGAAAATGCTGTCCTCCTCTCTGCACCCTCGCCCATTTTGTGTGGCGTTTTCGTGTGATGTCAGGAGGAAATAACTTGGCTTGACTGCGCTAGTGCACGGCTCGCCAACCTTCCGACAGAGTCAGTCGGTCTAGCATTTAGTCCGCCGGCCGCCGACGGGTCGTAATTCGTTCGCTCAGTTGAAACTAAGACACGACACGTTTGTGGATGGAAGAATGTGCCCTTCTTTACTTTGTTAGTTTGTACACTGTATCAAGCTCCAAGTCCAGGTCGCTCCACACAAGCGCTGCAGAAGCGCACATGCGATGCTTCACTGACTCTACACTAGTAGAAAATCTAAGGCCACTTGAAGGCGGGAGAACAGTCAGCAAAGTCAATATAGGTACTAAGGAAATAAAATCAACTGAAACGTTTACCGTACAGCGTAAAACTAGGGAGCAGGAAGCACTTTTTTGCGCTGGGTGAACAAGCACAGCGGTCAGCAGCACGACCACACATCTGCAAACGCTTTTCCGTCTAAGAAATGCAATTGCTAGACGTGAGATATTGCGGAAATTTCGGGGACGCTTACTGCACGAGCGCTATACAACAAATAGTCACCTAAGCTGCTTGAAATGCTAAAACTAAATAAAAGTGTAAACTGGTTATACATTATATACCTTATATTTCCAACGCTGGCAGCGCTGGCCCGTGGCCGAGTGGTCTGGAGCGCTAGGTATGATATTTTGCAAGTCACAAGTTCAAATCCCCGAGGGTAAATTCTTTTTTTTTTTTTTAAGTTTACTTTTTCGTTTTCGGCTGATGTTTTCTATACTGAGTTCACCATTTTTGGACCGTAACGTTCACTGCTCCATGAACTAGTTTACATAACGCGCGCAGGCTGACATTGACCCGCTAGCGAGTTCTCGTTGGCGTCCTGTTGCCATAAGCACCGACTGCTTGCGGGCAGTGGGCACAGGCCAGAATGAACAGACCCTTGGCCTGGTGCGCACGCTTTTTACGATACAGGCATGAGTGAGGCAAGCTCCAAATATGAGGGAACAGCGCATGGCATTTGAGCGCCTGAGGGGACGCAGAGGGCGTTCATCCACTGCGTAGGGCTCGGCTAGTGATTGCTACAATTCCAAGCTGTACTGAGAGGCTTATCTTAGGCACTTTACAGCCAACAACATGGCAGAAGCGTGGTACGACGATTACTGAGATGTCGAGAATGCCCATCCAACGATGCCGACGGATGTCAAGCATGTTGTTTTACAGAACCGAAACCGAAACTTGTTTGAATGCTAATCTTGGACATCGTTCAATCACGGTGCATCTCCTACCCCGTCATCACTGCCCTTAGTTGGTGCGGCCGCCGCAGACCACGCATGGTAGTTTTTCTTCTTTCGCGCTTTATAAAATAATTACCAACTTATCAACCGGATAAACGACGAAAAGTGTGTTAATTTGAGCCAGTCTGCACAGTGCACGCAAAAACGGGAGCTTGACAAATTCACTTCCGTGTCCCTTTAATGGGTTATCTTGCCTTCGCATTACATGCCCTGCCCACATCCATTTCTTCTAAATTTCTACTAATATGTCCTTAACACACGTTTGTTCCCTGACCCACTCCGCTCTCATTTTGTCCCTTAATGTTACACCTATCATCTTCCGTTCCATTGCTGGCTGAGTCGTCCTCAATTTAACTTGAACCCTCTCAGTGAGCCTCCAAGTTTCTGCCCTGTAGGTGAGTACTGGTAAGATGCAGCTCAGCTGTCAAACACTTTCTTCTTCAGGGACAATGGTAGTAGACTGCCATTCATTATCTGAGAATGCCTACCGAATGCACTCCACCCCATTCTTATCCTTTTTTTTCTCTGTGCCTCATGGTTGGGATCTGGGGCCACAACTTGGCTTAAGTAGATATATTCGCTTACCACTTCCTGTGCCTCGCCACCTACCTCAAACCGCTGTGCTCTCCCGAGGTTATTGGTCATTACTTTATTTTCTGCATATTATTTTCAGGCCCACGGTTCTATTCTGTTTGTCCAGTGCGGTAAGCTTGCTTTGCAATTCGTCCCCCGAGTTACTTAGCAAGGCCAAAAGTATATTGGCCAAACTGGACATTGTATTAATGTACGTTGAAGAGGAATTAATTGTTATTAAATGGCCGCCCTTCATCCCATCTTTCATCACACTGCACTACGTGCAGTGGCTGTGAACTGAATTTCCCCGCCACAGACATTTTATTTAGGCAAGATGACCTGTGAATGACCTGTGAAGCCATGGAAATGTTTCACATTGCTGAAAGAGCATACACATGTGCTAGTTAAGCGAGGGCGTGTCTTCATCCCACAGAGATTGCCTGTAAGCGCGGTCCTTGGTTGTTAAGCTCGTTTTTGTCAAGTTACCTCCTCACCCTGCTGTTTTTAAACCCTTTTTTTTCACCAATGCGCAGTGCATTTTATTGCCTTGCGTTTCGTGTTTATATCCCCCCTTCTTGACATTAAACTTTTGTTGTTAGACCAGCGGCCATCCTTGTGTTCATTCCTCTGTCTTCAATTCATTCGCACTGGTCCTATCCAAGAAATGTCTTTCCAACTAGCCCAGCTAGCAATACCTGTGCTCTCCAAGTATGTCAATATACGTGCAACACCTAAGTACTGCTATCAAATAACGAAGAAAAAAATTAATCAATGGCATCGTTCTTTCCAATGCCAATCAGTGACAGAGCAGACGAGGACTGGACACTGCACAGACTACGAAAGTACATAATAGCAGCATGACATCACGCAAGAGAAAGTGATGTTCAAAATGCCAAAGAAGAAAGGCAGTGAAATTAAAGACGTGCAGAACTCGAAACGTTAATGCTTTTTCCCAGCTTGCGTATCTATGTCCGAGCACCTTCCTATCTACACACTTGATGCCTGATCTAATGAAGCTCCCCTCTTTGCTCGTGACGCTCACCAACCATGCCTTCATGTATGCAGTTCCCCACGGATTGTGAACACCTTGATTACCTCCTTGGCCCCCCTGCGCTTACTAGGTATTTCCGCAATCACCGGGCACTCGTGCACCCAGAACGATGCTGAGCAAAGCTGCTGCTCCCCACGGCCTCTGGGGACACGCACCTTCTCCTTGCAGGAGAGGATGGTCTTCTTAAGCTTCTCCTGGAAATCGTCGATGGGCGCCAGCGGCTGCTCCTCGGCAGACAGGGGATCTTTGGTGGCAAACTGGCTGGACGGCACCTCGCCCTCTTCCGTCGTCACTGTCGTGCTGGACACCTCGCACGATGACGGGCTCTGGCCATTCTTCCGGGGGACGCCGATGGTGGAAGCCAAGGGCCTGTCATCACTGCTGCTTTCATCTTCAGCATCCTTTTAGGGAAGGAAGAACGAGCGCAAGTTTGGAACACAACTCACCCGCGCAAGGAGCCATGGCCTTCCCACAGCAAGGTTAAGCCACGTATGCACATGGGCTGGTTAGATGGCACCAACACGACTGCATACTACTACTACTTTTTAGGAACGGAGCGATGAAATGTGTAGTCATTAGTTTATTCAGTTGGGGTGGCTTTTGCCTGCTGGTGAACAGCAGCAATTGAGACCATTCCTGCAAGGTGATTGATGCCATGAAAAATAAAGTATCGCCAAACCCCACGATAACGAAATCCTACGAGTACGAAATTCCCGCGGCAAATAAATATTTCCAGATTGCCTGCGAACATCCATACAAGCCCATGTACAGTGTAGACTATTTATAACATAACTGCTCATAGTGGAAGACCAGATATAATGTGGGTTTTTACACCACCGGTTTGCCTCCCATAGAACTCAATGCAAAAGCATACTGCTTAAAACGCAGTTGGCCGAAGCACAATACTTCTTATGGTATGGTTTTCTGGCGGGCCTGCTGAACAAACAGCACAACTGGGGCATCGTTTTAGGGTCGCGAGAAAGAAGAAGAAGCAGGAAAAAAAAAAAAAAAAAAAAAAAACGGAATCAACCATCAGACGCAGTGTGCACTCCCTTCTCTCCCCTAACTTCGACAAAAGAAAAATAAAATAGCCACCAGTTAGTTAGACCGTACTGTTTGTATTGACGTGATAGCCACAACTGCCCTTGCTTTACGCACTTCGGATTCACTGCAGGTCCGGTCGGCATTTTATCTGCCCATCTGAGGCTAACAATGATCAAAAAGTGCTCAAATGCCTTTTTTTTTTTTTTCGGACTCAAAACGCGTAAACTTCTGCAACAGTGCGCTTGCATGGCCGCCGCCACATTTGTTTACAAAAATGACCGTGCAGCAGGCGGCCGTGGACGCAGCCTCACAGCGACACCACCGTGAGGCTACAGTGCCTAGAATACACTGGCTAGTGTGCCAACCGGAGCGCTTCGCTATGGGGAAAGGTGGCGCCGTTTGCAATGAAAGCCCACCGATGCCGCCAGATGTCGCCGCTTAACGGGAGGGTGCTACCTCAGCAGACGATAGTTTTTTTTCGCTTCGGAAAGCGGTAAAGTGGCCTGGTGCGTCCGTGATTAAAGTGCTTGTGGACGTATTTTTTCTTCGCCAAGATTCGCCGTTTATTGTTCTGTGTGGGTGCTTGCACATTCGAGCCATTCCCCAGCAGTTTCGGGCTGGTATTGCATCGGTTCTGCAGGCGCACGCGCATCCGTACTACGCCAAATCGCGCACTGTGGTTCATTAAAAGTACTTTGTGTAATTTTAAAATAAGCTGAAAATTGCAAAGTTATGGCACACATCAACAATATGATAATTGCGCCGTTGTGTAAAAGCGGTTACCGGCCAAACAATACCTTCGCAGATGCATGCTACGCGGCTTGCGGAATAGCAATGAAGCATTTACACGCCCTATCCGCACGCATCGCGCGGATAATGCCTAGCACTCTTCGAGCTCGCTTGCAGCGCCGAGTGACCAAGTGGGCAGTTTCTATATTTTATTATCCTTTTTTTCTTGTGCTGTATGTTGCAATTATAGTGTCCAAAACTGCAACACACAGCGCAAGGCAAAAAAATATAGAAACCAAGCACTTGGTCACTAGGCGTGCGGACAATTTTAAAAGTTATCACTGCTAGGCGTGCAGATAAGGACAGCCCCGCCCGCACCCTCTCGCCCGGCAGCACTCCATGCGGCGGCCGGCGGCATTCATCGCTCGCGGTGCCACCCGGGAGGCCGCGGTCGGCACACTAGCCAGTATATTCTAGGCACTGTAGTGAGGCACCACATGATGACCCGCGGCATGGCCACGTCTTTGGCTTGGGCTACACTAGCCGGCTACCGCTGAACAGTGCGCGTGCATTCGTTGTGCGTGTGGCAACCAGCACGTATGCTCCCCGCCAGCCCAAAAGCAGAAGTTTTTATCGCTTAAAGATAAGGCAGCCAGTACTGCCCAAGCAAGTGGCCCAAGAGGAGGAAGGAAGGTTAGCGCCGACAAGTTTAACCACTTGCAGTATGCTCTACCATTTTGAAAAGCAAGGTTGCCACTCTTTAACGGCGCACGTGCACAAGACAAGACAACAACGGCTGTGGCCTTTTCGGATGTCAACACAGCGGTATTCACTTGATTTTATGAATGGCATTGGAACAGTGAGGTGCCACTGCCTGTAAAATTTCTCAACACAAGACGCTGGACTTTGCTTGCATCCTCGGACATGCATGGTTCCGAGGACCAAGGAGAAAAACATGCAGAGATGGCGTACGTGCGGGATGTTATAGATGTGTTTGACACGATTTGGTAGTTCTTACACGCACACGACGACTAGCAATGGAACCACTTCTTGTAGTGTGAAAGCTGAGCTGTGAAGTTGCTGCAAGGTAAGGCTCGGCAAACTAATACTATAACCATAATCACAGCAAATAACTGCACAATAAGAAGCGGGGGGGGACACACAGCACAGTATGTGCCCTTCCTCCGTTTGACCGTGTCCACCCCCCCTTTTTTTATTGCATTATTTACTGTAATTATGAAGTACCAATATTCCCAGAATGCCACCATCGTCAAGTTAATCTAACGGACTTTCGGAAAAACATTTTTGGTTTGCAGGTGATTTTCCTGCCGTTTATGTTTCCATCTGGCGGCAACGAAATTCTCACAAAAGTGAGTTTTTCGGTTTTCCCCGGCGGTTTCGTTATTGCGGGGTTCAACTGTATTCCTTAAAACATGTTTGAAAGATGCAGAAGTCTGCCACAGTTCAGTTCTGGAGTTCTAAATATACCTTCTGTTTAGATCTCCACTACAACTGGTCCTCATTTAAAAAGTGCTTGATGTGTTCACCAAAAAAAGCCTTTTGTGCTTTATTTACACCTGGCATTGTATGATAAACGCAAAAATGCATAGCCAAATCAAACTGCTTGACTGCCAAGCAAACTGCAAATGTTCAGTGGACTGTGCACATAATGAATGCAATCATACCAGTAGTAAATAAAACACTACCTACACAAAGCTTGTTTGCGGTGTGAGAATGTAAAGCAAAGCAGGCAGACGAAGCTCACCGCAATGGAACTGCTCCTGTCGCTGCTGATGGAACGCTCAATCTTTTTCAAGGCACTGACGAGGCTTTCGACGTTGCGGTTGACCTTCTTGGGCAAGTTTTCCATGTCCTCCTTGGAGACCTTCATCTGCAGCTCTCCCGGCAGCTCAGAACTCACTTCGAAAATACCCTGTGGCGCCCCGTCGGGAAGTGGGGGCAAGAACCCCCTTTCCTCCTTCGTCGAGACAGGCTCCCTTTTGGGTGTGAGCGACGACATGCGTTGGTTGTTCTCCTTCCTCGGCTCTGCTCTCGTCGGAGTTGAGCCTGCCGAACTGGCCAGGGATTTCTCTCTCGACGAGCCCGGTGTGCCACTCCACAACTCCTTTCGTGGCGAATCTGAGAAGGGTGGGAAAAGTAACACTGAAGCTGTCATCTTAAATCCAGCACATTTTTCATGTTTCTGAGCCTGCTTAGACAGACTAGCCAGCCACGTAACAAGCAGTACACACTGAGCTTTAAGACAGCCAACTGCACAAATAAATTCAAAACAAACATGCAACACGTGACCTCTTCCCACCAAGCAAACAACGGACACACTGCTTTGCACAATGTCGTGGGGCAGTTAGCCGGGCACCAAACAGACACCTCTGAGGAGACTCATTCTGAAGAGCCAGCGCAGGCAGAAAGCTCACCTGAACTAAGTTCACTTCTTGGGGATCTGCCAAATGTTTCCGAATCCTTCTGAAACACAAGGAAATGGGGTAAAACTAACTGTAGCAACCAAACATAAAAATCTGTTGCGAAATAAAATGTGCTAGTATATGCCCAGCCTAATGGCAGCCTAAACAATGGGTGCTATTCTAACGTTTACTTGTTATGTACCCCTCAAAAGACATTCCTGAGACTTGAACCGCACAAGTGCATTTCTTTGTTATACAATGCTTCAATGCCAAGCAGATGTACCGCCGTGCGAGAAACCTGCATTAATGCTGAAGAACAGCAGGTAGGAACAATGTGAGCACCAGAGTCAGATGCAAAAGTGAGGCTGTTCTAGAGATAGTATAGGCAGATCACTGGGGTAAACTGACATGCTAAATTATTGTACTTTTGCAGTAAATGTCTTCTTTCGCTTCTATTCACACGGTCATACCATAAGGGCACTAGGCCCACTGCGCTAATTTTCTTTGTTAGCACCAGGGAAAGTTATGGGACTTGACAGACCACAATACGGTCAAACCACGTGACAACGAAATCCCACGAGCACACAATTCTCGCGGCAAAGAAATATTTTCGGAACCCCGTCTAACGTCCACACGAGCCCATGTACTTTATATCTCGTGGCAACAAAACGTTTTAGAAAGCCATCCCGTGTTAACGAAATTCGCTGCAAGTCCAGTCAGCATTTTATCTATTTACTTGAGGCTAACAGTGTCTGAAAAGTGCTCAAATGCCGACATGCCGGCTGATAAGCGCACTATATATGTGGTGGTTGGGTTTTTTGTGTCATTAAAGTTGGAAGTTTGCGCTCTGTGTGGCGTCTTCTATGTTTCTGTCACTCGTCTTCTGCTGCGCTTCGATACTTCAACGTGAGACAGGGCCATAAAGTTTAGCAGTTGTGAGGTGCTGAGGCTGCGAAAACAAACTTGCCAGGCGCTTTGCCAAATACGCGGGCGTATAAAGTCCCACAACCCTTGGACATACATACGTGGGCAGAGTTATACTCTGAAAGAACGACCACCTATGGGAATGATATCCATGCACTGACAGGACACATGCTGGCCAGGATATCTGAACCCGCAGTTGTGAGCTGGCTCAAGCAGCCACCCTAGTGTTAAAATGTTATGGTGATTAACATGAGCAAGATTTTCCAGGCACTCATAACCAGAAGCAGGCCCCCCCCCCTAGTTTCCTTACTTGAAGATCATGATATTCCCTTCCCAGATAGGTACAAGCCCCGCCAGGCCATGCCTCACCTCTAAACTGTCCTAAAAAAAAAAAAGCAATTCACAAAATTAAGCCAAGAAAACATTTCACAATGAAAAATTTATGGGCCTTGGAAAAAATATTAGCATCATTGGGACTCAAACCCAGGGTGTTCGTTCCAAATCCCATGATTCCACCCCTAGGCTAGAGAGGCAGAACAGCACAGTTCTTTTAGGAGTTGCATAAAAGAGTAGCACTGTTCCAAGCAAAGCATGTGGTGGCGCTTGGTGTGAGCAGGAAATGCCTGGCCTGTGCCCTCTTAACGGAAAGAAATCTCACTGGAATATCTGAAATGGTACAAATCAAGTTTAGGCCTGATTTCCCCTTATAAACGTTCCCTGTGAACAATGTGAACAAACGAAAAGCGAACAATGACCACGTATGAAAGATACCTTTGACCTTTTCAGAACCACATATGAATTCCTACTTCACTGTGAACAAGGAACCCGTAGGCGGTTCTGAAATGTCAAATATATTTTTGTTCGCTTTTCATTTCTTCACATATGTGCCAACTGGCCTGCCTGCGAACCCTGTTAACCTTTGTAGGAACCTGCACGGACTAATTCAGCTCCCACTTTGCCCGTCACGCATGTGCCCTTTACTTCTGCCATGAGAGCGGGTGAGTGCTGCGAGCGTGCCTCCTTCTCCTCCTCCTGCTGCTGGGGCTGGGGGGGCAGAGGCTGGCTGGTGGGCACGGGGTCCGCCTTGGAGCAGTGGAAGTCCTCGGCCGTCAGGGTGGTCCGCAGCGCGCTGTAGCGGTACTCGCCAAACTTCTCGCGGTACTTCCGGACGTAGATCTCCAACTCCTCTATGGCGTTCTGCAGGCCCTTCTTGCGGTTCTTGGTGTCCGTCGGGGACTCCTTGGACAGCAGGAAGCACTGGTTCATGGGAACCCACGCCCTGAAACGGGGAGACTCTCTCGCTGCCTTCCCTGCCGGTGTTTGCGCACACGGCAGCATGGCTGTCCGCAGTCAGGACAAGCAGCCACAAGACCGCTGCACGGCCTAGGCCTAACACTGCTAGGCCCGCCTGAACCAACGCTTAGGTCGACCACTTCTAACACTAAAACTGCCTTCCATCAAAACTTTAACGCTACCCTTGTCGGTACAATGAAGTATTACATGCACTTAATGAGCTCGAATTCCTGCCCACACTAACTCGGCATGCTAGAGTCTTTTTTCCACTGTACACTGGGTGGTATAGAGGACCCACACACCCTCTTTCGTCAAAAGCACCCTAATACTATGATCAAGCAACAAACAAGACTGGTAACTACCCTACGTGATGGCAACTACTTCCAGTCCTTTCCTTGGGAGATTTAAAAAGGAAAAACAGATGTTTCGCACAGGCCCAGCTACAAGCTCCGCCGTAGTTTTGGGTTACTTGCAGCCTGAAGACCACAAAGCAGGACGATATATAAAGACATTTAAAGTTTTCCGCACAAATTACTCACCTGTCATGAGCCCCAAAAAACCTGCAATCAACGTTGCCATCCTGAAGGCGCATCACCTGAAATGAACAAATGAACGGCCAGGACCGAACGAGCGTGGGCAAGCGGTCAGGTGCCCACAGGGCAGTAACTGCAGTTCCGTAATTCATTAAATGGCGCCCGAGCACGGAACAACCTCGTACTTTTACGAGAACACACTTCTAGACAGCCTTCACACAAAATGCTCGCAACGCAAACGACAAACCTTTGCTGGCCAATACGGGAACCCCTTCAGCTTTGCCCAGACCAGAAGATGAGGTCTTCTCTGCAAAAAAAGACATTTCAACCTTAGACGAGCAACAAAAACTTGCAAGCCATCCCAAGCAGGCATTTCTTTAAGTAATACAGGTACCACCACTTGATAGGTTCCTCACTAAGGTTGAACTTTGATGACCATCTTTGCAGTTGCACTGAACTACACACTACATCATTCATTACCTGCGTATAAATCAAATAGCTATGAAGTTACCTGTACCCTAAAACAGCAGTTTGTGCCAAAAATCACTGTATTGGAAAGTGCTCAATTTGGTTCTTATTAAAGTGCATAAGGCTTGGTTCCCAAAATGACGAACTTTCCAACCATAGGAATTTAGATCATGTTTCCAGCGTAGTTCAAACCAGAAACGACTTAAGCTCCAAGAGCACTGTGACCTTTGCTTGCAGATGGTAAACGAGAATAGGGTTGATTTTTAGACATGGGAAAGAACATAAAAAAAGATGACAGGTGCTGGGCTGTTGATTAAGAGCACAATGATGCACACATACATACTATACATGCGCACACACACAGGTATGCGCATGTGAACTGCACTGAAACCCTCCTCCACACATTTATGATCAGCACAAGTATTTCTTTGCCGGTACCCTTCTAACCTCCCTTCTCCTGCCTACCATACAAGCATAGCGCGGAGGAGCATTCTTACAACCTATGCCCCCAAAACTCCGGCCTCGCTCATAGCTTTGCAAACTCACACCATTGAATTAAGGTGCAGCATAGCAGCTCACAGGCAAATCATTCTTTCCAAAAGTTTATCTTATAGGAGGATGATTCACTGTAGGCTTTTACAACCTAAGTAGGGACAAATTTTTGCCTGGCCGCCAGGAGTACATCATTTCCCGTATCAACAAAGAAGAAAAAAAGGAACAACACCCCTGTAGTACTCACGCACGGTTCCGTGAACCACGACTCCTGAGTATTGGCATTCTTGTAGCAGTCTGGACAGACCTCAATGTCCTCCATCTCTTGCTTGCACACTTTCATCAGCACCTTGGCACTCATGGTGAGCTTGTGGTTATCTGCAACACGCACAGGGTTCAGGGCGCTACCCCCCAACACCCCTACCCACTTTAAACACAGCAAGCTAAAACTACGCTGTGTCAATGCCCAAGCTTTTCACCAGAGACAAAATCGCAAGTGTCCGGCGTGCAGTCTTTTCAGCAGAAATTTTGAGCACAGCTCTAGTATTCAGGAGACTGGGGATGCCTAATGGGAAATCGTTCAGCGCTGTTTTGATTCATGCTGTGTGTTGCACCATTTCAGCCTGAAGCAAATGCCAGCAAACAGCTACGGTCGAAATTGTTAAATGGAGGGGAAAAAAATTTTACATCCTGAAGGAGCTGCCAGCTCATCATCAACTTTCTTTATAACGTAGTAAGAGACCCCCCTTAAAGGGCTGCTGAAGTGCTTTTAGAATAGGGTAAAAATATATTTTTTGCAATTAGTACATTGATTAGTTTATGCCTGTAAAGTTTTTTTTTTGCCATTTTTAGCCTGGGGACAGAGGTATTCGCCGGAAAAGTTGACCCTACACCCCGCCCACTGCTCTCTCCTGTATCGCCGGAAGAGCGAGAAACCGAGAGGTAGCGACCGGAAGTAGCGTCATATTCGGAAGATGGCCAGCGGCGTGCGCCGCCGCTTTGCTGTGTCCTCGTTTTGTGGGCGAAGTTCCGAATTAAGCGGGTGTGTAATCTGCCCTTTATTTATCTTTATTGTCCAGAGTCACTTCGGCGTTGATTTTTAACCGTTATGCCACTGTGTTCTTAGAGATTCCCTAAAGCGACTCCTTGATACCAGAGATTTCCTACCCGGGCGCCCGTGGCTACTACATTGCCTTCACGAGTAGTCGGGGCCGGCCGCATCGTCTGGTGCTCTGTGCTTCATACGCGAAGCGATGGGCTCAAATAAATACGGAGTTGCCCCAAGTTCCTGATCCATTATTATAAGGGAATTAGAAAATTTGTGGGACCACAGCGCTCTGGGCTTCCCGAACTTCTTGCTCGTTTTCCCGGTCAACGTTGTTGGCTGTGACGACAGCTTAGCTGAATAGCTAGATTTAAGAAAAAATCAAGCAAGCTGAAAGCAGGAAGAGTTTTCTGCGTGCGGAAGCGCTCAGCACACTTGCCGGTCGTGCATGCCCGTACGGCGCACGAAACGGCTCGCACCACACATGCCGCAGCACCGACCGCTCTTCGCTGCCGTCCAGAATTAAGGCCGTCACGAAAAGCGAGGTAAACGTGCAAGAGAGTGGATGATAGTGTGGTGAAAAACTGTGCTAGGGATTGTCATCCAAGGTGATTTTGAAAGAGGTGATCGAATTTGAATCGCGATGCAAGCGCCAACCGGTCGCGGAGGCTCGTCAACAGCAGCAAATGCATCTGCCCGAGCACGAGATGTGGCGAGAGGCCGATGGATGGCGCTACCTGCGCGCAAGAATGAACACAGCACCGATCGCTAGAATGACTATCAACGTGAAAAAATGGTCCCACATGCCAGAAAGGGGATGAAAGTGTGGTGAAATACTGTGTGAAGGATAGTCATTCGCAATTGTACAGATAGCAGCAACCAAATATCTGCCTCGGTGCTAAGCCTAAAGTTCCCAACATTCGAGGCGATCCGTGCAACCCAAGCCGGCTAGAGCTGTTGGGGGAGGCGTTCTTCTAAAGCTCGTCGCGGGCCATCGTGCTGCGTTTGGGTTCCTCTACATTTTGGGGGGCCACCAATGTTAGGTTCCCCGATTCTAAAACTGCGTATGTGCAGCAATGCCACATTCCGCTGACCGGCCGCACAGCGACCCGGCACCAGCACCTCCGCGCGACGCGGCGACCGGCCGCTCGCTAGCTGCTTTCGCGCATCGTGTACCGCTGCACATAGCTTGTTACCACTTGTCCGAATGTAAAAAGTAAGTTACACATGCGAGGAAGGTGATGATAATGTGTTTAAAAATTGTGCTAGGAATTGTGACTAGCGCTGGTAGTGAAAGCGGCGAACCAATATCTGCAAAACTTCCCTGCATCCGAGAAACAGAAGTCGGCCTTGAGCCGTTGGGGGAGAACCCCTTTCTGAAGCTCGCTGCGAGCCAACTTGTTACGTTTATACTTCCCTCAGGCTTAACAAAACTCTGGTGCGATTTAGTTGGTTCATGATCTAGAAACTTCAACAGCGCGAACTGACAGGACGAAAGACGAGAGACACAAACGACAAGGACGGGTGCTGACTTCCAACTCTGGTTGGAAGTCAGCGCCCGTCTACGTCGTTTGTGTCTCTCGTCTTTCGTCCTGTCAGTTCGCGCTGTTGAAGTTTCTAGACTTCCCTCAGGCTTTCCTATTATAAGGAAAGATTGCGTGACTCTTCCATTCACCAGAGGACTTTCTGGCCCGTACCTGAACAAGAACAGAACGAGCTCTTTAGGCCAAGCGGTCACCGCAGCGCCGGCACTTCCGAATATGACGTCATCTGCCGCCAGCCAATCGCGAAAGGCAACCAGGGCTCTTGCCGTGCGACCCAGCAGGGGCCGTTTGTTTTGACGAAAAAAAATGGTTTGGGAGTATTTACACATCAAATAAACATGTTTTTCGAAATCAGCGTCAAGTAATGCCCCCAGCAAATTTTTTTGGAAAGCTCTTCACCAGCCCTTGAAGTACTTTTTATTAAGAAGTGGAAAGGAAATGAGGCATGACCATTGCTTAATTAAATTAAGAAAGCCCATGATCATGTTAGAGCTCAGGGCACCACCACATTGGACGGGCGCTAACAATGCGAAAATTTGGAATCTTGTCTAGCCCTAATTTGATTATTTCTCTCCCCATTTCAAGCTTCCTAAACAAAACTGCTGAGGCAAAAAGTCGTTTTATCTTTACAGACAAGTTTCATCTCCCCATCCCCCGAAACAGCAAGCACAGCCTTAGAGGGGGAACAAGATAAGAACTCCAAATACCATTTCCAGTGCTCTTGCAATCGACACAAGTTCATTTTCCTCCTTCCCCGGAACAGCATTCCACAATGTAGCATTAAAATAACTAGAGAAAGCACTGAAATAACATCCACACATCCTTCCTGCCCCAGAGGTGTTCAGTGTACTTAAAAAGGAAACAAAAGGCAAAAGTGCCCGACTTACATCCATTAAATACAATACAGTTGTGGTATATCCAGCGAGCATCACTGAGGAACGATTCAGTACACCCGTAGTGCTTCCACCTCACATTCTGCAAGTAAAGGAAAGGTTTTTTTTTTTGTACAGACGGGGTAAAAAGAAACAACCCCGGGACACCGAGATTCTCCCAGGAACTCACCTTTTCAAGTATGCTAAGGTCGAAGGGATGACTAACGTAGTCTGTGTACTTGGGGTATGTTTTTGTGCACACGGGCTTCAGGAAGGCTTCATGCTGAAATCGCAGGCGCACGTGATCAGATTTGTGGGCCTTCCCCTAACCTACATGCCTTAATGGATCGTGCATAGCATTTTCAGATACACTGAAGGCTGCAATAATCCTTACACAGCCTTTCAAAAACACTTTAGGTTAAAAAAAAAATAAACATCAGCACCAAGTACGGAACTGGTTAACTGAGCATGTGCGCCCCGCACATGCTCAGTTAACCAGTTCCGTTATTGCATGCTTCACCACCTTGATTTTGCAGCGTCGCAACGCCGCCCACATCACATGCTCCAGATTAATCCAAAAAGTGTGATAACATACCAAGGAAGGCACTGCTAGAGAAAGTGCTAATTTCCTGCAGCACTCGCATGCGAGAGCAAACTACTACATCGTGTTAAATTTTCATTCAATTCATGCAGAGCCCATAGTTAAGTTTAACCACCGCGTATAAAGGCTGAAAGAGCAGGAAGATGAACTGTGATGACGCAAAGCCGCCCTTTATCCCGCAGAGAAAAAAATCACCTTTTGAACTTACTGCTAACCCAAAAAAGAAAGGACACAAAGAAGTGGCCACAATGCTGTAAGCCATAAAAACGCATCTCCTGCAGTGCACCCAGCTAGCTGCGTCTATGCATCGCTGCCTTAGAAAACAAAATAAGCGGACCAAATGCTTACAAGCAGCACAGGCCAACGACGTGCTATGTTTCACACCACAAGGTAATTTGTTTGCTATGAATGACTATGCAATTCTTAGTTGAAACATTGCCTTAATCCTTACTTAGGCAAGGTTAAGTCCATTTTGTTTCCCTCATGTCATGCAAAACAGTGCTAGTAATTATGCCACTTTATGCTCATGACACTGTGGTCCTACATCGCGCCTTATCCAGCTATGTTTCTAAGCTACGTTTCTGGGCTAATAGAATTAGCCCACCATCTATTGCAGTTCAGCTATCCCGCTTCGGTAGGTTGCATCTTTTTGCTTCAATACAGTGCTGTATGCTGTCTCAGCACGCAACCTGTAGAAATCAGCACTACTATCAAGGAGCTGACGTATAACAAATGTACATTTGCTGCTGCAAAGGTAATTTCAGAAATTGAAGCGTGGTATGGAAATTTGATTTATTTCAAGAAAATACCTTAAATGCACATTTTCCAAAACAAGCGATATATGTGGAGGTAATGGCTGATATTACTGGATTAGGATAATTATAACCTCTTGAACAGCTGCAGAGACATGAAAAAAAAAAAAAAGAGTACTGAAATTTCCTAGAGGCATGCACAAAAAGTTGTCATGCCATAATTAACTTTACAGGAAACCAGTTAAGAAGGTCCTAACCCTTTTGGCGTGCGCGCTACAGAATTTAAAAAAGCATCACGACACATTATGCTCCACAATTTTAGTGGGCAAGTACACAAGGTTAAAGCAATGGAGCCCCTGTTACATGGGAACCCAGAGCTGCAGCATCTCAAAGACCAGTTAGCGAGGTTAAGAGGCTATAACGGGAAGGCACCAGTTCAACGATAACTGTACTACCATATGCTATAACCATGAACAAAGAATGCTGCATGGCTAAAGACAGTGCACATGTTAGCAAACAAATAGTGAAAACAAGACGAGGATGACGAGAGATGCACACAGGACGCTCGCTACTTGACAAGGATGTTTTCGCTAGTGAAATGTATTCCTTTAAAAAACTGTGCTCCGTAGTATACACTGACTGTAATGTTCCTTGTTTGACAGGCATACCTCCCTACTTTCCAATGAATGCGTGTCTGCACTCCGTCATGTTTAGGTGAGGTACACAGGAGTGCAGCGCCAACATGACAGCTGTTCTTACTTGACCCGAATTCAAATGCAACGAACAAAAGTTTTGGACCTTTACTTGGATCCAGCAGGCAGCACTCATGCTCTCTTTCCTTTTTCCCTCTCCCCGTGTCGGGAGTCATTCTTATGCCAGACCTGTTTCATCTACACTGTGAGAAGGCCACCGTTGCCAATGGCTTCCGACCACCCCAGCAATGCCCCTCGCCCTGTGCAGGTTCTCCGCCCCCAGTGCTGTTCTCGTCACCAGTGGGAAAGGGCCAAAGAGGGTGGCCCCAGCCTTGTGCCAGGAGCTCAAGCAGCACCCACCGTGTGCTGCTTGAGCCTCTGCAGGGCGAACTGGAGCAGGCTGCAGAACTCGTCGGCGCTGAACAGGGCCAGGGCCGGGGAGCGGGTGTCCACGTTTTCGGCGGCCATGACGCGCACGCACTCGGGGCACACCCACTCCGACAGGCTGCGCACCTTGAGGTTGACGCACGACGCGTGGTAGCTGCGCGGGCACGTGTCGCACCACAGCGTCGACGGCTCCCGGTGGCAGATCCAGCAGAAGCGGTCCCCCTCCTGCCGCAGCGAGACATCAGCACCGCACAAATACCTGCCTTTCACACGCTCGTTATTTTGCAAGCACTGGTTCCCTCTGAGCGAGGCATATTTGCGAGCTAGAGGCGCAGAAGGGACACTGAAGCTGATTTGTCAAGTTTTTATTTGCGGCAGCCCTCAGTAGTTCCAACTCATGCGGCCTAACACACTGCCATTAAGTGGAAGCCTCGCTTTATTTCAGAAACACGCAATAATAAAATACACCAGTACCCTTCGCAGCTCCCCCCAGTTCGGCACGCAAACTGCTGTGCCGAACAACGAAGGTTGAGGCTTCAAAAGAGAGAGATGCGTACACTGGCGAGAGTCTCAACTGACCTGCCGCTTCCACTGTGTGCTGCGTCAGTCGTGATGGCACCAGCACAGTGCAGAGCATTGCGGTGTGTTGGAAATTAAACATTTTAAATTTTATTGAGAAATGGTGGTCCCCTTGATGCTTTTATTCAAAATAAATTCCATTTAACCGCTACAATGAGTTTTAGCTTCGAAATATCAAGTGATTTCTTCCATTTAATTGCATGTGAAAGTGCTGGGACCAGTACACCACTTCCAATTAACCAACATCAAACTATTGTGAGTCAACTGTACCTGTATTAAGAATATCAACTCTCAGACATACTGTGATAAATATAGTTTTTTTCTTTCTTTAGGCCGAGCTTATGTAGGGCTAGCAGTGGGGCCCCTTGGTGCTTGATTGTGTGCAAATACATGAACTTGTCTAACACGTACTGAGGAATCTAAAAACGCGCATGTAGTGCCAAATCCAAATTTGTCCCATTAGTTTGTTTGGATCAAGACCTGAAATTTTTTAGAGATTGGGCATCTTAGGGTTAAATCTTGTATCTGCTACCATGATGCCCGTTCTGGTATTGCACAAGTAAACAAATGTTCATACATGTAAGTACAGCCGGTAAAAGGCTTGTCTATAACACAGCGTTCGTACTCTCAGCCCTATCCTGCCCCGCCGGAGCGGGATTTGAATAAAACTACTGCGGAATTCTGAAGTCTTAGCCCTTCGCTTTTGCCTCCGACATGTTTGGAACGAGCATGTTTCGGCAGTTTTCGGATGTAGCTGGTTGAAGTTGAAATCACTGTTATAGACAAGCATTTTACCGGCTGTACATTATCGCAGTAGCGGGGGGGGGGGGGGGGGGGGTCGGACCCCTCCAAAATGATATGCTGTGTGTGCCACTGATTCTAGTTAAATGACTCAATTGCGCCCCAAAAACCTTTTGTCGTTCTGAACACCTTCACATCTCAGCTAACCTGATGCAGGCAGATAACGCCATAGTAGTTTGCAAATGTATAGCACTGTAACTGAAAAAATATTCTTTGCACTACCCCTACAAGCACATTTTTCTGGGCGATAGGGCCCACCCTTCATACCCTTGAAGGCTTGGATTTCTTGACATCAGGACTGCCGGCAGTTTGGCTGGATACCCTCTTCTTGCCTGAGAAGAGAACAAGATCTTCAGCCGCCGATAGCGCATTAGCTGTTGGATACAAAGATTTGCAGTACTCCGGCAAGAGGTAAGGACGCTTAGACTAAGGCATCCACAACCCCACTTCCATACAAGTAGCCTGCAATGTATGAATGCCTAGATAACATTCTCGGTCACATTTAAAGCAATGAACAGCGCAGGTAGTTCGGAAAACGCGAATGGGGTGGTTGAAACACGTGCGCAAACGCTGAGAGTTGATGTCGCTATACCTTTGAGGCGGCTCTGGTCGTCGGAGCTCATCTTGTATCACTGCAACGAAACAGAACGAACAAAGACGGCTACATCACCTAGTCCAACTCGAAGAAGGACCAATCGCTACACGACACGGCTCGTGTGCACGCTGCTCGCGCGAGCTCATGGAACACACGGCCAAGGGTGCTCGCTCCTGACATCATCAGGTTTCTAAGGGGTCTGCGTGCACGTAAGGTAAGTGGATGCTTCGTACAAACATTTCAAGAACAATAGCGCACAGCACAGCACCAGCAGGCGTCAGGTAGTGGTAATTTACGTCAACATTCAAGAAAACTGCGCCAGTGTTCGCAGTGCGTCAGACAGCAGGCTGTAAATACACTTCAATCACGCCCCATGCCGCCTCTGCGCACAGGCAACATCCCCGAGAGGCTCGAAAGAGTCAAAGGCTTTTCTGAAAAACATTAGCACGCGACGGCGCCGACCAACCTCGTCCATGGCTAGACGCAGCGTCGGCAGCGTCGGTAAATCACGATCGGTCGCACAGCACCATTTTTGATGCCTCCCTTCGCGTGGGAGAAGTTCATGTCACCACTTTGTGACGCTCAGCTTCGCCAACAACGACGCTGCGGATAATTATTTGTGCAAACAGAGGGGAAAACACATCAACGTGCAGTTGAAAACAAAACTCAACGGGAACGCAAGGAATGGACGTGAAAGGCACCAGACGGCGCATGCGATGAGAAATACACGGAGTTGAAAGAAGAGCACGGTCAACAAGGAACACGTTATTTTTCTAACAAAAAAGGAGTAGTGACACAATTTTTACTTTTTTTTTGTCTTGAACAGCTAGAATACGAGTAAATTATTGTGGAATGCATTGCTGCGTTTCCAGTCAAAGCACCTAGAGACTCAGACGCTGGAAGGTTGATGGAAGTGGCGAGCCCATAACACATAATTTATATTGAATTTGTATTGGAGCCATATGCGGCCTGAATGCGAGTTTGCGTCACAACTTAAAGCATTGCAACAAAATATTATACGTGTTAATTATGTGCACGTTGTTCACAATTATACAAAGGGTTCCGTAGCAGACGATGTTGCCTCAGGCTAGAGTACGCTGGCGATTAGATCAGGGGAAGCTTGGAGGAAAGAATACTTTTTTTTTTCTTCAGTTTCTTTCCTCCATGAGGGGAAGACAGCGCAGCTGGCACACGGACAAGCAGGAAGACGACTGGACACGCACGATAGCATGGTTCAAGTCTCAGTGCTCGTGTGTGTCGTCTTCCTTCCTCGCCGTGTGCCAGAGCTAGAGTGTACTAGAAGTTTTAGAGTGGCCCGACCGGCCGCGCGGAGAGGTGCTCGTTTCGCGCAGAAAATAGCGGCGGCGCTGTAGTCAACGACAACTGAAAGCGAAAGCGGCGGCTGGCCGCCGCGGACGCGCGCGGGCCAGGAAACGCTGTTTCTTTATGCGCGGAGCGCTCGAAATTTGTTCTGCGGGTCGTCCAATTGCTTAAATATACTGTAGGTACAGTGGAATGTGGGTAACGAAATGAAAAATCAACGCTGCAGCTCATTTTGCGTTAGTTTTGCCTTTACCACTCGACAACAAGGAAAATTACGGATTTTCCTTTGCAGCAATCGTAGCGGATTGTAAATAAAGTAATTGCAGCGACATTCTCGCTGTTACAATTTCCAATAAAAAAGTATTTGGCGTGAAATTGCCTGGTATGAACCAGTTCATGATTGCTTTATGATTGTGTCCTTATTGTGCTGCTTGATGGACATAGTTGGTCGACGCAAATGACATGAAAAAATATACGAGGACTGGGATGATAGCTACTCATAAGAATTTTTTATTTATTGTCTCGCAATTTACGCTCGGACTGCAGTTATGTGGGTTAATATCATAAGTTGCGTTTGTTTTTTATTGCGTGAGTTGTTATTATAGCAGAATTTAGGCAGTGGCCTGCTTGGGATAATTACGGGTCACCGTGGTGGCCGAACAGAGAATGACACCCGCAAGGGAGATATCTTTTTAACTAAAAAGGAGTTAACTCAGCGGTTAGCTTAGGTGTCCCAATGACCGTCTTTCATAGAACTATTCCCGCAACGTTATATTAATCACACCACCTTTCACATGATTCGGTCAAGAAAGGAGTTGAATCAAATTAACACAAATTTAATTCACAAGTATGCTGATGGTACAATTACACGCACATAAAACAAATGCAAAACATAGATCAGAAAATATATTGACCGCGACAAAAATGAAATATACCACGTCTACTATAGAGGTAAAGGTTCAAGAACGCTAACATGGAGGTTCAAATAAACGGAACTGGAGCAAAATACACATTTTCTTTTCATTTTCAATAACCCAGAAAATGAAATGTAACAAGGGAAATCATACACAAAGTCTACACCGGTAAAGGTTTAGGAATAACGCTAACATGGAGGTATAAATTGACATTTTTGGCCAACGCATTTTCATAACGCCCTCGATCATTAGCAACGGCTAAGTTTAGGGTGTTGCTCCCACGTTCACATGTAATCACGGAACTTGACTAAACCTTTTATATAGAAATAAATATAGAAACAATGTATACATAACCGAACCACATTTGCTGTCAAGGTCTCCCGTGCTGGTCGCAACCAACGCAGTTAAGGTGTTTGCTGTGAATAAGGGCTACGGCACATCCATAACGCTGTCATGGTGGAGCTCCTTGTCGCTGAAGCAACTGGTAAAAATGTCCTAGAGATCGCTAATAAACTTTCAAAAATGCACGGAAGGATTCAGAAGCCCCCCCCCCTCTCCCCCCCCCCCCCTCCCAAAAAAAATACAAGAGGTAGTAAACACAGCGGCTGCTTCCCCTGGCATGCAGGATTGGTCATGCAGACTTGGCACTTCATTTTCAGTACACAGTTCCTTACCAAGTGCCTGCAATATGCGACATAGAAGGTCAATAAAATAAGAAAGCCCACTAACGACAGTACATCATCAACGGCTGGGGTAGCCCAGAAGAAGGCTCTTGGTATTTTCGTTCTAAATAGGAACGTAAAAAAACAGTAAACTTTTTGCAGCCTATATAGAATGTGCGCCCGCCGCTTTTGCTTTATGAGCAGAATCAAGAAGGGGAAGGGAAAAACCTTCTGGTGCCTGTCCGTCCAACTAATTCCTCATTAACTCGAACTCTGCTATCTCAAAATATCTTCTCCAAACTTTTTCTCACCGTGTGTTTACCTCCCATAGGCGCTACGCATTTGCCCGCTTTATCTCGAAACGTTTTTTTTCGGAGGACCACGGAAGGTCTCGAAATCCTGGCAGAGAGGACACAAGGCAAAGTCCGCTGCTGGCAGCTGATAAGGTCCCCGTTCGAATGATTACTCCCGCCGAACGCGGTTGAGAAGTGCAATTTTACGCGGACTGCGCGTCCCCGTTACTGGAATGCTGTCTGGCGCGTACATCATTGCTGTGGACGACGCAGCTGATCATGCGGACGAGGAGGAGCCTCCAGAAGTGCGTGCGTACAACGGCAGAAATAACATACATGCTGCGTCTGATTTGTAACAAGGTAAAATGTAGCGGTGGCGACCACCAATCCATGCGATGCATTGAGAAGCTCGGGTACGCTTTTCTGGGGTGCAGATGCGAACGCGAAACAGCCGAGCGCAACACAGTTCTTTCTTCTGCAATAATAAAAGTTTCTTTTTCCTGGGAATTATTTTACCTTTATTACAAATCTCCCCTGTGCAATAGTGCTTTTGTTAGCACCACCAGCTGTTATTTCAGGCACCTGGCTACAAATTTTCTGCATTTGACTTAACTCGAAACTCTGCGCTTATCTCAAAATTTCCAGCTAATTTTACTACTTTGAGTTAACGAGAGGTTACTGTATATCAACAATTAACGTTTTCAGAAAACGCATAAAAAATGAGAAAGAATCGTTGGGGAGGGGGGGGGGGGGGGGGTCAATAATTTTATGTCTGGTCGTACTAGTTTAAAGTTTGCTCAAGCGGAGTCATAACGTTTTTGCCGCTACTTTCTAAATCAGCTGACAAAAGGCGCAGGTTCCATTCCCGGCCGCGGCGGGGCCGCTTTTGTGATGGAAAATAAAAGCGAAAAACGCCCGTGTCTTTGAGATTTCGGCGCACGTTAAAGATCTCCAGGTGGTTAAAATTAATCCGGAGCCCCCCATTACCACTTGCCTCATCGCCTGTGTAGCGCCGGCGCGTTAAACTTCATATTCCAAAATAAATCAGCTTCGCAAGCGCGATAGAGCGCCGCGAGCAACGCAAATATTGCCGCGCGCAGGCTGGGAGCTGGTGCCGGGGAGCGCCGGCTGTTCAGTTGTCGACGACAGCAGCGCCGCCGCTATACCGGTTTTATTTTCTGCGCGAAAGTCGACCCGGCGGAGCAATGGGAGAGGCCGCCGCTCGGGCCACTCTAAAACTTCTAGTACACTCTACCAGAGCGCTGTCTTCCCTCGATCATGTTAAACCAACACGCTCAAATAGCCACTTCAGCACTTTGGCGAAACGTAAGCGATGTAAACACACTTACACCCTCCATGGGTGTAAGTGTGATATCGTGACGCCCCCTGGACGCCCTGGATTGAGACATCAGCATTGTTGTCGTCTGCTCCAGTCTGGCTAATTGTGTGACTGCTGCTCTCCGTTTGATTTCTCAGCTCAAAAAAAAAAAAAAATCAGAAAAAAATACCAAAATCATGAGGACAGCTACTTCTGCCTTCTACTGCTTGTACTGTTTCCAGAGCTACCATTTCAGACGTCAAGAATCGCAAATGGTGAAGCGGCCGGGATTGGTACACCTTGCCTATAAGCGTTTTTTTTTTTCTTCAGTCACAAACACCGAGTCACCGAGTGTCCTCAATTTGCTAGTCCCGAATTGTCCATGGGCAATCCCAGCACGGCTTTGAAGGATTGAAGGTACCATAGGAATTCATCAGAAAACTGAGGGCCGAATCGTGTCCCTGGCAGTCCGATGCATGACGGTCCGATACAAGTGGGCCTGCTTCATAGAGTTTTAGCCGTCCGTCTAGCTGTTCCCTCGTTTACGTAGTTGCCAGGTTTACCGGAACCCGACTGCGCCTGCGCGCGCGGAAGAGCGAGGAGGCTCACTCCCCGGCCCGTGACGAATGCACGGGCATGGCGAGGGCCGGCCGGGCCTGATCAGGTGTCGACAACCCCCCAGTCAGACAGTTTTGGGCCCCTTGCCGTTGTCAGATGGAGGGGGGGAGGGGTCGCACAGAAGTGCTCGCCCCCAGAGCAGTATATCGATCAATAAACTCATCCTACCATCATGCATCCAACTACGTTGCTCAGGCAAAGGTACCCCTGGTGGAGTGGGGGTTTTTTGTTTAGAGCAACGGTCCTTTTTCCTGGACGTAGGATTGCCAGTGTCATTTTCTAGGTCCTGCTACCAGTCAGCTTGCCGTCGTCCCTGCTCCGTGGAGCGCGGCGTAGCTCGAGAGCCATCGGTTTTGACCACTGGTCCATGTTTAGTCAGCATGGCAGGCTGATATATATGCTGCCTTGTGAGCTTGACTCGGGACTCACTGCATGGGTTGTCAATTGCATCCCCGCTTTCCGAGGAGTAGGAGTCAGCAGACATCTCCTCAGAGCTGCTGCTCCCCTCGTCCCCCGAGGACTCGTTGCCGCCCACAGCGGCTCGTTTTTCCTTGGGGGTGTCTCGCGAGCTTCGAGATAGCTCGTCCTCTGAGCCGTCGTTCGCACTCGCGCCTGCGGGGAGGGTGTGCGACTTCCTCTTATGGCGTGGCCTCTTCCTCCTGGCCGATTTCGGTGCCTCTTCAGCGGGATCCTCCTCGGCTTGATCCTGTGTTGCCGCAACAACAGCAGGTGCCGACTCTTCTGGAGGGCTGGCTGCCAACTGCTCCTCTCGCACTGCCCGCCGGGTTTCGGAACGCCCGCCGTCCCCCTCGGACTGCATGCTCCCTAGCTGCGCCGCTAGCCTGGGTGGAACTAGAGCTATCCTGTTGGACAGGAGCTGCTGAAGTGCCGACCGCTCCCGCGGGAGGCGGCGGCTGCTGAGTCACCATCGCAAACGAGCGAAAGGTGCACTCCGAAACAGCGTGATCGCCAGCACACTTAGTGCAGGGCGCCTCGCACTGTTCGCGACCGAACCGATCGCAGCGCTTGCACTTGGGCGTCGTGCATGCAGCCGCGTAGTGACCAGGAAGGCCACAGCGGATGCAGAGGCGCACAACACCCTCGTACTCGCACTGCACTGTGTGGGCTAACGTACGGGATAGCAGAGGACCCCGGCTAGCTTTGCGCTACGCGCCGTACACTAGCCCTGCGGAATCCGAAGACTCACGCACGGGTTCGAGTACTCACATGCGGTAGACAGGCTCCGGCAATCCAAAGTAAGGCTTTATTGCCTGGCGGATACAGTGCATACACCAGACAACACGACTATCGCTCGCGGGGAGACAGTGGCTCCTGTCGCTCGCTCAAGCCGCTGGGCTCAGACCTCGATATCCGTCATCACGGCCGCGGGAGCAGGGGAGGCATCCCGAGGCGACCGATCAGGGCAGAATCTCTCGGCAGAGTCCGTACGTTCGCGGCGGGCCGGTTCGGCGCGCGCACGGGGTCATGAAGAGGTCACGACTGACGTGACGCGCCGGCTGCCCAAAATGGCGGCTCCCAGCTCGCGAAAACATGTGCAGGCGAGGCGTAAGGAAACAAGGGTCCCCACAACTGTAAATCTGCCAACAGCTACCAGGTTCGGAACTGCCCTGCTCATGTCCACGCGCATCCTACGCACACCTGACCAGACGCCCGGAAATCCCGACACGCTTTCCTTGGAGCAGCTGTGGACCTGCCCAAACGACCCGAGAGCGCGGCACAAAGCCTCGTCCGGCTGGTCGTTCGGGTAGTGCAACACTCTGATCGCCTTCGCCTGAGACCCACGATAGTCAATCCCAACATCCTGCTCACGAACGGTGACGACAGGGTTGTTCAGGAAACGCTCAACTGCACTCTTGGTTTTGAAAAAGATTTCAAACCTGCCCGCTCCAAAATCCTGCACTCCCGACAGCTCCTGCCTCGAGAACTTCTGAACGAGGATCTTAACAGCTCCACGTTCGTCACCCCTTTCGGGAGACGAGCGTAGAAGGTGAAGGGCCGAAGCCGCGCATCCTGAGCTGTCGTGGCTAACGCGAAGGCACAGAGATAGCACTCCTACCTAAAACACGCGCCTGGCGAGCAAAAGAACCCTCACGACTCACCCGAAATGCTGTGGCGTGGTGTATCCGAGCTGGGAAGAAAAGGGGTGAACACACAACACTGCGAACACAGCACACAACGACCGCGGAGCCCGCCTCACATCCCGACGCCCTTGCCGCGACCAGACATGACGAGTGCGGTAGTAGCGAGCGCGACGATGAAAGAAAACAACCGGCCCCACCCCAAAAACCTCAAAGCAAAGCAAAGCGAGGGCCGGCCCGCGGAACTATAATTCCTCCTACCGCGACTATAATGCGCAAGTGCCCAGACGGGTTCCGGTCAAAACGGTAACCACGTGCAGCACGGAACATACGGACTGCTAAAATTCTCTATCGAGCAGGACCACTTACAACCGTAATTGAGATACACGTACGCGGGAACTATTGATTAACCCATGCTTTTTAAGAGACACAAGCCTCAGCTAGCAAACATAAAATAGGATGGCCCACGAATTAAAGTAGGGCTTTGGTTCGGTTTCAGTTTTGTTGAAATGTTCCACCTAAAGGTGCAACTTTATTCGAAAGACTGCATGCGGGCGAACGCGAGAGTCTATCATGCCTATATTGGCGGTGGCAAAAAAATCAAAGGTAGCGCCATTAAATCTTTCTCTATGGTAGCGCTGTAATGGGCTACGCTACCTGTACGCGCATCCGTGAACTTCATGGGTCGGAGCTTGATGACCGGCTTTGCCTGAACGATAGAGGAAAGAAAGAAAGTTTTTTTTTTTTTTTCTCCGTGGCCTGGACCAACGCCACCTAGCAAGTAACCTGCTCTAGCCTCAAAAAGCAAAGCCCTGCCCTGGGAATTATCGTAGAAATTTAATTTCCTTTCTGATGTTCAATTTCTCAGCCCTGTACATCTCTAACGACGTTTTAGCTTTCATTTTTTCTCTCCATTTATTCGTTTCTATCTGCCTTGCGTATAGGAGTTAATCGAAGCGAATTAATCGAAGCGCCGTGTCGGCCTGCACACGCCATGGTACAGAAGAGTATTTTCTTACAAGAAGCATATGTTATTAAGCCTGTAAGGTTTTAGTTTTATTGTAAAGTTCTCCACCTGCGTATATGGGAGGGCTCAAAGTTCGCGCAGGCAGCTGTCACTCACAGACATCTGCCAAACAGTTAGCCTGGCTTACGGGCCAAAATCCTGTAGGTTGCAGACGAGAAAGCACTCGCGCCGAATTTGAAGAAGGTTGGGGGGGGGGGGGGGGGGGGGCTCAGACGGGGGGCTCGCGCAACGCAACCTTCCTATCGCAGCACGATTATCACATAGACGATAAGCAGAAAAATGACGCTTTTTGTGTAGGGGAGCGGTCCGCTTCGTGCGTGAGTTTGCGCATGGCCGTCGAACTTTCAGCCGAGGCCTGTTGCTCAGCTGTGATGGTCGTGCTTGTCGGCAAGCCGTTACACATTAACGGGTCCCCTTTGGGTTGGAGAGCGACAGGTGAGTGAGTGAGTGAGTGAGTGAGTGAGTGAGTGAGTGAGTGAGTGAGTGAGTGAGTGAGTGAGTGAGTGAGTGAGTGAGTGCACATACTTTATTTGATAATCCGGCGGACGACTATCCTGGCCCGAACACGAGAGATGGCATCAGACAACAGTTTAATAGGGATAGAATGTCTCTGCTCACCCCCGCGCTGCTGCTCCCGTCGGTGCCGCGCAACAGTTCCAGCAGTCAGTAGTAGTTCATTGTCAATCGGTCGGGTCGTTGTTCGGTCGCAACTGGCAGTGGAAACACGCTGAAGCTTCACGTATAGATTCGGGGTCTACGACGGAGGCGAGTATGGGTGGACCTCTCGTTTTCGAGTCCTCAACACGTCTTCCGCGTCCACTATTTTCCCGCGCTCCTTCGGGGGTTCCTCTCCTCCTGCCGCCGCGCACAAGCGGGACCAGACCTGCGGGCCGCCCTTTGGTCCTTGCCGTCCGCCGGCTCATTCCAAAGCGAAAAGCGCCCACGGGGACAAACAGCTTACCGTCCCCGAGTCGCGGCGGAGGTCCGTTTTCAAGACGGCATCGAAGGGGCCGCACGCAGGATGCGTTTTTAAGTGAACACAGCTTTCGTCATCCCGAAAGGAAACAGACGTTGTTGTTGCTTTAAGGCGGTGTGAAAGGCTCAGGCGTGGACGCGTTTGGCGTCCACGCCTGAGCCCTTCACACCGCCTAGGCCTGCTGATTCCCCAGCTCGAAGGGAGCCAGTAGGGTCGCGCTTGCCCGGCGGCCACAGCGTCCACACAGAGTGGCGCATAGAGAATTACGCTACGAATAGAGTCGCGTGGACATGTAGCTTCCGCAACGCTTGTTGCTCAGACAGCCTGCAGAGGCTACAGCACAGAGGCGGGGGCTGAAGACGAACGACCCCGCGAGTGGCCTACACAACCTTTGAACATTTAAATAACCATATATACGCTGACAATTCAGCGAGAAATTTCGAGTCGATATCAATCGCGCTTATGCCATTCCACTAGTCCACTAGCTTTATTGAACGGGTCGTCATCGCAATGAACTTCCTTGTCAAGCGCTATATATTGAAATTTGTGGCAGAAACTGTGTATGAGCCCGTAGGGCAGCGCTTAAGTTGTCAATAATTACATATAACGTCCCTCAGGCTTAAACAATTTACAATGTTCTTCAGACATTATTTCATTATTCGCATGCCTGACCCTTTCTTATACCGAAACGTGCGCGCGCCGAAACGTCCGCGTACTTCGATGTCCGTGTACCGAAAAGACTACCGAAACGACCTGTGCCGAAAAAGACCGGAGCCGAGCTCGGGGCCTTTTTTAAGTGGCTTCTTAGGCCCGGTCAAGCTGTGTATCCACGACTTTTGGTCCAAGACGTCTTCTCATAAACCTCAGGAAAACAAGGAAGAGGAGTAGGAATAACTAAATTAAATTGAAATGGACTCGAAGGTTGTCAACCATAACGTGAGCCCCCCCCACCTGTCACGAGTTAGTCAGCTTCGGTGTGAAAGTGAGGTTGAAGCTCCTACCTTCAACTTTCAATGCGGGCAGCGAGCACACTAAATATATATATATATATATATATATATATATATATATATATATATATATATATATATATTCTCATATGGTCGAGCGGGGCCCCTGACAGCTGGGGGCCCGGGGCTGCAGCCCCCGTAGCACCCCCTCCCCCCCCCCCCTTAATCCGGCCCTGATCACGAGTCGAGCACGGGCGCCCACACAAAGAAGGCATGTGGGTAATTACGTCATGATAACAAAGGCCGAGACGAACGAATAGTTTACGTGACGCAGATGAAAAAAAAAACGTTAGCCGTTGATTGGCAGATACTACAAACGGCAGGAAGGAACCGATGCATGCATCACGGGCCGTGATTCACGGCCGATGAATTCACCGTGCACGGTGCAGTTGTGCGTTTGGTCGTCAAACAGTTCTGCGTTTACAGAAATAAGATTTAGCGCAGCGAAAGACACGGACGGTGAAAAGGACGGGACGTCCGTGTCTTTCGCTGCGCTAAATCTTATTTCTGTAATATGAACCAACTCGCCCAGCAACACGTCTTACTGAAGTTGCGTTTAATTTGTCGTCAAAGTAACGTGAAAAGTAACTCGTTAATTTCCGGGTAACTCACGCGTTCCTTTTGAGAATCGGTAACGAGTACGTACTCAGTTACTTTTTTAGCGAGTAACGTAAACGGTTAGTTACTTTCGGGAGGGGGGGGGGGGGCAATGTGTACATGTCTGGAACCAAGAAACCACACTCAGAGACTGCAGATAAACACGTTTCCACATCCATTTTCCATGCACAATGTGAATTTTGTATCCAACTATAGACACTCTACGGCACATATCTTCATCTCTCTCGTCCTCTATCCACGCTCTTTCCTCCCCTTTCCCTTCCAACACTCAAATCGCCAACAGAAGTTTCGCGCACTACTACACAAGGCACGCAACGCAGTCTCCCAGCACGCCGACGCCACCGTCATCGTGTGCGGCGACTTCAACGCACAGCACCGGGAACTCGGCTACACCGTCACGACGGCCAAGGGCAGAAGCCTGCTGGAAGACGCCGCCGAGGCCGGTTACGTCCTCCTCACGGACCCGTCCCACCCGACGCGCATCGGCACGTCGACGGTCCGGGACAGCAACCCGGACCTCTCGTTCGTGCTCCTGCCCGGCCGCAGGACCGCGCGTTGGAGGAACACGGGCCACAACCTGGGGAGCGACCACAATATCATCGAGGTCACAGTGCCGCTCCGCTCCGGCAACGGCGGCGGTGGAGGAGCCGGGCACATCAAGCACCGCCTCACGGACTGGCACCAGTTTCGCACCGCGGATCTGGGCGAGATCGACGACATCGAGAAGTGGACCGAAGGCCTCGTAGCGGCTACCGAGAGCGCGACGACGGAGATCGAGACGTCGGAGGACACCACACGCATGGACCCCCGCCTGGCGCACATGCTGGAGGCGAGAAGATCACTACAGCAGCGCTGGATGCGCCAGCGCCACAACCGCACCCTCCGCAAGCGGATCGCGGCGCTCGGCCGCGAGATCGAAAAATACAGCCGCCAGATGTGCGCCCAGCAGTGGTTCGAGCTATGCAGCGAGGCCGACGGGCAGCTCCACCGGGGAGGCACGTGGAAACTCCTTCGCCACCTGATGGACGAAAGCAAGAGTAAGGAGTTCCAGCGCCACCGGCTCGCCCAGATCATGTACACCGCCACCAAGAGGCTGGGGGAAGAGGAGGTGCACAAACGCCTGAACGAGCGCTACCTTCCCGACACCCCGAGCGAGACGCACGCCGAGTACGCCGGGCCGCCCAACGCCACCCTCGACAAGGCCATCGAGGAGTGGGAGGTTCGCCAGGCGACCCAGGCCCTAAACTGCCGATCGGCAGCGGGTCCGGACCGAGTGAGCAACAAGGCGCTGCGTAACCTGAGCGACGCAGCCATAGCAGCCCTGACGACCTTCTTTAACAAATGCTGGCAATCGGGCAGCCTCCCCAAGCAGTGGAAGACTGCCAAAACGATCCTGCTTCCCAAGCCCAACAAGCCGCCGGGCGTCGAGAGCCTGCGCCCCATTTCCCTCACCTCGTGTGTGGGCAAGGTGCTGGAGCACGTTCTCAACGCCCGGTGGCAACGTTACCTGGAAGACCACGGACTGTATCCCGATTCGATGCTGGGCTTCCGCGCGAAGCTCGGTACGCAGGACGCCATGTTGCTCCTCCAACACGAGGTGCTGGCACTCCCACCCGTGCCCACCGCGGACAACCGCGCCATCCTGGGTCTGGACCTGCAGAGCGCCTTCGACAAGGTGAAACACTCTGCGATCCTGGCCCAGGTCTCTCGCCTCGGCCTGGGGCGGAGGTCCTACGACTACATCCGAGCCTTCCTGTCCCGGCGCACCGCCCGGCTGAAGATCGGCCGAACGCAGCTCGACGAGCGAGAACTCGGCAGCACCGGCACCCCGCAGGGCTCCGTCATCTCGCCGCTCCTGTTCAATCTGGTGATGATCGGGGTCGCCCGGCGCCTGGACGCGCTCCCCGACGTCAAGTACGCGATCTACGCGGATGACATCACCCTGTGGGTTCCGGGCGGCAGTGACGGCCACATCGAGTCGACGCTGCAAGAGGCGGTGAACAGCATCGAGGCCAGCCTGACCGGCACGGGTCTCCGGTGCTCCCCACAGAAGTCCCAACTGCTGATCCTGCCCCCACCGGGCCGGTACCGCAAGCGCGCCGCCGCCGAGGCGGAGCGCAACATCGTCGTGCGAGCGGGGGACGGCACGGCCATCCCGAAGGTTCCGAGCATCCGGGTCCTCGGCATGCACGTGGACGCCAGCCGCACCAACAGCACCACGATCGAGCGAATGACAACGAAGATGGGCATCGCCACGCGCCTCGTCAAGAGAGTCTCCACGCGCGTGCGAGGGATGCGGGAAGCCAGCCTCCTCCGTCTGCTGCAGGCTTTCGTGGTGAGCCACGTGGCGTACGTGGGCGCCTTTCACCAGTGGAGGACCCAAGAGCGGGCCCGGATCGACGCGGCCATCCGCAAATCGTACCGGGCGGCCCTGGGCCTCCTCAACGGCACCAGCAACGCGGCCCTCCTGTCCCTAGGCGTGCACAACACCCTGGCGGAAATCAGCGAGGCGCAGCGCGTGTCACAACTCGAACGCCTGAGCACCACCAGATCGGGCCGGAAGATACTACAGAGGGTGGGCCTGAGCCCGCCCCTCGGACCTGTGGCGGAGGACGAGCTCGTTCCGCTGCGGGACGACATCGCCCGCCGCGTCATCGTGCCGCCGCTCCCGAGGAACGTCGACCCGGAGCGGAACGTCGAGCGCAGGTCGGCGCGAGCGTGCGCGCTCGCCAAGGAATACAACGAGCGCGAAGGCGCAGTGTTCGTGGATGCGGCCAAGTACCGAGCGCGGGCCGACACCTTTGTGGCGGTGGTCGTGAAGGCCACCACGGGAGAACTGCTCAGTGCCGGGAGCGTGCGGGCCACGACCGCCCGCCAGGCCGAAGAGGCGGCGATCGCTCTCGCCCTGGTCCGGCCGGGCACGACGACCATCCTCAGTGACTCCAAGTCGGCGATAGCGAACTTCGCCCGGAGCACGGTGTGCAAGAGCACCGCGCGACTCCTCTCCAGCATCGGGGAGGGAGCCTGCGCGAACAGCACGAGCATCCGCTGGTTCCCCGCCCACGCGGGCCGGGAGCTGCGCAACGGCCACCGCAACCGCAACGAAGAGGCGGACGCCGCGGCTCGAGACCTCGCCACGTGCCGAGCCGCGCCCCCCCCCCTCGCCCGACCCCCCTCCGAGCCCGGAGAAGAACAGCAAGACGACGATGACGACGCGGAGCCCCTGACCGCCTACGGCGCCACGCTCCGGTGGTACAGGCACGGGAGACGAGCCTTCCCGCCCCCCCATCCGGGGCTTACGAGAGGGGAGGCAGTGCTCCTGCGGCAACTGCAGACAGAAACGGTTCTCACGCCGGCGCTCGCGCGCCACGTGTGCCCGGACCTCTACGAACGAAGTGAGTGCAGTGTGTGTGCGCGAGTGCCCGCGGACCTTGCCCATCTCATGTGGGGCTGCGAAGAACACTGTGCGCGTGACGGAGGCCGCGGCCTCCCACCGGACGTTCGCGACATGATCGGCTCTACGGAGCACGGACTCCAGCTCAGGGCCGTCCAGCGGCTCGAGGCTGCTCTGGCGCGGCAACGGCGAAAGGAGGACCCGCGCTCCCCCCCGGTTGCTTCCCTCGGGAACGGTGACAGGAGGCGGGGCGGGGACACCCCTAGTAGCCCGAGCCGCAGGCCAGGCCTATTGCTTCGAGGTCAGCCCGATACCTAGAATAGGTAGATAGACAGGGGTGACGGCGAAGCCCTGCGTGGCCTGACCCGCACCCCCCGCCGGACAACGCAATAAAGGTCATTTCTCTCTCTCTCAAATAGCTGGCCAGATACACTACCATCAGGCCGACCTTTCTGTGTTTTTTTTTTTTTTTCATTTCAGTAAAATTCCTCTCTCTCTACGGCACATAATATGAAAGTGCAACAAAAATCCAGACCCGCCACCCCCTTGCCCTTCCCCTACCCCTCGAGCAGTGGGAGGTACTGCTGCCCAGCTCCCCGCCTCAAGAGCACCTTTTGCTGGCCGAGAGGATCCGTCGAGCCGTTACGGAACATGGTTACCTGAAATGAGGAACCACCCCACACAAACTTAGCTCAATAAAGAAATTTTATCTCCCCCTCTCTCGAATTAAAACCAATGAGAACATGCTTTAAAAATATGGCGAGGATCGAGTAAAGTACACTCTTAACAAAAAAGCTCGTAAAAGGGTAGCAACGGCTTTATTTACTAACTCCTTACGGACTTTACTACACCCCAGAACGGTACGTCCTGCCACTAAGCGTGGAACCGTTACTAGTCTAGACCGTGCACTTGGTAACTAGATTCACTGACAGTAACAAAATTCTATGAATTATTGAACGCAATAACTACAGCACTTTTCCCACTCCAAATCACGATTAACAAGTTTTTAAGTTTTTGCAAATCCGCATGCTGACTTGTATATTGCCACATTTAAAATGCATAATTCTAAAATTATCGCTAAAATATTTTATTTTTGCGACAAGCCCGCCAATTCTATAAAATGATTTTCCGCTGCTGGCTATAAAAGCAAAAAAGAGCAGATGTATTTCTACGGTAAGTTGGTTTTTTTATGTAAGTTGTACTCGCGTTCCTCGTGCATTCCTTTGGTTTTCTTGCTCAATTTATTTGTCGGTTGTCTCAGTGTGATATGTGCGTTTTGAATGGGTCTATGTCGCGCTGAACGCTCAGCCGATACACATTGTCGCGCCTAGCTTTTTACTAGGTTACGCATGGTTAGTTAGTAAAATCCACTATAAGTACCTAGTTTACACTGGGACAAGTAACTGGTTAGTGTAGCTGTTAGTAAGTGACACAACCTTTTTTTTTTTTTAAGAGTGTTGCGAATAGGCTCCGGCTCGCTCTGGCCACTTTGTGACGTGCTCTCTAACGTTAAAAAAAAAATGAAAGAAAAACGGGAAGTTAAATACCAGCTTTATTTATTTCTGAGCAAACAAAATATCGTGCGCCGTCGAACAGAAATACAGAACAACGGAACGCGGGATCTTCTTGTCAAAACAAATAGTTATTTCTGCACATACGGGCATGACTTGCCACTAATTCTTTGCTTCAATATATCGCAAAATCAATGTTATATATTACGGGGCTCGAAGGCGCCGAAGCAACGCCTGGGCCATGAGGCGCACCGTAGTCGAGGGTTCTGGTTTAATTTTGACAACCGGATGTTCTTTAATGTGCGCTGAAAACTCGACACAAGGGCATTTTCGCTTTTCGCCTCCATCTGAAAGCTGCCACCACGACCTTGGGCTCAGCAGCACAGCGCCTCAGGCACTGAGCCGCCGCGGCGGGTTATCGCAAAATCAAAACACATGACCAGCTGCGGTCAAGTTGCGCATTGCGAGTGTCACAACCGTCGGTATAAATTTTTAAAACCTGGCGCATTTCCTCGCTCGCTTGATTTTGCTCAGTAACATTAATTGCGTACCAGGCGGTCGTGCGCCTTCTTTAGGAAGAGCTTCAGGGCCTCCAGCTTTGCCAAGAAATTGGCCTTTTGTCTGCAAATTCAGCGGCGCGGCATTGATTGCATAAAGTGCTAGGTGCGAAGAAGCATGGGATGTGCTTCCCATAGAGTTTCTTACAATATAACTAGAGGGGAAACTGGCGCTGCGATCGTACGCCTCAATGGGCGTGATGGGTAATTGTGGATTCGGATTGGCGCTTGATGGCTCCTGAAACTTACTATGGATTGCAGGCAGTTTCGTTTTCGTTTTGGATTTGCATGAACGCATTTGCCCAGGCGGGGTGTTGGGAGGAGTGATCAAAATACGTTTCTCCTTGAACTGCATGCCTCGCGTGCACTGACGCCGCCCTGAGTGGAATGTTTACAACCAGAGTTGCGAATTGGGTGGGTTATCAATGCATTGCCGCACAGCGAGCACGAAAACACCAATGACGGCGCTCTGTGCGGCGAAGTTGTCTGCTAATTAGGAGTTGCGGCGCTCTCATTCGGCACAGCAATGTATTGTCGAAGCTGACGACGGCTGCGAATCGCTTGGAACAGCCAAACCTTCCGTGCGAACGCCGGCTCCTACTGCGTAGAACAGCAGCACCGGCGGCTGATAGGAACGCAGCTTGATGTATGTCACTATATAACTTCTCAAAAGGTAATCGGTTTCTTTTTTCTTATGAGCATAAAAATTATCTTACTATTACAAACCACCAGCGCCGAAACTTTTACAAGTAGTTTTTAAAAAAAGTCCGCGTCCTGCTGTAGTTGGCGAAAAATGGCAAACCTGCTCCACAAACCTTCTCGACTCCGCGTCTGCTTTTTATTTAAACGCGCCGTTTTATTTCGTACGAAACCAGTTTTTCGTCACTAACTTTTTTGTTCGCCATGTAATTTGTAAACGGAGAACCGGGCAGTAAGAGCTTTTTTGTCAAAAAACACAATTTGCGCAGCCATAAGCCCGTTTCGATCCTACGCAATCCGGTTCCAAAACTACCCATCATTCCCATTGAAGCGTAAGCGCCGCTGCCATGTTCGCGTTGACACTAGCGCCAGTTTCCCCTCTAGTTATTTGTATGAAACTCTATGGTGCTTCCCCCCGGAGTTAATTTTTCTGTGACGCGCATGATGATATGGCTGCCACTAATTCGTGCAAATGTACTGCTGGAGCGGAATTCCCAGTTTTGTAAATTTCGAAGCGTCCGTTTGGAGCGAGCCCTGATTGGCTGAAAGCAGCTGCTTTCAGCCAGCAGACGACCGAACGTAACGCAGCGCACCCATTGGTCAGAGCCCTCGCTAGTGCAACTACGACATGACTGAAACGGAAGCGACGTGTCATCTTTGAAACGGACACAACTGCGAATTCGGCGCCTGATTGTAGCGCTTTTACCGTTCTGCGTATGTTTAAACCGAGGATTTTCTTTTTTTCCTTTTTTTGCTCTTTTCTGTTGCGGCGATGAAGTTGTGGTTTGCGGTACATGTTATGTGCTCCGTGCAGTCGAAGCCGTCCCGAAGTGCCTTCGCGGCCCTGGTGGTGACCGTTGCAGCGTGGCCTCCCTTGCTCGCCGGGCACCGCAGGATGAGGGTGAGAGGGGGTGAGAGGACCAGGCACTCACCCATCACATGCTCACAGGACGCACTTTCCCGCCGCCTGCCGATCAACTAAAAATAGAACAAGAAGTCACCCTTCGAACGAATACAATTCCACATCCCACGAGGCTACAAACCAAATAACCCACAACATAGAATACTCCCTGTGTAGGCACTGCATGGGGGGCAGTATATGACAAGGTCTGGACATGCCAGTCAAACCCAGCCCTTGATCCAATCGCTAATGAGCAGTGGGAGAGTGCGCTTGCTTGCCAGCTCAGACCTGAGCAACCAGCTTTGGCTCGCCGATAGGACGAAGACGGCGGGCCGCACCAACAGAGTCCTGGACTGAGGACCCCGACCACTGAACAGCTCGACTCCACCCCTCATCGACAAGGCCGACAGCTCACTGGGCACGGTGCAGCGTGCATGTGCACTGGAGTTTATGAAGCATAAGTGCCAACTACGCGGGGGGAGAGCCTTTCTCCGGCGATGCTGACGCTTCCGCCTCCCTTTACTCCCAAAGTGTTATTACCAGAGTTCCGTTAACTACATCATCAAAGGTTTTTTTTTTTTTTTGGTTATCTCCACTGCGCCGTTGTTGGCAACCGGTGGACCGGTGGACCCAAGGGTAACTGCGTGGATAGTGCACGAGACGGGTCTGGAAGAAAGGGAAGGACGATGGAGGGGCGAAATACGGAACTTCGGGGGCAAGAATGGACTCGAGCAGTGCAGGACAGGAGTGGTTGGACATCGATGGCAGAGGCCTTCGTCCTGCAGTGGACCTGAGTGGGCTCTTGATGATGATTTCCTCAAATAAATACCGACATTTGAGGACAAACGCTAAGCACCAGCGATGGTTGCGTCATCCGTATTTTTTACTTCATTTTTTTTTTTTTTTCATTTTGACTGTGAACGCTACATATACACAGAAATACATTTAAATATACACGCATGAATAACTGTACTATATTTTTAAAAGAGAAACGTAGCATTCGAACTGTCATTTTCTAATGTTAGTGATAGCCCATGCTCGGGGAATGAATATGTTGCTGTATGTTCACCTCGCTTAAAATTGCGTTGCGTGTGTTTTGTTTTACCCTGAAATAAACCTGCAGTCTTCAGTGACCCCTTAGGCAGTTTTTTTTTATCAGCGGCATGTCAAATACACGTGAGTGTTGTAACAAGGACTCACGGAGAAAAAAAAAGCTGTTCTAATATTTTACTAGATTTATTATCGTCACTTGCACGCAGAGGTCATTAATATACGCCTCGAGCTTCGCGATCGCTGCGCCGCCTGCCGCTGCATCTCCGCGGCGTTGACGGGATTTGCGCTGCGCGGCTGATAGGGGCTCGTGAAGTGTTTTGGTTCTGTTTTGCTTCTTTTCGCCTTTCCGCGCCCTAAAAAAACTTGTTATGGTGACGTAAGCAAAGAGTACGTTTAGGTCACTTAAAGGAGCACTGACACCAATTCTGACACCAACAGAATACCCGGGCTGCAATATGAGCGGCCTGCGACGCGAAGAACATAGTTCTCATTTATCGCGCCGACGGAGCAGCGCGCGGAGTGGCACCACAGAACAGGTGGCACTCAGCAAATGAACATATCGGCGTGACATCACCTCGTGAAGCCAAAAGAAGTGACGCGACAGCGCCCGTCAAAAACTCGTGACGTCACTTCACGCGCGCGGCAAGTGGGTGCCGGAGACGTCCGCACAAAGCGGTGAGGTCAGGCCGGGATTCTGTCATAAGCGCCGTTCGGGATGAAAGCGCGGGAATTTGAAACAAGCGATTTTCAGGCCGTCCAATGTAATTAACTATCGCGCTGAAGTATTTGAAGTGCTGTTTCAGGTTCGCCAGACCATTAAGCATTGATAAAAGCAATAAAAGTGTAACGTAAAATTTTCGTGTCAGTGCTCCTTTAAAAAGCACCCGCGTCTTCGTAGAGTACGCGATCGCCCGCAAAAGCTACCCGGGGACGCGGTTCTGTGCACTTCGCCGCCGCTCCTGCGGGCGTCGGCGATGGTAGCAGCATATCACCACTGTCACCTCCAAATACGTCAAGCACAAATGAATTCTACTGTCGCGTCGTTTAGACAAGATACTGGCGCAGTGAGAGGTTGGCTTCATTTTGCAGCGTGGACAACGAATGCGGCTTCGTTTCGAATATATACGTGGCAGAAAAATATGTTTCGGGGATATGATTACCCAATCCCGGACAATAACTTATGCATTTTATAAGAATATAAACCACGCGAAAATGTTAAGTATATTCCAACCCTGCCCGTCGTTAAATATTTGCCCACACACGCCTTATAGCAAGAAGCAAGGCAAGTTAATGAAACCACGGAAAAATAAACGCTGTGCAAGTGCGGAAGAAACATAACAGCTCTAATGGAAAAGAAAAAAAAGTGCAGCTTCTGACTTGCTAAAGACGTTCGTCGAAACTTAAGCCAGGTAGGGTTCACCAGACCAACTATACGCAAAATGCACTGCTATTTCGCGAAACATAGGTGGGGGGGGGGGGGGGGGGCGCTGTGTAAAAATGAGGAGCGGAATCGAGCAATGAACGTTTTAGTACACACACATATCTCGCGTTCACTGTCGTTTTGTTTTTCGACTTCAATGAACAGCTGATCGTTCGGCGGACGCATTTTTTGGAAGTGTACAGGGTAGGCAGTTCACAAGCGATGAAAGGTGTCGTTCGGTATGTGATAAGGCCCTCTAATTTCCGTTTCTGCTTTAACTCTGCAGGCTGCCTGTGCCATATGACGATATTTCGAAGAAGCATTTAGTCGCGGACGGGGATTATATTCTAAGCCCGTCTCCGCGCTGCTCGCAGAGGATATATGTAGCAGATGAATGTTTGCGGGCGCTCACCTCACTACAAGACAACTCTGTCGTGTGCTGATCCCCGAGTATAATTATGCATTGCCCATCGTACTTTTGTTGAATATTCCCGAAATTAACACAGAGTGGCTTGTAAATGGTGGTGATCAATATCAGAGGTATAGGCGTGCTGTCAGGTATGAGTGCTCCGCTGATTATGTAAGCGCACAAAACTGATTTACATCGTATACATATAGTGTATAGCCGTAGCATGAACATCTGAGGAACCGGTGGTTATGGAGACACTGCTAGTAAATTCAGGGCAGTGTAACTACAATCGGCTCCATCATACGCCTGTTCCGCGACGCTGGCCTGTGGCACACACCTGCCGCTTATACAGACCGAATATACCACACTAAGATCGCGTCAGAAACATTTACACTCTCGTAAACACACCCCATTTGTGAACAGAGTGACTGCTCCACATAAACATGGATTTCAAACGCCCGCAGACGGTAAATCTCGGTCGTGAACGTGCCGGAAAAGCAGCGGCGAGAGTGGGGAGCGGGACGCGGACTCCCGCGGCTGCTTTTGAAACGGGCCGCTAGGGGGATTTCAGTGGCGCCCCTACTAAGGTCCCTAAAATTTTATGAACCTTAGCCCCTACAGGCCGCGCTCGAGGCGTTCATTCAGTAACCGAAGTGAGGTCATGTCGGATTCACTCCAATTCGGAATCGATGGCCGCCATGTGCTAATGTGTTGCCGAAAGACAAAACGTCAGTTAGCGATACTAAAAACTAATTTCCTAACGAGTGTGAAGTTGGGCTTGTTGTTGATGCATTCCTGGGGCTATAAAGTGTTCGCGCATTGCAAGTGTGTGGTCTTTGAATGGATTTAATGTGTGTTTTTCGCTGTTGGGGAAAGGGAATAAACTTTGTTGGAAGTAACCCTCGCCCTCGTCCCATCATCTCTTTTCTAGTCCCGTGTCTACTTTTGCGCTTCGTCTACAAGAAACTGATTTTCCATTGCATCCGAAGCTTTAAAGGGAAGCTGAAGCGCTTTCCAAAAAAATTGAGTTAGAGTCACGTTTATATAGTTTCTTGCGCGCTTACTCCGAATATCACATTGAATTTTAGCGTGCATGAGTCCAACCGGCATTTATCTTGCAAAACGCGCGGTGCCGTTTGAAAGACGCGCGCTTTTCGTCTTTTGACGCCCCTGATTGGTTGCGCCCATCATGACGTCAAAGGAGGACACCCTTCGGCCGCGCGGCTTGTCGGGAGCAATGGGAACGATCGCACGGCAGCGGCGCTTGCCTTTTCGGCAATTTAGCTTGCAGTTTAATGTTCGCACATGACTGCAAGTTTATTTCATGACTTCCCGTGCTGTTGGTTCAATTAGCTTGGAGCCTAAATTTGCTTTGCACGACTGAGAATCCCAAAGCAGTGACTGTGGCGTCCGCTAGAGGGTTCCGTAAAAATATTTATGAATTAGGCAACCAGCATAGGGGGTTTCTATTTCTTATGTTAATATTAGGTACTGCCTGAACTGTTTGCTCCTATATACGAAACCATTTATGCCGAAGATTAAGCGGCGTTTTATAAACAATCTACCAGCGAAAAGCCCGTACGTGTGCACTGCGCGAAAAAATAGCGTTCATGCGCTGTAAGCGTATATGCGAGACATACAGTCAAACCCGGTTATAGCGAACTACAATATGCACCGCGATTAGTTCGATATATCCAATAGTTCGATATAGCCGAACCCGCCTATAACGAGTTTTTTGTTACGAGTTCGCAATACGCGGGCGGGACCCCCCCCCCCCCCCCCCTTTCCCCGCATGCAGGAACGACCATAATAAAGTATGCCATTAGCATACACGAAACTATCTATCTATTGCAATCAATAAAGGCACTTTCCGCTGTAACTACCTACTTTCCCAAAAAGCGGTGATTCTTGTTTACAATTTCGTTTTGGCGGCGGCAAATAGCACAGCATTATCTACATGAGACATCATTTGCATCAGTTGCAGTCCGTGTCCTTCAATATCGACGCAATATTGGTGGAACACATTGACAGCCAAAAGCGCTTCATTAAGCATCGAACGGCTTTCACTAGCGACATCCTCCGCCTCTTCGGTGCTTCCGGCAGCGCCAGCAGCCATGACATCGGTGATGGTGTCGGAGTCCGAGGGGCGCACAGTGAAGGCAACGTCGTCGTCGACACTCAGGCAATCCTCGAAGGGCACTCCTTTCAGCTCAGCATCGGGAACGTTGGCAAGATCTTCTCGCTGTTCGCCGATGCTTCCATCTTGGTCCGGACTCGCTGACTGGGATGCTTTAATCGTGAGTCAGACGCGTCGTTAACAGTTACGGAAAGTGCCGAGAGTCACGTCGCCCCATGGAAGGCTCAACAACTCCATCGCCGGCAGTCAACATCTCAATAGCCGCTCCGAAACCACGCATTCTGGTGGCAATCCTAGGCGCGCCAAGTTCGATATATCCCATGTGAACTCCGTTATAAGGAATATGTTTCGCGTGTATTTTCGAAACTGATTTTTTTTGTTCGATATATAGCATAATTCGCTCTATCCGGGTTCGTTATAATCGGGATTGACTGTATATTGCCGGTACACGCATAAACCAACAAGCGGACTCTGCTTGCTTCTGAATTTCCTTTGTTCGTTGTCGCCCACCCGAGCCCCGTTACTCATCCCCATACAGAAACCCACACGCGCGCGCGCGCGCGCGTCATTTGGGCAGCGGCGCGAAGGCGCCTCCGCAATCGCTAGCTGCACTTCGATGAGTGGCGTCTTACTGCTTGACATGCATTTATTCTTAAAACACTGTAGCATACTGGTGCCTCCGTAGCATTATCGGCTCTAGTAGGGCTTGATTTTTGCGTGTGCGTTGCGCATTCTGCTACAATATTACGGCCCCCTCGTTAGACCAGTCGGACAAGGCAGTTACGTTGTAGTTACGTTACTTTAGGTAACAATCACCAAACGTTTGTGATAATGAATCGTTGGCCTGCTACAGCATTTCTAGATTTAAGCATTTACCGCGCTAGTCGGATAAAGGCCGTATTTACTCTTCGCTCCTAATTTTTTTAGTCTCGTCGTAATATATATCGACTATTATTGGTGCACATTTGAGGTTCAGCGGCAACAAGTGCTTGCCAGGTTATAATATGCAGGCACACGAAATCTTGGGCAAAGAATTAGGCCACCGCAGTCAACACAAATTATGGCATGGTGGTGGTTCAGAGCCGTGATATTTCACTCCAGACAAATATTACCTTATCGTGGCATGTATACTTGCAAAATAAGCAATGTGATGGTCTTGGTTCTGTTACTTTGTAGGAATACATTTTACCTCTTAACCTGGAGATAACTTTTATCAGGATTGGCCCCTTGTTTTTTGTTTCGCCAGAAATTGGGTTTATGAACACTGTTGTAAGCCCATAGGGAAAGAAAACCGACGCGCTTAACGAAACAAGTATTTCCTAAACAAATGTGACTTTGTTTCTGGAACGGAACGAAACACCCCCGGTCAAAGTACAGCAGTACGTATTCCCCATCCTTCCTAAATCTAGAATCTAATGTGAACATTCACGTCCGTCGCATCAAAAAAAAAAAAAAAACGCATTGGAGCGTTTTACAAAGTATCTAACGTAGTGTAGTATATTCTCTGTCATCAAGCACAGCCATCTCGGTAGTCGCTTCCGTATGTTATCAAACATCGCGGCGTGCATTATCCTGCTTAGGAATACGGCATGGTAACGTATGCCTCGTTTGGCGTTCGTGCATACTTTTTGAACACGAAAATTTTACATATAAGTGCTATCAACCCCAACCACGACAAGTATCATTCACAAGGAAACACGGCGAAAAGGGCGTGGCAGAGGCGTCTGATCCGGCCGGAAGTCCAGGTATGACGTTTTTCAGCCGGCTTTTGCCCGCGCTCTTCGGTCTTCCGGCATCGCGCGGCGAGATGGGGGCGGGGCATCGGGCCACTTTAGTTTGCGCATTTCGCCGCTTCTATTGGATGTATTGCGAAAATATTTCGTACACGGGAACTATTCAATGTGTACTTGCCGCTAGTCAACTTTTCTCTTAATTCTAAAACCGCTTCACCTTCCCTCTAAGACATACACAGAAATTGCGCCTTCTGCCGTATATTTTTCCGTTTGTTTGGGCGGCGTTGACGAGTGTTAAGTTGCAGCTGCGTCGTTACGCTGCACAAACTTCCCTGGTAATCCTGTCACCGAAGTTATCGAGATCGAGAGTGATGTCGCCATTGAAATCTATATTTCCCGGTCATGAAGTCGCAGATCAGGTATCAGGCCGGAAGATCAGGTATCGCGTACAATCACGACAGTACTTTCGGTCATTAGCCACGTCTGCCTCCTTTATAGCTAGCGAAGGCCGTTTTCATTATATGAATGCCTGCTCCTAATAACGTATAGATCGCTCACTACACTAATAAAAATGACGACTTGATTACATATATTTATCAAAATTAACAGGACAAAGCCCAGCTTGTCCGACAACGCATCAAGAAAAATGGTTTGTACCTACTCCCCGAAACTGCTGTGGCACACAATCACTCCTATAGTTTTAAATTTCCGGTCCTGCTTAACAAGCTGCACTCAGAAAATTTTGATATTCGCCGCGAGCTCGACATGTAGGTGGCGACACCGTCGCGCTGCTAGTGTGGATGCTCCGCTGAGCGGCCCGTAAGAATGCACACTGTGGGCGCGCTTCGTGCTTTTTTCTCGCCGTATGTGCGCACGAAAGGTGGAAACAAGAGTGGTATGTTGTAGTTCGGTTCCTCAACGTTCAATGTATAGCATGGAAACGGCAGTCAGTTTTCATTACTACGCCAAAAAAAGCGACGACTCATCGGGAATCTCATGGCCGTAATTGTGACAATGAACTTGTACGCTGTGACTCGTAGCAAGCTCGATCTTTCCAGACTATGGCTTTGAGCCTTCAATAAAAGCATAAATAGAAACAAATCAGGAAGCCTCGATCTCTGAAATTCAGTTTACAACGGCAATCTCAATCGCTTTCACTGGTAGCATGACGCATTCTTGCATTTGTGGGATGTCCTGAAATGGTAACACTACTTAACTGCCCCGAAATTCTTTCTAGGAGCTTACGATATTTTTTCTGTGTTCAAAAGGCTACATAAAATTTATGAATTTTGATCAGCGCAGAGATATAAATGTAACCGCTCTAACGGGTCTTTTAAATGAAATTTTAGCGACTCTGAAGGAAGGTTTGATGAATAACGGTTTCAGATCACTTATTTACGGCTTTCTCGCAAGTGAACTTGCGAATTGAATTGTCAACGCACGCAGTACAATCAACATTTCATGTTTAGCTAGGTTTTCGCAAAGTGACAAGCAGGTTATTTTTACAGTGTGCAAACCAAGCTTCTGGGACCTCACAGTGAGCACAAATTTTCTGTTATGGCTGCTCTGTTGACCATTTGCATTTTTTTTTAATCCAACAGGTGCCTGCAACAGCGAGATGTATTTGCATTCTTGCGTATAAGGTCGCTTACGAACCCTAAAGATGGCAATAAATGAAGTTGTGTTGTTGCAGATGTAGTAAAACATTTCCTTTTTATTTCTCGTTGCGAACCAGCGCAACGGGTTCTCGGTAACTATGTTGTTTTGTAAACTTAATATCGCCTTTGTCTTGGCATTTAATTCTTGAGGATTGGTTTAAAAAATGAAATTCTGTGCATTTCTTTTTTTTTTTCGGGAAGAGGGGGGGGGGGGGGGGGGCGTCCTGCCAACATTGCAAGAGCAGCTAGAATAGAACGCATGTAACGCGAAAAGCCAAACTATGGTTATCAGTATTACTTACAATCGAAACTACACTAGGCGTCGTGTTCTGTAGCGGTGAAAAAGCAGTACTTTAACACGTATTTTCAAAACTGATTAACCCCCCTTTGGTCCGAGATTGTCCAGGAAAATGTGGCTCGCCTTTTTCAAAATTGTATGGAAAGCAAGCATTGTGGGAAAAAACTAAAAAAAAAACCAGCGAGTCATGGCACACACCCCTCACAAATGTGGGCAACAACGTGCACTATATTACGCGATTTTTCCTCTCTCTCTCTTTAAACTTAGGTCCACCTTAAGAGGTTAAGACGTGACCATATTAGGCATTTGGTTATGCTGAGTGAGACACGTTTCTGGACAAGGTGATTCATGTCGGATTTGAAAATGATATATATGAAAATGACACACGAAATGCCACATGACAGACGCAAACTCACAACTGCTTAATTTTACCGAAAAATCCCCCCTAAATACTCTTGCGCATCCATAGAAACGTATTTTAAATAATACGTAAAATTAGCAATTCGATACAGTTGAATAAATGTTTATTCCTCCTCCTCAGTATAAACAACGACTGTCCAAAAATGGTATTTATTTTAGAAAAGGTACTGGAAGGACATGATCACACAGGCGCTTGCGGGTGTAAAATACGTTTCCGGTAATGTATGGGTAATAGCGCACGGGTCGTGTGCAGTGTAAATGTTTTTGTTTGTTTCTTCTTTCTATAAGGACACAGCGCAATTTTACAAGGGTGTGGAATTTGCACGCGTATGCACAGGTCTTGTCGCTACTTACCCGTTTCGCGTACTAAACTTTTAACCTTTAAACAATCCTGTCTGTCGCGTATGCTTGTCGCGTATGCCTGTCGCGTAGCTTCACGGGCCTGTCGCGTATGCTTCACGGGCGCTCACAGAGTGCGAACAGCGCTACTCGCAAATTGAAAAGGAGGCCATGGCGGTCGCATATGGCTGTGAGAAATTCAATCATTTTGTGTACGGTCGGCCGGTTATTCTTGAGACTGACCATCACCCTTTGATTGCCATCTCGCAGAAGGCCATTGGAGATATGCCCCCGAGGTTGCAGAGGTTTTTTCTGCGCCTTCTTCGCTACGACATAAAACTGCAGTTCACACCGGGGAAGCAGCTTCTCCTTGCCGACATGCTGTCACGAGCAACAACCGCGACCAGCGCCGAAAACGACGTCACCAATGACGACACTGAGGTGCACGCAGTAAGTGTAGTCTCCTCACTCGTCACCGACAACACCTGGAAAAGGTTGGCTACTGAAACTAGTCGGGATGAAGACTTGAAGCAAGTTATCGAGGACCTGGGGGCCGGAAAACCACTTCAAGGCCAGTGGAAGTCGTTTGAAGGCGAACTCTCTCACGTAAAGGGAGTCCTCTTAAAAGGGTGTAAAGTTGTGGTCCCGGCTAACATGAGGAAAGAAACGTTGCAAAGAATTCATCAAGGCCATCTAGGCATCAATAAGTGCAAAGCAAGGGCAAGAAATCTGGTTTTCTGGCCAGGAATCAATGCTGACATAGAATCTTTCGCACAGGCGTGTTCTGCATGCAAGAAGTACGCGTACAGACAGCCACAAGAGCCATTAATGTTGCGCCCGGTACCCGATAAGCCCTGGCATCGTGTCGGCATCGATATTTTTGAATATGCAGGAAGGTCATACCTGTGCGTCTATGACGCATTATCAAATTTCCCTGAGGTAGAGCTACTCAAAGACACTACCGCAAAGACAGTTATTGAAGCAACAAGTGCGATTTTTGCCAAATACGGCATACCAGTTGAAGTTTTGTCGGACAATGGTCCACAATTTTCTAGCCGCGCTTTCGTTGAATTTTCTCAGACGTACGACTTCAACCACATCACTTCCAGCCCTAGGTACCCCCAGTCCAACGGTTTGGCAGAAAAAGGCGTTCAAATAGTTAAGCGGATTCTAAAGAAAAGCACTGAAATGAAGCAAGATTTTTGGCTTGGTCTCCTTGCCTACAGATCAACTCCACTGGAATCCGGACCATCACCTGGCGAGGTACTTCAAGGAAGAAGACTGCGGACAACGTTGCCCGACGTCCGGCCGTGTCCAAATAGCAGCGTACAGAAGCATCGCCAGACCGACCGTTCCGTTACTACCACCGCTCAACCCTGGAGACACGGTTCGCATCAAAAAGGGGGCATGGGCTATTAAAGGTCAAGTCGTTCAAGCATCAGGATACCCCAGGTCATACAACGTAGTCACCGAAGACGGAACAATCATGCGGCGCAATCGGCGGCATCTGCTGCCTACGAAAGAGGCGTTTCGACAAAGAAGCCTTTATGAGCCCGATGAGGTCCTGAACCAAGAAACAGCTCAAGGTTCTAGTTCAGCACCTCGTAGCAATGATCCAGCAATGTCACCGGCCCCAACGAATAGCATTCCTGCCTCCTTCAACGTTCCTGCAGGCGTTCCTCAGCACCAAGAACCTGTGCCAAGAAGGTCAAACAGAGAACGAAGGCCACCGCACAGACTTGCATATGATCGAAACTTTGTGCAGGTTTCCTAAACATCGTTCCCAATGTTTTGTTTCTATTTTACCTCGAAAGAAAGGGGGATGTATCATATCTGGTGCGCGCGGGTCTCATATCTACGGCCCACGTGACGTGCGCGGTATGTCTCACGGTTGTAATATGTTGGTGAGGGAACACACCCTCCTCTCCCACTTGAGTGTATATATGCACGGCCGTTGAATAAAGGGGCGGTTCTTCTTCTGCTCGCCTTGCTCGGAGCCTCTGGTCGTGTCTCGTCAGCAGTTCGACACGAAACAGTTAGCGTGCACGGGCAGCCCCAAACGTCCCACTCGTTTGTTTCTAAAGACCGCTTCCTCGGCTGTTCTCCTCCTCCAGAGAGCTCCCACTGCGTATCTTTCATCTTGTTCCAGCTCCCTCCTGCGCCGCTTCTGCGGCCCCTTCGCGATGCCCAGTGGGAGTGGCACCGCAATTGTCACTCTGCCTGGCACTGTGCCACCGCCGGGGAATGGGAAAAAACTAAATAACGCGTCTTCTGACATAAATGAAAACAATATTACGGCAAAAAGAAAAAAAAAACAGATTTTCGAAACTTCGTCTAGACCTGAACAAATTTTGTACAACTTCTACACAAAAATTACCTTTTCTTCTCAACTGAACAAACCGCGAATACAAGCTTAAGTGTGACCAGATTTAGTTATATTAAATGTTAAATGCATATTTATATCAAATAACATCTATATAAAAAAACTCAAAATATTTGTACGAGCTCGGGTTTGGTTCAACTCTGTCTTTACTACCCAAACAACTTAAAAATACCTTATCTGGTTTTGATAGTTATCCTGCAAGCAAAATTGCAAAGACTTTATATTTTATTTTATTTTATTGTCAATGCAATCTTTGATTTCCCGGCTAGTCATGCTGCAAAGACAAACTTTAGGGCACGGTACGCTCGAGACAGGTAACAGCAAATGCTCTTCAGGTATTTCTTAACATGACGTTCGGCGGTCATCTAGAGTAGTTGTGACACACAAAAGACGCCCGCTTTCCCAGTTGGGCAGCGTTCAGAGACGAGGCAGGCGGCCAAGATCACAGCCATCTTTAAAGCCAATGTTCTTGCTATGCTACGGCGGCAGAGAAATAACGAAAGAGCATTCTTCACCCACGTCACCATCGTCTTCGTCGGGGTGCCCGTGTCTGTGATGGTGCCGCTTCTTGCGAAAGTGGCAACGACGAGCGCGGAGAGTACCAGTCTGAAAAATCGAAGTGAAACCATAACGCCGGTGAAATTTCAGGCGCCCCTTGTACTGCTGGTTCGGCTCTGCCTCCACACATGTCGTATACGCCGGAAGACCACTTAGCTCTTCTGTTGTCCCTCCTAGTGGTTGTACTTAGGCGGTACCGGTAGGCACCTTTGCCACTTTATTCAATTGTTGTCCCTCCTGTTTTGCGGCGAAGCTGTTCACGGCATTTGACGTGCCGCCTTTAGAGCGTGCTTCTCTGTTAGGACGGTGTGTATGAGTAAGGAGCAAACATACCGAACTAAGGGGACGCGGGAACTAAGGCTAATTTCATGGATAATTCCTTCTGTTTGGACTAAGAAACGACCGGAACTTATCGTTGGGTGCCATTTGACGTGACGTGTATCCCTTGCAACGCCGCGTGAACGTAATTCCACCCATTTGTGCAGAGGCGTGCCTAACAAAGACGGCGACCGAACTGCCTGTGTTTGTACCCGAGGAATATGTGTAGGGGCCACGTGTGTGGGTGGCACAGAGTGCGTTTCGAGAACGTAGATATTGAATACACCCTAAGAAACAGAAACATCTCGCCAAACAACCGTTACAGCCTTTCTATTTTATTCGCATCAATATAGCGTCCGAAAAACAGAACGAGGGAAGGGCTCATCGATAAATAATTCAGATTAAGAACGTTAATAGCCCTGTATCTTGATGCCATGAACTACACGACGCCGCAGATGTCACGTAACTCGTCGATATTTCAAAATAGCTGCATTTACAAATCTAAACGTAGCATCACGATCACCTCCTTCCGGTAGATCATCTTGCCACTCGGGAAAATCTTACCGTATCTGTTGGCCAGCAATTTATTATTCCTCAGCGCAGCCGATTGGCACCTTAAATTATAACGCACCGTGAACATTTGTTCTGACCCGCCGCGGTGGCTTAGTGGCTAAGGCGTTGTGCTGCTGAGCCCAAGGACGCGGGTTCGATGCCGGCCGTGGTGGCTGCTTTTTTGATGGAGGCTAAAAGCGTAAACGCCCTTGTGTGAAGATTTCGGGCGCGTTAAGATCTCCACGATCGAAATTAATTCGGAACCCTCCAGTACGAGCTCCGCGCGTTAATGCCTGAATTTGAAAATTTGTTCCGGCTCTCTCGCAGATAATTGCCAGTAATCAGACGGTGGAGTTGACCAACACGCTGTGGTTGAAGCACAGCGTGTTGGTCAACTCCACCGTCTGGCCTCTACACCGACGGGTCGCTCCATCCTAACCAAACTGGGCATCTCCTTTACTACGCAGCATGGAGATAAGGTCAGTTTGAGTGACTCTCTACGATCCCGCTACAGTGTGGCCCCCATCCCACGGAATATGAGCCCTGCCTTCCATCAAGAACGCCGCCTTGCCCGGGCCAAGGCCTTACACAAAGCCCACGCTTCGCACCCCACTACCCTATACGTCGACGCAGCGGAATATCCCGACCGTGCAGCCTGCGTCGCCGTAGTGGTCAACTCCCGAGGGGACTCTGTAGCTTCGTGTTCGGTCTGGAAGAAGTCGCCATTGCCCTGGCCCTTACATGCAGCTGCCCCGGCCACCGCAATAATCTCCGACTCGCAGACGGCTCTGCGGAACTTTGCGACGGGTCGTGTATCCCCCATCACCGCACGTGTCCTGCAGACTGCACTGCAGACTCCGCCTGCACATTGTCCACGCCTGATATGGACTCCGGCCCATTCTTCCCTTCCGGGTAACGAGCTGGCTAACGAGGTAGCCCGAGATTTCTGCTGCCGGGATGCCTCGGATGCTGCCTCTCCACCTCGGGCGGGAGGGAGGGATCGCCTGGTTACGTATCGGGAAATAACGCAGCACTACCGCCTTAGTCGGATGCACTTCCCCGGCCCCGCTCCCACTTTAAAACGCAGGCAGTCTGTTCAGTGGCGTCAACTGCAGACTAACACCTTCCCGCATCCCGCATTGTGCCACCTCCACTTCCCCACGCGATACTGCCACACGTGCACGTGGTGCGGCGCGCCTTTTGCTTCCCTCCACCACATAGTAGGCGCGTTTCCTACTTTGTCCCTGCCCCTTACCACGGTAGAGCAATGGGAGGCTACTCTGCTCAGCCCCGACCAACAAGGGGGCTCTTCGATTTACAGTCTCGGACTCGCCGCGGACTCCCCGAGAAGCAGTCCGGCATTCGATTTTCCCATGTATCCCTATGGCTTTGGGGAATCCTCGGACTACCCGCGGGCTATCCGCGGTGAGTCCGAGACGGTAAATCGAAGAGCCCCAAGTTCAAGAGTGTGTGATTCAGCTGGCCGAACTCGCCGCTAGGGCCCACGGGCTCCTAGCCGTCGACTAGGGGACATGTAGTGTGCCGGTGCTCCCAGCCGGTGCCTCTTTCTTCACAGCTCTGGATAAATAAAGTTTTTACCACCACCACCACCACCGCTCAAAAGAGGCACAAATGTGTAGGACATAAAACAAAACTGGCCAATTTTTCGGAATGGCGTTAAACAACCATGTGGATGCAGCAACGATCATGGTTCACTGAACGGCGCACGCGCCACTATACTACATGCTGCGCCCCACAGCATGCGTTGCCGCCTAGCGATCATGGACCATAGACGATGTGGTGTCCGCATTCGCTGGATTCCAAGAAATCTGCCTGTAAGACCTCGCTTCGCCGCCCATCTCCAAGGCAGCTGTTACGAACCAGCCCGCCGCTGTGCTTCGCGGCGAAGCCCCCACTACGTGCGTCTTTCAAGCAGGCCACCCTGTCGGTGACTCACGCTTGTAGCCGACGGATTCAACGTGTCGCTACACGTCTGGATCGCAGGCGCCTCGCTATCGGCGCGATCAAACTTCGATGGCGGCCGGCGCAACACGCGGAGACTTGTCCGAAGGACGCGGAAGCTGTTGCGGAGACCTCCTCTCTCCCCTCTCTCGGACGCGGCGTGCGCCGCTACTACCGACCGCTCACGAACTCTGGAATGAGGGTTGTGTGTGTCTGTGCCGTTCGTGACGTGTGCACTATCTAGGGGGAACGCCTGTTTGACCCGTTGGCGCTTTGGGTACAAGTAAGACGCCCCAAGCGCTGTAGTTCATTCCTCTTTGAGCAGTGAATCAATGCTGTCACTCTGCTCGAGTCCTGTACTGTAAGCTCGCCCGTCGGGGCATTGTTATTTGGCTTCGGCTCATCTCTCGCCATGAAGTAAATAAGTTACGTTTGCCTTCGGCTTCTGGTCTTCTTCGATGCAGCAACATTGGCTGGCCGCTCGCTTCACCACGCTACCATACGTATGTCGGAGGCGACGGAGCTCGGTTCGGGTCGGCCTTCTCGTATGCAACAACCGGTTGTCAGTGGTGGGATGACAACGTCGCAACACAGCGGAGTTTCAGTACGAGATAGAAAGGGAAGAAATCAAGTTGATGGATTTAGTTCACGAAACAAGCTCCCACTTCCTTCCCGGATGACGCCAGAAGGACGCAAGTCACTCTCATTGGAAAGCTCCCAACATATACACCGTAGGGTTGCCACCTGCCCGGTTTTGGACCGGCCCGGCCGGTTTTTTAAACAGCGGGCCGGTTTAAGGTCCATACTTAAAACCGGCCGTGATTGGCCGGATTTTTGGCCCTTGTGCCGTGATTATGTCCGTTTTGGCGTTTTATAGGCGCCAATTCAACAACTGAGACGATAAATATGTGTCGACAAGCTGCGCAGACACGCGAGCAGAGAAATTAAGCGGACGAGCGCACCGCCTGAGATGGAGGGGGACCTAAGATAGGGACAAAAGAAAGAAATGCTGCCGCCGCGGTCAGCAATTGCGGTTACTTTTCAGTGAAACACATACAGAGCAATAACCAAGCCCTCAATCACTTTCAGTACAAATGTTCAGTACACTTTCAGTACTACTCGCAGAGGGTAGTGCCCTGGTGGTGCATGCTCAGACTACAGCCGAGTCATGTGGCCTGGCATCCGTGCAAGTACTTTGTGTGTCTTCAGCATTCAGACGGCGTGTCAATATGCGGCCCCCTCTGCAGCTACTGCACGTCTGGTGGGGGGTTTGTTCACTGTGGCAGACGCCATTGCCAGCACAGGAGGTGCTTCTTTGGCTTTGCCCAAGCTTGTCGCGTAGATGGGCAGCATGTTAGGCGTCGATGGTGCTTTCCACTGTGGCTGGGTGAGTCGCCCCCATGAATTAAAGGTGGGAGTGTTCGTGGTACTTGCGTAGCAGGAAGTGTCCATGCTTAGCGTTATGGTCGGGGTGCATGTTGTGCAGGAGAGGTGAGGTTCCGGTGCATATGCAGAATTCTTGTGGCGTGGTTTATGCTGCGGGGAGGTTTCCATCTGCAGTTCGTTAATCCAGCTGCCTCAGCCTCGTGTGGTCAGTTCGAGACTACTGGTCGTATTCTCCTGAAGAGCACTGCCAGCACCACCACTGTACTTTGCAATAAGTGCCAAATCCTCGGTTGTTCACTCATTAAAACGACTCTCTCTGCCTTACCTTCCAGCCATGAACAAGAGTGCCACCAGCACCAACAGTGCGCTTCAAAATAAGCAAATGCACTACTGCGTGCCAGGGTATTTTTGACAATAATGCCAACAAGCTATTGTACCTCATGACAGGATTGTAGAGCGCGACATTCTGATTTTTTTTTATTACAAAGTAAAGTTACTTGCTGATCCATTTCATGTGTGCTGTTTCAGCTATTAAGAAAACATGTGGGCAGCAGAAATCATAATGAAGTAATGAACAAGAGTGCAGTGGTGATTCCATTTAGAACTTTTGTTTCAAGCTTAGCTACACTTCATCGCCTGCAAGGTTGTAAGTAATAACTATTGTTCAAAACTAGTCGCAATCGTGTAAAATTGACCATACACGCACAAAAAAGCGGGTCACCGGAACACAGGGGAATTTATTTTCTGACACCCCATACAGCTATAGGTAGCTGCTACATCTTCAAGTTGCTGAGTTATCTACAAGCTAAGCACATGCCGTCATTCTTCAGCCATTGCTGCCGGCAGAGGTACCCGCATTCGCCTTGGGCAGCCCTTGTTCACCCCGTTTCTTCTTGTAGTCATTCAGAGCAGCCTTGATGGCATCTTCGGCAAGCACTGAAAAGGTGGGATAAACCGACGAAAAGCAGCACATTTAAACATGGCCCGAGAACCTGTAGGCAAACTACATGAGCACCACAAGAGGACATACACAAAATTACAGGAGTACTGACATGAAATTTTTCGCTTTCAGTTTTTATGCTATAAAGAATACCTATTGGCCCAGCAATTACTAAAATCAAACCGAAAGCCGTCAGTCGCCAACACAGAATTAATTATAGCACGTTTATTGCAACCAATTTCAAATTTGGTCGCTGCGCGGGAAAATGGCCGTTCGAAGGCCAGCCTGCAAGCGGGCCAGCCTTACGTCACGGTCTCACCCGTAACGTCAGGGACGTTTTTCTTCCCTCCATGCGTTCGCCGCATCGTCTGCTACAAGTGCACATGGTCCGCACTCGCCCGCGCAGTCGACACGTCGTCTGAATCGTCAGACTCAGATGAGTCGCTGCCACCCAACAGACAGAACAACTTTATTTGGCCAGGCGATTAGGCCGGCGATGTCTTCGCAGTCGTCCGTTTTTTAATATCACTGCGGCGCAGACCGGCAGAGCCTTGAACACGAAAATTCGTCTGCGCGACGGTGGCGACGGCGAGATGTCGAGTTCAGCCGGCGGTAGTTTCGTACGCATTGGCGCACACGCTTGCGTGTTCGTTCGGAACTTCAACCGTTTACTCCACCGTTCTTTGTCATAAAAAAAATGTGCAGTATGTTTCACGGGCATTTAGCTCGCTATGCAAACTGTAAGCCCTGCCTAACATGCGTTTGCTTTTGCCGGCCTCCGCCAATCGCAGAGCATTCTCGAGTGACATCATAGGTTCTGTTGCGGAAAATGAGCTGGTGGGTCGCATGGTCATTTCCTTTTTTCTTAATTATGTAGCTTATTTGAGCGAAGTTTGCATTATAAGTGGTGTCGTTATGGTTCTAACGAGGCAATCTTTCGAATGAACCAAACTTGTGTTTTCTCTTCATGGCTCCTTTAATAAGGAATCAATATCGACCAAACGTTTTACTGTAAAGAGTAAAACAAAAGCACAGTGAGCACTATTCCCGCAGGGCGAAATTGCAGTCGCAGCTGAAAGTGTTGTCCTAGAGGTCAGCTATGCCAGGGGCATCATGGAACCTTTCTTCGCAACTGTTACTCAACAAATGTTCATTTAACCAACCAGGAATCCTTGAAATCAGATAGAAAACACGGATGTCACACAAAGGGTGGATCTCAATGTAGTATACAGGTTATTTCAATGTCACCTCCAGTTGTGTCTCAGCGCAGTGGACTAAAGCCTCGCGCTCACTCAATGAAAGTCGTGGGTTCAAATCCCGGCAGAGTGTTGCTTTTTTTTCCTGCCTTCTAGGTGGCATGGTTTGCGAATCGTATTCGCAAATCCAAAACAAAACATTTTAGTTCAACTGTGGAACTGTCATACCAAACGTCAGTGCATCATTTAAGTCACAGGCACGATTTGTTCAGTTTTATTAAACCAGCACTTTGTATAAATAAAAAGACAGTTGTACTTTTAGAGGACAAAATACTGATGTGTGTATTTTGTAAAATTGGTGTGTTTTCACATAGAGTAAACATAGTTTCCTTCAAACTACTTAAATAGACACAAGGTAGGCTGGGGTGGGGGGGAGGGGGGAGAGGGGGGAATATAGGGCTGTGGCCGCCAACCAAGCCCTCCACGTATCGCAACTGTCAGCACTGAGCATGTAAAAAGTGAACGAATATAGAGAGAAAAGGGACTTCAGGACATCAGAGGAAAACGTGACTGTGAAATAATTGCTTTGTGTAATCGTATGCACAGTCGAACAAAGACGCAGGCGCACACGGCCCCAAAACTTACACTACAGTTTCGAGACCACTCAAAATATCTGTTACGGTGCACTTGCCTAGTATTTGATAAATACAGGGCTGCGTGGAAGTTTCCCAAAAAATAAGGGGGGGGGGGGGGATGGAATGCACGACGCACTCTAAAAAAAGTCTCCGTGTTGGACCGCGCAACCCTTCGGCTGCTTTTTGTTACAGTTATAAATGTTTAGAACCGATTGAAATAATGGAATGGAATACTACAACTGCCTGTGTACTCGCGCGAACGGCATTACCACAACACGACCAAGCTTGACATTGGCGCGAACGAGAAGCCAATTAAACGATATATAAATTGACATCGGTTCGGAATGCATGTACATGCTCACTATAACAAATTTTTAGGCGATTCTTTATTCACTCGACCACATATATTAGACTCCCATATGTACAATATGTCGCGCCGTGAACGCGCGGTGACAGGGGCGTTCTTTTTTCGCGTGATCTTTAGGCGTGGTGTAAAAGCACAAAAGTGCCACCCAACTTATTCCATCGGTGTTTCCAGCCGTGTGCGGAGTGAAGGATTCATAAGCAAAATGATGATAAAATGGCCTAAAAGAAATGCAGAAAGTCGGACGGCCCCATCACAAAGCAATGCTGCAGTGCAGAACATCGCAGCAGCAGCAGACGACACCCGCAACAAGATGTTATTGCAGACATCACCAAAGAAGTGAGGCATTGTGGGCAGCCACACTCGCATGGTGCGAGGAGGTGGATGAAACAAGGGAGAATCACGATGCGGGTGAAAATTCCATGTTTTGATTTGCAATAACTCCACTAATACTCGTCGCTTTAACAAAATTCTTGAAGGAGGTGATTACTAGGACATTGATTTACCTGAAAATGTGAACACCCGTGTTTCCCCCCCCCTTCTCTCTCTCTCTCTCTCTCTCTCTCTCTCTCTCTCTCTCTCTCTCTCTCTCTCTCTCTCTCTCTCTCTCTCTCTCTCTCTCTCTCTCTCTCTCTCTCTCTCTCTCTCTCTCTCTCTCTCAGTGAAAATGTGCAAATTATATTCCACTATACAAACCTAAAGAAGTTTTTCATGGCCTTGTAACCAATTTATTCGACATGGGAATGCCACTAAATTTTGCCCGCATGCTGCATGACGTTACATGCCCACAATGCACCAGTAAAGAGAAAAATGCAGCGAAATCTTCAATATAAAGTAGTTGTTACACTACATGCGAAAAAAACATTAAACACGACCACTGCCGCCATGAGTAAAGGCATGAAAGTGACAGATAAAACTAGCATACACAGACAAAATTTTAAGACAACACAAAAGCTTTAGATTTTACCTTCCACCAACCTGAATGTTTGCGCAAGTGTCACAATAATCCAAGCAGTGATGAGCTCAGAATATGCTGTCACAAGAAGCTATTTTCACAGCAACCACCGCCACCCACAGCACTGCATCCGAACACAGGGCAAAGGAGAAAGTTTCTACTTTCGCACTAAATTCTTTGTTGGCTTACGGCTGTTTTAAACAGACGGGCCTGCGATAGGAGGTACGCATTTGCTGCATCTATCATTGCCTCCAGAGAACTCGCTCTGACTGCCAGGAAAAAAAAAAAAAAAACTTAATAGAAGGGTAACACGTAACACCTTAACAAAAGTGCCAATGCGGCTTTTAAACATAACCGCATCAAAACTTCCCTCACGGCTCTAATGGCAGGGCCCACACAGCACCGTCTGCTAATCTGGTTACCGAGTGCTTGTAGGGCGATATTTCGTCCCCTCTACGCAAATATGGGCTCGCCCTCAGTCTCCAAAAACAATTCACAACAAAACCCAAAAAGAATCCCAGGACGCTCGCCGCCGAGTCTGTACACAAAGCAGCCGCGTCGGCAGATTGCCTCGAAAGCGCGTCATCCCTATTTCATATTTGCCGCGCTTTCGAGGCGCTTTTTCAAAGAAAGTGCTACGAGTTGTGCCGCGCCTCCGCCAGATGGCGCCACGGGTCCCGCGACCGAAAGAAGACGCAGTGAAACATCCCCCTCGCGAGGGGCACGATCAAATGCAGAGCATTTCCGGGGGCGCACGACGTTAAGTAGTTTGCGTTACGTTAATGTTGTTGCACTTGTGGCAACTGCTGACGAGAGAGCGCTCGTCAGCAGTAATTTGAATGAGTCAACGATATAAGGCGCGTTCGTAGCGTCCCATTCTGTGTCGGCTTTGTGGCGCAGTGGGTAGAGCACCATGTACATTGCGTTCCGCCCGCAGGGTCGAGGGATCGAAACCGGGCGCCGGATAGTTTTTTTTTATATATAGTAGGGAGGGGTGCGGTGCGGACTACGGACGTCAACGCGGGTGACATCGTGAGTTACTGAAATGCTCTGCATTTAAAAGCAAAAACACAGGCTCATTTCACACATTCAAGGGTAGGTCGGTTAGGTCGTTTTAGCTGTGGAGAGACGGAGGGCACGATGAGAGCGAGTGGTCGGGTCTGCACCAACTGCTTCTTTACAGTGTGAAATTTTTCCCCTCCCTCAGCCAGTGCCAATTTGTCGCTGCGGCGAAGGGAGGGGGAAAAAAAACTACAAAGTGTTTGCTGCTGCTCAAACCAAGCAAGAGCCGATTCAGTGGGACCGCCTGTGCAGCACAGGCCGCATGCCAGCCGCTGCATTGCGCATTTCCATGCATGCGTAAAGAATGCTCCGCTAACAATAGGCGAGATTATCAGTCGCCAACCTAGAACTTCTGTTCTCTGACACTACGGCAAAAAAAATGTCGCTAGTGTCGCACTGAAAACCCCAGGTTCGGATCCCTATTGGCGAGTTCAGCTTTGCCCAAATCCAGCAACAACTTTACATACTTCTCCAAAGACTGCGGTAATAAATAAGATGCACAGGAAGGATCTTCAAATGGCAAGAAAAAATTAGGCCATGCAATTTCTACCCACTGAAAGCGAGTGCCAAGTGCCTCTTAAATGGGAACACCGTACGCATTTAAAGCTCAAATGGGAAGGGCCTAAGGACACATGTATCTGTCTACCAGCGAAGCGAGGCCCAGACCACAGAGAGAGCTGTCAGCTTACTCGAACAGTGAAGCTTGACTGGAGGAAGGCTGAGCTCCTTGGCAATATCCGTGTTCTTTATCTTCATTGCATCGTTCACCTGGAACAATGTGCAACATTCGTTGTTTGGCACGTCACACTGCACAAGGTTCAACAATTATTAGCTTTTGCGCAGCCTGGAAGCATCTTGACCTGCATGCATTCACTTAGTCCAAGCCAACGCAGGCTGCTACAGCTGCCGCACAATGTGGCTGTTGCACGGAAGCCTCTGAACAACCGAACCCTCCACTAGCACGAGTGACTATTCTTCGCTGATAATTGAGACTGCCACACTGATTTAGCATTTTTAGTGGACCATTTGTAGTGCCCAATAGCAGATTTTCATTACGTTTGCACGGGTGTTAAAATGAACAAGAAATGTAAAATGCAGTCAAAAGGCTCGATTTTCGAGTTTCCCGATTTTGAGAACAGCAAGCAGAACAAGAACTAATAAAGCCACATGCATGTATTTTCTTAAGTGAGTCATTAGCACAATATGTGCGATAAAAATAATAAACAATGCAGCATAGGCTGCTATTTCATCCATTTAAATGTTTACACAACCCAACACCACGCAAAAGCCAATTTTTTACTCGTACTGTTGAGCCAACTCGTGGGTCTACCCCCAGCCAGACTTCTTTCTTTGATCATCATTGATTTCAATGAACAAAGTTAAAAAGACCAGGCCCAGAGAAATAAATTTTGAACCCACAGCCATTTTGTCAATGAAGCTTATTGGAACAAAATCAATGCTGCGGTTTTACGCTGCAAACCGTAGTAGCAAAGTCAATTGCATGCAATGAAGGCAGAAAGACGGAGAGAAAAGCATCATAACACGGTATTGTTTTACAAACAATCTCGACGGTCAATATCGCACCATACATATTAGGATCATGCTACAACATGTCCCGTGACAAGCTACGTTTTCTGACCTGCTCAAGGAGACTGACTTGATCATGCAGCAATGACCTTGGCTTCAAAATTAATGACTAATCAAAGTAATGCATGAATTAAAGCAGTGCATAAACTGATTTTATTTTATTTTATTTGTTTATTTATTTAACTGATTTTTTTTTAAATTAATTTTTTTTTCTAGTTGAAATGTGCCACAATAGATATGTAAACTAATAACTCAGCAAATTTTTCTTCTGAAAAGCTTTTTAGTTTAAGATAGCAAGTTTCCGCTACGAGTTAACTTTACAGCTAATGCTGTGATATAAGTGCCTGAGATATGTGCCTCCAGAAACTAGAAAAGTGACCCTTCAAAACTGTTGGAACACAGTGAAAATTCTCATGAGCGAACCTGCATTTACAACAGCCATGGGCATGATATACAGACTAAATATTTTTAATGAACAGTAGTCGCCTACGCACATCCACAAGAACATAATAGCATTTACAAATGTTTCTGAGAGCAGTCAACCAAACTCCTTGTACTACAGCTAATATGCAGTGTGCAATTTCTCCGCACATGTGAAGTGGACTTGGTGACGTTGGTCTACGGCCAGTGTAGGAGTTGTACAACTTGTGCCTGTGCGTTTGCCGCTGTCAAGAGACGAAAGGCATGGTGTCAATCTCATACTAAGAAACTTACATTTTTTCCCTTTATCCATTCAGTTGCAAGGGAACTCGATGCAATGGCTGAACCACAGCCAAATGTCTTGAACTTGGCATCGATGATCTTGCCACTATCATCCACTTTTATCTAAATCAAGGAACAAGTTGTAACCATTAACCAGCGTCACAAGATTAGCACTTAATCCAAAATAAATATTTTTTTTAGGCTTTACTGCCGAGCTTGAGGGGGTGGCTATATCTTGATTTAACTTAGTAAGATGAACCAGCATTGTTTGCCAAAATTAGACCATTTTTTGGGTCCCCTCCTTGATGAGCGGGGATTCAGGCAAACAGCTGGAGTCAGGAGGAACAGAGACTACATCCACCCCACACTTTTTGACAGTGTTACAACACAGAAAACAAATAAATCAGCAAGGACCACAGCAGCACCTAACAATAATATGCAGACACTGCAGCCATACTGCTGTAGCAGCTCTTGACCGAAAAGTGCCACATCCCGCCATTCAATGAAGCAATCTGCATCAATCTGAGCACAGAGGGCGCCGTGAAGGTCTTGCATTCCCCGGACTGCCCTGCAGTGTTTGAGTGGCAGTAATGTCATCAGAGAGGTCATTCCCACTGGTTCACACACTGCATTGGACCAACGCCCATCTGTTTTTCTTTAGCTAAACCATTAGATTTCCATTTCAGTCACAAATTGAAACAAAATACAGTGAAGAATTCAGTTTTTCAAGCCAAAAGTGAAGGCTTAGGTTCTCTGTGGGTCATATGCTGGTATGTTTTATCCACTGTGTAAACCTCCATTAAAATTGTCCCTAGAGCATCCAAAGTTTGCCCTAATCTAACTTCTGGTCCCTGAAACTTGCAAAGTAGCCCCTAAACAGAGCAGTGCCTGTCGCTGTATCTAGTGCCGCTCATCTCCACTAGCCAGGGTGGTACTCTTCATGTAAACAAAAGCCCCACATGCTTGAAAGGAGTCAATAATACGAGTAAAATATCACTGGGGATTGTCATTAGCATAGCTAACCTAACTCGCAAAAACTTAATGCTTGGCCCAACACGGGCAGTCTAGGTACTTTGGACGCTTTTAATCATTTAAAATCGCCAGCACAGGCCCTTCTTCACTGCTGGTGCGGCATTCGCTCAGAGACGCCCTGCTTTCACCACCGGTTCCTGCGACCCAGACACAGTGGAAATATGAGAAGCAGATGGGCAGTCCACCTTGTTCTAAAAGTTAAGCTCCGTGACTTTGCTTCAGCAGATAGCGAAAGCGCTGTCGGCGCCAAGGCTCTCACGCCTGGGTGCCAATTTTGAAAGCTCTCGGGACAAAACCAAATACAACACACACCTGCAAATGGCCCCATGTAAGCAAGCAGTGGGAGGAAAACCATGTTTTGGAGAAGGTGTAGGGCATAAAGGTCACTGATTGCCATAAAGCTCTGAATTAAACATTGGGTAGAAGTGTTTGGAGCAGCAGGTCATAATTTAAGGAAACCTACCACTAGACATAATACGACGATAATGGGAACAATTTGAATTTTTTCCCCGAGAAAACTGCTGCTCAGTTCGTGCTCAAACTTCACACGAAGGTCGCATTTTGTGGTCTATTTTAGACACCGCGATCAACGACGGTACTTACCTAATTATTCTGAAAATAAATAACAACGATTTTCGCCTATGAAAAAAAAGGCGGCCGGTTTGGATGTCCAAGCCAGTGCAAGCTGATCTTGGAACGACGGCACCAGCTTGGGTATGCACAGCGAAAGTGACGATGGGGATTCACGGTAGGAAAGAGCCAAATGAGGTAACAGACGATCAAAAATATCTTTGGTTCCTAGTTTACGATGATCACAAATAGTTGCATAACAGCTGATACCAATCATAATAAAATATTACCACGGTTCATCGCTGCCAATAAACGTCGGATTTGTTTCTTCACCTGCTTTCACATTTTCTAATCGTCTGCTACCTCATTTGGCTCCTTCCTGCCCTGGAAGGAGCCAAATGAGGCAGCAGACGATCAGAAAACCTGCTTTATTTTCTGATCGTCTGCTACCCCATTTGGCAGCTTCCTGCCGTGGAAGGAGCGTGAATCCCCATCATCCATTTCGCTCAGCATGCCCCAGGTGGCGCCGTCGTTCCAAGATCAGCTTGCACTGACTCGCACATCCAAATCGGTCATCATTTTCCCATAGTCGAAAATCGTTTTTATTTTCAGAATAAACAGGTAAGTGCCGTCATTGCGCCTGATGTCCAACAAAATGTACCCCAAAATGCAAAATGCATCGCAAACCAAGCAGCGCTTCGCTCAGGAAAAATTTTTGAAGTGTTCCAATTATCGTCATAACAGCTAAATTATGTTTCAATAAAAGCAGCATGCACAGCACGGAAACCTCTGTTTACACCGGGAGAATTGTGGAAACAGCGCTAAGTGAGTGCCCACACTGCTCAATTGGCATGTATAAAATAATTTTGTATCAACTTTGAACACACAAATCACAGTAATGCCATATGGTTTAAGACAGCCAACTGAGAAGACAAGTCACCATTTCTCCCAACAGCTAGTAATGTCTACTGATAGCTACGTACAGCTTCAAAGTTACACTGACTAACCCCATTAACTCTTTCGTTACTGCGGGAAAATTGACCGATTTTTAGGGGTTCAAGAAGACTTTTTACATCTTTTAAACATATTGGTTAGGCACTAATTACAGGAAAACAAAAAATAACACCCTTTTCAATAACATCAGTCTTTTAATTGGTTTCATACATCATAGTTTCGAAAAAAATACCAAAATCAAAATTTTTGTCAAGTTGTCGAAGAAAATGACAAAAACAGGAGTTGTGTACAATAACCCACCGATAGTAGAAAAAATTTCGAATTACATTTTGTAGGGAAACATTTAAAAAACGTGTCCTAGAAAAGATGTTGACTTGTGCGGAACGGTTTGTCAGATATCAAAAAAATGTTAGCACGCATAGTACCCGTGCCATGCACTGAAGCCCAACCTCCATTTTTATTTAAAAATGTGCAATTTCGGGTGGTTCCCCGGAGGAAATTAGGCGGTTTGACATTATCAGAGGCACCAATTTGCCCCCACATGATGTAAAAGCATCTAGTCAATGACTGACTTTGCATTTACGGCCAGCACAGTATTTGGGACAAGCACGCGGTGTGGAGAAACATGCATGGAGTTGAAAACGCAACTCTCTGGTTGATGCTTATTGACGTTCATAGTCAGTTATCTCTCAGAACATAAACTTGCGGTTTATCATCATCTTCTGACTCACTATTGTAACCTTGCTTGCTGGAATGAGGTGCAATGCGCTAGAATCGTGCCCTGGAAACTTTGGCCGAGCAGTTGCTGCGCGATAAAAAAGATCAGCTCCACGAGCCTCCTGCACTGCAGCACCACCTAACATTTTAAAAATGAAACCGTACAAAACTTATTGGAGACTCCATCCGAATAGACGGTTCAACTAAGCAACACTAGACCTTCCGAGATACCCTTGTATGGAAACGGAACTGGCAGGTGAACAGCTGGCAATGTGTAAAGCTGGTTTGAAGCGCTCTCGTCGTTGGAACTGATATCTGGTGACTGGGTGTTATCTTTTGACTTGCATTGGAAGTTCTTATCGCAGAAATCGGGTTAGGGTGGGGTGAAATTAGGAGCAGCATGCTTTTTTCAAGGGTCAGTACCAGACGCTCAAAGCACCATAGCAGGTAGGCTTGAAGTTGAGTAACTGCGTAGTAGCACCAAATATGAATTTCGCGATGCAGAAACAAAACTGAAACTGTTGTAAACTGTTTGTCGATAGTCCTATGGTAAGTATAAGAACAACGTCCGCAGAAGCAATAAAACTGCCTAAAATCATAAAGTAACTTTGCAAACCAGCACTGCTTGGTATTTTCAGCAGATTTCGGGGCTTATTACTGTCAGAGTGCAAACCTGACAATTGAAAATCATCTTCTGATTCACCATTCGTTCCCTGATAACAAAAACCAAATGCTGATGCAGAGTAATTACCAGTGGCACGCATTCTTCTTCGGCAGCAGCAAAGCGCGATGACCACGCCCCTCTTCCACACACAGGTGATGCAAACAAGTGTCAAAAATCACGTTTTTTTTGCAAAAGTTTAAACAAAACTGATATTGAAAGAGCATTTTCTGAACTAACTTCAAATAGCTTTACCTGTACCAGAAACGCCTGGAAGCTATGAAAAGGGCCTTCTAAAATATAGTTCAAATTGAACTATTTTGCACAGGCACGGTAACGAAAGAGTTAATGGCATTCGCCATCTCACCAAAAAGCTGCAGGGGGTCATCAACTGTCGGTGTGTTTGTACACAAACCACAGTCGTTAGTTGATAGCCACTGCCTTATCTAGGGCTTTTTTTTTTTTTTTTTTCCACAATGGCAGATATCTCTGGCCACATGGAATGATACCGTTCATGTGCTACTTTTAATAAATATCCTGGTAGAAATGTACAACGAACATGACATATAGCCTTTCTATAACCTACATATTGTTACGAGGCAGACGCGAATAAGCAATCTATTTACAGATAATTACAGCTGAAGGCCAAGAGAACAAAGCCAAGGAATCCAATGCAGCTCGTGCCAGTCCGTTTCTGGGCGATCCCTTCCTCATCTCTCAGCTTGCTGTGCGCGCCGCCCACTGATGAGGCACGTACCCATAGATGAAGTGTACGATGGATTGACCACCAGGTGATCCAGTCCAATGTTATGTGAAATGCTCCGGGAGTTATGTAGCAATATGTACAGACGAGGCCCCAACTTAGCAGTTTCATAACAATATTTTCATGCACAGCATATCTCGAGAAGGAAGCATGTACTTGGGGGATTACAAGAAATACGAACAACGGAGCACACAGCCTCCGACGCATGCCGCACCGTCTGGCTGCACTGCAGTAAATTGCGTGCATGTGTACTTCTTTCAGAGCGTTTCAGAGTGTGGCCTACTGTTAGGGGAAATGCTTAAAGAAACTTCAACAAGGTGGAAATTTGGGCTGGTTGGTACATTTTTTGATGAGCAGGACAAGAAGAAGCGACGCCGGTATCTTATTTTGAAGCGACTTTCTATACTCTGTCGCCACTGAGCATCCTGTTATCTGCTACATTCGGGAGCCAAGCGCGCAGCAGGCTGATTGCAGCTATAGCCGTTCAACAATCATCCCGCTCAGTGGCAACGCAGCGTGAAAAGGCGCCTCAAAATAAATGACCAGGGTCGCTTTTTGATCAAGCATTTCCCATAAATGTAGGCCACACGCTCTCGAAGAAGTGCGCATGCGCGCAGTTTACTGACTTTGCAGCCAGACGGTGCAGCATGCATCGGAGGCTGTGCACTCCGTTGTTCGTATCTCTTTTAATCACCCCTGTATGCTAGGGACGCAATGTAACATTGTGTCCCTAGCACACTGCTTGCCCCCCAATAAATGCTGTGGACAAGACCAATTCATGCTCTTGCCACGTATCTAAGAAAACCCACCTGCAACTTCATGACGTCGCCGCAGGCTGGCGCTCCGACAAGACCGGTGCCGACATTCTTGTCGTCCTTGTTAAGGGATCCAACGTTGCGGGGGTTTTCGTAGTGGTCAATGACCTGCCAGTTATGAACGAGGAAAGAACGCCTCCGGTTGCTGCGCATCTCGGACATTAAAGGGTGTGTCCCGAGACCACACACAAATGCTCAGCATTTTAGTCACTAAAATCTGAAAGCCGTTAGCATGATAACAGTAGCCAAAAACTCCTGCCAGGAGACACGAGATAAATCCCGGCTTCTATTATTTGTTCCGAAACAAACAAAGCGCCGTATGCCATTGAACAGCAGCAGCAGCAGAAGCTTTGAAAGGGGCGATCTTTAAGTGAAAATAAAAAGACATTCATCCTTCTGTGAGAATTTAGCTAGGTCATGGAATTTTCGAGCGACTTAAAGAGCGATTACGTACGCAGTGGATCGTTCCATTCAGAAAGCAATGTACTCGTGAACTGAAAACTGAGCGACCACCTAAAGTGGCACGCACCAAATCTAGAAAAAAATAGTCCTGCGCAGTACAGGAATGTGTCCCAGAATGGCCGCAACGCAGTAGTGAACTTGCCTTCTCGTGGTAGCTCGCAGACGGGACAAGCGCCAAAGTTTTTCTTGCCGGCGACAGGGACCTGTGCAACGTGCGTAGAAGCATCGCGCTATGCAGTCCCCGGTAATCGTCAATGCGAACAAATTTTGTCACTTGGCCAAATTATTCTCTCGTTCGCACCGTCGCAGTCAACAATCAAGCATAATCAAGTACGACGCTTCGGCCGCGATGCGCGCATGCGTGCGTGTTAATGGTGATGATATTGTATTTTACTTTCAAATTGTTTATATGCTGGTTTCTGTTTTGAGAGTTTGCTGTTCAGTCATATATTACAAAACTCTAGATTTAGTTGTTTCTATTATTTTTCTCCTGCCGACAGGGTTTTATACCCATATTAATCTAGAGACTGTAAAACTTTGTGCATATTAATCTAGAGACTGTAAAACTTTGTGCTTCTACTGCGTAGCGTAGGCGCGTGCATAAAGTTTCTCACTAGCTTTGAGAAACTCTATGGGCGCGTGGAGTGAAGAAGTGTTTTGAATAGCCAATCCGTTTGTATCCAACTCGAGCTTAAGCCGGTAACAACACCAACACAAGCAACACAAGGCCACAAGGGCGGCCCGCGTTATTTGGTGCAGGCTGTGGTTAAGTTAGCTGATTGTTTCTCGTTGCTTCGAATACAGAACTATCATTCAGTATGTATCCTGTGAGTGAGCAAGTACCTTCAAAGCAAGAGAAAAAGGCCCTACTCGACGATATGATCGAAGAGATGAAGACCAAGTATCAACGTCTTGTCGAACATCCGGAGGAGCGCGAAGACGCAGACGAATTGAACAGGAGGTACAGTGTCGTAAAAAATAGGGCTACGTTAATTGTGGCCGTCGACCTTTTCAGGAGCTACGAGTTGGCGATCGCGTACAATGAGCGCGGTCAGCTGTTCTACAGAATGATCGAGTTTGACAAGGCCGTGGAGGACTACACGGAAGCCATCAAGTACTGCGGAGCCTTAGCCGCCCCGTACTACAACCGCGGAACGATCCGCTACAGGATGGGTGAGGCGGGCCGTCGTCTTGCGCGTGGCTTTGGGCTAACAGGCTGGGTTGTAACAGTTGTAACGATGTCCTTCTTTTTGCGTACTAGGTTATTTCGACCTCGCGTTGCCAGACATGGAGAAAGCTGTGCAGCTCCAACCGAGCAACGCGGATTTTCAGAAGGGATTGCAGGAGACCCGAGAGCAGTTGTGATTGTTGACTCGAAAGGAGTGCTGCGCTGGCGCAGGGAAGAGATTTGAAAGCAGAAGTTGCCTGTGAATTGATCGATCAACCAAATGCCGGCACCTGAACAAGTACAAGTGCGAAACGTATCTTTATTCACGTTAAATAAAAAGGGGGGGAAGATGTGCGACTGTATGTGCAATTGTTTTCGCTTTAAAACGATATTTTGCCGAAAGCCACGGCTGCGATTCCCCATTTCCAATGCATTGTCGATTAATATTCGTGATGCGACTTTTAGAAAGTGCAGTCAAAGAACGAATATTCGTTCCACTGCCTACCCTGTGCATCATGTGCCTTGTTCAACTCTAGTTTGCCTTAATTTAAGAAACAACGTCTTTTGCACAGCCTAGAAAATGAATTTGGGCAAAGTAGCTGGCGTTTTTATGCCATGGGCATCATTCGGCTCCTTGACAAATATTTGTGGTGTGCATCTGCTTTGGCATCTCTCATGGGCCACAGCGCCTCTGTCTGGATTGCGCTGCTCATCAGTTCGCTGCTCCCATGACAGAGAAGCTGGCTGTCACTGCCCCCCAATACGTGGGGGAAACACGATGCCGCTCCACCCTTTCCATTGAAGGTGAGTAGGAAGCAACGTGACCGTGCCTCAACTCCTGAAGACCGCGCCCCTCCTTCCCTAGCCACATGCTTCCAGCACTGCATGTTGATGTTGCTCAGGTGGAAGGCAAAACAGCCAGTTTTTTTGCCTCGTATGGTGATGACGGCCATGGTTTCCAACCTGAATCACGAACACTTGTATGTGCACAATCCTATGTTTGAAGGGAAAGGCAGGGTGACCATAAAGGTGCGGATACAATCACTGTAACAGAAGCAAAACTACGTGCATAGCTCCACAAACATAGGATGCGAGGCAGAAATGCACAGCCTTTCGATACTTGTCATGTAGGTAGCTACTTACTGTGAGCTACTAACTTTTCCTAACTTCACTTGTGACTAAGTATGCAGATTGCACAGAGTAAATTTATTAAGTGCAGGACATAAAAATCTACAGGTCCTGCCACAATAATTTACACATGATAAACAATTGACATTGCACTGGCCACACTGAAGACGTGTTCACGTATAATGTGTTGATTTGCTATAAAGAGGTGGGAATATTGGCCAATACCTTCTGGAAAGCCCACATGGCAGTGACTTGTTTTGCTTTGTTTTATTGAGGGTATTGTGAGCTGCTGCACTCAGTGAAATTCATGAACGTTTACACAACAAAACCAACAGTTTTTCTTGAACTGAAGGTGAAAAGTTGAGCTGAATGGTGTGTGTCTATCGAGACTTTTTTTAAAGGGATCATGCAGATGAGCTAAAGCTTTGTTTATTTGAAAGAATTAGCCTTTGGTAACTTACTCGGCTTAGTCCCACCCCCCAAGAAATGTTCTAACTGAAAAAAGATAAATTTCGTGCTATGCAAACTCAGCTGTGATGTAGTAAGGGAAATACAAAAACAGTAATCTGTGTGTTAGCTGCAGATTAGCGTTCAAGCTGTACATTGAAACGCAGAAGTAGAGGCACCACTACAATTGCCGAGTTGTGTAACTTTGTAGAGGATCCAATTAATGGATGCCAGTTGCGCAGTCCAATCCCTGTGACATCATAAAACCCAGCAAGGAAGTGACTGCCGAGTTTCGCGTGTTCTTTAACATCTAGTAAAGTTGCTGGAAGTTTGCATTAAAATTGGCCTCATTGTTCGTAGGTCAACGCAGTCTTTTGAATAAACCAAGCCTGTACTTTGTGTTCATGGCCACCTTAATTTGGCAAGAAATCTGTTTTTTTACCCAAGGCAAGGCACAGCTTTCAAATGTACCCAAATGGTACTGGTTACGAGTTTTAAAGGGTCCACTTGGAGCCATGGATATTTGTGCACATTTGTAATGAATCAACAGATTGCGAGGCAATTCATGCAGAAGATTACCAACCACGCTATTTGCGTAGATGCTGAACACCCTCACTCACATGGGGAGCAGCATGTAGAGATAGAGAAAAAAGGAGGGGGGGGGGGGGCTGCTTTGCACGAGACAGAGCACAGTATAAAAAGTTGACATCCCGCCTATTCTACGTTGCAGCTACCTAGATGGGCTCTGATGAGGACGCTTAGTTCATCATGACTGCAAGGTTGTGATGGCTCAGTGGCCAAGACATTGTGCTACTGAGCATGAAGTTTTGGGTACAGTTCCTTGCCATGGTGGATGTTTTTCTAAAGGAGGTGGAAAACCGAAACGCCTGTGTGTCCATATTTCGGTGTCCCCAGGTGCTCTACGTTAATGTGTATATTTCCAGTACAGCACGCTTTATGGCCTAGGTGTTGCTTTGGTGCATACAACTCCAGTTCAAATGACTCCAACACCCAAACCAAAGCAATCTTGGCAATTGGAACTGTCGGAGGTAGCAAGACAAGTCACAGTTTCCACAAACAGACCTTGTCTCAACTGGCCACTTCTCGGAGTTGGTCAGAGTCACTATTGCACACGCGAGGGATATCTTTTGTACTGAAATTCGAAACAGCGCAAAAAGACGGGACAAGGAAACGACGACACAAGGCGCCGTTTCGTATTTCAGTATGCACCACCAACTAGCCCAAACCACTGTTCTAACACAGTTCATATCTTTTGTGCACAGGATCACATATTGATCTCTGTCAGGGGCGGGCACGACGACTCCGAGATGTAGAGAGAGAGTCCCAACGTCCTGCTGAGAGGTGTGGGCGGGCGGCAGTTTTGGGCTGGCATTTCCTCACTGCAGAGTTCGTTGTTGTCGTTGCCATGGCCGTCGAGCCCCGACTGCTGCTGGACGGGGCTGACCAGGATGAGGCGAGCACCATCGGGCGTCTCCACCACCCTTCCCTTCAACTCCTCATCTGCAGTGTGGCTATCCACCTGAAAAAGAACACACAATGTTGGAAGACCAGTTTATCAATCAGTCAAACTATCCGCTGCATTAGGATCCTGAGCAGATAGAGTATTTTATGCTGATTTTCGTGTTTAGCACCACATTTCTCGGATTTCCACATGAACAAAGAAGGTGTTCTAATTGTGCTTATTAGTGAACGCTGAGAATGTGCCTCATTTCCAGGCCACTGCATGTGCGAAGTATCTGCCTACTGCCAGAATGTGCACCAATCTGCAGGCATGATAAAGTGAACCTTTATCCTTTGTGAAGATGGCGACGTGGCAGGAGAGCTTACCTGGACACTTCAAAATAAAACCATTTCTTAAAGTTAAGGCATTTTATGTAAGAATAATTGAAGGGTATACCACATGGGTGCTGCTAATTCCTGCGATGGCTGTTGTTATTATTTATTGACAACCTTAATGAATCAAAATTTTTCAGAAGGGTTTGATAATGGGCCAGAATTGATGCTTGGGAGTTTTGAAGGAACCCACCGCTGTGGCTCAGTGGCTAAGGCGTTGCGCTGCTGAGCACGAGGTCGCGGGTTCGATTCCGGGCCACGGCGGCCGCTTTTTTGATGTAGGCGAAAAGCAAAAACGCCGTGTGTATGAGATTTCGGCGCATGTTAGCGATCCCTGGGTGGTCAAAATTAATCCGCAGCCCTCCACTATGGTGCGCCTCATCGCCTGCGTTGCGTCAGCGTGTTAAACCCTACATTCAACTTTTGAAGGAAAACAAGGAAGACGAGAAGACGTGTGAGTTCCTTGTTTCTTTTGTCCTGTCTGCGTGCTGTTTTCATTTGAAATTTTTCAATTTACTGAAATTTTCATCCACATCTCGCTATAGTGAGTCGCTGATCCGTTGGTGAGAGCAAGCAGGATGACGAGTATACCGTTGCCACTTCCTCTGGCTTGCACTGCAGGCGGGAGATGTTGTTTCCGTTCCTGTCGCCTTCTTCTTCCTCCTCCAGTACTTGGCCGTTTTGTTTCAGCGTCTCTTTTGCTGCCCTGCTTGGCACAAGAAAAAGAGCGTGCTCACATTATCCTCTGCTACCGTGCTCTTCGGGCTTGAAGCTGACTAACATTGCGAGTGAGCATGCAGACTATCGCATGTGAGCGTGGTTAGAACAACTCATGATGTAAGTAGCAAAATTAAGAGTCCTTCCAAGACCTCTGGGGCAGTTAAATCTCATTTCAAAAAAATCATTCACTATTTTTTGCCAGTATGCAAACCTTGTCGCACTGTGCATGCGGTGCACTTGTCTGCATCCCACCGGTCTGTGGTGTGCCTCAGTAGCAATGGACCGACCACTTGCCAAGCATGGCAGTGAGAGGATGTCGTGTGACAGAGCCGCTACGCCACTAGACAGGAGTAGGTGGTGTGTTGCAGCTGCGCGGTCATAGGCCTGTGGCAGTGTGCATACCTCAACTCGCGTGCCCTCTGGACCCTGGCGAGGCGCTCTTCCTGTTCTCGCTTCTCCGCAGCCTGCTGCAGCTGTGCGTCCCTGTCCACCCTGGCCTGGAGCTCGTCCAGGTTCCGGGCAATGTGGCCCAGGAGCCAGTGGAAGCCCTTGTCGATGCCTGGATCTCTCTTGCGCTTCCGGCCGCCAAACTTGATGGCACAGCAGTTCTCCTGCACACGCCATTGCTTCGTGATTAACCAAGCACTGCGGCAGAGCTACTTTTACTGCACCGCAGTTTTAAAACCTCAGTTTGGGGTCGGCCTGGGATTCAGGCAAAAGCGCTTGCATTAAAAAAGAGCTTTGGTTCATTGGCTTGTTCATGAATTGCATTTGCAGTCAGTTCGCTGAATCCGGAACGATACCACGCCGTGAATACTTCTCATGGCACACCAAGCCAAGTATGCCGAGGACAGTTGGGAAAATGATCTGTGCTGTAAACTGATCGGATGCTTGCATCTAGGGTAAATGACACATGCTAGTTGCATTCATTAAGTGGTTCCGTGCTAATGTTGAAGAACCACAGAAAACATAGGTGCACTGATGTATTGCACACTAAGTTAAATCCAGCCACAACAAAAAGCGATAAATCAAACTTTTGGTAAATCACTACAAACGAATAGCAGCAGAGCAAACAAATAAATTTTATATGCTAAGGTTGACTAAAGGTGCGGAATTTTTAGGTGCCAACTCCCATTTGGAGTTTCATTGCAAATTATTAGAAATCAGGCGATAAAACACATTTCTTCTGCAAATATATAACTCAATTATGAATGCAAATCATTCCCCAAATACCGGTGGCGCAGCAGAAATACTTTTAAAAACGTTTGGTCACAGAGTGCTCTCTCAGCTGCTCCAGCCGAGTAAGGTTGCCAAGTTTTGCCACAGCACGCTACACTGTTCTTCTGTCTGCAAGGTCACAGTACTAAAAGGGGGGGAAATGGCTGAACACGCCTACGGGTCGCCCACGGACTGTCCTGCTGCACCTGGAGGCAGTGCCATCTTAACACCAAATCTGTAATCCACATGAGGGTGCCTCGAATGAGGGCTTGTTCGTGGGTTGCATTTGCAGTCAGTTTGCTGAATCCGGAACGATACCACGCCATGAATACATCTCAGCCCAGCTAAATCCCGTGCAGACCTCTGGACTGTGTAGCGCCCCTTGCAGTTATGAAGCGGCTGGGCCAGTTGGCACGGGGCATCACAAGATGGGCCAAGAAAGTCGAGCGTCCGGGCAACTTACCACCCTGGTGGGGCACTTGTGCTGATTCACCGTGTTCTCCAGGTCCAGCAGCGAGCACATCTCGATTTCATCGACGGCGTTCTCGAGGTCCTGTTTGTTGAGCAGCCTGCGCACGCAAAGAGAGCAATGATCACGGGGCGTCAGGGCTCGATCTTCTCCTCCGCACACGGGGCGCATAATTGTGAAGATGCACTCGCGGCCTCACACGAGCAGGGGCTTGCCGGCGACGCGCGGGTCGGCGAGCACTCCCTCGACGGCGGCCCGGCACTCGGGCGCCCTGTGCGCGGCCGAGGCGTCCACCACGAGCACGAGGCCGTGGGCGAGCGCGTAGTAGCGCTCCCAGATGGCGCGGATGCGGGGCCCGCCACCCAAGTCGCACAGGGTCACGCGGAAGCCGCAGCGCTCGGTCTCCACGCTCGAGAAGCCCACCGTCGGCACCACGTCCCCGGGGTTGCCCTCTGCGCGAAAATAAATGGGCACAGAGATATGCAGCGGAGATACGCCTCATGAAATGCTATGTTGTCACGTGCCCGAGCGTGGCTAGCTGGCCCGATTAACTGGCCAAAGCTTTGTAGCTGGTCTGTCACTTCGATGGGGCGAAGAAAAAAAAAAGGGCTTACGGAACAGGCAAGCAGCTATAGCATTCCGCAAAATTAGGGTCCTTAGTCTTTGTTCTTTTGTAGGTTGTTTCGACAAGAAACAGAAAGGCACTCTTGTGTGAGCTTTTGAAACCCACACAGCGTAGAACAAGCAGTTCCGCTGCCAATTACGGGTCAGTTACTGCACCAAGCTTCACTCACTCAAGCCTGTACAGTTCGGGAATCAGTGCGAACGGTAAGCTTTCAGATTCAAATATATGTTGTGCATTTGAGTATTCGCGCCATTTCCATAAGAATTGACCGTGGAATAGACGCATTCCTCGAACAGTGTGCGGTTAACTTTGATAATAGAACACCGGTCATTATGCATACGACGTGTACGCACTACATACGGTGCGCATTTGTTTGCAATTAACACTCAGCCACCGCGGCTGAGCCACTGCGGCATAAAAAGCAGCCACGAAACGGGAGAGGCATCTTTCCTCCATGGGGCGATCCCAGCTCCACCTTCACACTCCTACCATGTGACATGTTCATCTGCCGAAGGGAGAACTGGTCCGTTAAATTATGAAGGTGAAATGTTCCAAATACCGTGATGAAATTCTCGAGTCTAAAACGTCGACCTAGAGCCAGTTCGATGCTGAAAACATCTTTGGTGAACAGTTCAAAAAGGGCCGAAAGACAATTACGTTTGAACTTCCCGCCATAGCGCCGCCCTGGAGCGGAAGGATACATCCGCCGTTTGCCTGACGTGGCAGACGACAACCAAATCATAGCAAATGCTGCGTTTCGGGGCTTTGCATTTTACACCGTTGCCTACTATATTGTTTTTACGTGCGCAGGCCCAAAAATTTAAAATCGAACTGACGAAAAGAAAGACTGCCGGAGCTAGGTGCGCAGAAAATCCCACCGGCCGGACGTCGTCGCCTGCCGGGGGTTGTGGCGAGCCCTTGTAATCCAGCTCCTCGGAGGCCGGGTCTAGTGGAGGTGCTGAGGCCAGGATCCCTGGCCCGCTGTCGGCTATGTTGACGGGGCGTCCGCGCTAAACGGGGCGTCGATATGGTCCCCCCGGGGGAGCTATGGAGGGGCGAACCGGCCCAGGGCGGAAACGCAGCAGGCAAAAGCCCCCGCGTCTCGCAGTAGCGGGATAGCGTCCCGGAATGGGCGCTGCGGTACAGCCCGGATGTCAGACTCGGACCTAGATCTAACAATTCAGTTTATCCCACCACCAATCTCACCCCCCGAGTTATCGCGTATGCTCCTCCGCGACCACCTCCCTCGCTCCCTTACGTCCGCGCCACCTCTCCGAAGGTCTTTTCCTTTTCTTTCTTTCTTTAGCAGTTGGCAGGTCAACTGTGCGAAATCACCAATAACTGTTATTAGAACAATGTAATCTTAGCATTTTTGTACCAACATCAGAACAGCTGGCTCGGGTACGGGGTTTTAGCAAGGGTACCAAGCAACCACGGACGTCCGTTGGACGTCCGAAATACAGCCGGACATCCAAGGCCCAGTTTGGACGGCCACTGTACGTCCATTTTTGGACGTACATTTTCGGACGTACAGTGGACATCCAGAAACGGATGTACAAGTCCGAATGACATCCGCCAACGGACGTAAAAAGTTACTATGAAGCATCAAATAATGGCGTAAATTGAATATAAAAGCAAAAACAAAAAAGCTACTGCGCTTTTCAATTAAAAAGATTTTGTACATCAACAACCTGGCTTGTATGCTGCAAGTTTCATTTGCATATTTCTAATATTAAGCTTAATTTTTTCATTGTTTTGAAGCACTTCACCAACTCCAACGACGATCTCTTTGGGGAAGGATATATAAGAATTGAGAACCGCTAACGAAACGTGAAGCAAGTTCACTGTGTTCATGTATGCCGTCTGCCCGGTAGTGCGCTAGCCTTGCGCGGTGTACTGTACTGTTCGTTGTAAGAACATTAGCTTGTCATTATGTGATTCTGTAAATTTTTACTGAACATCCAAAATACAGCCAATTTCGGACGTCCGACTGGACGTACGGAAGTGTTAAAGGAGCCATGAAGAGAAAATGCAACTTGGTTTAATTTGAAAGAACTAGGATTCAGTATCTTACTCAGCTCCATTAGAGCCACAAAAGATGTTTTTTAACCAAAAAAAAAAGCAAGAAGTATTTAAAAACTTTCAAATTTTCCGCCACAGTGACGTGTTATGAGCAAGAATGACGTCATACGGGCCAACAATAAAACATAATTTTCAGTGCATTAACTGCACGTTAGCATTCAAGTGAAGCGGTTAAATGAAACTAGAGGCCCCATTACAGACGTCCAGTCATGTGTCGTCGCAACAGGTCAGTTAGGCGGCCGCCAATCGCACAAACAAGGTTCCGTGACGTCATAGAAAAGTTGCGGGAAATTGGCTAGGGGGTCGCGACTGCTTCACACGTTTTCTTTCAAATCTCCGTTATTTGTTAGAAGATTGCGATGATATTGGTATCATTGTTATCGGGACTAAGCAGTCTTTCTAATAAACCCAACTTGTATTTTGTCTTCATGGCTCCTTTAAAACCGGACGTCCAACGGACGTACATGGTACGTCCATCGGCCCTGAAACGGACGTCATACGGACGTCCGCTAGAGCCGGAATGGACGTACGGCGGACGGCCGACGGACGTCCGGTGGTTGCTTGGTACTTAGAACAAATCGCCAAATCACGGGCGCCAAATCACGGGACCCCCTCCCCCTCACTCATCTCCTGGCTGGATGGCTTGCAGGCGCTCTGCGTACGGGTTTTCACCTTTCGTCCACGCCTGGCACGCCAACCTTCTCGTACTTCTTTACCCCTCTACACCCATGCACCTCCTATATATGCAGTAAAGATTATTATTATTATCAGTAGTATTATAAATGCCTTGCAAAAAAAAAAAAAAAAAACTCGATTGCTCGCCTGCCGTTAGAGCGAAGAGCATATATATATGCAGTGGCGCATTGCAAAAACCAAACAAAGAGCAACGTTAGCGGCTGCGCTTTTCGGTCCAAATGACCGCGCATATATGCTTATTGTGCACGCACGCGCGAACGCACACGTACGCTGCTACGCACATTGACAAGTGTTGACAGCTGAAAGCGATAATGCAATTACCAAAAAACAAGAATTACTTGCGTCGCATAGTAGCGCGATGACTGGGCAAACAGCAAAGCTCGCGGCCCCTATAGCTTAATTTATCTCGGTGGTTATATTATGCTTCGATACTCAGTCAAGTTTTCTGTGTGCACCATCGTTAGCCCCATAGAGGTTAGCCCCAGCCCCCTTCAAAAGAGCAATGAATGCTCGGTGAATGTACGCGCGTGCCCAACGGCTTTGCGGTAAAGCTCCAGAGTAGCGGAGGGCATAGAGGGACGAGCGTTGGCTCAATATTTTTCAGCGCGTCCGGTGACCAACGTTCGGCTTCTGGAGTGTGGAACGCTAAATTCGTTAACGCTAATCGCTTCTCGGCAGGCCTTTTGGCCGTTTTGGCGCCTTTCATTTTAATTGGCATTAGTTCTTCTCTTTGCATCCTCAAAATTTCACAACTCGTCGCAACAAGAGCGAGCCACCCCGCGACGCGTCACCAAAGCCGTGTTTGTACTAGTTGTATCGCGCCTCCGACAGGTGGCGGCATGTCCCGCCCGAGCGCGGCGACGCAAAGTTGTGGTGCCAACGCGCGCGATGACGTCATCGCTTGACAAAGTTTTCCTGTGCACGTTCGCCGGTCCAATCATCAGCCTATAGCTGTGAAAAAAAAAGAAAAAAAAGGCGGGTCCAAGTGTGGGCCCAGCATCAGCACCGGCATAGCAAAATAAGGCACCTACCCTTCAACAGGTGCTTCGTTGTTGATGTCTTGCCAGCATTGTCAAGTCCAATCATAAGAAGCGTAATGTTCCTGCAACAGAAAGAAATATGCGTACGGCACGTGCGCATACTCAGTACGAGAGAGCTGGCGTTAATCCTGTACATGTCTGAAGAAGGCGGTTGTGTTGCCACGAAATGAAGAATAAGAGTGGTAACGTGTAGCTCACTTTTTTTTCCTCCTGCAAAGACGTGCCCCCATGTCATTCCTACTTTGCGAACCGCGTTGAACACAGAAACAACGGAAACACGCGTTGCCAAGGGGGACGGGACGGCGTGTGCTCAGCAACTACAGAAATCGAAACAGCCGCCACACAAAAAACTAGTTCAGATGACAAAAATGTTTGCTTTACAAAGTTATTATACTATGTACTATGCCATTTTTTTTTTAATTATTGTGAAAATAAAAACAGCAAATAAAAGCGATTTGTTTCAGCGATACTTGGCTGTAAACTTTTGGCGCGCAATGCAGAACAGTCAAGCAACAAAGCGCTTATGGTTTCGCGTTTTTGTTTTGTATGAGGCTGTGTTTGTTGTTCAACGTGCTCAAACCGTAGAGGTTTTATTGGTTTTATCGTTTTATTTTGGCAGTGTTCACGAGTGCCGTGTGCTGAAAGGGTGTTTCACCGACAGCACAGGAGGACCGACAACGCAAAATCCTCCCTGTTCTGTGACAACGCCGAGAGGGGTGCAGCTGCCGGCTCAATGTCGTCGCCCATGAAGATACTTGTGTGCGGCGACGTGAACGGTCAGTTTGACAAACTCTTCGACCGCGTGGCCGCTGTCGATAAAAAGAACGGACCCTTCGAAATGTTGCTCTGCGTAGGTGACTTCTTTGGACCCGATACGTCGCGATGGCTCGAATACAAGCTCGGCGGGCGCAAGGTTCCACTACAGACGTACGCTGTCGGGGTCGCGCCGGACTCCCTTTCCGAGTCGGATCTCAGCGATAGCGTTGTTCATTTGGGCGCACGGGGCATATTCACCGGCGCCTCGGGCCTTAAGATCGCCTACTTCTGCGGAGACGAAAGCAAAGACGGCAAATCTTCCAGAGGCATCTTTGTTAAGAAAGAAGCGCTCGACTTTCTTGCTCCCATAGCTGAGAGCACGAGCCACAAAGGCGTCGACCTTTTCTTCACCTCCCAGTGGCCCGAGAATGTGGACAAGTACGCCCACACCGTGTCGGGAAGTGAACGTGAAGGGTCGCCGGTCATCTCCCTGCTCGCCTACTTTCTTCGACCGAGGTACCACTTCACGTCGTCTGGGGACTGCTACTACGAGAGGACTCCCTACAGGAACCACAAGGTGCTCCGCGAACAGGCCCGCCACGCCACGCGGTTCATTTCGTTGGCGTCCGTCGCCAACGCAGCCAAGGCCAAGTGGCTGTACGCCTTCTCCATCGTGCCGATGTCTGAGCTGCCGGCTGCCGAACTCGTGAAGCAGCCCAGCGACGTGACCGAGTGCCCGTACGAGTTCACCGAGTCGGACCTGAAGGACACGTCGGATAAGTCCCAGCAGTTCTTCTACGATCTCACGCCAGCTGCGGCGAAGGGGAAGAAACGGGGCCGCGACGCGGCGGGCGGAGAGCCACGCCAGAAGCGGCCTCCGCCCGCCCCCAAGGGGCCCTGCTGGTTCTGCCTGGCTAGCCCGGAGGTGGAGAAGCACCTCGTCATCAGCGTTGGCGAGAGCTGCTACCTGGCGCTGGCCAAGGGTGCGCTAACCCCGGACCACGTTCTCATCCTCCCGATCGGGCACCACCAGAGCCTGGTAGAAGTCGACGAGGACACCCTCGAGGACGTGATGAAGTTTAAGCAGAGTCTCGGGAAGTACTTCAAGACGAAAGGAAAGCGACCAGTCTACTTTGAGAGGAACTACAAGAGTTCCCACCTCCAGGTACAGGTTGTGCCCATACCAGAGTCGCTGATGCCCGGCCTTCAGTCAGTGCTTGTGGACTACGGCCAGTCGGCTGGCATTGACCTGGACGAAATTCCTCAGAACTCGAACCTTCGTCAAATTGTGGATCCTGGACGGCCGTACTTCTACATGGAGTTTGATAACACCAAGCTGCTCCACAGGATCAAGAAGAACTTTCCTCTTCAGTTTGGCCGAGAGGTGCTGGCATGCGAAGAGGTTCTCAACTTGCCTGACAGAGCTGACTGGAAGGATTGCAAGTTCTCGAAGGACGAAGAAATTTCAATGGTAGCTGAATTTAGAAAGCAGTTCGAACCTTATGATTTCACATTATGATGTCACTTATGTTGTCATGTGTATATACTACATTGTACTAAACTTTGTGCTATTATAGTTATTTTTGCTTTCTCTGCTTTGTTATGAAATGAGATTGTGGAACACCATCACCGATCTAATTCTTGCAAATTTTGTAATTTGCTTCGAATTTGTACAAAATTTATTGTGAATAATTTGGCAAACAGTGACACCATTGTGGACACAACACTACGGATGAGCACCACCTCTTCTCATCAGCTTGACTGCATAAGTGGGTATAGGCAAACATTCCTCTGCGATAGTTATGCCAGTGATGCGTCTCAAGCCAAGTAACTCCACAAATTTGTGCTATTTTGCTTAACTCTGCTCTGGCATATTGCACATTCTCCAATTTTCGAGAACTATGGGCATTTAGGTAGCCCACGCTACATGCGCCGAGTGGCGTGCAAGTCTATGAAGCTTTAATTTGGGGTTCAAAAGTTGAAGCAACAGGTGGACAATGGGGGTGAGTAGAACCCCGCTGATGCTTTCCTGGTTCATATCATTTCCCGGTTATTATGCTCTCAACTGTGAACATCAAAATTGCCCCATAGTACATTTCTTCCTGGACAGTACATTTCTCCCTCGCATTTTTTTTAAAACGTATCAACTAGGTTCTAGTGTATTTGGTGAAATCACTCGGGCATTCAAGATGGTTCTGATTTGAGGTGGTTGGTACATAGCCTCGATTTAGAATGAATGGTTCGAAATGACAGGCCGAAGCATTTTTTCCTGACCTTTCTTGTTACTCCCGTTTCTTTCCACCTCAAGTGCTCTTGCACAACCACTGGCGTGCATCTGATTGTCTCTACTGCTGGAGCCTTTACAGCAGTAATAGGATAGTGTGCAGCCTGAGCCAGGATGCTCTTCAGCTTTCTTGAAATGCAAAATTGAGTCATTTCACGCCTAACTTAACGATTCCACCTAGCATAAAAATTGTTTCCACCTTGGTAGTTGATCTCCAAGCGTGTCCACGAGTGCTGACAGTTTCCATTTTTGTGCTTGGGCTCGGATACCAAGGTGGTAATTTATTTATTGAAATAAATAACTTTCCACCTTGGTAGTTAATCTCTGAGCGTGTCCATGAGTTCTGATAATTTCCATTTTTGTGTTTGGGCTCGGATATCTGCCTGACGCCCAAGGGACCGAGTTTGGTTCCCACCGCAGCTTTGTTATTTTTGAATGGTTTATCTGGATCTGGCCATCTGTACTTCCTGCATGGACACTTATTAATGCATCAGTCTGCCACACGTGTCACTGATGTTGCGATTCCCTCCACTTTCTCATTTCCATCTTTACTTTTTGTTCCCTTTCCTTTTTCGGCCAATTTGAAGGAAAGACAAACTAAACATGCAGAGGTTCCTCAAGAAAAGCTGTGTCTTTAAACACTATAGGTACTCAGTTTATAATGGCATTATATGCCTCGTTAACGGCTGCGGGCATGGCGCTGAGAAGTTTAATACAGTGAGTCTTAAAATACGCTTTCGACCATGTGAACTGTTATAGCTTCCACTTCAGTCGTGCCACTATAATAATCAGCAACACCAGCTGGCCTTAGCTGCCATTCACACTGGTGCGGCAGGAAGAGGACAATTACTGATATCAGGTGAGGAGCCGCGGAGAGGCGTTGATCAAAGGCATTCAGCCCGTGACATTATCACTTCGCTGTATGGAGCTATAGCTACTCGGTAAGCCGTGCTAGATCAGTCCATTGCTGTTAAGGTCCCTGTAATGCCTAAAAAAAACCTGAGGTTGACAGGGGCTCTTGAGAGAGTGCGAAGGAAAACGTTTATTGGGCTTTAAAATGCAGGCGTGCATCCTTATTCCAGGAAGCCATGTGTCAAGCGTGCATATGCACAGCCTTCATCATCCAAGCGACAGCTGGCGAACAGTGTCCCCCACTCCTCTGGGGAGGGGGAGTACGACGGGATGGCAGACAGGCGTTTCCCTTGCTGTCCACAATCTAATTGTGTTTCAGAGTGCCTTACAAATCACAGAATTTACGTTCAGCGCAATACCGTGTCGGAAAAAATAATGCATCTTTACAGGGTCTATGAAATTGCTTGTTTCAATCTGACCGCAATCCTTTTTTTTTGCTTTTCTTTAGTAATGTGCAAGGGCTTGCAAGTAAGTGCCTGTCTTCTAAACTCTACGACTGTAATCTCTCGGTAGGTAAGGAGATGTGTGGAGACTGCCGGAACCTCAGGCTCGGTATGCCAGATTCCCAAGCCTGTTGATGGACAAAATTGTTATCGTCAATGAAGGTATTGGGTCATTGAATGTAATGCTTTTAATTAGGGGGGCCATGAAGACAAAATGCAAGTATGGTTCACTATAAAGATTACCTTGTTAGAATAACACAGAAACCACTTCTAATGTAAACCTCTCTAAAACAAGCTATACCTTTCCACACTGAGCTTTGGCATATGATGGGCAGCTTGTTGCGATTGGCTGAGGGTGACAAAATCCAACGCAAACTAAACGGGTGATAGGCATCAGACAGGGAGCTTACACAAGTTTTTTGCGTGCATCCTTCTTAAAATTATAGTGGGGTAAGCAATGTAAGTTACAAATGAACATGTAAACATTGAAGCATCGGTGCATATGGCGCGCACTTTGCCAGCCGAAACCACACAGTTGTCGGGTGCATTGGTCCTGGCTGACACGACACTGGCCACCTGGCATAAGCGACATTGGCACTTACGTGGCCCTGTTTGTTGAGCACTTTTACAAACGATTACTATCAACCGTAACAAGAGTAAGCCAGGTACAAATCCGGTCAAGTACAGCAAATGCGGGCAGCAGTCTTTGAGCTGAGGCCTTACTTTGAGCGGTATTGTGATGCCACCTCTGAAGGCAGACAGTAAACAAAAGATAACAAGACCCTTTTCGCCGTTTGCAGCAGCTTTAGTCAACATACTAACTTCCGTTTCAGGTACCTTCCCTGACGGCGTCCTGGCTGACATTACGAAACACAGGATTCATCAGGAAAGTGAAAAATTTGGCTTAGAATGTTTAATTTCTCAGTAAATAAGGCATCGTTGCCAGGCGCCTCGTAAGGTTGTAAACCCCCCCCCCCCCCCCCCCCCGCCCCTCAACCCTGAGACTATTAATTCCCCGCGAGGCGACATGCGCGCATTTCACCTTGAATTTCCACGTATGTGAATTATATGCCTCTATGAACTCTGAGACGGGCGTCGTCATATGCGTGCCGTACTCGTGAAGCTCGGCAACAACGTCAGGCGTCGCTAAATCCCGTACTCTCTCTCTGGCGCGCGGCCCGAGCTATTTCACCGTTTCCTGCCCTTGCATACCATATTCTCCCCCCTGCACTTTGTAAATTCCTATCTGTTTACCTACACACCTTGCGTCCTCATCTCTTGCCTACTTTTCTTACAGCACAACTCCGGCACCACCCGGTCGACGCGTACGCGTGTCGGGGCGCGTTGGCGAGCGAGTACGGCAATTTCACGACGCCCTACGTTGTTGCCGAGCTTCGCGAGTACGGCACGCATATCGCGGCCCGAAGACCGCGAGGCGGACGGTCGCGACAGCATGAACGGTCTCGGGTTGGGGGGTAGATTTCACAACGCCTACAAGGCGCCAGCCGCATCGTTTGCTGCCCGACAAGCGAAGCCTTTCAAATAAAACAAACTTATATCCCACTCAGGGAGAGGAAATGGCAATTGCTATAAATTCTACCCGCGCAACCACAATCATAAGCGACTCGAAGTCCGCTATTGTTAACTTCTCGAAAGGCAGGATCTCCCCTGCAGCAGCCTCGTTGTTAGAGAAGTCCCCTAACCAAATAAAAATTCTTTTGATATGGACTCCGGCCCACTGCGGCCTACACTGGAATGAACTGGCCCATGCAACCGCTCGAGGATCTGGTCAACCTAGCTGCGTTGCCTACGACGCCACCACAACCACCATCATCCCCACACAAGACGTCGCAGGAAAGCCAAGAACAAGCACACGTTATTAGATCTCACAAAGACAGGCTAGTCACATACAGGTTATCCAGATACAAATATCCACCGGCCCACCACACTCTTTCCAGGAAAGAGGCAGTCACGTGGCGACGGTTGCAGACGAACACTTTTCCGAGCCCTATTTCCCTCAACCGCTGCTACCCAGACCTTTACTCAAACCTCTGCACTTTATGCAACAGCAGAGCCGACCTACACCACATGATATGGTCCTGCCATGAGCTCCAAAAAAAAAAGCCCGGTTTGTATTTCGCGCGTTTGTTTATCGCACTGCCTTGATAGTAGTTCACGTCGCATCTGACAGATGGCGCCACCAGTCCACGGCGCGCGCGCCGCTTGTGGGACCTTATTCTCGGCGGTCTGCAAGAGGTAGCTGAGGTAGCGTCAACATCCCCCTCGCGAGGGGCACGATCAAATGCAGAGCATTTCCGGGAGCGCACGACGTTAAGTAGTTTGCGTTACGTTAATGTTGTTGCACTTGTGGCAACTGCTGACGAGAGAACGCTCGTCAGCAGTAATTTGAATGGGTCAAGGATATAAGGCGCGTCCGTAGCCTCCCATTCTGTGTCGGCTTTGTGGCGCAGTGGGTAGAGCACCATGTACATTGAGTTCCGCCCGCAGGGTCGAGGGATCGAAACCTGGCGCCGGATAGTATTTTCTTTTATATAGTGTAGGGGGAGGGGTGCGGACTACGACGGTACAACGCGGGTGACATCGTGAGTTACTGAAATGCTCTGCATTTAAAATACGAATGGCTATAATAGCAAATCCGATGTAGATACAATTAGAAGCTACAAAATTAAGACTGCGGAACAATGGGAGACCGTTCTGCTCAGCTCCACACCGGAGGCACAACTGACAGCAGTCCGGATGGCCGAAGCCGCCGCGAGGATCCTAGGAATCCTGGCTGACGGATGAGGGAGACCGTCCAAGTCGTCTACCCTTCAGAACCCATCTCGGGCATCGAATAAAGTCCCCTCTCTCTCTCTCTCTATTTTGTCTTCATGGCCCCTTTAAACAACGCGCCTTGGGCGCGATGCGCCGCCTCACGGCGACGAACGGCGGAAGTGCAGGAGATGGGAAGGGGGCGGCGAGACGCGGAAAGGAACAAAAAATGCCGCGCGCATCACCGGTAGCCACGGCAGCGATCAGCACGAGGATGGCGTCGCGAGGTTGCGGAAGGTGGTTTTTGGTGGCATTTTCCTTCGCGATCGTCGCACAGAAACTGATCAGCGCAGAGGAGGCATGCCGTTCGTTTGGCGGCGAGGTGTACCCGCAAGAATACACCAAGTCTTCCGCACATAACCTCCACTGGAGCAAGACTCAGAGTGGGTAGCGCCGTCGTGACGTGTTCTTCCATGTTCCAAAACTTCGCGCATTTGCTTTAGACTGCTAAGTTCTGTCGGGTTATTTCTCTCGCTGCAAATTAGTTTCGGTTATGCCTCGATCGAATACGGCACCTCTAGGCATTAGTTTGATAGAGTTTTAACCGCTAGCTATACGTTTTCGAACATCCACGTCGTTCATATGCGGCAGCTGAGTGTGCGGGTCGCTTATCGGATGTGACCCGTCATATTTTGTAGTTGGCTCTTTAAAAGCTGACCCGTCATATTTTGTGGTTGGCTCTTTAAAAGCTGTTTTTTTTTTCTTTCCTAACTATAGTCTCGAAGCCTGCTCCTTATTTCACTGGAACCGCTGTCGTGAATGGAGAGTTCAAGGAGCTCAAACTCTCCGATTTCAAGGGAAAATACCTCGTATTTTTCTTCTATCCCCTTGACTTGTGAGTATATATATCGGTTGGAGGGGATTTTATTTATGCACGGACGCAGCAGGTCTCACTAGTCATAACAAAACTCTGTCCTTTGTTTCAGCACCTTCGTCTGCCCAACGGAGATCATTGCATTTAGCGACCGCATCCAGGAGTTCAAAGCGCTGAACACAGAAGTTGTGGCGTGTTCAGTCGACTCTCCTTTCACTCATCTCGCGTGGTACGTGGCGCGCTTTTTAAACATACGGCGATCGCTCGAGCATGCTTCTAGTAGAAAATGATTTTTTCGTGCGATTTGGGGGCGATAGAGATTGGCAGGGAGTCTTGTTTGGATTGCTCTTCCATTCCAAGAGATTGTTACTATTATGCCTCCTCCCCCATTTTTTTTTTACTGCTAGGATCAACACCCCCAGGAAGCAGGGTGGCCTAGGACCCATAAAAATTCCACTGCTCTCGGATCTCACTCACCAGATCTCTAAAGACTACGGCGTCTACCTCGAGGACCTTGGCCACACGCTGAGGTGAGCACACGCTAACAGTGCCGTGGTCCATTTCAACCCGGACTTCAATTTCAGAGGGCTGTTCATCATTGACGACAAGGGCAACCTCCGCCAAATCACCATGAATGATCTACCAGTGGGCCGGTCCGTAGACGAGACTTTGCGACTGGTGCAAGCGTTTCAGTACACGGACAAACACGGCGAAGTGTGCCCTGCAGGCTGGAAGCCCGGAGGAGACACGGTATGCACTCCTCGCCCTGCCACTTCAAAGTGTAGCCACAGGACTGCTTTATCAGCAAGGTTTTTATTTTTGGACCGAAAGCAGTGACATTTAGCAGGAATCGCGCTACTGTGTTTTAGGCAACTTTTCTTTTGGCAGTGTGTTCTGAAATTCAAAGCACAAAGGGCTAAAAGTGGGCAATTGGGAATCATGGCGCATTGAAACGATGGAATCGCAACGACTGCATGTTTAGTGTGTGTTGTAGACAGTATGAAAATATTAACCAGCTGTCGCTACGTGTTGCAAGACCACCTGATAACCAATGGGTGGCAGAAAAGAAACTTTGGGACTGCTCGTGAAACTAGTTCTGCCAACAGATTGAATAGTTGCACAAAAAAAAATGCCCTTGTTTACTGTTTAAGACTAACCCTGTCACTAACAACACTTTTTTTCCTTTGCAGATTATTCCCAATCCTGCGGACAAACTGAAGTACTTCAAAAAATTCAGTGATGCTTGATACTTCCATGCCCACTATGTTCTGGATACGTGCTCATACTGGACATATGTCATCATACAAGCAAAAAAGTTGCGCCAGTTGGTAATGAAAATTCAGCACTTATATAAGTTTCATTTCCGAGTGTGCATCTGCCACCTGATCAACCTGCGTGGCAGCCTAGTCTGCTGCTGTTCATATCAAATATCAAAGCAACATCACGTGTACTTGTTTTTCTACGCCACTGAGGAGTTCTTACCCCATTAAAGACTTCATTGTGCCAATGTTGCATACATTGAATATTGCATTGTTGAAAATGATGTCGGAGCTCACTAGAGAGTCAATCTGACTGGACAAGCAGTACCCTGGGTAGTGTAATGTCTTGATGGTCGCACTCGGGACATTGGAGAGGTGACGAATCCCATCGAGTATTGTTCAGGCAAGTCTGCATTTCTGCGGTAAAAAATTTGCTTGCTACGATTCCAGCTGTTCATCGCTCATTCCCCTTCTCGGTGGTTAGTCCACCAAAGTTTTTTGTTTCCATACGTCTACATAACCCAATGCAAGTGGTGCTGCCAGACTACAGTTCTGGAGACAGCTACTTCCAGTTCATTTAACCTCGTGTCACCAACCTAGTACTCTGCAGAATAAACTTTGGAGTTAAAATTTAAACAGCTGGGTGGCACGTGCACAAACTGCAGCCAGGAAAGTCTCTGTGCAGCTGTTGGCATCTGAACACCTGTGCATCAATGTCTCCACTGAAGAAGGGAGCGAGAGAGCGGGTATTCAGGGGGGAAAAAACAAACAACACTGTTGGTAACACAGCTTTGTATAGGAAGCAGCAGGATTGGAGGTCTACTTTGTTTTCTCGCTTTATGCCAGCTGCTCTTGGAACTGATGGCTGTCAACAGATTATACAGGGTACTTTCTCGGCCAATGTTGGTCACCATGTGTCATTCTTTATACTGAGGCTCCACTGCTTAAGAGCACGAAAGCAACGCCATTTAGCCACAATTTCTTTTTCCAGCATCGATAAGTTAATTGCGGGATGCATACATGAAAGTTTTTGTGTCCTTTTTCAGGGTAGTGAAATTTGTTGTGGCTTGCAAATTTTGCTGCAAATGTAAAAAAAAAAAAGTAGAGGGGCCATCTTGTCTCGCATCGGCCCGCAAAGCTGTAGGGAATGACGCAATTCAGTAACCCGATGCACCGATAAACGGAGTTGGAATGTCACACAACAGTTCTCATGTACCGATAAACGGAGTTGGAATGTTACACAAGAGTTCTTGCAACTATAACCATCACAGCTGGGTTCCAAATGTTCTTGAAAGTTGCCCGGCACAGCAGGTGAGCGCACTCCTCACCACACTACTTGCGAGGCGCCAAGCGTGTCGTCACGTAACCCCTCTCTTCGCAACACACCTGCTACATCTTGCTGGCTGGCTGTGTCGACATGTTCATGGCATGGCCAAGCTTTCGTGTTTCAGGTGTCCACATGGTCTTCTGCTGGCAGGCGTCCTCTTTGACCTTGAGCAGAACATGAGTGGCTGTGTCGCATTCATTCTCTTTTTAGGTTGTATTTTACCCCCTTTCTTTTCCCGCTTTTCTGGGTTTCAGCTACCTTCCGCCTACTTTCTGCGTAGGATGCCATGAAACATTTCGACCAACGCGAGGCTAACAGCAAGCATCAAGTAAGAAGTGCAAATAACTTCATATGGCTGAGCTCGCTCCTGACCAACCTGGCAGCCTCTAGTTGGCATTAACATTATTTGTACTAGGTGAACTTCACCGCCCTTGTGTGCAATGGCTGTGCTGCCTTTGTAACAAATGAATGCCACAACTTGTGCAACTGATACAATCTGAATACCAGGCCACCGTACAGGCCCATCTGTAGTGGTGTTTGGCAAGAACAGGCCTCAAACTGCATTACTTATTTTCATTCCTTGAGCGGCACTGATAGTGTAGCACGCGGCAGAATGAAACTGTTGCAATGGGTACCAGTTATTTTTAAACTTTATGCATGACACTGTCAGTAACCCCGCTTTGCAGCAAACCTGGAAGTTTGGCCCACAAAGAGTGGAGAAGAGAGGCGAACATGAAGACAACAGGGAAGTTTATCAAAATAGCCATGTTCCCAGGTTCCAGCGGGCAGCTCTCAAGGCCCAGGCAGCCGGTACTTCCTGATCTCGCTGTCTCGGCAGGCAGTGTAGAGCGAGCTGCCGTCAGATGCAATGTGGTACACGGGCTCGCAGTCTGGCCCAGTCAGAGAGAAAGACCCGTCTCCGTCCAGGGCTTCAAAGCTGCACGACCCATCGGCTGCAAGAGGCACAACTGTTAGCTGCCTTCAAAAGTTTTGCTTGCTGTCTTCTGCGTAGCATGCTGGGCTGAATGCGTATTGGGCATTTGGCTAGCTTTCCAAGTGACAGCAAGCTGGCCACAATTGAAGTCCAATATTACGCCACAAACACTAGTCTTACAAATACTTTTCTGGTAAAAAAAAAAAAAAAGGTTTCCCCAGCAATTACGAATACATTGCACGGGTCAACATCTTTGGGAGTGATAACCACTCACAGGCTGCAAACCGCACTGCTTTGAAGCAAGAATCATTCTCGTTCTGTTCCGACAGGCTTTGGGTCCATCTGTGCAGCAATGGGGTATTTGCCCAAGCTGTGAACATTAGCTACAGCATGCCTTCAAATGAGAGCTGTCGCGCGAGATTAGCAATTTTAAAAACTGCAGGAAAGCAGCCTATGAGCTCCACTGTCTGTGGCCCCTAGCTGAAGTTTCAGTGACCCAACAGGTCACAAGAAAAGGGGGGAGGGGGGGAGTAGTACTGTGCTGGAGGGAACAGGTAAATGAGTATGCCCAAAGGAGTGAGCTGGAAAAAAAAAAAGAAAATACATAAATACATGAAGAAAACAAGAAGCATAGCCGTCTACAGTTTCTCCGCTTTTTTCTCCACGGGCGGCTGAGCATGTTTTGTGCGCAGTGCACGTGGAGTCAGCCGAGCTAGGAGCACATGGCACATGCAAGCAGCTCCCATGGCACACCTGTCTGTACTTTGTGGGCACCAGGGTTCTTACGGCGGCCTAGCTCGATCCTCGAGATTCGGCCGCAAGGCTAGCTCCGCTGAACACCGCCACGGATCGCCAACTTGGCGTAGCAGCAGCGAACAGCAAGGAACACAGGACACAGAAATCGCCCACTCTGACGTTTATTGCGCTGCAATAAGGGGACGTTGGGCGTGTCGCTCTCCCCCACCAAGACCACCTTAGCCAGGACGGGAGAAACAGGCGTGAGGGTGTCGCACAAAGGAAGGCCAAAAAGGAGTGAGACGCACATACGGCCGCTCCCCATGATGGCTGGCATCCAAAGAGGCCTTCCCTTTGTCGTCGGCTCCAGACCAGGCCGCCCGGAACTTCCGGGCAAAACCTGTCACGTCAGGGGTTCGACAGCGCTCCCCGCCGTCATCCTCCCGCAGCGGGGAAAATGCGCAGGCCACGGGGAGAGAAGGACCTCCCCCTCTCGCCTCCGTGGCGAGCCGAGAGTGATAGCGAAGATGGCAGAGCTCTGAAATTCCCACATCCCTCCCCCCTTTGACCGAAGCCCCTCGACATCGAGAGACTCCGACCAACGATGACCTCACCGTTTGTTTCGCTGCCTGGCACACTTCTCGAGCAGGTCCAAAAGTCCAATTCAGAACATGCGCAACTGCGCCAAAGTCCACGTTGCACCACACTGCCACCACATAGTTCACCACCATCCGCCGGTTGACCTGATTGCGTCAGTCTGCACACAAGGCTGGCCGCGTGCACTGTCAGCCGGCCCAAGGTCTGCAGGCCCCGCCGGTGAAGTAGGCTAGGCCGGTTGAGGACGGCCTGGGCAGCAGGCTGCTCCCGGGCCCTGTCCCGCAGCGGTTCGCCCCGCACCGACAGTGCGCATTTCCATCTCTCTACGCATCTGCGGGAGGTAGTCGACGGGCAGGAATTCTTCCCTGAACATTGTTCGGAAGCCGTCCATTGTGCGTGCCGTATGGCCTATCACTCGATACCACCGGGCGGCATGGTCGACTAGAGCTGCGAGCAGAACTCTGTGCAGCACCTCGCTCTCGCTGATGCCGGTCGCCTGCTCGTAACGGCTCAGAGCCAACAGGAAAGCGTTGGCGCTCACTTGATCGCTGTAACCGCTATACATCGGCATCGGTAGCTGCACCCTTGGAGCGGGGAGCGTGCCACCTGCAACACTTGCTGCATGGCGCTTGCGAGAGTGTTCGCGATGGAAGCTGCATCCACAGTCATTCCTTCGCCTACGGGCACCTGCATGCTCACTTGCACAAGAGGCGCGCCGTATGGGGCTTCAGCATCTGCTTAGGCCCGGCTAGCTCAGTCGGTAGAGCATTAGACTCTTAATCTCAGGGTCATGGGTTCGGGCCCCACGTTTGCTGCCAAAAATGTGGGGACCAGGGTTCTTACGGCGGCCTAGCTCGATCCTCGAGATTCAGCCGCAAGGCTAGCTCCGCTGAACACCGCCACGGATCGCCAACTTGGCGTAGCGGCAGCGAACAGCAAGGAACACAGGGCACAGAATTCGCCTACTCCGACGTTTATTGCACTGCAATAAGGGGACATTGGGCGCGTTGCTCTCCCCCGCCAAGACCACCTTAGCCAGGACGGGAGGAGGAAAACTTTTACTCATATCAAATAAGAGCGCTGTGAGTGGAGTCCTCAGTCCAGGACCCCAGAAGAGGTTGCTGCCGCCAGGACGGGAGAAACAGGCGCGAGGGCGGGCAAAGGGAGGCCAAAAAGGAGCGAGATGCACATACGGCCGCTCCCGATGATGGCTGGCATCCAAAGAGGCCCTCCCTTTGTCGTTGGCCCCAGATCAGGCCGCCCGGAACTTCCGGGCAAAACCTGTCGCGTCAGGGGTTCGGCAGCGCCCCCCGCCGTCATCCTCTCGCAGCGGGGAAAATGCGCGGGGAGAGAGGGACCTCCTCCTTTCGCCTCCACGGCGAGCCAAGAGAGATAGGGAAGATGGCAGACCTCTGCAATTCCCACAACTTCCATGGGGCGAAGTGCAGTGCATGGGTATCGTACACCCTGCCTGTTCAACAGAGTGCATAATGTTCCCTGAAGGCTGAGGCAGAACTTTGTGGCGGCACAAAGACTGATACCCTCTCCTGGGTGCTATTTCACCGCTAACAAATGCTGCAATGCTTTTTCCCAGCAATACGACCACACAAAGAAATCACACCTATAAACTCGCACACATCAGTGTTCCAACCATGCTTTATACGCAAAAGCATTTAGCATGTAATACGTGACCACTTTGTTTCTGACAGTTTGTGGGGCGTCTTGGTTGACTGGTATTTCTTGACAATTACACGGTATATAGAAGGCCTGGATTTAGGATGTTCATAATTGGTGGAAAATGTTAACAGCTTGCACTACTGCAGACTCTGTGGTGAACTCGCACAATGCTGAAAACATCAAACTTTAGTGCACAAAGCTGCACATTGCAAGTGTTCCCTCTATCCGGTGACAAGGCAAGTCAACTAAGAACACACTCGTCTCATGTGGTTAATAAATCGAAGGAAATCCCTGCACTACTGAATGATATTAGAGTATGAAGTACACAGCTGTGCAAGTGAACAATGACATGGAAAGTATCTGACAAGGTGCCGGAACAGTACATACATGCAGTCGAAGTCAGGACGGCACCCACACGAAGTGTAGTGCGGGAAAAAAAAAAAAAAAAAGTTTGGCATTTTTATGAAACGCATCGGCCACGATGAGTTTAGTGCTGTATGGACCTGCTTCCTTTTTTTTCTGCCCCTGTGATGCATGCCACTTTTCATTTATTATGAACGCATGCCAGCTAGACCAGCTTGCCCTAGCTCCGTTCGCTTGAGGGTCCCTCTGGGTTATCAATAGCACGTCCAACTTTTAGCTGTGTAGACAGAGTCTGTCCATTGTGGCCTTTGTGCACACATGGGCTGAGTGTGTGTCGGGTAGCTTATATGGCCAAGCTGTTTCGCAGGTGATTAGCAGACTCTTCTAGTAGGTACTATCCAAGGGTGTTACACACACCCTTGTGTCAAAGACTGCAAACAAACCAGGACTTAATTTTGGGCTTGACATTGCGTTGTAGCAAGGACTAATGATCATTTTCAATAGCAGCACCCAGTGATCTTGCCTACGTTACGTTCCCCAGTTCACACAAACTCCAAATGGGACAGACATTTCAGTGAAGCAGCACCATTACTTACCCCTCCCTACCATGAATCCCTGCTTGTATGGGAGCATACACAGCACTGGGGAAGAGGAACTGGCCCAGGTGACGGCAGGCTCCCTGTTGGGAAACACAAGCACAGTGACAGCTATTTGTTTCGCCACACAGCAAGCCACTGCGTGCAATAAGCGACGCCTCTGGGGCTGCTCCCACCAACCTTGTCTTCCTCACGTCAACCAGGGAAACATTTCCGTCCTGCGTTCCAAAGAGGAAGCGGTTCTGCCCGAGGAAGCAGCAGCAGTTGATGGCTGCTGCACTTTTGTGCTCAAACGCCTGTCAAGAAAGAAACCACAGGCACTGAAGCGGCCCTGACGCCACTGCCTTACAACAATGCATAAATATGAGTGTGAGCAACACAATGTTCCAACACAGCACAACTCATGTCTCCTGGCACAATGCAAAACCATGGCCAGACAGCACCAACAGCTGTATTACTGAACCTATTCGCAAGGGGCACGCCCTATAGGAGGTGTGCAAAGCGATCCAAGATGGCTGTCCCAAGAAGGATCGGGGGGGTTCCCTCTACGGACCGCCACTTATGTGCGCCTTAGCAAAGGGGGTAGCTCTACTTTTCAACGCCGTCAGGTGGCGGTGATGCCAGATTTTAACGGCTGTCCTTAACTTGGATGTTACGCACCAAATTAGAACTAAAGGCGAAATTTCGGCCCACAAGCAAAGGTTGAGAGATATATGGCAAAAGCCGCTCATGTCGCTTGCTGCGGCGGTAAGGCTGCCAGCGCTCGATCTGTGATGCTACAAAGTTTCTTCCTGCAAATATCACTGGTTCACTAGCCACCACCACAATTAGTAGAGTTCGCTCATTAGCAGTACGGACTTATCAGAGCACGCGAGCTTATTATTAACGGCCGCTTACTTGACAAATCCTGCCTGTATAAGGTATTTTCATAGTATACCGCTAGGTAGTGCGTTGTGTCGCTCCGTGTAGAACACACCAATCAATGGCCTGGCCAGCGTGAATAGTAATAGTTTCCCACCAGGTATGTTTTACCACCAGCGAAGGCAACGATATAAACGTTTCCAATCAAACTACCTAAGCGTGACATTTTCTTTTTGTTTAAAACAGTACCGAGAGGTTGACGCCGTGGCAGTCCTAGTCGCATTGCCCCCTACTAAAACAAATATTTTGATAAGACACACTATTAGTAGAACGTTGCATGCTGCTTATATAGAAAAAAACACACCCAAACCAAACCAGCCCCCCCTCAAAAAAAAAAAAAAAAAAAAAAAAAAAAAAAAAAAAAAAAACAGCCAGAACAATTTTGTGGCTCCAGCTTGGAGCTAATTAAACACTTGAAACTTCTATGCAGTATGCTAACCTGCTAACCAGCTTGAGCTGCTTTCTTACTTTCACCTAACGTTTTCTGCATTGCTAGAAGCGGCTCCCTGAAACAAGGAAATGCAAGGAAGAAACACAAAGCTCTTCGCACGTAAATCATTAATTGCAATGCTGGTTCTGAACTAGCGCGCTTGCCCTCGCGGTGTCGTACGTGCAAACAGCTTTATTAAATATGAGTCCACATTAACTGAAAACGCGTCCGAACAACGCAGGATGTGCAAAGCAAAGAAACGGTCAACAGCAGTAGGTTTTGAAAACATTATGGTTGAGCGTAACACCACACTACTAAAATGTGTTATGCCTGAGCGCTCATACCCTTGCTTTGCTATGTAAGAACATGAGCACGAAGAAAATAAAATTATACGCCTCGAGCTTTGCGATCACTGCGCCGCCTGCCGCCGCTTCTCCGCGGCGTTGACGGGATGTGCGCTGCATGGCTGATAGGGGCTCGTAAAGTGTTTTGGTTCTGTTTCGCTTCTTTTCGCCATTCCGCACCCTAAAAAAAACTTGTTATGGTGATGTCTGTAAGTAAAGAGTACGTTTAGGTCACTTAAAAAGCAGCTGCGTCTTCGTAGAGCACGCGATCGCCTGCAAGAGCTATCCGGGGACGCGGTTCTGCGCGCATCGTCACCACTCTTCCGGCCGTCGGCGAAGGTAGCAGCATATCACCCGTCACCTCCAAATACGTCAAGCGCAAATGAATTCTACTGTCTCGTTTAGACCTGATACTGGCACAGTGAGAGGTTGGCTTCATTTTGCAGCGTGGACAACGAATGCGGCTTCGTTTGGAATATATACGTCGCAGAAAAATGCATTTTGGGGATGTGATTAGCCAATCCCGGACAATAACTTATGCCTTTTGTAAGAATATAAACCATGCGAAAATCTTAAAAATATTCCAAGCCTGATCGTTAAATATGTGCCCACACACGCCTTATAGCAAGATCCAAGGCAATCCAATATGAAACTACGGAAAAATACATGCTGTGCAAGTGCGGAAGAAGCATAATAGCTCTAACGGAAATGAGAAAAAAAAAAAAAAAAAAAAAAAAAAACAGTGCAGCTTCTGACATGCAAAGACGTTCGTCGAAACTTAAGCCTGGTAGGGCTCACCAGACCAACTATACGCGAAATGCACTGCTATTTCGCAAGACATAGGTGGGGTAGGGAGGGGGACGCTGTGTACAAATGCGGAGAGGAATCAAGCTGAATGTTTCAGTAATCAGACAAAAAAACCTCGCGTTCACTGTCGTTTTGTTTTTCAATCAACGAACAGCTGATCGTTCGGCGGACGCATTTTTAGATGTATATAGGGTAGGCAGTTCACAAACGATGAAAGGTGTCGTTGTAAGAGTGTGGTATGTGATAAGTTTCTTCTTTATTCGTCAGGCTCCCTGTGCCATGATACGATATTTCGAAGAAGTGTTTCGTCGCGGATGCCGAATATATTCTAAGCCCATCTGCACGCTGCTTGCAGAGGATATATGTAGCGGATGAATGTTTCGGGCGCCCACCTCACGACAAGACGACTCTGTCGTGTGCTGATCGCCGAGTATAATTCTGCATTATCCATCGTACTTACGTTGAATATTCGCGAAATTAACACACACTGGTTTTAAATGGTGGTGATCAATATCTGAGGTACATATATTATTGGCAAAAGTAACTGGCGTGCTGTAAGGTATGAGTGTTCCGCTAAATATGTAAGTGCACAAAACTGATTTACATCGTAGTGTATACCCGTAGCATGAACATCTGAAGAACTGGTAGATACGGAGACACTGCTAGTAAATTCAGGGCAGTCTAACTACAATCAGGTTGATGCATACGCCGGTTCCGCTACGCTGGCATGTGACACACATTTGGCGCTTATACAGACCGAATATACCACACTAAGATCGCGTCAGAAACATTTACACTCTCGTAAACACACCCCATTTGCGAACAGAGTGACTGCTCCACATAATCATGGAATTCCAACGCCCGCAAACTGGCCGCTAGGGGATTTCAGTGGCGCTCCTACAGGCCGCGCTCGTGGCGTATAGGGGCCGGAACGAGGGACAGGTGGCGCTGCTGGCGCCGTTCAACAGCGCCACCCGCGGAAGAAAATTGCAAAACTGAACTGGGTATTCCCTGGCGTGTGAATGTGGAGCATGTGTGTTTCTGTGTTGTTAAAGGAGCCATGAAGAGAAAACACAAGTTTGGTTCATTCGAAAGATTGCCTCGTTAGAACCATAACGACACCACTTATAACGCAAACTTCGCTCAAATAAGCTACATAATTAGGAAAAAAGGAAATGACCATGCGACCCACCAGCTCATTTTCCGCAACAGAACCTGTGATGTCACTTGGGAATGCTCTGCGATTGGCGGAGGCCGGCAAAAGCAAACGCATGTTAGGCAGGGCTTACAGCTTGCATAGCGAGCTAAATGCCCGTGAAACATACTGCACATTCTTTTTATGACAAAGAACGGTGGAGTAAACGGTTGAAGGTCCGAACGAACACGCAAGCGTGTGCGCCAATGCGTACGAAACTAGCGCCGGCCGAGCTCGACATCTCGCCGTCGCGCAGACGAATTTTCGGGTTCGAGGCTCTTCGGGGCCAACGAACCGTTCCAGCACGCACAGCCGCGACCTTGCTTCGTATCGTAATCCCTTCACAGGAGGTTGGCCGTCATATCGCCAACCAGCAAAGGTAAAAATAGAAACGAGGGGAGTAAGGAACAGCAAGAAGCGACGAGATAGTGCCAGTCGTCGTGTAAGTTTCGAATGGTGTTGGCTTGCTGCTGTCGTTACGAGCTCGTTTCCAGTTTACAACCACTGAAAACTTCAGTTTGCTCAGTTACGGCAGGGACCCTTACGTTAGCTCACTCTTGGGACATGCTGGCGCTCGTCGCCGACTTCGTCAAATCGTTCTGACCTTGGGGAAAAAAATGCCGTAAACACCGCGCATTGACGCTTGTATCTTTCTGGTCGAAGCAGAGAGCTCGCGCGAACGGCTTGCCATACACGACACCGGCCAACTGGCATAAGTGATACTGCTACTGAAATTGAACTATTATTAACCGTAATCAAAATACGGCACATACGTACCAGTCTATATTCGTCCGTCGCGACGGGGCTGATGAGGCAGCGGTGCCGACGGCTGGGCGTTCGTCTGTTGTGGCTATCGCGGAATGGTCGCTTTCCCGTCCACCGCGTATCCCACAACTCTTGCCGCTCGTGCACTTAGATGCATTGAGCGTTTTAGTGGTGTGAGGTTGTTAAATGCAAGCCCGAGCTCCTCGGCGAGAGTTTTGTTCTCCGGATCAGGCGATTCCATGACTAGGGCTGCGGGTGCACTAGGTTTTACTAGTATTTTTACAATGGCCGCCGTCTCGATCGACTCCCGCGTGTGGGTGCTATATGGAGTCTACGTACATACTAAGTATCTGTTTCATAGACCGGCTCTATGACGCCATTGTACACGTCACGGAATGTTCAATTTTAGCGGGAGATTTAAAATTTTGGCTTAAATTGCCTTATTTCTCAGTGAATAAAGCATCATTTGCTTCCGGGAAAGCGCTTGGGGTACTATGAAACACCTAATCTTTCGAATAAAACAAACTTTTGTTTTCTCTTCATGGCTCCTTTAAAAAGTGCAACCGCTCGTTACCCTGATAATATTAATCCTATGACACACATTTTTTTGTCAGGAATTAGGTGTGGGCGACGCTTGTTCATTTTATTAATTACCTAAGTCATGTTATTTAATAATTATTCATTATTCATTGATTGGGTTAAAATTCAAATTAATGTCACTAAGGCTTGTGAGGTATCAAATTAAAGGTTTCGATGAGGGGAATCACATGGGAGAAATTAAATGTTGCTTCCTGGTTAGAGTCAAGAGATGGTCACGTGAGTCATGGATTCGGTTAAAAGTGAAAGTGATGCCACTACGGCTTGTGAGGCATCAAATTAAAGGTATCATAAGGGGAATCATGGGGAAAATTAAAAATTTCTTCGTAGTTATACTCATGAGATAGTCACGTGAGTCATAGGTTGGGTTAAAAACCAAAGTGATGCAACTAGGGCTGTGAGGTATCAAATTAAAGGTTTCGATGAGGGGAATCACATGGGAGAAATTAAATGTTGCTTCCTGGTTAGAGTCAAGAGATGGTCACGTGAGTCATGGATTCGGTTAAAAGTGAAAGTGATGCCACTACGGCTTGTGAGGCATCAAATTAAAGGTATCGATAAGGGGAATCATTGGGAAAATTAAAAATTTCTTCCCAGTTATACTCATGAGATAGTCACGTGAGTCATAGGTTGGGTTAAAAACCAAAGTGATGCAACTAGGGCTTGTGAGGTATCAAATTTAAGGTCTCCATGAGGGGAATCTCATGGGACAAATTAAAAATTGCTTCCTGGTTATGGTCACGATAGCCACGTGAGTAACAAATTGGGTTAAAAGTCAAAGTGGTGCCACTAGGGTTTGGGAGGTATCAAATTAAAGGTCTCGATGAGGGGAATCACAGGGGACAAATTAAAAATTGCTTTCTTGTTATAGTCACGAGATAGTCACGTGAGTCATGGAATCAGTCAAATGTGAAAGTGGTGCCCTAGGGCTTGTGAGGTATCAAATTAAAGGTGTCGATGAGAGGAATCTTGTGGGACAAATTAAAACTGCTTCCTGGTTATAAATCTGAGATAGTCACGGGAGTCACAAATTGGGTTAAAAGTCAAATTGGTGCCACTAGGGTTTGGGAGGTATTAAATTAAAGGTCTCGATGAGGGGAATCACAGGGGACAAATTAAAAATTGCTTTCTGGTTATGGTCACGAGATAGTCACGTGAGTCACGAATTGGGTTAAAAGTCAAATTGGTGCCACTAGGGCTTGTGAGGTATCAAATGAAAGGTCTTGATGAGGGGAATCACGTGGAACAAATTAAAAATTGCTTTCTGGTTATGGTCACGAGATAGTCACGTGAGTTACGAATTGGGTTAAAAGTCAAAGTGGTGCCACTAGGGCGTGTGAGGTATCAAATTAAAGGTCTCGATGAGGGGAATCATAGGGGCCAAATTAAAAATTGCTTTCTGGCTATAGTCACAAGATAGTCATGTGAGTCACGAATTATGTTAAAAGTCAAAGTGGTGCCACTATGTCTGTGAGGTATCAAATTAAAGGTCTCGATGAGGGGGATCACGTGGGACAAATTAAAAATTGCTTTCTGGTTATGGTCACGAGATAGTCACGTGAGTCACACATTGGGTTAGAAGTCAAAGTGGTGCCACGAGGGCTTGTGAGGTATCAAATGAAAGGTCTTGATGAGGGGAATCATGGGGGACAAATTAACAATTGCTTTCTGGCTATAGTTACGACATAGTCACGTGAGTCATGGATTCAGTTAAATGTGAAAGTGGTGCCACTAGGGCTTGTGAGGTATCAAATTAAAGGTCTCTATGAGGGAAGTCATGTGTGACAAATTAAAAATTGCTTTGTAGTTATACTCATGAGATAGTCACGTGAGTCATACGTTGGGTTAAACGTGAGTGTGACGCTACTGGGGCTTGGGGGATATCAAATTATAGGTCTCGATCTAGAATGTTTTCATACAATCTATTTTTTGAAAAGATAACGATGGAATATGTTTAAATAAAGTTAGAAAGATCACTAGTTTAGGTGACATCAGTTGATATCACAAGCTGACACAAGCCCTCGAAAAATCCGTATCAGGGTAGAGCGCACATTGTGGGCGCGATTTTATCTTTAGATAATACTTGTTTGCCGTTCTTTATTTTAAAAACAATATGAAGGGGAAATATGTTTGCTGACACTTTTTAGAAACCGTATTTTTTTGGTGTATTAGTGAACTTTCTTCACTGTTGATGCGGCACTACTGTCGAGGCCACTCTATTCGCCGCTGAATGAGCTCCCGAAACTCGGTTCACCACTAAATATCATTCACCTCAAACGTCCTTCGGTTTGTCGTGTAGCGCTGAAACATTGACATTTAAAGCAAATGTCATTCGCTCGAAAGATAATTTGATCTGCCGTCTGGGAGTTGTATAACATATGCTACGCAGTTTCGATCGTAATCCATATTATTGCTTATAAAATAAAATAATATTGATAAGGTGAAGCATTTCTATGGAAGCCGCTTGTGTACCCATGGTAATGCGGCGTTCGCAGAACACTCCGTGCCAATACATGGTTTGCACACCGTTCGCGCTGGCCGCTTGCATAATGTAGTAGGCCCAAGCGGGGCGCGATGGTGAAGTAACACAAGAGCGAGGAGGGAACGCAGTGAGAACTTCACATGTGTTGTTGTCAGCCCACCCCGGAAAATATTTGCACGGGGTTCTTTCTAAATACGGGCTGATTTTTCTGAGCCACTGCAAAAACCGTTACTCGGATTTGGGCATACATACTGTAACAGTCGCATGAAGTGAGCCTCAAAGCTAAGCTATGTGATGAGGTACAAGATGTCCAGTGGAGCTGCAGAAGGACGATTGTTACAATGATAATCATAGCCACTTCTTTGTCTATGCCTCGAATTCATACAGTATCGGAATAAACCACACTTGTGGAAAAAAATGGATCTATTGCCCTAAGCGTAAATGCAAGTAGGGGGCCATAAGCCCGCTCTATATGGTGCGAATTTACAAACGAATTCGCAGCTGCGGCGTCGCTAGAGCGGCAATATGTCGTTTTGCTGCACAAGCTGAAACAATCCAAGTGATCGATTTTCGTTGCTGCCGAAGCTACAAAATTGCTTCCACAGGTTCAGAGGCACAGTTGGAGAAGATGAAGCGAGAAGCGACTTAAGGAGACCCAAAGGGAGAATGGGCTCAAAATACAAGAACAACTGAACACTCCTAAGATGGTTTTACCGGTTGCACGACAGAGGTGGTCACAGGCTCTCCTAAACTTTCCTTATTTTTATGGTGGAATAGTTTACAAATGGTGGTGCCAGTAATCAGATAGTTGTGAATAGTTGTACCGAGACGACACAAACAGGTATCTGTATATTGGAATACATGCATGTCGATTTATTCATTGCACTCTTAAGTAGCAGAAAAGACAGTATAGTGCTGTCACGTTAAAATAACCCTGCAAAGCGTCTTGCAGGGCGCATCATGGCGCTGTTGCACCGCGCATTCCTTAAGAAAAGGGCGACGTCCGATCCTGGAGGCGCATCATGTGACTGGCGTTACTCGTTCCGTCGGTGGCTTGCGACATACTCTCTAGAGCATGAAGTCGTTTATAACAAATTTCGCTACAGGAAAGTCTGGCACTGCAATCAGGTGCCGTAATGGGACTGCTGGAAAAGATTATATTTTTACTTCACCGGCCTTTCAAATTCCTCAGCTTCGTGATTGACAACTCTTTTCCCGACGGTGGCTCGAGTTTCTTTTCCCCCTAGCAGCACGACGCTCCCTATCCACTACTTTGGAGCAAGCACTGCTTGCTTTCTTGAGGCGCTCTGTGTTGCTTTTTTGGGGGGCTGTTAATTCGTGGCAGAGCCATAGAAAAAAGAGCTTTGAACAGATGGAGCGAATGCAGGAGAGTCAGATCGAATTGAGCAAACTTCGACTGCATCTATGGTGGTGGAGGGGGAGCGGAAGAGACCAGGGTGGGGGGGAAACAAGGGGGTTTTACAGGCTTGGATGGCAGAAGACTACTGTCTTTCGATGGCATTTGCAGCAAAGGACAGAGATATAGGGCCTTTTTAAATTCAAATTATGGGAGTTTACGCGTCGCGGCGGTGCACCTGGGCCACGAGGGCTCTGGATTACTTTTGAGCACCTGGGCACCCTTAACGCGCGACGAAATCTCAACATACAATCGTCTTTTTTTTCTCCTCCATATGAAAAGCAGAGATCGCGAACGGAATCAAACCCACGTCCTTGGGCTCAGCAGCATAACTGAGCCACTGCAGCGGGTGCTATATTCAGTTACTGCTGTAAGACTGACAGGGGACGTAAAACGGCTTCCGAAGCACGCTGGTTCGTCATGTGTATATTTGTTTACTACCATAAAAACTTAAAGCACCATAGATATGTTTACCATCCTGGTACATTATTTTGTTGGTGCTACGTACGTCGCTCTCCATGGCATATCAGCCACAAGTAACAAAGTATCAATAACGAAAGAAAACAAATGAATATATTTTTTATATATAAGACAAAAGAGTCATTTCGAATTGCAAGGAGATGCCACCTCAGTAGAGTTGTAAGTTTCCATCAATAGTCAAGGGCGTGAAAAAAATTTTCCTTTCATGTTTTTTTAGAAAAATATCGAAAATAGAAAAAACACGATTCCAAACATATTAAAAGCTCGACATGCTTTTAAAGGGCTGCCGAAGAGCTTTTCAAAACATTTGTTGGTGGCATTCCTTTAGTTTTCTTGACACCGAATCAGGAAAAGGTGTTTATTGCTTGTGAAAATACACCCAAACAGCCTTTTTTTTTGCGAAAGCAAACGACTCCTGCCCATTGTACGGTAAGAGCAGTGGCTGCCTTTCGCGATCGGGCCCCGGTAGATAACGTCCTATTCGGAAGCCCCAGAGCTGCGTCGGCCACTCAGCCTGCAGAGCTCATTCTGTTCTCATTCAGAAATGGGTCAGAAGTCCCCAGTAAATTTGAAGACGCACAAAATCTTCCCTTAGAATAGGGGAGCTTGAAGGATGCACAAACTGAACAAGTCTGCTCGCGGCGAGCTTAAAAAACGAATTTTCCCTGAACGACTCATGGCCGACTTTGGATTTCGGGATGAAAGGATCTTGTGCAGATATGGGATTGTCGCTTTCACTACCAGCGCGACCACACATTCCTAGCACAATTTTCAACACTCCATTAGCCCCTTTTTCGCATGGGCAACTTTCTTTTTACATTCGGGAGGGCCATAACAACCTCTAGGGCATCACTTTGACTTTTAACCCAATTTATGACTCACGTCACAATCTCATGACTATAAGAAGGAAGCAATATTTAATTTGTCCCACATAATTCTCCTAATCGATACCTTTAATTTGTTTTATTTGATACCTCACAAGCCCTAGTGTCACCATTCTCACTTTTAACCCAACCTATGACTCACGTGACTAGCTCGTGACTATAACCAGGAAGCGATTATTAATTTGTCCCCCATGATTCCCCCCATCGAGACCTTTAATTTGATGCCTCACAAGCCCTAATGGCATCACATTAACTTTTAACCCAATCTATGACTCACGTGACTATCTCATGATTATAACCAGGAAGCGATTTTTAAATTGTCACCCATGATTCCACTCAGCGAGACCTCTAATTTGATACCTCAGAAGCCCTAGTGGCATCACTTTGACTTTTAACCCAATTCGTGACTCATGTGACTATCTCATGAATATAACCAGGAAGCAGTTTTTAAATTCTCCCACGTAATTCCCCTCATCGAGACTTTTAATTTGATACCTCGCAAGCCCTAGTCGCATCACTTTGACTTTTAACCCAATCTATGACTCACGTGACTATCTCATGACTATAACCAGGAAGCGATTATTAATTTATCCCGCATGATTCCCCTCATTGAGACCTCTAATTTGATACCTCACAAGCCCTAGTGGCATCACTTTGACTTTTAACTCAATTCGTGACTCATGTGGCTATCTCATGACTATAACCAGGAAGCGATTTCTAAATTGTACCCCATGATTCCCCTCGTCGAGACCTTTAATTTGATGCCTCACAAGCCCCAGTGGCATCACTTCCACTGCTAACCCAATCTATGACTCACGTGATTATCTCATGACTATTACCAGGAAGCGATTTCTAATTTGTCCCCCATGATCCCCCTCATCGAGACCTTTAATTTGGCACCTCACAAGCCCTAGTCGCATCACTTCGACTTTTAACCCAATTCGTGACCATCTTATATTTATAACCAGGAAGCGATTTTTAATTTGTCCTACGTGATTCCCCTCATTGAGACCTTTAATTTGATGCCTCACAAGCCCTAATGGCATCACATTAACTTTTAACCCAATCTATGACTCACGTGACTATCTCATGATTATAACCAGGAAGCGATTTTTAAATTGTCACCCATGATTCCACTCAGCGAGACCTCTAATTTGATACCTCAGAAGCCCTAGTGGCATCACTTTGACTTTTAACCCAATTCGTGACTCATGTGACTATCTCATGAATATAACCAGGAAGCAGTTTTTAAATTCTCCCACGTAATTCCCCTCATCGAGACTTTTAATTTGATACCTCGCAAGCCCTAGTCGCATCACTTTGACTTTTAACCCAATCTATGACTCACGTGACTATCTCATGACTATAACCAGGAAGCGATTATTAATTTATCCCGCATGATTCCCCTCATTGAGACCTCTAATTTGATACCTCACAAGCCCTAGTGGCATCACTTTGACTTTTAACTCAATTCGTGACTCATGTGGCTATCTCATGACTATAACCAGGAAGCGATTTCTAAATTGTACCCCATGATTCCCCTCGTCGAGACCTTTAATTTGATGCCTCACAAGCCCCAGTGGCATCACTTCCACTGCTAACCCAATCTATGACTCACGTGATTATCTCATGACTATTACCAGGAAGCGATTTCTAATTTGTCCCCCATGATCCCCCTCATCGAGACCTTTAATTTGGCACCTCACAAGCCCTAGTCGCATCACTTCGACTTTTAACCCAATTCGTGACCATCTTATATTTATAACCAGGAAGCGATTTTTAATTTGTCCTACGTGATTCCCCTCATTGAGACCTTTAATTTGATGCCTCACAAGCCCTAATGGCATCACATTAACTTTTAACCCAATCTATGACTCACGTGACTATCTCATGATTATAACCAGGAAGCGATTTTTAAATTGTCACCCATGATTCCACTCAGCGAGACCTCTAATTTGATACCTCAGAAGCCCTAGTGGCATCACTTTGACTTTTAACCCAATTCGTGACTCATGTGACTATCTCATGAATATAACCAGGAAGCAGTTTTTAAATTCTCCCACGTAATTCCCCTCATCGAGACTTTTAATTTGATACCTCGCAAGCCCTAGTCGCATCACTTTGACTTTTAACCCAATCTATGACTCACGTGACTATCTCATGACTATAACCAGGAAGCGATTATTAATTTATCCCGCATGATTCCCCTCATTGAGACCTCTAATTTGATACCTCACAAGCCCTAGTGGCATCACTTTGACTTTTAACTCAATTCGTGACTCATGTGGCTATCTCATGACTATAACCAGGAAGCGATTTCTAAATTGTACCCCATGATTCCCCTCGTCGAGACCTTTAATTTGATGCCTCACAAGCCCCAGTGGCATCACTTCCACTGCTAACCCAATCTATGACTCACGTGATTATCTCATGACTATTACCAGGAAGCGATTTCTAATTTGTCCCCCATGATCCCCCTCATCGAGACCTTTAATTTGGCACCTCACAAGCCCTAGTCGCATCACTTCGACTTTTAACCCAATTCGTGACCATCTTATATTTATAACCAGGAAGCGATTTTTAATTTGTCCTACGTGATTCCCCTCATTGAGACCTTTAATTTGATGCCTCACAAGCCCTAGTGGCATCACTTTGACTTATATCCCAATCTATGACAACGTGACTATCTCATGACTATAACCAGGAAGCGATTTCTAGTTTGTCCCCCATGATTCCCCACATCGAGACCTTTAAATTGATAGCTCACAAGCCCTAGTGGCATCACTTTGACTTTTAATCCAATTTGTGAGTCACGTGACTATCTCAGATTTATAACCAGGAAGCAGTTTTAATTTCTCCCACACAATTCCCCTTATCGAGACCTTTAATTTGATACCTCACAACCCCTATTGACATCACTTTGACTTTTAAGCCAATCTGACTAATCAATAAATAATTAACCTAAATTAGGTAATTAACGTTCGGGCCCTACTGCCTAGGGAAAAACTCGCGGCAAGAAAAGACAGCACTCGCGCTAAAAAAAAATAACAACGTACCGCTGCTGTGGGCATTGCGCCCACAGCTGCGGCACCTTCTTTTTTTTCCGTCCATAACTTCCGTTTTCCGCCACTACTGCAAAAAAATGGCGCTAGTGTCGCGCGGCAAACTCAAGGTTCCGGTCCCTATAGCAACGTTGTTATCGCTCTTTGCACGATTAGAGTGACAGACACTGGCGTACAGCAACGTTATCGTTCTTTGCTCGATTAGGGTGACGGACACCTGCGACCTGGATCGAACTTGTGATATGCATACAAGCATCAAGTAAGGGTGACGGAAAATAAAGGCGTACACCCTGTAACAGCAGAGTTATTGTTTAGACACGTTGGTACATAACTGCAAGGATTTAAAAGCATATTGCACGAAGACGAGGGACTAAAACATCACAATAGACAGCATGAGCAATGTGTTCGGTTCGTGTTTCGGTTCCTATTTTTCGTGCAGTGCGTTGAAATCTCTTGAAAGTGGTATACTGAACTAACTGACGAGACCCTTTAGAACATAATATGCATCCGGTAAATGTTGTGCTTGCCATCAAGTGATAACGGCATCAAATTCCCTGTGATACTACGGGTGAACGCTGCCGGCCAATGTGCGGTCGTGCGGGCTCTGACGTTTCCATCGCTCGCCGATCCTCCATGGAGTGATTTCTCCTCCTGCCACCGCTGGCGCCACCATCTACGCGCCTTGCGAATTGCCACCTGTCCTGTGCTGAGAGCACCCAGCAGTTTCCAATGGCAAAGACCCACTCTTGGGAAAGAGGACATTTTGACACAGGAAAAGCGGTGTACGCACATACCAGGGTCCACTTACAAAGTTTTAAGAAAGGAGTGATGTATTTTTGAACTAATCAGAAGACATGTACACATGATAAAAGCAAAAGAAAGCTGGAAATCATTGAAGGAAAGGGCAGCAGGCGCGTTTCACTATGCCGTTCATCTGCTGTGCAGCTCTTCAGGACTTGCACAGGTTGCAGACACTTCCAATCACGACACCTCTGGTCCTTCCATAATTCTAACCAAAAGGGGACTCACGATGACCAATTTCTGCCAATCGAATCTCAAACACATTGAGGTGGTACAAATAGTACCTTCAACCCAAGCAACCACGTACATCCGTGAGACGTCCGAAGTACAGCCAAACATCCAAGGCCCAGTTTAGACGGCCACTGTACGTGCATGTATGGGCGTACATTTTCGTACGTACTGTGGACATCCAGAAACGGATGTACAAGTCCGAATGACATCCGCCAACGGCCGTAAAAAGTTATTATAAAGCATCAAATAATGGCATAAATTAGATATAAAAGCAAAAACGATAAAGCTACTCTGCTTTTTAATTAAAAGGATTTTGTGCATCAACACCCTGGCATGTAGGTAGCAAGTTTCATCTGCATATTAATAATATTAAGCCTAATTTTTAAATTTTTTTGAAGCTCTTCACCAACTCCAACGACGATCTCTTTGGGGAGGATATATAAGAATTGAGAACCGCTAACGAAACGTGTGAAGCAAGTTCACTGTGTTCATGTATGCCGTCTGCGCAGTAGTGTGCTAGCCTTGCGCTGTGTACTGTACTATCCGTTGTAAGAATATGACGTTATGTGATTCTGGAAATTTTTACTAAAAATCCAAAATACAGCCGATTTCGGACGTCCGACTGGACGTACGTAAGTGTTAAAACCTGACATCCGGCGGACGTACATGATACGTCCATCGGCCCTGAAACGGACGTCGTACGGACGTCCGCTAGAACCGGAATGGACGTACGGCGGACGGCCGACGGATGTCCAATGGTTGCTTGGGAATGATCCAAGAATCTGGCCACTTGAGCTTTGGTGACCAGACGGGATGGACCACGAATTATTACCCTGGCTAAGCTTGGCTGCAGGCTTTCACTAACTGACTGCAGTGAGAATGCATTGCAGGAAACAAAAGCCAGTGCCACACACCTACTGTCACGATGGTGCTCATGCCTCAGTTGGGTTCCTAGCATAAGTTTTTGCAAATGCACTAGATGCGATTTGTTGACAGTGAAGGTAACGGCACACGAAAGTTGGTTGAAACCATGAAAGCCCAAGAAAAACTAAGTGATGTGCTTTTATTGAGTGCTATTTACGGGAAGTTCTAAGCTAGAGGAATTCAACGCTGGAGAAAGTTATACAAAGTGCCATTAAACAGGAATCACATGACTAGGCCTGCTAAAAGGTGAAAGGCCGTACAAGGATGCACTCACCGTTTTCCTGGCATGCACTCCAATGCCCCTGAGTGTGCCTGCCTCCGTACCCACCACCAGGAGCTTTCCGTCTGTGGCCACTTCTCTCTCATCTGAAATGCATCGGATGAACCTGCATTATCGTGCAGTTTGACAAGCTTGGACAACTAGGAGCAGAGCTAAGCTGTGGACAGCCTGCCACGGTAGCTCAATGGCGCTGCACTATAGTCAAACCACGATACAGTTAAACCTCGCTATAACGAAATTGAAGGGGGCGCTGCTATTCGCTCGTTATAACCAACATTTCATTATAGCCGTAGTGGGCCCTTATGCAAATATGGGGCACTGTACTTGCTGAAAACAAATAGCGGGAGAAATTGCATTGCCTGCTACACAACAAAGTAACCGTATTCCAGAGATGAAAAGGAACATTCGTGCACCTACTTTATTGCAGTTCAAAATACGTGACTCCTATGTCAAACAGGATTAGCTGCAAATAAGTTCGTAATTGGACGTTGAGCATCTTGTGGTGTGAACGACGGCTCGCTCAGCTTTGTGCCTGATGTGGCGGCTTTTATCATAGCCGCATTCACGTCTAGCATCTTTCGCTTTTGCTTCCCGCCTGGCGCATTTATGCTTCTCGAACTACGCGCGCAGCACGATAAAAGATAAGACTGGAGCAGTAACAATTTTAAAAAGAAGAAGAAGAGGAAAAGAAACGTGCACACAACGTGGGCGCACGGTGCGCCGTCCGGCTTTCCGCACGTTGTAATAAAGTGCATGGCCGGAGTTTGATTGATTGATTGTAGGGTTTAATGCACCGACGCAACGCAGGCGATGAGGCACGCCGTAGTGGAGGGCTCTCGATTAATTTTGACCACCTGGGGATCTTTAACGTGCGCCGAAATCTCGTACACACGGGCGTTTTTGCTTTTCGCCTCCATCAGAAAAGCGGCCGCCGCGGCCAGGAATCGAACCCGTGACCTCGTGCTCAGCAGCGCAACGCCTTAGCCACTGAGCCACCGCGGCGGGCATGGCCGGAGTTTCGAACTGCGAAAAATAGTTGCCGCCTTGCACACCGTCTCAAAGCCATGTTGTGCACTGCCGTGAAATTGTCTAAAAATTTTATTGTCAAACGAAATTTGTTCGTTATATCTCACAACAAGCAAATTTACCTTGTTAAAATGAGAATTTAAATACACTGGTTTCTAAGGGGACTTTAAAGGGGAACTACGATTTGCTTGTTACAGCCATGATTTTGTTACAGCCCGTCTCGTTATAATGAGGTTTAACTTTATAACGAATCACACGAAACCACCCAAAATCATTCGTTATTTTGTAATATTGTTGTAATGAAAAACTTGCAGTTATAAGCCAGTGCTCCAACCTAGGAATGCAAATGACGTACCTTGGCAGTACGCGCGTGTGCAGACAAGCAAATTCTCAAATAAAAATGTTGCACTCACTTCAAAGCTGCCTAATTTGAAGAAATCAGTTATTTTCTTCTGGGGAGTGCAGCACGCATGACGGATTTCACTCTGGGCAATACCTCATCGTGTACAGTCGGCAAAAGGCTTGTCTATAACACTCGAGCGGCGTGCTCCCCACTGCGTGGGGGGACACCTAGTGATAACGCCTGGTTTGAGATAGGTAAAATGTGAGCATACGCGGCCCGTATCAGCGCGAGTGCTGTATCCCTCCTCGCTGCGCCCGTCGTCTTTGCTGTCACACCTTCTTTGACCGTAATAGGCACTGCATGCCTGCGCTGCCGGGCCAGGAAACAAAATCTGAGATTACCCGCCGTAGCGCGCGATCTGTGAGTTTTTGTCTGCATTAGCTTTGGCGCACAGCTGTTCATTGCGTCATCATTCTGCCAATACGCTGCATGAGTACAGCGTGCACCCACTATCCAGTTTCTGCGCTCGGCTTTGCACGCCACTGCTGACGGGCTAACGCCACAATACTTAATGCATTGTCCAAGCGACCACGGACTGATATCTAGTCACTCTAGAACACCGGCATCGATGCGTTTTCGGCGGTTGTTGTTCGTTTTCTCCCATTAAGAAAAAAAAAAAAAAAAAAAAACCTGCAGCCAACGCAGTACTACCAATCGCTAATCTCCACTATTCTTTCCCGGACCGGCAGTGCAGGCAGCGCTTCTCACGGCGAAAGAAGGTACGAAAGGCAAGGCGACGGGCACAGTGACAAGGGAAACAGCCGTCGCGCTAATGCGGGTCGCGCATGCTCCCATTCTACCCGTTTCAAACCAGGCGTTATCACTAGATGGCTCCAGCGCAGCCCAAAGCACACCGCTCGCTCGTTACAGACAAGCCTTTTGTCGACTGTAAATCATTGCACCAAGCAATGGAAGTGTGGACTTTGTTCATGTTCACTAACACTATCTCATCTTCTTCTGTGTTCTGTGACCCACAGTCATCTTTGTTCGCATCAGGACGATGACTGCTTTCACTTCTTCTTGGCTCCGTCACTAGCTGCATTCATTGTTGGATCTCGCACAAACTTCACAGCAAGATCACTTACAACAAAGAAATACCTGCCCCCGCACGTGAATAGCATGAAGAACGACCGACCCACCGACTGGCCACTGACCAACACCCAAAGGAACGAGACACGAAAGGGGCAAAGGCGGCTAGGCTGGCTAGGCTACTGCACATAAAACTACAGCTTTGTAATGGCGCTAGGAATGGGCACTCAACATGGTGATGATGATAGCTACTGCACTTGGGGGAACACACACCGAAATGGCGGTTTCTGTTTCCCGCGAGAGTTGTGGAGCTGTTACTTCACCCGAATTCGTAATACTGATGTTCCTTGAATAGAAAGGAGAAAATAAATCATGTGCGCTATTCTGAAATATGCACTATATTGAAATTTGTAGTTTTGAAATATTTTGACATGGAAGATATAGGTAATCTAGTGGGGATTTTGAAAATGTTTGTAAATTTGAGAAATTCGTTAGTGTAAGGTTCGAAGTAATGAGATTTGAGAGTCCTGAGAGTTAGGTAGAAACTTTCATGAGGCAACTTTATTGAACGCATCTGGGAAAACAATGAAAAAAAAATAAAAATAAAAATAAAGCAGTTCCACTCAATGTGAAAGCTGTCAGAAATTCGGAGCAGTGATTCGCCAGTGTTTCCCTTGTGTTATCCTTGTGGGTACGTTGTGTTTGTGTTTGTGATGTGGTAGGGTGTAAAAATCAAAAGACCATGGACAATCCACGAGAGGTGTGCGGCGCAACAAAGACAATGATGGTTGAATGGTATCGTGATGACGACGAGGAAAGCGGAGGAGGAGAAAAAAGACTTTGAGAATCGGAGGGCAGCGCAGCGCACTCGCTGTTAGTGATCAAGTCGTAAGGTTCGGTGTCCTGCGTCTGTCGACCGGACAGTGAGGCACCACGTCCGCACCCTCCACAACAGGCCAAGGAAGCATCGTGCTACAGCTCTCTGCATCCGCTGCTTCACCTGGCAACACAGATGTCTCCACTTCGCCTCTGCAACCATAGCGAGACTTGTTGATCTGTAAGACTGCACCCATTCCACTTTCTTTATCGGTTATGAATTGGACTGTTCCGTTGTCCGCATCATTTTCGCCACCTGAACATTTCAACCGTATACTCTGTATCCATTCGTAGTGTGCCTTTCGCCATCTTCATTGTCAGTCATAAATGTTCTTCCACGCATAGTTACGAAACCCCGTGTTGCAGTCTCTGATCTGTACCTCCGAGTCCTCGTCTCGAGTCTCCGAAACCTCATAACATCACAGTGTTGTTTTGCTGTTTGCAGGTTGCATTTATAGCCCTATCGTACCAGTGTCGCATGTATAACATTGCCTGATACAGGTGGTGTAGATTCTACTCGTCCACCAAAAGGGGCTGTGGCATCCTCTCTTGACCGACTGCAGTATCAGCCTGAAAGTAGTCGAGAGGGTGCCGCCCCCCCTGAAAAGGCCCGTAAAGACACATTGGATTGAGTTTTCATTATTTGGGTAATTAATGAATTAATTTGCGATATTTTCCTTATTTTACATTATTGTGTATTCCCTCATCAGTCGCATCAGCGGCATAGCAACGGCACTGTCCGTTGCAATGGAGCAGCGCAAAGATCACTCCCCCCCCACACTCTGCATATGAGTAAAGGGTGCCTCAGTGGCGCAATGGGCTAGACATTGGCTTCGCAATGTGAGGGACCCAAGTTTGATCCCGACCAAGGGAAGCGTTTTTTTTTTGTTTTTTTTTGAGGCCTCTGTTTGGGTGCGTGACGCCGTGACCCCGGACGAGCCAGGACGACAAGCTGGGTCCCTAAAGTGCTCCACACTTCAAAAATATTTGGACTGACAGCCAACAGCTAGCGTCCGGTTCCCTGCCCGGCTGCGGAGGCTATTATTCTGATGGGGGTGAGACGCGACTGCGTCGGTAACTTGCCACATGTTATGTCCGCAGGTGATCTAAATTAATCGGTAGCACTCCACTTTGGTGACCTTGTAGCACAAGTGTAGCACAGGCATGCAAAAAGCCCACCCGTGAAATTGTGGCAAAGCCTATGAAGCGAATATATTAGAGATGAACACAAGCACTTCCAAGAGATGTTCTGCTTACTGCTTGAAGCGGTAAATATGGGGAAAAAAAAAAAAAAAGAACAGACCACACTTGCTGACAGCATGCAAGAAGCAAATGTGAAGGGCATGGTGTGAAAAAAAGGGTGAGCAACGAATAAAACCACTGAGTGCCTGAGTTTGCCCCTTTTCACTGTGTTGCCCACGCCCTGGTGCACCTCAGCAGCCTGATCAAAAGCGCCACTCACTGGCCGGTTCCTCTCTGTGGCCCAAGTCGGCAGCCACGGGTCCCAGGGCGCAGCAGTTGATGCAGTCGCCTGGGAGCTCGGCAAGGGTGGCCAGGCAGGCCGACTTGCCACAGTCCCACAGTCGGGCTGTGCCGTCCTTGGCGACAGAGATGACGTTGCGCCCTTGCTCCACAATGCACGTGTCCAGAATGGCTGCACCATGCGTTGGGCAAGAGAGAAAGAACCAGAGATGTGCTCACACAGGAACACCATCCTTCCCAGGCAAAAAAAAGCAGTCAAATTTCTGGTTATTATGGCTTCACGCTCGGGCAGGAACATCTTTACAAGCCTAGGCTATAAGTACACTTCCGCCAGAGGTGAGCTGATGATGATGTGCACATTTTAATGGCGCAAGGCCAACTGAGGGCAAAGAGTGCCAAAAGGGAGACACGAGCTGTTGCCTGCAGTCACGGATGGTGCGGGCAAGTGACCAGATAATTTTACAAAGAAAACCCACGGGGACTACGAAGCTTCGTAGCTCTGACGGCGAAGGAGAGGGTAGCAGCATGTGATAGCGGCCACAACTCATTGCGGGGCTGTGAAGAGAAACGCTGATCACCACCGGGCCACCGTTAAGCCACTAGCTTAACATACGCCAAGCGTGTGTGACACTATATGGCCACCCAAGGAAGCGCCGTTTCCCCTCCTGTGCCTGCAGTGCACCCTGCCTTGTGCTCTCAGCAAGCACATAGCCACAGTGAAACAGAAACTAAGTGAGGACGGAGGCATGCCTGCCACAAAGAACTTGTGGCTGAAGAGCAACTGTGCATAATGCTCCCTGGCCGAGAGCGCCAACGGGGAACACACCTGCCGTGTGGCCCTTGAGCGTGACGGGGCACTTGCCAGTCTCGGCCGACCATATCTTGAGCTGCATGTCGGCACCCCCAGAGAGGACCACCACTCCGGACGGGAAGAAACGGCACGTGTACACGTCCCACACATGCCCTTCCAGCTCCCTCTGCATTGCGAGCAAGGATCAAGATGCCAAGAGCAAATGAAGCGCAACAGCAACAAAAACTTGTGGTCATTTTCTGGGTCTGTCCTCCACTCCAAGCATCTCCTCGACTTTGCTGAGTATAGAATAATGAAATGCCTTTACATGCGAAAATCGCATTCAAGGATCTCCTCGACTGGGGGAGGGATTCGAAATACAGGGGTCAGCCATCTTTCTCATCTTGAACAAGCTTTATGTGAGCTCCACCGAGTGAAGGTTGTCCACGTCAGTCTCGTCAATTCCTTCTCCCTGTGCTTCAACCTCCTGCACTGTTTTCCACAATGAAGCACTGGGTGCGCGTGTCAGTGTGTTCAATACAAGCTTGAGCTGAAGTGAGAAAGAAAGGCTGGGCAGCTACTTTTTTATGTTTCATCTGTGCTGGTGTCATTTTGTCTACGCACCATTTTTCACCATGTCAGATATGTAACTCAAAAGCATGACCATTTCACCATGCTTCTCCTAGCTTTTTTCCCTTAAGTTGAAAAGAAAGCTCGCTCATTTCAATCTTATGTGAAGATCTGCACTTTTCCCCATGCATAAATACTGAAACCTTGCATCACTGGCATGCCAGGTGAAACTTAGGAGAACCCCTTGTGTCACATACAAAATCTGGCCAAATTGATTCCAGAGGATGGTCAACAGCCGGTAGGCAAGCAAGGACACACCAAGGGGCCGGAAAACATACCAGTGCAGCATAGCACTAATGCCCATTTTGGCTATTACTGTTGCTTGCAAGTAACCACCACAAAGGACCTTTGGCTTCTTAGTTACATCACCGTTGCGGGCAAGCAAAGTTTCAAAGGTATGTGCAGCATTTTACGCACACTTTTACCACTCGAAAGTGTTTCGTGTGGTAGCTAGGTGTCACGTACCAAGCTACTATACCACTCCTTTGTGCTTTTACAAGCCCACCCAACCACTTTGGTTGGTGAGTTCTTTACAGCACTGACTGCCACAAAAAATCGTTTGTGCAATCAGATTTTTCCTGCGCAACAGATTGGTTTTAGGCGCTCGGTACGTGCCTTGGCCATTTCTGATGCCGAGCATCCACTGTCTCGCATATTTTAGGAGCGTTAACGACCACACCAGAGATATGGAGAGGAAAGAGACTCACCCTGACTTCACCCGTCCGCGTGTCCCAAACACGCAACTCCCTCGTGCCACTAGCAGAGACTCCCAGGTGGCCACTGGTCACATCGAGGCATGGCACCTGGAATCAAAATTCCCAGAGCCAGGGTGACAAAAAAGAAAGTGCGTGACAGACAAGAAGAGACAAGGCATGCTGTTGGCTTGCTCAGTGCAGATTCTTTTAAATTACATGGTGTTATACTTACGCTCTTCTGGTGTATGCAGGCAAATGCAGTGGTCGGGGCAATAAAGCCTGTCTGGCAGTTTGGGTCAGTGTGTGCAATGGTGATGGAATTCTGAAACAAATTTAGTGAGTTATAACCAGGGTGTCGAACCGAAAAAAATACCGGTTCGGTTACGGTTCGGGTTCGGGTGAAATAATTTCGTTCCGGTTCAGTTCCGGTTCGACAAAATCACGTACCGAACCGGTTCACGAACCGGTTCGGGAGCTTGAACCGGTTCGCGAACCGGTTCGACGAGTTGAATTATCACTGAAATTAGAAAAAAACATTTACTAGTTTAAAACGACCGTCAAGTCAAAACACAAACAAAAATTCAAAATTCTGCTGTTCCCCAAGGGCAGTGGCGCAATTGCAAAGCAAACTTTAAACAATCACGAGATATTAGAAAAACAAATGAAGTGGCGACGATTTACCACCTTCTTTCTCGCTCACATTATGTTGTCCCAGCGACTATTCATAAAGCCACCGCCAAGACATATGACGGTGGGATATATTTTCTGTCCTTTCCTTTTTTGTTGAAATCGCAATCGTCGCTATGCAATCACCCATCACGCTAACCTTGAAGCTTGAAATTTAGTCCTGCGTACTGGCGCGTTCAAATACCAGCACTTAATACCAATAGCGCACATTTTTTTTTATATTTGTAACAAAACAGAAAAATCCTACAACAGGCACATAAATACTACCAATGAATTAGAATATTTGGTCACCCTGAATAATTTGTTAGCTGTCACCTTATCGAATGTGTTAGCCACACTTTTGTTAAAAGTAAGCTTTAGTTAATGCTCAGTCACTGCATTATTGCTCTGACCACTGCAATTCCTTTTGCGATACCGAAAGTGTGCATTACAATCAGCATGTCATCGTACCGCCTGAACCCCTACCATCGTTCCGTGTGCTACATTGCGGAATCTTACAACAGATAATGCGGTTACAAAATGAAAGGGAAATTTGTCACGCGGAGCATGAGATGGGACTTTTTGGGTAGACGCTCTTTAATTCGTCCACAGCAGTACTCCCCTCCGGAACGAGTCGCAGTAGAAGCAATGTAGCGAGTTGGGCAAACGGCTTAGCAAACGGCTTAGCCACTGAGCAGCTCCTGCGGTCACACTTGTCAAGTATTAATAATTTGCAGGTGTCGGACCTTTTAAACAAATTATGAAATGCAAAAAGTTTGCACACATCGGGTGTGAGCTTTCGCTGTTGCGCAGTGGAGCACTCCTGCAGCCTGATTGCTCCAATGAAGTCGCAACTAGGGAAGGGCAAAGTCGTTTTATATCCCCTGCAAGCTGCCGAGAATGACATTTCGTTTGGTCAGCTTGCACTACGCTCGCGCCTCCAGCAGCAACAGACCATTGCTACAATGGTGCTAATTCATTTCCCCTGTTGTTACATAGAGCGTGATAGTGTTCAATTGTCGGGAGGGGAAAGTACCCGAGCAAGTACGAAGTTGATGGTACGTGAACGAAAAAAAGGCCTGAATTGCATTTACTGTGCAATATCAACAACAGAGGGTCGAACCATTTCGGCATGAACCGGTAACCGTTATTTTTTTTTCGGTTCAGTTCCGGTTCGGGTTCAGCGCGCTCAAAAAATAACGGTTCGGGTTCGGGTTCAGTTCCGGCAAAAATATCGGTTCAGTTCCGGTTTACGGTTCGGTTCGGTTCCGGGTCGACACCCTGGTTATAACAATGTACCTGCATGCTTTTTTTACCGGCCGTGTTTCTCGCATGCTGCCGCAAGAAAGTGTTCTAGTTGCCGGAGCCAGGGACCAACTCGCACTGCTCGCCAGCATGCACTCTTTCACAGCAGCATGGGGTTTCCGAGTCCCGGTAGCTGATCAGTCTGGCTGCCTTATATGCACCAGTAGGTCACCTAGGATAGTCGCAGCCCAGGCATGCAACATCTGGAAATGGGGGCTGCATTGTGGCGCATAGTTGAGGGCAGAAAGCATATATGGCTCAGAGGAGTCGCATGCAGGCTGGCACACACTGCACGGTAACAAAATTTAACAACCACTAGGAAGATTATAAACAACAATTTCTTACTTTGGTCCACTGCTCACTGTGCACATGACTTCGACCAAATTTTGGTTTCGATATCAAATTCAGAAGAAAAAAGGAGGTTGTCTTCGAGTTTTCCCTCGCTAAAACTCTTTCTGATCGTTCTTTTTTTTTTTTTTTTTTTTTTTTTGAGGGGGGAGGGGGGGTCGCGACGAGCTGCAGTACCGGGGAGGGGCGCCTGAATTTAGAAAGTCAATCAGGGACAACTCACCTTCGTGATTCCATTCACCCGGAACCTATCTGAAGCGGAAGCCGCGACGGTACCATCGGCATTGAAACCAGTTTGTTTCAGCTTCCCGTGAATTCCTGGCTGACCTGTGTTTTAGAGGAAAGTAAACTTCAGGCGAATTTCAATTGTGCGCCCCAACAGGATCAATGCAGGCAAGAAATACCCACCCAGAATACTCACCACGGGTTTTGCAAGTCACCCAGGCATCACCATTGACCTCCCTGTCACGGAAACATGTAAACTTAATTGTTGAACAGAAATCTCGAAAAAAGAATAATGAAATCTTGTGATGAAGTGAGCTACACGCACGGTAGGTTGTTAACTCGTAATTTGTCCACAAGACAGATTTGTGTCGCAAAAGAGAACGCAGACCAGTGCTGCAAGCGTACGCTGTTTTACCACTTTTGCTCACCTTAATGCTTCATTCCAGTTGGCCTGAATGCTTAGAACCGGCTTCTCTATAAGTCTTACTTGCATGTTTAAGCATTCATTAGGAGCTTTTTTTCAGTACAGACCAAACGCGGAATCGCCGAATGCAGTGCTCTGGCCCGCGCTGCTCGTGCGGCAGACGACCACCCGCTAGCTCATTTTCGTATCTGAAATGTGAAAAAACCTAAAAAACAAAGGATGTTTTTACTGTCATCTACTGTTCCAGTGTAGTTTGCAGTGGACAAAAAGTCCACCGTTTATGAATATCAGTGCTCAAAACATTCGCGCTGTGGGCACCTCGAGTTGATTGGTCAGTCAGCTGATCGACGTAGTTTGTAAACATGGTGCCGCTCTGTGTAAAATGTCACTCCTGCCTCGCGATTTCACCGTAAGGGTAAGCGTACGACGTCTTCGAGTAGTCATCTTATGTCACGGGCTCCTTATTTGTGAGTTATCTATAATCAGTAACGTTGTGAGCGAAATTCTGTGGCTCTGACGGCAATTGTCACGGCAAGTCGGTAGGCCTAGACAAAATCGTTCTTGCTCATGTTCCGGAATAAATTTCGCCTTTGCAGTGATTGCCCGCGTTAATCAAGAAGAGAGCGTTTCCTGCTCTACCACTTGTAAAGAAACAGTGGCGAAACCTTCGGTACGCTAGCCTCCCTGCCAGTGGTTTGCTCTCATCCTTCGGAACTTCGGGCCGTCATCCGAAAGTGGGATCGCAGCGTCAACTTCAAGAAAATTGCCCCTACCCAAAATAGCCGAGTGTGTTTCCTTGTTGCCAAACTACCGACAGCTTGCGGGACCTTGTGACGCAAATGCTTTATCGCTAGCGCGCTATCTTATTATGATTGATCGCCGTGATAAGGACGTATTTCGCAGATGGCACGCAACCGCGCTGGCCGGTGTCCCTAATTCGCTTAGCCGAAGGCTGCGCGTACCAGTTTTCCACAATGCACACCGCTCGGTTCACGTATGCACTTTCAGAAGAAGCCCTCCTCACGAGTATGATGTACTTCCTGGTCCGATAAATATAACGGGTATCTCCGCGCACATGACCTACAAAAGCCCGTATTATTTACGCGTGAACTGTATCCGCCGCGCCGCGACGTGCGCATGTGGCGTTAGATTCGCTTCTCTCGTGCCAGAACGCGAACATTTCGTAGAGCGGACGAGTTATGTGCTGTGCCTGCTCGCCGTTTGTGTAACGCATTGTCTCCGGCTTTCTGTGCAGCCAGAATGAAGCGTGTGTGAGCGCTCCCAAGACGCCATGGCGCACCGTTACAACGGTGAAGAGAGTGTTGTGAGGCTGCTCACCGAGCGGCAAGTGAAGGTGAGTATCGCCTCGGCCGCTGCTGTCGCTATGCGCTCGTTCATTTGCCGTGCAATGCCCTGTCCGTGTGCGTCAACCGCGCGACACGCGCATCGCTCCTATTGTGCTGACGACTGTGAAGTAATACGTCAGTGACGTGCATCTTTCGGCACTGTTTTTGTTTGTGGTTGCGCGTGTGCGTTCCTGTGTGATCGAATACCTGCGAGTCCGTGTTGCCTTCGTGTGGCAATTATTTTTGAATAGTTGCTGTCATGTTTTATTTAGGTTGTTGATGACGTATTTTATTACCTCGGCTACAATATATGAAGTATTAAGCTAAAGGGCTTCCGGTGCTTGCAGGCTACAAATTTTCACATTGTTGTGAGAATTAAATTGTGGTATTCACCTAGCTGCGTTAAGTGAATTCGAATGCGCAGTGTGTAGCGTTACGTCTGATGGAACCCAAAATGAAAATTAAAGTTGCGCCCGTTGGAAATTCAACGAAATGTTTTAGTTTTGTGCGACGTGATTTTGCCCAAATGGTTCGAGTTATGTCCAACATTACCCAAAATTGAAATAATGTCTGACGTATTCCACTCTAAAAAATTAGTCATGTTCAACGAAGCTCAAAATTAGAGTGACAAAAACCCGGGCCATCTCCACTAATATGAAACCTGGGGAGGGGCAAAGCTTGCAGCGTATAAGTGTATTCTTAGCGCCTTGGCATTTTTGCCCACGGAGATTAATTTTTTGGGGGGTAGAGGTATACAGCTTTGCTTTAAAAGTGTTGTGCCTTTGAAGCATGAAGCGTTCTAGCGCGAAGCGTTGGAAAACGAGTGTCCCGGTGTTACAGTACTGTGACTACATGAAATGAAGACGACGATAGGAGACACCGACAGCCCGAGCCCCTAAGGGGCTTTTCCCCTAATAGTTTGGTGTACCGGAATGAAAAAAAAAAAAGAAAAGCTACATTTGACAAAACCAAAGTGCAGTCATGCCCTAAGGAATCTACGACACCTTATCGCAACGGTCTGTTTTGCAATACCTGAGGTGAATTCAAAAACAACACGTATGTTGCTGTGTTATGTCCAACCCGATGCTGCATTGGTAAATTGTACTTGAATCCACAGCTTTGTGTCTGCTTTTGCATTGGTTGAGCAGCCTGGAGCATCACACGAGGACTGCTGCAATGATGTGCATTCGAATCCCGGCGGACGCATGTTTTTTTTTTTTTTTTTAAATCGAACTATTGAAATTTTTTCGTATGAATATATATGCACTTCTTCCCATATGCTCCACACGAAAGAAAAGGGAAAGACTGTAACTAACAAAACAGAACCTATTCTTGTGGGCTCAATGCCAGTGTGTAGCGTACACAGCTTGTGTTGAGAACGAAGTTGACATGGCTGAAAGCCAGGAGAGTTTTTAGCAAATACAATGAATAATATATTTGGGGTAGTAATGCCTGGTGCTCGTTCATTTCTTTCCGGAAAAAAAAAATCTCAAAAAAATTTATACGGCAGACATAACTTTTTTTCACTTGAGCTTATGTCGAACGTGACTTTTAACACCACTCCGGTAGAGTGAACTAGTTCACTCTAATTTTGGGTTCTGTCACACGTGACTAATTTTTTACTGTGGAATATGTCGGACGTAACTTCAATTTCAGGTTACGTTGGTTGCAACGCAACACATTTGGGTAAAGTTGTGTCGGATGTAACTTTATATTCCATTTTAGTTTACCTTGGACGACTCAAAACATTGGGTTAAAGGTTTGTCGGACATAACTTTGTGTTCCTCCGGGCGTAACTCTGTACACTGCAATCCGACTGGTAAACAACTGGGTACCCGATTTTATTTGCTGTGCCACCCCATATGCACTCATAGAGTAGTATATGTAAACACAGAGCACCCAACTGAGCAAGGTGTGCTAGTGGCAGTGTTGGACTTTCTCGTTCCCTGAACGTGCAACCTGAGAACCTGGTGATGCTTTGACCATGTCATAACCAAACTGTGCAATTGCCATTTCAGGACACCTGTACTACACATGTGCAAAGAAAATTGCAAGTTACGGAGGATCTGGTTGCGAGACTTGGTCTCGAGGCTGAACTTGAGGTAACACACGAGTTCTCAAATAATGTCGTAATTGTAAAATGGTATTGAAATTACGATTGGCATTCTATGCAAACCCCAGGCCATGGTTCAGTGGCACTTGGGCCTTTCAAAGGTTATTGTGGCACTTATGATGGACGTATCTTAGAATTTTAAGAACAATAAATGTCACATGCAGGCTTATAGTGTTTCTTATTCAGTGTATCGGAAATGATGTAAGCAGGTGTAGCCTAGCTGTTGCAGCATATGCTAATTTGTTTAGGCATTGCTTGTTGCGCTAATTTACTTTTTTACTGTAAACTGTCAATGGAAATACTTTTTGCTATTACAGTTTAGTCAGTTTGAAAGGTACTTTATGGTGAGTGTGCTGTGCCAAATCATTGGTCGGTTTACAGCCGTGTGCTACAGCTTTTCTATTTAATGGTCTGCACGTGTGAGAATATGTGGCTTTGTGCAGTGGTGTTGTAACAAGCACAGACTAAAATGCTTTTAAAATGAAGAGCTCTAATGTGTGCACGGAGCAGTATGTAAGGGAAAATAAAGCCTTTCCCATGTGGCTAGCTGTTTCTTCTTAGTACAAAGCATTGGTGATAAAGCTTCTCGCACTTTTTCGTCAGTCAGTTTATGACCAAAATGCGAGAAGCTTCAGCACAAGAAAATTAACATATTAAAATATAAAGTAGAGTATAAATAAAAGTATAAACAAACCAGACTGGAAACAGGAAACAACCAGTAACTAAAAATCAAGAAAGAAAAAGAAACACAAAAATGTAGATGCAAGATGAAAAGAAAGCAAACACAAGAAGTGAGAAATTTAAATCAATGGAATAAAGTTTAAAAAAAATGTGGTTGTTCCCTCTTTCATAGGAACCGGTAAAACACATAAGTGAAATGTGCCTTCACAGGAGCAGTTGAATGTTTATTGTGCATCGATATGAACTCGCACGTTGCTATTTATATTTCGTCGGTATAGCACCGTTGGGCGCATCAACTTTGACGCATCATCAACACTGGATTGCACGCGTCGGAGCATTGCGTAAATCCTACTGAAACCACAGGCGCTCGCAAACCATCCGTGCGAACGAAACCAAACGAGTTATCAGCGAATTGTTTGGTGAACACGCGCTACAGCGGACTGTGCCACGTCACGACACGAGCGCGACAGCAGCAAGTCGGCTTCTCCGCAGCTTACGCTGCGTGTCCCCTGTACACGTAGGCACTGGCATCGGGGGGCCAACTGCCAGTGCCCGAGCACCTCTCCTGGATAAGGAGCGTTTGTCGCCCTATTCACGCGTCGGCTCATAGCGTAGTCGGGAGCGCGTTTCGTACCTCCCGTCGCGATGGAAGAGTTCATGGATCGAATCCCGGCGCCACCGCATCAATCCAAGTTTTTCTGGCGATGTCATTTCCGTGACGGATATGACGTCAGCTAGATCTTGGTGGGCCCCAGCATAAAACACTTTCGTGATAAAAATCTCTAGGGAGCTGCCTGGTGGCATTGCAGTTATTAGTTACCACATTTCACTGACACTGTGCGCAGTGATTTCGGGCTATATTTCTTTCCCCCATGAGTGGAATGGTTATAACTAGAGCTACTAAATAAGCGCCTAGTGGCTCTAGATATAACTTGTGTGACCTAATTATAAGTGTCATTGTGTTTAATTCTTTCTCCTTTCTCACCTGTTTTCCCATCCCTTTTTCTAGGCTACAGGCAGGGGTATAGAAATAGGGCCTGAACTGCTTGCCATGCATTGCTACTTTGTCCAACTCACTGTAGATCCAATTAAAGCAAACTGGAGTAAATGAAAAAAAAAAATAAGAAGAAGCAAAGGAAAGGAAGAAAAAAAACTTGCAGTGACAACGTCTGTTTTTTATTGAAGGAGTCTGGAGGCTGGCATTCCACTACATTCCCAACACGAAGTTTTAAAATTTGTACATTGCGTTGTTGCCTTATTTTCTCTTTTGTTGGGTTTTTTCCCCCACAGTGTGCATGCAGAAAACGTTCTTCCCTCTGATGATTGTCGTGCATGGCCCCTTCCCTTTTTTTTTCTGCTTACTCCAGGGCCACACAGGTTGTGTAAACTGCTTGGAATGGAACCAGAAGGGAGAGTAAGTGCTTCTCTCTGTCCAGAAGGTGCACCTCTGCGTTCTCTGCTGGCGCGGTGAGATCACGGGAAGTGCTTGTGGCTTGCAGGATTCTCGCCAGTGGCTCGGACGATGTACAGATAATGCTGTGGGATCCGTTCCGGCATCGGAAGCTTCACACGATTCCGAGCGGGCATCATGGCAACATATTCTCAATAAAGGTAGGCGTGCCTTACCTGAATTGCCAGTTAGCTCTTTCGTGATCACACCATAGGCCATCGGTCAAGGTTGAACAATGATGTGAAACCTCCCGCAAAAACTAAAAACGGTGCTATTCAGACAACTGACGCCATCTGTCGGGTTCATTGGAAACCCCTTTTTCAGTTTCATTGCCGTTTGTTTACATTTCGCGTGGGTAGACAGCCTCGCGAGCAAAATTTGGACCCAAGGTAGCGGTGAGTTGGGCGAAAATGGCGTCCTGTTTCACTGTGTGCCCTACAAAGGCAGACAGTGGTTTGAGGGACTTCAGCCGCTGCTGGTGCTGACTTTTTTTATTCCAGCAGCAGTGATGACTCTAGCAATGATGTATATTCTTCAGATTTTAGTTCTGATAAAGACACTTCCATTCAACAGCCTCAGATTTTGACAGGTGCTGCCAGGGAAGGTTCGTTTTTGACTTCATGCTGTCTGTATAAACAAAACGTCCGTAATATTTGATGACTGCGGTATTACTTTTATGTGTAGGGTCTGGACAACGTGCGGTGGGAATGTTTTGCCTAATGCACACCGCGCCTTGTCACGTTATCCCCTTCAAGATAACCTGGCACTCATGTGAAGGTAGTGATGCGGAGTGACGCACACTGGTTCTTAAGAGCGCTAAGTTTTTTTCTTGTTTTTTACCACTGCAGTGATAAGGACAGAAAAAAACAAACAAAAACAAGCATGCTTGAATGCATATTTTAGAGAGACCGACTGACTCTGGAGTGGCTCTGCGGAGTTGCACAGCCGTCACTATCAGGCTCGCTAGGTTGGTGGGCCGGCAAAAATTCAGAACTTGGTGTACAGTAGTAGAAACATTTTATATATCTTAGAATGACTAAAATAATTTTTAAGCTCAGTAAAACCACCTATTTGTGTTCTGTGTATACTTTTTTTGTGCATTTTTTGTTTCATTGCCCAATAAACTGTAAATAATTACACCTTTCACAAAACTGTTGTATGTGTTTGAAAGATAAATCTATAAGCTACAATTTCATGCATAGCAATGCTAAATGTGTTCGGTAGCACAAGAGGAAAAAAAGGTTTTCTAGAAGCGCTCAAAATCGGCCATTTTTCTGTGGTCTTGAAAGAGTTGCCATGTTTGGTACGTACGTATCTCACTCCAGCTAAACTCCTAAATAGTAATAAAACATGTAGCGGCAGGAGCAGTGTTAAAATGGGCCAAATTTGACTTAAAATAAACCTTGTTTTGCTACGCTTGTCTCAACCTTCAAATTTAAAGATCATTGTGCAGTGGGATTTCCAACAACCCAGAGAGCAGGCTGGGTTTAGGAAAGGGTTCTCATCCATAGATCTCATCCACGGATCACATCCATGTTGTCAATCAAGAGAAATTCACAGAATACATTGAACCCCTTTACATGGCATTTATAGACTATGAGAAAGTGTTTGATCCCGTACTCACCGCAGCTGTGCTAGAAGCACTAAAAAAACCAGGGAACAGAGGTGACCCGCATAACACTTCTAGAAGACATGTACAAGGGACGCACGGGCAGGATAACCCTCCGCAAGCAAAGCGATGAATGTCCGATCCGAAAGGGTGCTAGACAGGGAGATACCCTCTCTCCAAAACTATTCAAGCCTGTCTGGAGGGGTTATTTAGAAAGCTTGACCGGGAAAACAGGATTAACTCTCGCTACCGCCGGAAAATTGACCAATTTTTAGGGGTCCAAGAAAACATTTTTTTTTCCTGCTAGAAAAATTGGTTAGGCATTAATTACAGGAACACAAAGTGCAGATTATTTAACGGCCTTTTTAATAACACCTGTTTTCTAAATGTTTTTGTATATCATAGTTGTGAAAAAAAATATCAAAATCAAAATTTTTGTCAAGTTGTCGAAAAAAATGATAAAGAAGCAGTTGTGTATATCAAACCACCGGTAGTAGAAGAAAATTAGAATATACATTTTGTAGGGAAACATTTCAAAAATACGCCCTAGAAAAAATGTCGACTTGCGCAGAACAGTTTGTGAGATATAGAAAAAAATGTTAGCACGCACGGTGCTCGTGTCATGCGGTGAAGCCCAACCTCAAATTAAAAATGTCCAATTTCGGGTGGTTCCCTGGAATAAATCTGGCGGTTTGACATTATCAGAGGCACCAATTTGCCCCCACATAACGTAAAAACATCTTGTCAATGATTGACTTTGCATTTACAGCGAGCACAATATTTGCGACAAGCACGCGATGCGGAAAAAAACATGCATGAAGTTGAAAACTGAACGCCGTGGTTGATGCTTGTTGACGTTCACGGTCAGTTATCTCTCAAAACATAAAGTTGAGCTTTAATATCATCTTTTGACTCGCGATTGTAGCCTTGCTTGCAGGAATGAGGTGGGATGCGCTGGAATCGTGCCCTGAAAACTTTGGCCGAGTACCCGTTGCGCGATGAAAAAGAGCAACACAACGAGCCTCCTCTATTGCAGCGCCACTAACAGTTTTCAAATGAAACAGTACAAAAACTTATCGGAGACTCCGTCCGAATAGACAGTTCAACTAAGCAGCAACATTAGACACCCGGATATACCCTTGCATGGAAACGAAACTGGAAGGCGAACAGCTGGCAGTGTAAGGCCGGTTTGAAGCGCTGTCCTCGGCAGAACAGATATCTGGCGACTGGGTGTGATCTTTTGACTTGCATCTGAAGTTCTTATCGCAGAAATCGGGTTAGGGTGGGGTGATGGAGGGATGAAATAAAGAAATTGGGGGGTAAACGGTGGACTCGAACAGTGCAGGACAGGAGTGGTTTGAGGTCAGTGGGAGAGGCCTTCGTCCTGCAGTGGACCTGAGCAGGCTGATGATGAAAGAAATGGAACAAACAAGACAGTGCTGCTAGTTCATTTTGTTTGTTCCTTCCCTTTGCGTCTTGTCTTTTGTTCACTGATGATTAAATTGCGAATGTTCACCAACCAGCCCAACTCGCATTCCTCTTGAACCCTTTCAACCTTTGCAATTTTTGCCCTGGAAAGAGCAAACCAGGCTGTGCTCAAGCCAAGCTGAGTATGAAGAGGTTGATGTCTTTCACAAACATTCAGGGTGGCATTCAAGCATATTCTTACCTACTTCTGCCACCAACCGCCATTATGCACGGTGTCACCATAGGAGCAAAAAATTATGCTGAATGCCCCACTTTGTGCACTGGCCTGTTAATGATGAGTGAGTGTAAACTGGCTTACTGAGGGAAACAGCCACTGTCCCATGTCCCGGTATGGTTGCCACCTTTCCCTGAAGAAAAAAAAACGGCCCTTCGAGGGGGGGTGCTATATAGAAGGTTGAATTTGTGTTAAAAAGCAGACACCATGTTTTTCTTTTTTTTTTTTTACATGCAATGCCATTTATTGTAGCATTTCCCTACAGAGAAATCCACGTAATGTTTGTACTGAAAGTTGTTGAGATTTCGGTTATTGCCCTGAATGTGCTGCAGTGAAAAGTAGCTGCACTTGCTGACCACGCCGGTGGCATTTCATTGTGTTGTTCCACCCTTCGGTCTTCTTCCATCTCAGGAATCGCACTTGGCCTTGTATTTTCTCGGCTCGGATGTCTTTGCACAGCGTGTAGACATATTTATCATTGCAGTTGCTGTATTAACGCTTACAAAAGGCTAAAAAAGAAATACCAGTGGCACGATAGCCAAAAAACCGGCCAATGTCGGCTGGTTTTAGGTACAGACCTGCAACGGGCCAGCTGTATAAAAAAAACGGTCGGGCCGGTCCAAAACCAGTCGGGTGGCAACCCTATGTCCCAGAAACGTGGCTAATATATCCCTGTTGACTGTGGCACATTTCATAGTGCGCGCTTCAGAAATAAAAAAACAAAGAAAAGCCTCACAATCCCCACAGCTGTGATGAATGCTTTCAGAGCATCGTAGAAAGGTGCGTCACAGTGATATTGCAGCATCCATGTCCTAAGTCCCTTGAGCTTTGACACCAACAGGTTTGAAGTTTGGCAGAACGCAGAAGTTCGCAGCCAAAGAATCGTGAGCCCAAACAAATGGGGTGAAACCAGCCGGGGGAGCGGCAGAACCCAGCACTGAACAAGACGTTGTCAGTGACGCAGACCTCCTCATGGACATCAATTGAACAAATAGGCAAAAGTACAGGCACACTTGGCAATGTGGTTTACTCGGCGCTCAGTAAGTCGCGAGCCTTTTCGAATTCCCTTCATCATAAGAAGTGCTTAGCAGTGTTTTCACTTCCAGTACTGCAGCATCGTTTGTGTACTATCACTTGCCAATGTAGTTTTCCAGATCACTTGAGCGCTACAGCACCTTTTGCTTGGAAATGGGCCGTTCATCCTGTTGCAGCCCTACAGCAGTTCCTCACCGTCATGTGCATACTTGTGCATCACATTCCTTATAAAGGGCTTCTACAAAAACTTGGTAGAACAGGTGGTGGGTGGCCGCTTTTCGGTTACATTACAGTGAAAAATTGCTGCTTAACAAACCAGTAGACCACCATAAGATATCTGTGAGGTGCTGACTGCAAGTGGATGAGCAGGCAGAGCTTTTCTTGTGTTTCATTTTTCATGAGCGGTGTGGCGTAGTGAACACGAAGGGAGAGATGTGCTCGGGGACGAGCCTCCACCTGCTCCTTCCGTGCACCCTTCCTGCAGTTCCTGCCTTACTCGGGCGACAGCCTGATGGTGAGTGGAGCGGCGGACTTCAAGATCCGTGTGCATGACATCCACTCGCGGGAGACCACCATGGTGTGCGGCTGCCACACCAGCCGGGTCAAGCGGCTAGCCACTGCGGCCAGCGTGCCCTACGTCTTCTGGAGCGCCGCCGAGGATGGGGTCATCCTGTAAGCCACACCTGCTGCTCACTGCCGCCACAGCTTTGTCTGGCCAGGAGGAGGGGAGGTCTGCCCCCGTCAAACCATCAGCTTGCCCGCAGCATGTGCTGTCTGTCTACGATGTAAATGTGCACCTGTACTGTGCGAAATGTGCTTGCCTAGTCATGCACACAAGTGGCCTAGTGCCCTCCCTAGCTTGTGCGTTGCCTGATCATGTCAGTGGGTTCCATTTTCGAGATGTGTAGTAGCAGCTTTCAGCATTGACGGTCTATCGACGTAGCGTTCTTGGCCATTTAGGTAGGCAGGCGGGGTGCGCGCAGCCTTGACCAAGTGCTTCACGGGTGTTGGCCGTGCAGGCAGTTTGACTACCGGAGCCCACACCAGTGCTCTGCAGATGCAAGCCACGTGCTGGTGAACCTGGGCTACCACCTGGGGCGCAATGTGGAGGCCAAGTGCATAGCCGTCAACCAGCTGCGGCCGCACCTCGTGGCCGTGGGGGCCAACGACTCGTACATTCGGCTCTACGACCGACGCATGATCAACACCACCAAGGTCGGTGTACCACTTCTCAGGGAGTTGGCCCACCTGGATGGGATCGCTTCCCATAAGGGTCATGGCGGATGTCTGTACAGTATAGTAGAGCAGCATCATGCCACTGTCTCCCTTCAGGGGCGGTGCTGTCATGACTGGTATCATGGTCCCCATGTGCTTTTTCATTCCAGTGCGGAACCATTTGTTAGCATTGATGATTCTCAGTACCAGTGGTGTCTTCGAGTCATCAAATAAGTAGTGCTGATACAAGCCTGCAACTTTTTCGCTTGGGTGAATTGAGTGTTGGGCTACTCAGCGTGTGGATGACGGGCAGTGTGCTGACTCAAACCTGTGGGACCTTCTTGCAGCTCACGAGGTTCAGCAGTTCTTCCAAGTTGGATGCTGATGCTGACAACCTTCCACCTGGCTGTGTAACTTATTTTGCCGCTGGTGAGTGTCTTCGTTGGCCCTTGTGTCAGCCCAGCGTGCAAGTGAACAGGGCCTGCTCACGAGTGCTCCGATGGAACTTAAAGGGTCTTGTCAGCACTGCATTTTGCCGCTGTAAGAATAGCTGCAAGAAAGTTTTCCCACAAGCAGACCAAAAAAAGAGAGACTACGAACAACAGCAAGAAAGAAAAAATACATTTACTCGCATAATGAATGCACTTTTTTTTTTTTTTTCAGAAAATTCGACATGAATTTGTAGGGAGGGTTCATTATGTGAAAAAAAAGTTGCAACAGATTTTTAAAAGTTGAATAAGAGAAGCACTATCAGAACATTAACTTTCTAGTCAAAACACGTACATAATTATGTTACGAAATTTCTTTTTTATTCACAACAACCAAGTGGTCCCCTGCTCGCCATCAGGGGTGGAACAGCTGCGCCACATGCGCCATTGAGCGCCAAACGTGTTTAGCTGCACCATCCTGCGCCGAACCGCCCCTGTTGCGCCAAATTTGTTTATCAGCGCTGTCCTGCGCTGCAGCGCCTGAATTGAGCCGCGAGGTACGACTGCCATGATGCCCTGTGTCTGAAAACTTAGCTGAAACATCGTGTTTTCGGTCTCATCAAGGTCGTTATGGTTTCGGTTTCATTGAGGCTATGAGTGGCTGTGAAGTTTGGCTTTGGCTTAGCCATAAGGTAGCAGGCTCTAAACGCCTTATCCTCCTTCTCTTCGCATTTCTTTGTTTCACATTTGCACAATTTGCCACAATCAATGAAAAATGTCCAAAAGTAAAATATTTGGTGGCTTATCGCAAACAGATAGGATAATATTCGCATGAAAGGTTGTAGTTTAATAGAGGTAAATTTAGTCGCCCATTTTTGATGATCCAGCATCTTTTCATAGCAGCATGTATTGAACGAACAGGTTCTTGGACGCGTTTGCCCTCGCTTCTTAATTCGGTTCCCTTTTGTTGTGGAGTTCATTTTCGCCTGTGGGTGAGCTTGGTCTACACCGTAAGTTAATGGATCTCCGCAACCCTATGGCGGGCGAAAAGAAAACTATGTTCAGCATCGCGCGCACTAAAACCGCTGTTTGATAGAAAAAATGCAAACAAATGCCTTGTTTTACGGAACGCCACCATGAGTTGGACAAAACACTGCTGTTTACCGGACACAAAGCGAGGCTTCTTATCTGGTCCCCTTTGGCTCTGCACGTGAGGTTTGACCTTTAAACAGTGATAATAAGGTGTGCTTGCTGGGGCACACAGTTAGGAGACACAGATCTGTGGTCAAAATGAATCCGAAGCCCACCACTACTCTGTTTCTCATTGCCCATATGTCGCTTGAGGACATTAAATCAAAGAATTAGCAGTTTATTCCTGTCGAAAACAATGATAATGGCCTGCGACAACTGCGCGCCACTTTCTGCCATGCGCAGTAACTACAGTTCAGAATAAATTCAAAGTAATATCAAACTGGGTAGCAAAAATAAAATGCAGCTTATAAATTATCACAGAGAGTTACTCTGAAGGACGTAAACGTGCTGGTAATTTTTAAAATGACAGCTTGCTGATAAGTTTCGATTTTCAGGCCGCTTTCGGTTGCGTCACTTCCGTCCGCCATGACAGCTTTATTGCACTGATTTACGACAGCACGCAAGAGACGCGCGACGTTTGGAGAGGTGGCCAAATGGGTCTCCGACTCTTGGGACTCCATTTCTACAAAAGCAGTTGTAGCCGGGTTAATAAAGGCCAGAATGATCCGTTCCGCGAGAGGTGACGATTTTGGCGAAGAAGATATCAGTGAGTCAGAGGGTGATAGCGATGTGCTGGCGGAACTCCCACTTGAAGTTGCTGAATTGTTTGTTAGCGAGTCGAAGGAAGAAGACTTCGATGGTTTTGCTTAACGCCGTTTGTAAGTACATACCATCTGTGTTATCAATAAACCATTTTTGAGAACTTTGTTCTGTCAAGACTTAGGACGGGAGATGCACGTGTCTAGCCCTCCTCACCGGGCGATGCTTTGATAGGCGGCGGCCGCCGCAACCATGTACTTTCGCCGCTCTTTCTAACGATCTGGTTCACTGTGAGTTTACCTAATTAACAAGTGCGTCTTGTACACCGGTGCGTCTTATACACTGGTGCGACTTATATACGTTTTTTTCGGAAAAACTGTCATTTTGAGGGGGGTGCGACTTATAGACCGGTAAATATGGTAATAAAAACAGAAATGAGGTGGATTTTTATTGAATTAACTTGTTGACTACGAGTGCATTGTCTTAAACAATCCAGAATTGCATTCACTTAGTCCATGCTGCCAAGTCGGGTGTAATCCTTGCTTTTCCAGAGTGTTAGCAGAGATGTGTAAGAGATGTGGGTGGGCCTTGGAGCGCCCAGTTTCACTTTTTATTAGATGCAGGGCATCTCTTACACTCGGCCTGTCCCGCGTTGACCGGCGTAGTCCGCACTCCTCATTACACATGCGCAAACTCTCCTCCGTTCTTCTCTCCGACAGCTGTGCGTTATGCACTCTCTCCGGCTCATTATCATAACAACAGCTGGCGCGCTTCGCCTACGTTCGCATATGCTCCGGCACGCTTGTGCGCGCATGTGTGCACATCCGCAACTTTCTTCCACTGTCTCCTCTCCTTCAAGCGCGCATATAAAGCGGTGAGCGCTCGGCGCCCGTTCAGTTAAGCACGCGCTTTCGCTTGACACAGTTGCTCGACTCCTCTTGACTTTGCTCGTGCTTCGCTTGACGACGATGACTCCATTGAATATTCCGATGAAGACGGTCTTTACGTACTTGGAACTCTACTTGTGATTGAGCATCATTTAAGGTTCACTACACTTCAACTGCATTTGGGTAACCAACATAACGGAAATGCGAATTGAACCCCGTGAGATGCCTTGCATCACCCCAGGGTTCCCCTTGTGGGAAGGTGGCGGAATTTTTTCATTAACAATACCGTATTTACTCGCGTAATCCTCGCACTCGCGTAATCCTCGTACCCCTAATGTGAGCCACCAAAACTTGGATTTTTTGGTTCCTCGCATAATCCTCGCACCCCCAACTTTGCAGCGGCGAAAGTTGCCTGCTCGCAAAACCCGCATGGTGCACGCGCTCTCCAATGCGCGCCCTCCCCCGCCGCCTCTCCGTTCGGCGGAGAGCGCTGTGTATCCAAGGCCATCCAGGCGCCCTAACAACCTGCATGGCTATCCCTAACAGGCGCCCTAACACGCTACTCACACTGTACTTGAGCCGGTTTTGCGTGCGCGCAACTAGACTACGTTCGCGCAGCCCGCTGTCGTGTCGTGTCGCCGTCGTGGTCCCATCGTTGAGCAGCAGCAGTCAGTCAGTCACGCACGTCAGTGTTGGATAGCTCGTTGCCCATTTTGAGAACTTTTTGATCTCTTTGTTTTGTGCTTGGTGCCGCTTCGCTATAGGGAAGAACGCCAGCTACACTGCCGCTTTCAAACTAAAAGCGATAGAGTACGCGATCAAACACGGCAACCGCGCCACAGGCAGGCACTTCGGCGTCACCGACTTCAACGTGCGTTACTGGAGTAGGGCACGCACATGACGACGACGAGATAGGGCGCGCGCCAGAAAGCAAAGGCGGCAATTTCATGATCGCTGATCGACGGGATACTGTTTACGTTGTAAATTATAAAATAAAAAGAAATAGCTGCTGTTAGCAACACTGAGCTTACATATACAAAAAACGACCGCTACATTTAGCGGGATTGGCAGAAGGCAAATTGGCAACACTGTGCACCATATTTTTTTCCCCCGCATAATTCTCGTACCCCTAACTTCGCCTTGATTTTTCCGAAAAAAAAGTGCGAGGATTATGCGAGTAAATATGGTAGTAGAGTGATGTTGGCGAAAAGTGATGGCTGTTTGGTGAACAACTGTCTTTGTATATCTTGTTGTGACAAAAACGCAAAGATCATTTGTTGCAATGGCTAATTTGTGCCTTGTCCTCTTCTCTAATTGCTTTAGTTGCCTGTTCCATTAAGTGGCGTATGAACAACTTCCCCATCTTTAGTCATTTCTGTCTCCTCTTTTCTAGGCCACCTGCCATTAAAGTATCCTCGGAAGAGGTATCGCACTTTAGCCTCGACCTATGTTGCCTTCAGTCCTGATGGCAGCGAGCTCCTTGCCAATCTAGGTGGCGAACAGATTTACCTATTTAACATAAACCACCCACGACAGCCAAAGAGCTTCGACCATCAGAACTTCACCTCATCACTCCACTCAAACGGGTTGTGCAAAAGTGAGTGCCGTCTTGGTGGGGATTTTGTGTGGATGGGTTGTCTTAAGGACAAGAATTGAGATCCAATTAGGCAACAAGCATACAACAGTGATCTCATTAGTGATTTTATATTTTTGTCGTGTCAAATGCATACTAAGCAGTGAACAATTGAAAGCCTCTTTATGAAAGCAGGTCTCTCAAATTTTTTCTGTTTAAAGAACAAATTTCCTTTTCCATGTGAAATTTTTCGCTGAAGGAAGGGCTTCTCACCGCACAATAAATCTAATGTGAATTTGGCAAATTGTAAGCATAAAATATTTTATACATACTTAGCAATATTACTAATGTGCAGGCTGTGTTATCATTGTTGTGATTGTTTGCATCATTGTTATTATTCATTGCAGCGTGCGGAATAGTTTGCCACGGAGAGTAGAACACTGCCACAAGTGTGACGGTGTTCTACCGTTCTGTTTCCCTTTCCTTCTCTGCCCTGCAGGCTTGGCCGACAGCAGCAGTAGTCCAACAAATGGATTCAGTACCCATAGGAATGGCATGGCCAATGGGATGGTGTCCAGTGGCCTGAAGCAGAACGGGATGGTTACGTCCACGGATGCTCCTAGGCCGTCTAGTACAAAATGGGGGTAAGAGCCATTGCTCCTCCTTTGAGTGAAGGGACCCCCTAGTTGGCCCTTCTGACACAGTGTTAATGTTGTCCACGATCGGTGAAAGTGTCTGGGCAGCTGTACGAAGTAGTAGTACAATCCGCCAAACAAGGTGAGGCTGACAGAAAATGGGGACGACAGGGGACAAATTAGTGGCAAAGTCCATTGGTCACCTTAGAGTGAGTTTTCTTGCGCAAGAACCCTGCTCAAATTGTCTTTTTTCGGAGCAAAAGACCTGCTGCAAGATGGCCAGTGGAATTTGCCAGAAGAACTACACTACAATCCCCATCACTGACCATTACAATCCCCATCACTGGCACTGCAGTAGCATATTTGCACAGGCATTATGGGAAAAAAGAAATGAAAAAGTGATTAACATGGATATAATAACGACACAACGTGGTACAGCATTGACAAAAAAACACAAGAGGGGACCCAGCGAGGAGTGCTTGTGGTGATAAAAGCCCGAGTGCATCATGCACTCTGCTATTGTATGCTTGTTGATTATCCTACGCTTTTGTCAACACCCTAGAGTGCATGCCAGTGCTGAGCTTTTATCGGTAGTATGTTCTTCAGTGTGAAGTGTGCTTGCAATTGTTGCTCTTGCGTAACACTTGATTCATTCCAATGTGAGCACAAGAATGATGCGCCTGTATATCAGTGTGTTATTGTTACTTCACTCAGTGACTGGGCATGGGGAGCTTTGTGACAGTGTGGGTGTGCATGTGTGGAATGGGTAATACCGTATTTACCCGATTCTAACGCGCACTTTTTTCCGAAAAAATAGGCCGAAAAATCGCATGCGCGTTAGAATCGGATACAAAACCGAAACTGCCGAAACAGCGAAAATTTCGTCCAACCCATCGCCATCGCCATCTCAAGATGGCGCCAAAGCTTTTAGCAACGATTTTTCGGACGCAGCAAGCCTAGGCACCTAGGCCTTTCTATCGGCGTTCACACAAATCGTCAAATCGTTTCATTTGCGCGCTTGATAACAGCAATGGCAGCAGCGGCTCCCAGGCGTTCAAAACGAGCAGTCGGCTGAAGCGTGCACCTCTGGAGAAGCTCTCGGGATGGGCGTGTGAGGCGTGGGCCACGATCCCATGGTTGAACGTTCGTTCAGAAGTGTGGCATCGGGAACGCGCTTGAAGGCACCGAGGCTGAAACGACGAGGAGTGAGATGAGTGAGATTACGTCGGGAAATAAATCACCCGTTTCTCTCGCATTAGTTTGTCTGGGTCACAAAGTCCCATGCACGTTACAATAGGAGGTGCAAGTTTTTTCGTTTTTTTTTGCCAGGAAAATCGGGTCCGTTTTCTGAGCCTATGTCCGTTGAAGGATGGCTCCCCCCCCTTCCCTTCTGCCCAACAGGCCCTCGAACAGCAGGCCCCTGCCGGCGCGGGTGGAGGCCATCAAGTGCCGGGCCAACGAGAAGTTTGGCAAGCAGAAGTACACGCTGGCCATCAACCTGTACAACCAGGCCATCCGCATGGTCTCCGACTCGGCCGTGCTCTACTGCAACCGCGCAGCCGCCTTCATGAAGCGGGCATGGTACTCGCTCTTTCTTCTGCTCCACCTGCTGCACCCCCCAGGTGTGCGCAAGGGTGCACGCCGCGCTCTGCTTGTTTGGCCTGCTTGTGCTTTCACTGCAACCCCTGCTTCTTTCTTCTGCAGCTGACACAAACTCGGCCGTACGACGTCCAAAAGTACTGTATAGCTTTTTCATATTATTGTGCAGCGCCTAATTCTTGTTACAGTCGTCTGATTCATTCGGTTCGGTTCTATTCGCCCCGAGAAAACACTGGAACTCTCTCGAACGAAGCGGCGGTAACGCTGCTTACTCGTTGGCTCGCCGGCAAGAAAATACCAAAATAAAAGCTCTGCCGCTCAGCTTTCACCGAAGCTTCGAGTTCTTTCGAGGGGGCGAGCATATCCTTGCCAGTGCTAAGGCGCACCAATGATTCCAGAAGGGAGAAAGAGGGAAGTGTTCGCTCGACGGCGGCGGGCGCGTTGTGTGTTGTGCCCTCTATCTCCGCGCCGGCACAGTTGTAAAAAGAGAAGCCGCCCCAAAGTAGATCAGCTACGTTTGGAAGTCGGGATGTGACAACGGCTTCTGCCAGTTTGTGCCCCACACCATCGGCGACCCGCGCCCTGGAGGACTCCAACGTACTCCCGGGCCTCAAATCACCGTGATTGTCTCGGGACGGCCTGGCCTACGACGAAGCCACACTTCACAGGTAGCCGAATCGCCTCCGGCAGCGGTGCATCGCCCAGCCCGGTCGGTGAATATTGTGGGACTCCGTCTCTCATATGCATCGAACTGTTCGTTTTCTTTTTAGCTAATTACTTGTCTTCGTGCTTGTACCGTGTTTTGCCTGTCCAAATATAAGTCTGTTGTTTTTCGTTCAAGGCTCTGACTCATTCTTACCGCTCTGGTCGGCGAAAGCCGCACATCTGATGGCCACCCCTTTCGTCACCTGCGCTGTGTAGATTCGGTGGGGTTGTTTGCTCGCTTGAGTCGACTCCCCACATCTTCTATCAGCGCACCCCATTCAGGAAACGGTGACAGCAGCTTTTGTAATGTACGGCATAGGGCCGCTTGAGAACTGCCTGCTATGAGAGCATCCTTCTAATGTGCATAAACCTACCAATTCTCTATGAACAGTGTTCAAGTGGCAGTGAGCTGCTTAGTCGCGTGCTGAGGGCCATTTCTGTGCTGAGGCAGTTGCTGATTCTACTGTGCTCTGTGCTGCGCACATACATGAGGGTAACCTGGGAAGGTTCCAATGCAAGCACTGTCCTTGTATGCCGTTAGAGCCAAGTTTTTGCTCGCTATTGCGAGCACAGACCCGTGCAAATGCCATTGTGCTGCAGGGACGGGGACATGTATGCGGCCCTGCGGGACTGCCACGTGTCGCTGCAGCTGGAGGCGGACTACGTGAAGGCCCACCTGCGGCTGGCGCGCTGCCTGTATGAGCTGCGCTGGACGAAGGAAGCCCTGGACTGCCTGCAGGCCTTCAAGGCCCGCTTCCCGGACTGTGCCCTGGGCCAGGCCTGCCAGGCCCTGGACCGCGACATCAAGGCCGCCATCTTTGCCAAGACCGACCACGACTCCGAGGAGGGCAGCCGTTCAGGCGGCGAGAGCTCCAACGGCGGCGGCGGCAGCGCCAACTCGAGCCCCAAGCACCGCCGACAGCCCCACATCTCGGAGCAGGAGAAGGCCTGGCGCGCCCTGGCCTACGACTACGAGCTGCGCTACTGTGGACACTGCAACACCACTACCGACATCAAGGAGGCCAACTTCTTTGGCAGGTAGGGAAGATGAGCAGTTACAGTTTATTTCACGTTTTAAAAGTGCATACAAACAGCAGGACAAGCTGTTTGTGGGTGGCACTTATTCATTAGTGACGTATGCCTTGCCATAATGTAGCTCGTTGGGTGAGTTGGAGTATGTTTATGATGGTCAGTGCTTGTGTCATCGTCCTTTTTCTTCTTATCCTGTTTTCGTCTGCGCTGACCATCGTGGATGCCTTGCCATGTCTGTTGACGTAAGCGGGCTCCATAGGTTGCGCACGAACCAAAACACTGGGCTTCCCTTGGTTGGTTTTGTAGCATGAATGTCTTGTAATCAATTGAGCAGGCTGTCTGCTGTGACACAGAAACACCACATTTTCTGTGCGAGAATAGTTGGACGCTGTTGGTACGTTGGTTGCCGTGATGCTTTGCAGGCTGGGGGACGAGCGCATAATTTGAAATCTGTGCAGTGAATTGGAAGCGGTGCTGCTGTAGATATGGCGGCTACTGCGATGCACTATGTACTGGGCGTGTGCATAAATGGTGGGATTGGATTAGATTGGGGTGGTAAACACCACAGAGGAACTGGTAGCTGCTACCAATGGTTTACACCACATGTGCTGTCACGATTAATGTATTTGTACGTAGATGCATGGCAAGTCTGCCTAGTTGTGAATCACTCTGCACATAGTATTTAGTTTGCTCAGTTTGTATACCACCAGCCATACAGAACTTGATTGCATGTTAGCGTGTGTGTGGAGAGAGCAGTGAGCCATGCTGCGTGGTCGGCTTTCAGTGCGGGCCAGTACGTCGTGGCGGGCTCAGACGACGGCTCCTTCTTTGTGTGGGACAAGAACAGCACCAACCTGATTCGAGTGATGCGTGGGGACGACTCCATCGTCAACTGCCTGCAGCCCCACCCGAGCACCTGCCTGCTGGCCACCAGTGGGATCGACCCCGTGGTCCGCCTCTGGAGCCCACGGCCAGAGGTGGGGCCCCTGCTGTGCACTTTTACGGACGTCCGTGGAGGGTTTCCGGGAGCACCAGTTTCTTTGGGGGGTTGATACACACTTGTTTGCTACGTATGGCAGGACTTCATCCACACAGCTCAGCGAATGGACATGGCGCTTGGCAGCAATCTTGAGCCAGTGCCGATAGTCACCGATACCGGTGATCACCACTTGCCATAACAATGGACCTCGTGGTGAAAACAAGCTTCCACATGTGGGGATGGCGCTACTATGGGGGAAAACCACACATGGAGTCATCTGCTGGTGAATGTGGGCATCAGTTGTCCACGCGACCTAAACCTGTTCAGGCAACCCAGTCCTTAGCTGCTGCGAATGCTTTGAAACCGTTCCTGTAGGCAGGCCCTTTCCAATTGGTGCAATGAGTAGAGTCTCCCTACAAAGCATGATAAAGGTATGATAAACAATAAGCAGGCAGTGCAAGGTATAGCAGCATTACCAGTAAGGTTGCTGTACACCTTCACCGTAATGCAAACGAGCCTCTGATCATGCAGCAATAAAGATATCAAAACATGTGGCCCGATTGTTGGCTAAAATTGGAGATAACCAGAAAGAATGCTCGCACTGTACGTGGTTTTTCCAGTATTTTGCATTTGTGTTGTTGAAGCAAGTGCAAATGACAAATTAACTGTTACCTGGACTTCAGAATGAGAGAGTGCATCGGTGGGAAGAGAAGGAGGGGCATGCCCGCATCCTCTCGACCTTCTCCGCAGGACGGCAAGAAGGAGGACCGGGAAGTGGTGGATTCCGAGGATGCGGCGGTGGCCAACCAGCGGCGCATGAATGCCGATCCCTTGGAAGTGATGCTCATGAACATGGGCTACCGCGTCCCTGGGCTCCTCGAGTCGGACGAAGGAGAAGCGGAGGGTCGCAGCGGCGAGGCCAACGTCGTCTCCTGCCGGCCCAGCTAGAGACCCCAAACGTTTCCATCGCTCACCAGGGAGGTGCTGCCACTGTCGGAGCTGCTTTTTGTTCTCTTTCCCCCCTTTAACAGGAGTAGGGTTTGCTAACAACAGGGAATAAGTGAACTTCACCTCAGGCATGTGAGTGCTTGCAGGAAGTTTCAGTGAATTGCAGAAGCTTTCGCAGAGAATTCCACATTTGGGGAAACCAGCACTGACGAAAGCAGCTTCTAGAGACTTTCTGACAGCTTCCAGAGGCGAAGGATGAAAGGTGTACGCTTAGCCCTACTTTCTTCCTGGTCATGAATGGCTGTGCTTGTTAGAATAATTTATAGCCATCCAAGTGCCACAATAGAAAGCACCCAGTGCTTTGCCAGTCACTGTTTGCAAGAAGCAGACTTGGTATTTGGACACAAATGGCTGGTTGGGTTGTCCGTGCTGTTGCATGTGTGCCTCTTGCGCAGCAATAAGTTGCCTATGTGAGAATGCCAGAATCTCTGTATCACGCACAAAAAGTTTTGTGCGCGCTCAAATGTCCTTGCATAAGAAGACAGCGACACAGATTGGAACCAAGCGGTGTTTCCAAACATTTTTGTAAGCATCGACAAGCTCGATGCATGGTCGCACATAGAGAAAAGTTCAGTGTGCACAATCCCATTTGCGAGCTGCCTTGTCAAACGTTTAGCTGGGAGACCAGTGTGGGGTGGTCTCCCTTTGTGCATGTAGCTAGATCTGGGCTGAGTCTCCAGGTGGCAGTGAACGTTATCTGGTGGTGCAGATTCTGCGCAATGTAGTATAAGGGCTGCAGTGCATTACTGGCTGCGCCATACTGTTGGGACAACTACAAGGTGTTAAGGCGTCTTTGCTGAGATGGAACATTTTTCTGGAAATGTGCTCCAGGGTCCGTAAAGAAGCGTAGGATTGCAAAGAGGTGCTATCGCGCACGTGTACATAAATGTTTTTCACAGTTGTGTGAAGGTATTTAAATCTCGCTGAGGCTTTGTTGCATCAAGACCTGCACGCACGAGTTTGCCAACAAGGGAGAAAAAAAGAAAAAAGAGAGGGAGGAAGGCGTGGCGAATTAAATTGCATTTGGCATGTGTTCTCCAAGTGTGTCGCCGGCTGCCCTTCCGAATTTTGTCTGCAACTGAAAGAGCATTGTTAGATTGGTCTCTTTTCAACCCCGTGCAAATTCTTGCCAACCAGGGTCTGCAGTATTTTTTGCTTGCTTCAGCTTTTCATGTTGACACTCAAGAGTTGTCCTGTATCATTTTATGAGTTCTTCCCAGGAGGAAAGGGACTAGATGTTTTACGTGGTAACCAGACGTTACCAGAACAAAGGCGCACTTCACATTCTAAACTATGCACCCTGTGGGTAAGAAAGCGAGCACGTTCATTTTGTCCTGTGTGAGAGACCAGTTTTACTAACAGTTAGCTCAAGATGTTTTAATTTGTATCATGTTTGAGTCACTCGAGTCCTCTCTTGTTATTTTAATAAAAAGCTTTGTGTAACCACTTTGGTCTGTTTCGCAAAACTGTTGCACTGAATGTTCTGGTGTCTTGTTTTCTGCAGGCACGCCTGTGTTGCCAGCAATAAACGAAGTACAGTTGAGCCCACTTATAACTCGACCGCCACGCTGAAGTTCGTTGCAAGTGTACTTTTTGTTTACTGCTCCTGAAAATGCGGCACGCATATGGCGAGCGCACCGACACGGACATCGCCTAGACCAATGCTACTAGGCTCTATTCAGTCACAAAACTGCACGCGTTGCCTGGAACCAACACCGATACTTCCCTCTGTGGTGCGGCAGTCGCAACTGGCTCGGCAGCCTGTGCATTCAGCCGCCCGGTCTTCGGCATTTCTGCTTGGTCGTGCAGTTATGCTGCGTAGTTCAAAATCCATGATGCCTTTCGAGTGGCACTTTTGCTGCTTTTTCAGGGCTGGTAGTCAATTGATGTGGGCCTCCTCTGTAGACTGACGCTGACAACACCAACCAGCTTCATTCTGGGGTGTACACGTGGTCTGTCTGGGAAGACCAAGAAGCCCCAGCAATCTATTAGGTCGGTTGGCTGCCTGTATAGGCTAGGTTCGCTGATTCCATTATGGCTGAAACTTGATTGTTTTACTCACTTTTATATTCAAGATTATGCTACTGCATTTTGCTACGGGGTGTAACAACCAATAGAAATTATGGCAGATTGATAAAATTGCAAAACATTAAGGTATTGCAGATATTTGAGTGCTAAACAGGTCATCCAGAGTATTTGCCAACAACTCCTCTTTATGTAGAATGCTCCTTGCTAAAAGCAAATCAAATTTTATTATGTTTCGCTGGCAGGCAGCAGTTTTAGCTCTCAAAGACGAGAACAAATTATGGAGGACAACATATGGACTACCAAATTCCCTTGCTTTTAAATGTTCGATACAATCACATTTTAAGAAGAGGATCACAAGAGGATTGCAGAGAATGACACATTTAAAGCTCCAAGAACCAGTGCACTTAACTTTTTCCTGTGCCTAAATTGTTTCCAATTAAAACGAATGAACTTGTTTTCTTGCCCCTGGCACGTGCAACTGGCACTTTTGCTGTTCCCTTGTGCCTCATCTTATATGACTCACTTTAGGTGATGTTATGTGTACCTTTATTTTCAATATACAGCATATATTTCTAATTTTCTTTTGTGTGTGTGTGTGAAAAAAAAATATCAGTTTCTTTGCCAATCAATTTTCTTGACATGTACTTTTGTAAATTCATTTCCTTGTCATGTCTTGATTGTGTAAGCGTGTACCTGTGTGCCAACTGTGTTGAAACTTTACTCTCTCGAAGAGAAGTAAGTGTGCCACATGATGGCAGAAGACAACGATGAGGAAGGATGGTGGCTACCGGACGGGTTGTGGGCGTGATTCCAAGTAAATAGAGTTCTTTTCCTTCAACAAATGCCTTGTAGCTGTGAAAGAGTGGTGCCAAATCCTGCTGGATGAGCAAATGACGGTATGTACGCAACAGTTATGACCTGAAAACTGACACCGATGTAGTTTGATTGATTGATTGTAGGGTTTAACGCGCCGACGCAACGCAGGCGATGAGGCGCGTTGTAGTGGAGGGCTCCGGATTAATTTTTACCACCTGGGGATCTTTAACGTGCGCCGAAATCTCGCTCACACGGGCGTTTTTGCTTTTCGCCTCCATCAGAAAAGCAGCCGCCGCGGCCGGGAATCGAACCCGCGACCTCGTGCTCAGCAGCGCAATGCCTTAGCCACTGAGCCACCGCGGCGGGTGACACCGATGTAGTCATGACCAAACTATAACCAGAACCTCCTGCACATCGACTATGCCGGAAACGAAGTGCTCAACGTGCTATTATAATGGGAGTGATCCTACAAGCGAAGGCTGCTATTTTGAGTGCGGAGACAGCGAGTGAAGATATTTCCGCCGTTACCGACCGCCTTAACTGCGAGTCCGGCCAACCACAGAACATCAACAATGACATCGAACCATTTCCTACTGCTATTAATGCTGAGCAAGAGTTCATGGACACTGCTGAGTTCCGTGACTACACTAGCGTGGCAATCCATGCTAAAGCAAGCGACGCAGTTTCCACAAGGTGATCTCTACGCAGATTGTCGCAGGTATGAACGGCTTCAGCCGAGATTGACATCCCCACTATCGACCCACAAAACGTCAGTTGGCACCGTGACGCTTCTCGGAACGATGCGCCTCTCGAAACCTCGAACAGCTTTGTGACTTCCTCATTGAACGGTATCGAAAACTCGAGCAACGACACTATGTCCATGAAGTGACACTGACAGCTTCAGTCAAACCTGAACAGGAAGAGCCAGATATGCATACGGAGAAGGGTCCATGTCGTAACATTGTGCGGCACCTCACGAGACCAGCCTACGGTGAAACAGCCAGTGGCAAGCGCGGGTGGCGGGATTACACAAGCGTTAAATTCCGGCCTTCCTGACAGCAAGAACAATAAAGTGGCCTGCACAGAAAGGATTCATTCGTCCAATCAAGATTCGTCAATAAGCAACAACCGAGCCCAGAACTGGAGCCATCGCTGCTAATGGCATGTCCCCAATACAGTTGTATGGTATCGACCTGAGATGAGGGTAGGCTCATCGAAGCAAGCCTTTATTACGGTGATGCTGTGCAATATATTACAGAAAAGAAGGCAAGGCATGAAAATGGGATTTACAAGAAGCACAGGCGTTGGTTTCAATTCGTCTCAAATCTGATGCCCAAGCAAAAACGAGACATTTTCATCGCACAAGCCATACTCCACGGACACAGAGGTCGTTGCAGCGACCATGCCACCACCCATTCTCCGATGCAGTATGATGTAAACGACGACAGCCAGAGAAATGCCTCTCCACCCTTGGACACGCAGGTGCAAGAACTTTCTTCGAGGCTACGGTTTGTCCGGAACACCTAGAAAGAGCCCGCACAGGAAGCCCCTCCGCTGCTGTAAGTACAAGCACCAAAACAGGTGCCACAACAATCCCCTGCGCATCCACGTACGTATTAGTGCCACAACAATCCCCTGCGCATCCACGTACGTATTAGTTTTTTTCACGCAAAGTTTGGGAAGGGGGTTAAAACTTTACTCCCTAGAGAAGAAAAAAGTATGGTTAAATTCCCAGCTGGGAATTTAACCATAAACCAGCTGGGACCAGCTACATTGTTCCAGCTAGGAATCGAACCATAAAACAGCTGCGACAAGTTAAATTTTCTCTTGAGTCACCTCCTCCGCCTCTAGGGAGCTGGGACCAGCTGCCACCTAGCTGGGAATTTAACCGTAAACCAGCTGGGACCAGCCACCATTTTCAGCCATATGATGGCAGAAGACGATGAGGAAGGATGGTGGCGGTCGGACATCATCTGTGCGTTCTTTAATGTAAACACAGTTCTTTTTCCCGAACAAAGGCGCTGTAGTCATGACAGACTGCTCGGAGGGAGGCCTCTGCCAGGCTTGCCACTGTTTGCCTTCCCCCGTTGTTATGTATCAGACGTACTTTCCTGTATTCATGCAGAAAAGAACAAATCAATCGAGTCAAAAAGGTCCTTAGGCGGGTAGAATGCAAAGTTCACGCTGAGGAATTATGTGCACGTATCATTAAACATTATTTGGTGATGTGCATACATTCCTGTTCATATCTCCAGCGAGAACGCGCTTTGAACGTGTAGGTGAAGTCGGTGGGCAAGTGATGATTTGATTTTGATTGTAGGGTTTAATGCGCTGACGCAATGCAGGTGATAAGGAGCGCCATAGTAGAGGGCTCCAGATTAATTTTGTCCACCTGGGGATCTTTAACATGCGCCGAAATCTCATACAACACGGGCGTTTTTGCTTTTTGCCTACATCAGAAAAGCGGCCGCCGCGGCCGGGAATCGAACATGCGTCTTTGGTGTTCAAGTGTGCTTTCTAAGTTACGATAGGAACTGCAGCATGTCAATGTGCTTTGACTTTGACATTCTGTAGCCTTATGCACCTAGAGCAAAAAAAATGTTGGGTTCACTGTAAATAAAATACCTTGAAGTATCTATCCGTAAAGTCTACTGCTAGAACTGGTAAATCACTGCAAAAACTTTAAGCTCAATGCACATGTAGGCTGGAGAAATTTTGTGAATTCACTGACTGTTTAATTTCAATTCGAAATATTTAGAAAACCTGTTTGTGACGTGTGGCGAAGTAATAGATCTTGTAAGTGTGAAGTGTGGCAAAGAGTTACCGTATTTTCCGGTGTATAAGTCGCAGTTTTTTTTCTGAAATTTTCGTTGGCGCGTCTTATCCACCGGTGCGACTTATGGATGGAATAAATCTGATTCGCAGCGGCCGCGCATGGCCAGCGCACGTTGAGACACAGCTCTATGGTGTAAATCAATCCCACGTCCACCGGTACGGCATTTCTCATAGACCATATGTCACTTTGGGACATTGCACCAAATAATTTTCAGCTTTTCCTAGTCAAAAAGAATGATAATGGCCTGCGACAACCACGTGTCACTTTAGGCCATGCGCAGTACAGTTCAGAATAAATTCAAAGTAACATCAAACTGGGTTGCAAAAACAAAATGCAGCTCATGAATTATTACAGACCGTTACTCTGAAGGACGTAAAAGTGCTGCTAATTTTTAAAATGACAGCTTGGATCTATAAGTTTTGATTTTCGTGCCGCTTCCCGCCACATCAGTTCCGTCCGCCATGACACCTTTATTGCGCTGATTTACACCACGACAGCATACAAGAGACGCGCGACGTTTGGAGAGGTGGCTTGGGACTCCATTTCTACAAAAACAGTTGTAGCCGGGTTGATAAAGGCCGGAGTAATCCGGTCCGCGAGTGGTAACGATGTTGGCGAAGAAGACATCAGAGAGTCGGAGGACGACAGTGATGCGCACCGGTGGAACTCCCACTAAAGATACTGAATTATTTGTTATAACAAATAATTCAGTATCTTCAGTGGGAGTTCCTCGGACTCTCTATATCGTCGGACTCTCTATATCTCTATATCTTTTTCCTCGGACTCTTTTTCGATGGTTTTGCATAAACGCCGTCCGTAAGTACATGCCATCTGTGTGTATCCATAAACCATTTTTGAGAAGTTAGTTATGTCCAGACTTTAGATGATATATGCCCGTGTCTAGCCCTGCTTACAGGGGGATGCGTTACTCGGCGGCGGCCGCCACAACCATGTACTTTCGCCGCACTTTCTAACGATCTGATTCACTATGAGTTTATCTAATTAACAAGTGCCACACGGGCAATTTCAATCGCGATTGAAGTGAATCGCGATCGAGGTTTCGAGCGCGCTCGACACACTGCCGCTGCTACATGGCCCGTTTCAATCGCGATCGAGAAGTTGCACCGCCTGCACTTGTGTACGCCAGATGGCGCTAACAATGTACTTGCGGCCGGCGTCTGGTAACTTTGCGCGGTGGTAGGTATACGTAACTATGGAAATGTTACCACACGCTTATTTGGGTCAAGTTATTTGACACAATTTGTGGCATTAGTTGAAGTTTTCACCTTCTGTGTCATAACTGAGCGGGGGCGAGAGTATCGCCGCCTTCGTTCGATCGCGCTTGGAAGCCTCGATCGCGCTTGAGAAACCAGGATTGAGTTCGAGCGGGATCGAGCTCGATCGCGATTGAAACTGCCGTGTAGCATGCGTCCGATCCGGATTGAGCTCGATCCGGATCGACTCAATCGCGATTGAAAGTGCCCGTGTGACAGGGGTATAAATACAACGGTGCGACTTATATACGGTTTTTTTCTTTTTTTTTGGAAAAACTGTCATTTTGAGGGGGGGGGGGGGGGGGTGCGACTTATAGACCGGAAAATACGGTATATACTATTCCAGAAATGACGCTGAGAAAATTGTGCAGTTTCCTCTAGTGGCCTTAAAGGAGCCATGAAGACAAAACAAAAGTCTGGTTCATTCAAAAGATTGCCTCGTTAGAATCATACTGACGCCACTTTTAACGTAAACTTCGCTCAAATAAGGTATATACAGTTGAACCCCTTTATAAGAGACACGTACCGGGGAGCAGTTTCTGTCTCTTATACGAGATGTCTCTTATAAGCAGGGAACCATGTTTTCACTTACAAATCAGACCCTAGTTCCATGTGGGCACCGTATAACTAAAATAAGCTCAAAAGAACGCTGCAGCATGTTTCAAAAGATTCATTCTAATTAATGTTTGGCCCCAGAATTTATGAAACTTTGCTTCATGACTGTATTCACACTGTTTTTTACAACCAATTCTACAAGCTTTTTTTCCTTTCTTTGTTTGTGGAAGATGAATCGTATATGTTGAGTTCACAAGCCTGATGAATAGCCAGAGCGCACCGCTTCTTCCGCTGTGTGCTCAGGCTATTCATTACGCTTGCAGGACTCAACATCTGCAGTGTTTCTTGATTGGGAGCTACGCGAGTGGGAGAGCCCGCATGTGCGGTCACGCTCCAATGGATGGCAGTAAGCTTCAACTACTTCTGTCAGTTGCATTTCCATTGGCAGGGCTTCTCATCGTCATTTCATAGCTGACTGAACCACTTCGTGTTTGCTGAAGTTATAATAAATAGCGACTGCAGGCGTCTGTCGTCCCCCTGTGTTTCCACAATGGAAGCAACTGCAATTAGTGACTGGTGGCACTGCATCTGAAGTTAAAATGTCTGTTACAAGCAAGGTTATTGATTAAACTTCAAGGATAACTTGTCTCTTATAACCAATCTCCTACATCCAATGTCTGTTATAAAAGAGGTCGATTTAATGGGAAAGATAGGGCAGCCAACCATGTGGGTGAATAGTGTCTCTTATACCCATTTGTCTCTTACATCAGTGTCTCTTATAACGAGGTTCAACTGTAATTAGGAAAAAAAGGAATGGCCATGCGACCCACTAGCTCATTTCCCGCAACAGAACCTATGATGTCATACCAGACTGATCTGCGATAGGCGGAGGCTGGCAACAGCAAGCGCGAATTAGGCAGCGCTTATAAGCTTGCCGAATGAGCTATTTGCGCCTAAATGTAATGCGTATCCATTTTACACATAAGAATGGTGCGGCAAACAGCAGAAGTTACGAAAATACGCGTAAACATAGAAGTACCAATGCGCACTGCCGTTGGTACTGGGCGCACTATGCTTGTTTTAGCTGCACAGCAGCCCGACGCTTTGGAGTTGTCTTATACGACACTGGCTGATTGGCGCAAGCGACGTTGTCTTACGTGACTCTGTTTGTCAAGCATACCCCCCGTTTCACGAAGCGATTACTTTCTACCGTAACAAAAACAAAACAGGTGTAAATACCGTCAAAAACAAAGCAACGGCGGAGTGCTGAGTATGCTAGCGCCATCTGGGAGGTTTGGCGGCAAGCAAGGCTGCATAGCCGAATGGCCCAGTGGGAGATCTTTTGTATACACGCTGTTATGACTTCATTGTAGACGTCACCAAAACACACGATTTAGTGGGAGAATCAAAATTTTAACCTAAACTGATTAATTTCTCAGCGAATACGGCATCATTTGCTGCCGCGCAAGCGCTGGGGACACTATAAAACACGAAATCTTTCGAATAAAACAAACTTGTATTTTGTCTTCATGGCTCCTTTAATCAGAGCCACGTAGCTCCAGCTTCAAGCACAACGGTTGGCCAGATATAACAATGGTGACCTGGCTCTTCTGGCTGGAAAGAAAAGGAGTGGTTTTCTTTCATTGTGCTAGTAATCGGTAGTGTCGATACCAATAAGCTTAACAATGGCTGCTGCCAGTTCATGCTGGTGGTTGATTTCTAGCGAGGCGTGGATGCAAGCATGCACAAACTACGGTACGCTTGGACTGACCTGTTAAAAACAATGAGCCGTAAAGAAGGGCTTCTACGTCCTGCATTAAAGGAGCCATGAAGAGAAAACACAAGTTTGGTTCATTCAAAAGATTGTCTCGTTAGAATCATACTGACACCACTTTTAACGTAAACTTCGCTCAAATAAGCTACATAATTAGGAAAAACGGGAATGGTCATGCGACCCACCAGCTCATTTCCCGCAACAGAACCTGTGATGTCACATGAGCTAAGCTCTGCGATTGGCGGAGGCTGGCAGAAGCAGACGCAAATTAGGTAGAGCTTACAAACTAGACGAACGAGCGATTTGCGCTTAAATTTAGGGCACATTCTTTACAAAGCAATAAGAATGATGGGACAAACTGTATAAGTTACGAAAGCACATGTAAACATAGAAGTACTGATGCGTTCTGCTGTTCGTACTGCGCACAGCATGCTTTGGTTTAGCTGCACAGCACTACGGTGCTTGGGGTTGTCTCAGACGACACTGGCCGATTGACGCAAGCAACGGCGTCTTACGTGACCCCATTTGTCGAGCGAGCACTGTTTCAGGGAACGAATATTTTCTCCCAGAACAAAAACAAGCCAGGTTTAAATGCGGGCAAAAACAAACCAAACGCTTGCCACGGTATGGTGGCGCCATCTAGGTAACGGAACGTAAAGAAACGCGGGAACAAACCAACACCGCTGTACAGGGTGGAGACAACCTTTTAACGGTCCCGTGCCGCCGCAATTGGGCCAACGGGCTCAACGCGTTATTCTTTTCGTTTCCCACGAGACCTAGCAACGCGAAACAGACAATATGATTCAAACTTCTTCAGTAAACCGCGTTGCGGCGATAATTTTAGCGCGGTTTTGACACAATGACTTGCTTCGGCGGTGAGCGAGCAACTGAACATGGCGGCGCCAGCGTTACGTGTCTCTACCCTGTACGGCGGATGCGTGAATTAAGGTACTCTAGGCTGCAGAGCGGTCGGTTCCTGTGATGTCACTTGGGACCACGAAAACGCACGATTGAGCGGGAAAATCAAAATTTTAACCTAAATTGTTTAATTTCTCAGTGAATAAAGCACCGTTTGTATCCGGACAAGCGCTGGGGGCACTATAAAACACGAAATCTTTCGAATAAAACCAACTTGCATTTTCTCTTCATGGCTCCTTTAAGCGATCTTGAGCCACTACTGCGAAGTACTCTTGGCTAGACATAGTGTGGATGCGGAGAACCTGACGGGTTTTGAGAATTAGTTACGAGTACCTTTATTACTGCGCGCTAACATAACGTCAAGGCGTAGGGAGAGACGACATTATCCGCAATTACCAGCGGCTGCGTAGAGCAAAGTGCGGCAGTCCCGCCCTCTCGCGGCATGCCGAAAAATGAATGCACAGCACATGGGGAGAGTTACAACTGAACCTATCTAGTAACGTTGGCCTGGACGGCGTTCTACGATAACAGCGCTGCCTGCAGCCATGAAGCCAAGTTTCCCACTCACGCGGCGGAATGGAACTCCAGACTCAAAAAGAAGTGAGACAGGCAGAAAAACAGCTCATAATGTATGTATAAATGTCGTATGAATTGTCATTGGGGCCACTGCACTTCCTGGTCGACAGGTCGGCATTGATCTTGGAGCTCAGGATCTTCTCTCAACTTGGACAGATCGTACTTCTCACAGGTTGCAGTTTTTTGCTCCCTGCATAAGATCGTTCACAATGGGCCTAGGAGAACTAGTCACAAGTAAACTCGTAACAGCCAGCTCGTCGTAGGACACACCAAATAGGGCAAGTCGTCATAAGCCATCTTGCACTTGGGGGAAACTCGTAACCTAGGGAAACTGGACACTTACCCATTCTAGTAAAAATTTCCATTTTTCGTCAATCATGTTAAAAAAAAAAAAGGAATTCGTACAATTTTGTACTAATGTGTAAACATTCTTTCATCCCTCCTCTGATTCACAAACCTAACATTTCCTTGGTGGCCTTAGCGGAGTACGCCAGACCAGATGGGGTCTCGTGCAGTTTTCAGCTAATTGCGCGAGGACACTATATTAGTTTTTGTTTGCTCATTTTCATTTTTTTATTTTATATTTCTATTTTTAGCTAATAGGGTAACGGCACTGCATTAGGTAGACATTTGCAACTCGGTTCTGCATTTTCAGTTTTTAATATTTTGTTCTTTTTTTGTCTTCTGACCAACGATCATTGTCAGGTTTTGCTATCAGTAGCGCAATTGAGTAACTTTCATTCTATTATTTTTGTTATTAAATGATCTATGTGAACACTATTGTAGTAATTAAGCCTTTCACTGTCGGGTGTTTCTGGCTGTGACTCACCCCCAGTGTCCACTTGGTTTCTGCAATATCAGGGAAGGAGCATAGTGATTTATTTGACTACGATAGCGTCTGGAATGTAACGTGTCGAAAGGAAAGAGCGTGGGTGAGAAATCGCCTTTTTTCCAGGTATTTTCAGTTTTCTGGGCACGCATCCAGGACGACGACCCCGCTGTTTCAACATCAGAATCTGGCGCTGAGGAACTCGCACCCCTTCCTCGAATGAGAAACTCTCAGAATGCAAACCCGAGCTTGGCTCGCATTCGGTTCGGAATCAGAAACACCATCGCCCCTGTTCGCAGTCGAAGGCCCTGTGCGGTCAGCCATCCAAAAGTAACCGCGCGCATGAAGGGAGCACTTTCGGCAGCCCGCAAACAACGCACAGAAATAACACATTGTGAAATCATGATGGCAGATAAAGATAAAAAGGGGAGACAACATTGATACAACGACCTCGTTTGCTGTTGACAGCAACCAGTGAGGGTGTGCCGAGCGAGTGAAAGGCACGATCGAGTCATGTTTTGGTCTATTAAAGGGGCAACAGCATGCTGGGATAACCTGGCACGCCGTAGCAGACGCGGAAAGAGAATAAAAAAAAAAAACCTAGAAACCCATTGTGGATGGCACAAAAACCCTTGCACCCGTAATTGCACGCGTGCTGCATGGTCACTCATCCCGACAGAGTAAAGCACGCAGAGCGACCAGGCTTCACAGCAACAAACGGTTAGCGCGGTCACACTATCTATACTCTTCAATATACCGTCGTAGGAGAGCTTGCAAGTGAAAATACGAGCTACTAGGAAGATTTGACAGATGGCGTGAACAGTCCAGGCGCGCCAGCTTTTTCCCAGGTTGAAGCCACCCAACTCCGCCCCCCTTCCCTTCTCGACATCCGCCAAAAATGGACCTGTGAGAAAAATTTTCCAAGAATGAGAAGGTCGGTGCTACCACTTTCCCTGGTACGGGATCACCTAGAACCAGATACCCACTTTCACCAGTTCACCTATGACCAGCTGGCTGCGACAAGTGGGCCTGCGTTCACAAGGGCCAGCATAGCGATGTCCAAAGAGAACCAATGACGCTTCAGTGGCACTCGACACGTTTTGGCTTCATTGCATGCATTTCAGGTTGCTTATCTTTTCTCACTTTTCTCTCGGCTGAACTGGAGAGAAAAGCACGAGCGTGCATGAACAAGGACTGCCAAAATTCATGCGTAGCTAATTTTGGGGCCCTAAAAAACCCATTCCACGGATTTGTTGGCCTGCAGACAGGCTGGACAGGAGAAACGCATGTGCCCCACAGGTGTTGGCACAGCACCAACGCCAAGTTTCTGCAAGTTCGTAGTCGTCTCCCCTACTTTCTCCCCTATCCAGCTTCACTTCTCTTCCGTCATGTCCTCCCTCCGCCCGCCTGCAGACGAAGTCAAAGAGGTGGGGGGGGCAACATGGACATCCTTTTCTGTTTTCATTTTTTAGATGCAAAAGCATCTCTTAGTCGACCCTCCGTCGTCCGGCGTCCGCACCTCTCCTCCTCGTCCCCCTCTCCATGCCAGCTGTGATAAAGCTGCTCTCCTCCTCGCCGCTCAGCTCGTCTCGTGCCGGCTCAGGAAGACACTGGCAACACTGTCGCTCCAGGAGCCCTAACTAGCTGTGATAACGCCGCTCTCCTCCTCACCGCTCGGCTCATCTCGTGCCTCCAAAGACAAGGCTGCACAGAGGAGAGCTCGCGACGCCGAACGTAAACGGCAGCGTCGAGCAGCGGATACCTCGCTTCGAGAACAAGAAGCCGCTTTGAAACGCCAGCGGCGAGTAGCTGATCCAGATGGCATTCGGCAACGTGACAACGCTTCGAAACACCAGCGTCGAACAGCGGGTTCCTCGCTTCGAGAACGAGAAGCCACAAAACGTTCCCCACCTCTCGATAAATAAAGAAGACATTTAATAGGCTACTACGTGTGTCTTTACTCCAACAACCAATTAACGCGCTACTACTCTACGGCTTTGCATCCCCTCAGGGTTCCCACGTGGGAAGATGGTGTAATTTTTTCCCCCCCGGTTTTCTTTTGCTGGCTGCAATCGGTTGTGTTGGAAAAGGGCAATACCCACGCAGTTTATTTGACGCTTCGCGTTTGTGGAAAGTCGATTGAAGTGGCAACAGTGAACACCACGCGCGGTCGGGCGAAGGTCGATTGTGCGCTGCACCCCAGATGCACCCTTGCGCCACCTAGTTTGTCCGAAACAAAATGCCATTGCCTCAATGCATGCTGTAACAGCCATGCCACATTCATTTGTTGTAACCGAGCGTTCATTATAACTGCGGCCGTTCTATGTGGGCTCAACTGTACGGACATGCTAGTTTGAGCGTCTTGCTTAGAGCTGGCCTTCGAAAACATTTGCTTCTCTAGCGGCATACACCAAGTGGACATGCCAGGTGGACTGTGTTGGCAGAACACGAACAAACTGCGTTTTTTTTTTTTTTTTCGTGTTCTACAACATCAGGATTGAGGCACAGAGATAATCTTGCGTTGGGGGGAGACCACGTTCAGCCCATCTGCACAGGCCTCACGGAATACTAATTTACACTTCAAGGTGTGTAGCAAGTGACGTTTTCCCAGACCACTTCAAATTGAAATTCCGAAGCCAATGCACAAAGGACTGATGCACAGTAGAGAGGGAGCATTTAATGCAGCACTTGACATCGCACAAATTGTACTAGGCCCCTCGAGGCATTTATTCTTTAAAAAAAGATTAGCCTCAAGCTACTGCACAGAGAAACTTTTGCTTTTCAGCTTCACACTCTTAGTGAGAAGGGCCATTTTTTTGCCTTTTAAGCACTTGATAATTTTTGCTTTTATCGCACACAGTGCAACTGATGGCTAGTGAACTATTAGACCAGGATTGACAAGGCTGTATAGGCACTCTGCAGTGCTTTTTTTTCCTTTTTTTTCATGGTGCTGTTTTCTGGGTCTGCCAAACAGGTTCATCATCTTCAGCTGGCACATTACATTTTTTCCAGGCATGGCTTGGGTTAGCGTAAACTGTGCAAGAATAACTGAACTGACACACCGGTCTCCATGCGAGAGCTCTTCTAGCATAGGAAAGCGCTTAATTAAGGAGACAATAAACGGCACGGTACAGGTGCTCAAGTATATTGTTTTTTAATAAGATGTCAGTGCATATTGACAATGCACCTCAAGTGACCAACCACTGCAATCAAGGCAGAAAAGTGGATCAATGATGAGGCCCAGCACACAATTTTGACTCTGGAAAATGTTACCTGCACTTTGACATTACAGATTTCGAGTATGCCATTCTTCACTGATTATTGTCAGCCCAGGTCACAATTTTCATTCTTGGACGCAGTGATTGGTCATCCATCTGTATTCCGGCGAAGAGGACGGAGCGGGACGTTTCGGTGTAGAGTTTTCGCAGCTGCCTGCACTGCTTCCTGAACTGCGCTACCTTGACGCCACACCAGCTGCACAGCCTCCCTTTCACCTCTCAAGATGCGTCCACCAGAGCACTCAAAAGCACGGCACTGCAACTCTTGGCCCCACAACAGGCTGTTCAACCATGAAATGAGTGGGCAATAATTTAATACTCGGTCTGCTTGGGTGCACCTCTGCCACACCCGGGGTGTGCACTGCCCCTGCTGTTCAGCACTGGCCTCTCCTTCCCACGAGGCCTCAGAAGTTCGGCTTGTACTTCTTCACCTCGACCATCAGGTGGTGGATGTTGAGGAGCTCTGAGCGAACGGGCAGCTGCTTGAAGGGGGACTGGCTGAGCACTTTCTGGAACCGGTGGTAGTACTGGATCAGCTGCATCAGGGCCGCCTGCAAGAAGGGCACCACAGGGGCTCTGAACCAGCCACCGAGACAACCTGCAACATTGGGTCATTCCACAGATTGCCTCACTAGAACAACACTGACACCACTCTTGGTGCAAGCTGCATAATAAGGAAAACAAATAACAGGCATGTGACACTCTAGCTACTTTGCTGCGCTAAAATTATGATGTATTATGGGCAGCTCGTTGCGATTGGCTAAGGCTGACAAAATCCAATGCAAATTAAACAGGGATTATAAGCTTACAAAATGAGTTGTTTGCACTTAAATCCAGTGCACATTCTTTCTGTAGCAGTAAGAATTGCGGGGTAAACAATGGAAGTAACAAACGTAACGTAAACATAGAAGCACCAGTGCGTACTGTGCGCACTATGCCAGCCATAGCTGCACAGCTGTCTGGCGTGTTGGGCTTGTCTCAAACCATGGCGGCCGGCTGGGATAAATGACATCACCACTTACGTGACCCTGTTTGTTCAGCATACCCAATGTTTCACGAAACAACAACTACCAATGGTGACAAGAATGAGCCAGGGACCAATCCTGTCAAAAACAAAGCGAGTGCGACAGTGGTCCTGAGCGGCATCGTAGCACCATCTTGGAGGGCAGACGGTAAACAAGGTAAGAAAAGATGTTTCACCATTTGCTGCAGCTCTAGTCAACATACTTAACATTCGTTTCACATATTTGCCCTGGATATGTCATCACTGACATCGTGAAACACACTTTGCAGTGGGACAGTTAAAATTTTGACTAATGTTGTCTAATTTCTCAGTGAATAAAGCATCGTTTGCTGCGAGACAAGCACTGGAGGCAATATAAAACACAAAATCTTTCGAATAAAAAAAACTTGCATTTTTTTTTTATCGCCCTTTTAACATAATCGCACCTGAGGGCTAACAAATCCTTTAAAAATTTTGGACTTGGCAGCTTGTCTATTATTTCCTAGATTTCTATACAGCTTACCATAAATTTGTCCGCCATATGAAAGAAATTGGAACATATTTTTCAAATTTTGGGGCTACACCAGGACTACGAGGTGCGACATAGGGGAGGGTTCCAGATTTATTTTTACCACCTCGGGATCTTTACGTTCATTGAAATCTCAACACATGGGCATTTTGATTCTTCACCTCCATCAGATTTCACTGGAGTGTCTAATTTTTCTTTTTTCTTTTTTTGCATACAGATCAAGTACATTTTACAAATCGCCAGAAGAATCAATTTGCTCATTTTGGTGTATTCTGGGACTTGTTACTATAATGTTCACAGCTCAATGCATATATGCATCTAAAACTTTTTTTTCTAACCCATAAAGGACATCAGGATAATGCAAACAGTGACACACGCAGGATTCAATTTTGGGGGGGAGAGGATGAACATATAAGGAGAAAAAAATTCTAAACAAGGAATCAATTAGAAACGAAAAACCTAAAAAGCAGTCAGCTCAATTGCACAAGCCTAGTTCAGCATAGCCCCCAGCTCATGCTGAATGACTTTGCAGAAGATATTCACTAAGGTGCTCATCCAGAAATAGACAAACAAAACGAACTGCCACCTATAATCCTGCACAAAGGAGGAATTTATTTATGGAGCCACCACTGTCATCAATTTTTGAAAGCACAGCCTGAACACCACCACCAATCTGTCATCCATCAATGTCACCAACAGAGGTGAAATCAACTGACAGGCCACAGCCAATGCAAGACTGCACATAACATAGATCCCTACTCTGCTCCCAATATAAAAAATTGCCTCTCTGTCGCTCGTTTTTCCAGCGTGCTTTCTACATCTTTCACTTGTGCTTTGCTCCTGTGCAGTAATCCTGAGCCCTGCCATAAGCGTCACATGGCGCAAGCAGCACAGCAATCAGATGTGTTCAGTCGACGCTGCTCACACATGCAAGATTTACGCACCTGCAGGATGTTTGTGCCGTTCTTGAAATTGGTAAATGTTTGCATGATGTCCTGGTTGATGTCGTCGATCGATTTTTTCCACCCAGAATTGAATGACCGTATCAGCATGGTGACTTTTTCTGGGGGGAAGGGGGTAAAAACAAGCCTGAGCACAGCCGGTACGGGCAATACAGCACCGAGCTCTATGGCGCCAACTGGAATTTGTTTTGAGCTTATCGCCACACAATTTAAAGAAGCCAACCATTAGGGTTGCCACCTGCCCGGTTTTGGACCGGCCCAACCAGTTTTTTAAACAGCGGGCCGGTTGCCAGTCTATACTTAAAACTGGCCGTCATTGACCGCTTTTTTGGCCCTCGTGCCATGATTGTATGTCTGTTTTGGCGTTTTATAAGCGTCAATTCAACAACTAAAACGATAAATGCGCGCCGGCAAGCTGCGCAAAGACACGCGAGCAGAGAAAATACGTGGGCCAGCGCGCTGCCTGAGATGGAGGGGGACCTAAGGGATGAACAAAACAACAAAATGCTGCCACCACAGTCAGCAATTGCAGTTACTTTCCACTGAAGCACACACAGAGCAATAACCAAGCTCTCAATCACTTTCAGTAGAAAGGTTATGTTGATTCCTCTCTAAGAAAATGCTACAATAAATGGTACTGCATGTCAAAAACATGGCGTCTTTCTTTCAACACAAATTAAGCATTCTATATACCATGCCCCCCCTCCCCCCCTCGAAGGGCCGGGGTTTTTGTCAGGGAAAGGTGGCAACCTTACTAACAATATCGCAACTGACAAAATCATCTTCATCACATGTCAGACTACAGTAGAAATGTGCTGTGTATGAAAGCACTTGCAAACAAAATGCAGATTTTTTGCCACATGTTCCACTGAACAGCAAAGACTGTAGTAGTTCAATACAATACTTTTTTTTTTCACAAGGTGACTACAGCAGTGCTGTTTCTTTGGTTTCACGGGCTTATTCTTGAATGCATGTGATACACTGTGCACGTGCTGTACTGTCGCGGCACCTCGCCCAAAGATGTAGCAGTGCTAACAGAAACAATTTTAGAGAGCCCTAATAGCAGGTGGCATCAGCATAACTGGCAGGGAAAAAAATGAAGAAAAAGAAAGATCGGCTAAGCCCCTGGGCACTTTGTTCAATGCCTTGAAGACACAACTCTTTCTGCGGCTGCCTTGTGGGCTGCAGCCGTCTGTTTTGCTGTTGCAAGCGGACCATTCGGGCGTCAATCGGTTTTTTAAACAGCTGCTGGGGCAGTGACCAGAGAGAAGGGAAGGCAGGCACGCACTCTCCTCGCGCAGCATGTGGTCGGCCTGTCCCCGCTCCTGGAGCAGCTCGCACTCCTTGACGAAGCCGATCATGCCCCCAAAGTGGGGGGCCAGGATCTCCTCCACGTACTCCTGCGTGCGCGCCTGCAGCAGCTCCTTGAAGCTCTCCGTCTCCTTGGAGTCCTCCTTGGTGCGCTCCTGCACACGCACATGGACACCGCTCAGGGCCTGTACCGGCTACCAAAGAAGGCAGAGGGAGAACCCTTGGCCACAGGTCATGGCTGTTTGGTTTTCTTAACTGGCAACCAATGAACTAATAGCTTTATTTACTCACGTCCCAAATAACAGCTGCCGGAAACAGAAAAAGGACCGACGGAAGGAGGATCTCCGCTCACACAAACAGAGACAAAGACTAAGGAATGACACACACGAGTGCCCAGTTACCAGGTACTCTGCTCATGCACCCAGTGGTCAACAGAGGACATGACGTCACCTTTGCCTTTGGGATCTGCTCCTACAGCTAAAAATTTTATAGGAACACACCTGTATGAACAGCAGGGCTGCACTAATGTTTGCAAAAGCAAGGCACAATGGATGTAGGAGATATCATTCTGTGGAAATGAAAGGCGAAATCTCCCACACCTTCTTTTCTGAGCATGGAAGTCAAGTGCCATTCTTAGCAAAGCTGGGCCTTGCAATACAATACGCAGCAGAAAAATATGCCGCTGGAGAAACAAGATTACAGTCATAATTTACAACAATCTGGCTCAAACTGAACTCTTCAAGGTGAGATGCCACGAATTTATCGATTGGCCCAACAATCCTCGACTCCTGAACGTAGACTAGCGTTCAGGTGCCCCAGGATTCGCACACAGGTTTTCAAGTGGACGCACTTAGACAGGCAACACCACTTCGGCCGCAAAATGTGGCTTTACTGCCGAAGAGGTCACTCGCCCCTCACGTGCTGACCCACCACGACCTGTCCAGAAAACCAGTGCAGGAACAGATCAGCCACCCGAGACTGTAATCCTCCTCCTTGCAGGCTATTATAGGCTACTGAAAGGTCATCGGAGGGCGCTGCAACCTCCTGTCTTCAGGCTCAGGCAGGAGCTGCCACCGCTCTGGTGCGTGCATTTTTCGCTGCTTGCATGGCTGCATTCCCCGTGCTAAGATGAGGCATGGGCAAAAATTTTTCGCCTTCGGAAACCATACGTGTTAGCACATGTCTAGGAAGTTCAGTTAGGCCATGAGTATCTACAGAGTTGATTTTTGGCAGTGCTTGCCTAGGAGCCTGCTAAAGACAAATTGTCCGCTACGTGCTGCCCGACCAGCCAAGTGCCCCGGCGATTTCACGTGGTGAAACGTGTTGCCAGGCAGTCAGTCATCGGCTGCTGTCTTTTCGTCAGCAAAGCAACAGCTGCTCAATTTGTCACAGCGTACCTTTTCTCTTGTTTGGTGCTCCCTTGTTCGCACATCAAACATCAGGATTTTATGAACTGCAGAAACAATGAGGCCTGTAAGAAATCTGACATAAAGGTGATTGCTTCTCTTAATACAGTGTAGACTAGGTATTTATAACGTAGCTGCTAATAGTGCAGGACTGGATATAACGCGTGTTTTTGTGACCACCGGTCTTACTCCGATAGAACTCAGCCTATAAGCATACCACTTAAAACATGGTTGCCCAAAGCACAGTACCATTTATAATGAGGTTTATTGGCCGGCCTGCTGGTTGACTAGTGCAGCTGGGGCATTGTTTTAGAATCGCACGAAAAAAAAAAAATTAGAAATCGCACCAATCCACCCCGTGAATGTGGCTGGAAAGCAAAGCTGTAAACGGCACCCATAACGATTACTCATGCGACGTCACTTAAAATCACTCACATCGCTCTACAAATAGTAAAACCAGAGAGGAGTGAAATGCACTTAACCACACCATTTATTACTTCAAAGAGATATTCTTGGTAAGGTTAAATCAATGCATGATGCATCAACGGTGTTTGGTTGAGTTGTATTAGTGTAGCACAAGAGTGGAAACTTTTTTTTTATAAAATCAAAGTAAGCTCCATCCCGGTGTTAGACGATCTGACTTCTCCGTCTCTGCGCCGCGGACGGAGGCGACGAGACTTGCGGCTGAGAAGGAGGAGGAAGAAATACTTCTGTTCAGATTTCTGAACAGCCAGGAGTGCAGCCCTGGGGAGTAATTCCTTCTTTTGTGGGGCCCATATGCAGTCCGCGCGGCCTGTGTACTGTCCACCCGCTGAAGCTGGGTAGGTAGAGAAGGCCTGGACAGCAGCATCTCCCATTGCTCTTGTTGGGTAGTTGACGGAAAGAGAGGAGGGTGCTCAGGGCTAAAGTCGCACACCCCGATTACGGGGCGGAGTACTCCTACTTCTGAGAAAAATTTACATTCTGCGTCGTAGCGATTCGGATGCATTACGTGAAGACGCGTAGGCTGTGGGAAGGAGCCCGGATTGTATGAGCCGCAGTGTAGTTTGTTGTTCTCTGGAAAGGTCAGGGTAAGGCGAAGGTGCGGTCTGTCTCAGAAGGCGATAATGCTGGATTATCTCCCTGGACGTGACAAGCGGGTGACTGTCCTCGTGCAGCTCCATAGCACGGGAGGTAAAAGCACAGGCTTGTTGGGTGGGTGTATTTGTTGCCCTCCAATGAAGCGTGAGGCGGTGTCCAGATGAGCTGAATGGAACCGTTTGGGGAGTGGTTTTTTAGTACGCACAGTGCAGGTCAGGACACCCAACCCGACTGGTAATTCCTTGCTGGGAATCGGTGACTACCCTCCGAACCCCTGGTTGAGTGAGGGCCAAGGTGATGGCTGCCTCTTCTGTTGCCGTCATTTGTTGGGTGCTAAGCGAGGTACACGCAAGGAGGTTGGTTCTGGAGGTAGCCACGATGATGGCATGTTGCTGCCCTCGATGTTTGCAGAAGTCTGTGTAGATATCTGCATGAGCCCCACCGAGGGTGGTGTTTAGCGCTTGAGCCCGTGCTTTTAGTTGACCATCGTCATGTGAGGGGTTCATATTTATAAGCAAAGGGAGCATCTTTAGTTTCAGTAGCCAAGAGTCCGGGAGTACGTCAAGCGGAGTGACATTCTGGGCTGCCCAGCCAATCTGTTGAAACATGCGGTTACCCACCGCAGTTCTGAGTCGGACCTTCTGGTTAGAAAGATGGCCTTCTATCAGCTCTTCAACCGTGTTGTGGAGCCCGTGCTAAGCAGCCTCTGTGTGGACGCACTCATGAGAAGACCAATGGCCTGCTCAACCGCCATTCTAATCATTATATAAAGCATCTCTATGTCTTCCCTGTCGAGAAGAAGATAGGGTTTTGTCGTAAGTAACTCTCGAGAGGACAAAAGCTTCAATTAATCGAAAGGTACCGGATTCTTTTAGGCCTCGCTTCTTGGTGGCAACTCGCCTGATCATGTGTATGATTAGATTAATGCTGTTTTTTACTTGCTGCAAGGAGACGTCACTCTTGGTGTTGGCCTGGAAATGTAGGCCCAGGATCTTGATGCTGGGGTTGGGAGTGATGGCCTGGTCATCAAAGAGTATTTGAATGTATTCCTTGATTTGGTGTGAGGGCGGACGACAAGGAGCTGTGATTTTTTACGTGAACACTGGAGGCCACAGGCTTTAGCACATTGGCGTACTAAAAGTGATATTCCATGGATTGGGGTGAGCTTTCTTTATTTTTGTAACTCTTCGCACATGAGCAAGGTGCGCACAGGGCCGCTAGACGGGCGTGAGTGGTCGTGTGACGCTTTCACGTGGCATTCAGCGAGAAGGCAGGGGGTAAACCCGTAGATGCTTGGCCAGTACACCACTTGTCTTCCCGTGTTCACGTGGGCTCGTAGCTAAATTGGTAAGACAACGGGCTCTCGCTTTGTTAGTCTATTAGTTCCAGGTTCGATTCCCGGCGGTGCCAGTAAATTCTTTTATTTGTTCGCTGGAGTTTTCTGGTGACACCGACGGTCGCGAAAGAACCCTTGGGGGGTAGAGGTAGAAAGCTTTGCTTTAAAAAACGGAATCAAATATCCGACGCAGCGCGTGCTCCCTGCTAACTTTGACATAAGTTAAACCTCGATGTAACGAACTTCAATGTAACGAAACCCTCGATGTAACGAACCACGGAATTTTTTGTAACTTCAAGTGTATGCACACCATGTATTTTCACCCTCTGTGTAACGAAGTCCCGTTTGCCGGAATTTCAATGTAACGAAGTTTCATGGAGAACGAGGCACGATATTTAAGTTGTAGAAGTAGATTTTGGGAGACGCAAGCGGCGAAATGGGGTCCCAATAAAACGCGAACGGCGACACGGGTCGCCCAATGCCGCGGATGCAGCCAGCCACGGAGTCTTTGATTAAGTCCCTTGCCTACAAACTGCGTGGCGTGCATACATGGCTGGCGCACTGTTTCTGTCGGAGCTTAATCGGCATCAGCGTGAACCGTACGCAGCGTTTTCTCCCTGCAAAAACGCAAAACGCGCCCCACAAGTCACAGGCGCGCTGACGCAGCCACGGAGACCACCTGCGCGATGCGGGTAGCTCCAGCGACCGCTTCTAACCTCTCGCTGAAACGCAACTCGAGGGGCATATGAGAGGGGCGTGCGAGAAAAAAAGCGGATAACGTGGGTGAAATTTTCATTGTAAAACGTGACACGCGCCGCTTACGAAAGTGCCCATCAAATATCCTCCGCGGTGGTAAGCCTAAGCCACCGGCGTTGCCGCCGCCGCCGCAAGCCGCCGCTTTGCACTTCGTTCGAGTTCGCTCATGCTTGTTGGGTTTCGTCGTCCCAGCAAGCATTTGTGAATCTTTATGAGCCTCGCACGCGCGTTTTTTTTTTCCACACCGGCGTCCGCGATTGCATGCAGGCGGCGGGAAGTGACTCGCGCTGCGCGCAGCAGTGGGAGGAGCCTGACCAGTTTCGCTAATGGGGAGGCACGCACCCTATGGCGGGAGCTTCGAAGCGCTCGGGGATGCCGGCTGGCTAGACGATAAGGCCGCCGCGAAGGATATTTGATGGGCGCTCTCGTAGGTGGCGCGTATGACGTTTTACAGTAAAAATTTCGCCCACGTTATCCGCTTTTTTTCTCGCATACCCCTCTCGTTTGCCCCTCGAGTTGCGTTTCAGCGAGCGGTTAGAATCGGTCGCTGGAGCTACCCGCATCGCGCAGGTGGTCTCCGCGGCTGCGTCAGCGCGCCTGTGGCTTCCGGGGCGCATTTTTTTGGGAAGAAAACACTCCATGCGGATCACGCTGATGCCCGCGTAGACGATTAAGCACCGATAGAAACAGAAACAGTGCGCCGGCCGTGTATGCGCGCCACGTTTTCTTTTTCAGGAAACGCTTCACGGGATGAACACTTCATTATAACCGCGAATTTCAATGTAGTGAAATTTCAATGTAACGAAGTAAATTACGAATTTTACCCACTTCGTTACATCGAGGTTTAACTAGAACAAGAAAAAAAAAAGGCACCATTTCATTACCATGTGCTGTTTGAACTCACGTGATGACCACAACTGCAGACGCACCTCAAAAGATAGCGAAAATTTATGTCTAGTTTCATTCTAAAATTTTTTTGGAAACCAACAATTCTGTTTCCTGCAATATAAGGCCGACCCATCTGCTGAATGGGTTGCCAGCACCCCCAAATCGAAGCAGACGTTCGCCAGCCCGACCAGATGCTCTTGAAAATCGCACGTGCTGGCTCGATTTGCATGCGCTGGTATTTGCCGAGCCCCCTTTGTCACCCCTCAGCCTCCACCGCACCTGTCTCTTCTACTCCCGAGTGGGAACAATGTGGTCGCCGGCTGCACGTACCAAGTGCGGCGGGCACCCCCCTTACAGCCAGGAAAAGCCAAGGCCGCTGCTTCGCAAGAAAATCAGCACTGCGCTCGCTCGGCAAACTTGACCTTTGCCTCCCTACGCTGGGCTAGGCTAAACTCATCACTGACATGAAGCTGCCTGTGGCATTGTGCGAGAGGAAGGGGGGCACTCGCCAGCAGCACGCCGAGCATCATGTCGTAGTTGTTGATGAGGAAGATGAGCTGCTCCTTCCTGCCCTGGAACTCGGCGGCCATGCGGAGGATGAAGTTCTCCACCTCCCCCTGCAGCGAGGCCAGCAGCGAGGCCACCCGCTCGCTCGGGTAGTTCTCGTTGATGCTCACAATGGCCGCCGAGAACTCGGCGTACCTCCTCGTGATCTGCTCCAAGGGGGGGATTGGGGAGGTCCCTCGGGTTAATCAAGCACCGGGCGGGTGGTCGAGGACACTGCACTCACATAATGTGGCCGCATGTCAATATTCCCCAACTTCTGTGGGTCGCAGTCTCGGATGCTTTGGATGTTGAGTTTGAGGATGTACTCGAACCTCGGGTAGAGATGCTGGAGCAGGGATTCCCAGTACCTGCAGGCCAGAGGAGGGGCCAATAGAGGCAAAGGGCAAGTTTGGTGCAACTGCCTTGTCCCAAGAACAGCAGTGCCAATTTTAATGCAAGCTATGAACGATTGACACCGACAATGAGGAAAACAGATGGACTTGTGGCAATCTACCAGCCACTTGCTTGCTCGCCTTTACGGCACCACAGGTGTTTGTTGGGTGTGGTTGGCAGCTCACGACCTACGTAACCACCAAGGAACATAACTGTACGATTGTACTGGCGGCTCTAGTTCCCTTTGGTAGTACCACTTGAATGCTACGATTGGGTTAACCAATAATTCTACTTTTACAACTTCCCCTATTATGTCGCCGCTGACATTGTATTGTGTAGTACAAAGTTTGAGCTTTACGGGGAAGGAACGCAGTTGAGTGAGTTACCAAAGGCTAGCCCTTTCAAATAAAAAGCCTCATTTTGACATTACAGCCCTTTTAAGGAACTGGTAATGAAAACCCCCAGCTCAGTAACATACAATCCTGCCTCAACAAGTTTTTGAAACGGCAAAGACTTCAATATATATATATATATATATATATATATATATATATATATATATATATATATATATTGTGGGGATTGTGGCTGCCCGCGATCCCGACTCGGTACGCGGCAGCGCTCGAAGGGCCGCGCGGCTTGCGCGGGATTGCGCAACAAGACGGCAAGAACGTGGCCTCGGCACGGCCACGGCAAGAATAGAGGGGTTCGCTTGCGCGTCGCGAGATGGCACCACCGGCGCGCGCGGAGTGGCTTCGGCGGAGAGGCGGCTGCGGGCCAGAGTACTTCAACTGCGGCGCTCGGCCTTGGAGGTTGGCGTCGGTTGCCTTTGTCTCTTGCCTGCCTCTCACGCCGGCGCCGTCTACACGGCAGCCGCGTGCGGAAGATCGTCGGAGTATGACCCACACCACAATGTACATATATATATGTGTGTGTGTGTGTGTGTGTGTAGAGAGAGAGAAATCCTATGAATAAGTTTTGTTTCTATTTTTCACTCCACTTTAATATATCCATGGGCCAGACAGTGTTAACCTACCTCAAATTCATAACTTTAGTGAACTTCCAACCACTACAAGTGAGAAAGAAAAAAAGGCATGAACAATGCTGTTTTACTAGTACAATCTAGTTCACTTATAACAATATTCAAGTGCCAAGAAAATTCCATGATTATAACCGATAATTGTCATAAGCAGGTTGCACTAATAAAAAAAAGACGAAACAGAGAGCAAAACGTTTTATTTGCATGCAAGCAAGGCCGTGCTACTACTTTTTTGCAGAAAAGATGCCATAGTCGGTCAGCTTTGTTTGCTTCACGCGAAGCCGGCGCGCAACTTTTTTAAGAGCATCTATCGGTGCTTCACCTAGCTGAGCGAAAGCTCCTTGGCGGAAACAAAGCCCCTGAGGGACTGTATCATGTGTTGGGCCTCTTGCAAAGGCACCACCTGAATAGGCTGCGCAACCGCATCGTCAGAGTCGTCAGTATCCGCGCAACGGTCGCCTCTTCAGTGAGGTACTCAAATATTTTCAAAACACCGGCCCTGATGCCCCTTCAGCGGAAAAACGGGGGCAGTTGAAGAGGCACCCCGTCAATTTTAAAGCGGCGTGCAAGTGACAACAGGCGAACCCTTGAGCGAGCGGCGCCCGAGGCCCAAGCTTTCAACCTAATGCAGGGACGATAGCGAAGTGGCGGCGTTGGGAGGAGGGTTCAGTAGGAAAACTGCTCTCCTCCTTCTCTCTTCCTCGCAAGCAGTGCAGTTGACTCATATTTTGAGGGGTGGGAGGGTTGCGAGGCGCATCACTTGTGCAACCGGCGCGACCATTTGCATTTTCGGTGCACGCTGTAACAGGATTCAATCGTTATATCCGATATTGCGGCACTGGAGCATTGCAATAAGCGGTTCATCTTACCACAGAAAGAACACAAAAGTGGACGGTGCTATAGCTGTTCATCGCTATATCTGATATATTGTTATAAACGGTATCTCATTATAAGTGGGCTTGACTGTATACTTGTATTACTGTACAGGTTCATACTTTCCATCATGGCAGTATTTCGGTTAACGCTGTACAATGTGCTCAAGGTTAAACCTGCTTAAACCTGCCGACAAACAATGTCGGCAGGTTTAAGAGCTATTTCGCCTTTTCTGCACATGACCACTTAACAATGCTAGAGGACACTTCCCACAATATCACTTGCCATCACGTTACTTGCCTGTCCAGCGCCGGCACGGATCGTTCATGCATCAGCAACTGGAACCGGTGTATGATGTGGATGCAGAGGAACAGCGCTATGGAGTCATAGCAGTCTTGCACATACAGCTCCACATGTTTCTGCAAGAGCACGAGAACAGCTGTGGCATAAACTGGCGTGCAAGTCGGGGAAAGACAAGCGGCCCAGGTTTGCTGCCCTACCACCCAGTTCCCATTCCTTTCCCTTTTTGATGGTGTGCTCACTACACGGCTGTCAAACAAATCAGTTGTAAGCACACAAAAGAACGCCGTGAGCATGTCTGCTGAGTGGCCAAAGGAGCACGCTGCAAGGCACAGGGTGGGCACGTACCACGCACATGGCCAGTGTCCTGTTCATGATCGAGTTGAAGAGCTCCTGCGCAGCAGCCCCCGACACGATGAAGAACTCGGTCACGAAGAGGTACTCCCGGCAGGCATTGTCCAGCAGCGCATACTGCTGGCTCCTGAACAGGCTCTCAAAGGGGTACTGGAAACAGGGGACAGCCATGGCAGGGGCTGCTTCCATCAAACAGCCACTACAAGCAAGGGCACCCGAAAAAAGGCACGAACGGCGGCATCCTTACCCGTACTTCATTCTTCTGGGCTGCGTGGGGAACAATGATGGGGCTTTCCAGTTCGGTGGTCAGCACATTATTCCGAGTGCCAACCGTGAACACAGTGGATCGGTTCTTGAGAGACGGCTTTGAGCTGAACAGGCCTGGCGGCACAGCTAAGGAGGACTAGCGCATGTTCCTCAAACTAAAACCTCTGTGAAATTTCTTTCACACCTTTCTGCTTCTGTTCAATTCAGCTGCTGCTAAATATGCATCCTTTAAATTAATGCAGCACCGCCTTGTTAGAAGAAAAATGTCGTTGGTATGTAAAATATCCCACGAAAGCAGTTCAAATATTTGCAAAAAACTGTCAAATTATACACCAATGATACAAACAAAACAGCAGAAAGAGAAAACATGAAAAAGTTAACAGGCTAGAAAGAAACCAATGTCCCAATTACAATAACTTTCACTTGTGCTGTTGTAAAACAATTTGGTACCTACGGAGAAAAACAGAAATTTAGGCAAGCAAGTGAAAGATCATTTTTTAAAAACAGCAGTTCTTGGACAATACGCCTCGAGCTTCGCGATCGCTGCGCCGCCTGCCGCCGCTTCTCCGCGGCGTTGACGGGATGTGCGCTGCGTGGCTGATAGGGGCGCGTGCGGTGTTTTGGTTCTGTTTCGCCTTTCCGCACCCTAAAAAAACTTGTTATGGTGACGTCTATAGTAGGTTTAGGTCACTTAAAGGGGTCCTGAAATACCTTCCACCTATGCGTGGATGTACATGTAACCAAATAAAGCAATGTATTAGCAATCTCCTCCCGCAAGAATTTTGTTGAAGCGATGAGTATTAGCTGAGAAATCGTAAATCAAAAACCGCGCATTATCGTCGCGCCGCGTTTCCTCCTCCTTTCAACTTACTCTCCGCTGTTGACGGCGAGCGAGCCTTCCCTCCCATGATGCTGCGCTCTTCGGCGGTGACGTACTTCCGCTATTGCGCTGCTCACACAGCTGTCTGCTACGGGCAAGCTTTGTTGACACCTTGAATCCCACACTCCGCTCAAGGCTGGAAAAGCGAACGAAAAATCTGGCCCCATGTGTGCGGTGGCCTGGCATTGCCCTTTCGCGGTGTACGTTGCTGCAGAACTTTGCTATCGGTGGCACGCGACTTTTTATCGGCGGCGAACTCGCAGCCGCACGGGGAGGATCCTGCGCTCGCTCCCTTGGATGCACAGCGCACTGTTTATCTAAAAAGCGCCTTATCAGATGCGGCCCCGCTGGTGCCAGGTCTTATTTTGTGGCGGTGGTAATTCCTGCCGGCGGCATGTGAAAAAGACATTTTAAACCGATACAGAACCCGTGCACAAAACGCCAGTTCAGCTTGGGGCGACGCGTGGTGGAGAGCGGCAACGTTGGCAAAACATGCTCCGCCGCGGCTCTGAGCTTTCTAGCGCTGGAGCGAGCACCATTTCTTTGACAATATCAAACATCGGTTGCCCTGGCAACAAGTCACAAACCGCTCTAGAAGTCAGTTACGGTTGCGTGATCCCGGTTCAGCTTGGGGCCCCACCTCGCGGCATATGGGCACTGCAGGCATACTACTCACTCCCATTTGTGCGAGATGCGTTTGGCATTACAGGAGGCGATGGTGTGTGTGTTGTGGACGCCTTTGTTTGTCGACGAAATGCGACGCTGTGCTTCTGCGGGTGGATAGTGCTTCCCATGGTCTGGATTATCTTTCTCAAGTGGCGTACGACTCAACCTCGCATGGGGTATGTGCAGTGTGCGTGGCTAAAAGCCATCTCGGCTTGTGCGCCAGAGTTAAGTGACTTGTTGTTCGTCCCCGCAAACCGCGCGCGAGGTGAGTGCCGAATTTACGAGGGGTAGGAGGAGGCAACCCATCGTCTGTCAATCGCGGTTCGGACTTGCAACGCATGTTGTGACGTTGTGTTCGTTCGAAACGCATCTCTGGATTGTTTGGAAGTTGAATAAAACGTATGCGTCAAACCCGGGCATTCGGCTCAGGGCGTTCTCTGCGATTGCAAGAAAGAAGTGCCACGGGGCTTCAACGCTTTCTTTATGGAACGTACTCAATTAAGAGAATATTCATGTCGTGTTATGGCCCTGTTGCATTCAATACAAATGGTTAAGCATTTGTTTACACTTGTTTCGTTTGTCGTAAAATGTCCAAGCACTCCGGCACTCCGCTGGCAGATCAGCCGGCGAGCCGACGCTGAGCAGACGACTCATCTCTTCGCCGGAAGTGCGTGAAAAAGCCGCCCAATAGCAGGATGTCTAGCTCATGACGAACATCTGGGAATCGATGATGTAGACATGTGAAGATGGCGGCGCCCAAAAACACGAAGGAAAGGGTGAGAAAAAAGCGACAAACTTTGCAACAAAAGTGTGAGCTTTCCGCTGCGCGTAAAAGAGTAATACTTGGCACAGATGATGTTGACGACCCAATCTAACGATTGCGCTAGTCAATTTAGTGTGCTCAAAACGCCTTTCAGGGCCCCTTTAAAAAAGCAGCTGCGTCTTCGTAGAGCACGTGAGCGCCTGCAAGAGCTACCCGGGGACGCGGTTCTGCGCGCATCGTCACCGCTCTTCCGGGCGTCGGCGACGGTAGCAGCATATCACCCCTGTCACGTCCAAATACGTCAGACACAAATGAATTCTACTGTCGCCTCGTTTAGACCTGATACTGGCACAGCGAGAGGTTGGCTTCATTTTGCAGCGTGGACAACGAATGCGGCTTTGCTTCGAATATATACGCCCCAGAAAAATATGTTTTGGGGATGTGATTAGCCAATCCCGGACAATAACTTATGCATTTTATAAGAATATAAGCCATGCCAAAATGTTAAGTATATTTCAAGCCTGTACATCGTTAAATATATGCCCACACATGCCTTATAGCAAGAACCAAGGCAATCTAATAGGGAACCACCGAAAAATACGTGCTGTGCAAGTGCGGAAGAAAAATAATAGCTCTAACAGAAATGAAAAAAAAAATACTGTGCAGCTTCTGACATGCTAAAGACGTTCGCCAAAACTTAAGCCAGGTAGGGCTCACCAGGCCAACTAACGCGAAATGCACCGCTATTTCCGAGACATAGGTTGGGGCAGAGTCCTTCAATGTAAAGCATTGAAGGACTCTGGTTGGGGGTAGGGGAGGAGGACGCTGTGTACAAATGCGGAGCGGAATCAAGCAAATAACGTTTTGGTAATCACACACGCAAATCTCGCGTTCACTGTCGTTTTGTTTTTCGTCTTCAACGAACACCTGATCGTTCGGCGGACACATTTTTGGAAGTATACAGGGTAGGCAGTTCGCAAGCGATGAAAGAGTGGGGTATGTGATACGGCCCTCTGATTTCAGTTTCTACTTTATTCTGCAGGTTCCCTGTGCCATGTGACGATATTTCGAAGAAGCGTTTAGTCGCGGACGCTGATTATATTCTATGTCAGTCTGAGCGCTGGTCGCAGAGAATATATGTAGCAGACGAATGTTTGCGGGCGCTCACCTCACGACAAGACGACTCTTAGTCGTGTGCTGATTCCCAAGTATAATTCTGCATTATCCGTCGTACTTATGTTGAATATTCCCGAAATGAACACACACTGGCTTGTAAATGGTGGTGACCAATATTTGAGGTATATTATTGTCAAAAGTAACTGGCGTGCTGTCAGGTATGAGTGTTCCGCTGAATATGTAAGCGCACAAAACTGATTTACATCGTAGTCGTATACCCGTAGCATGAACATCAGAGGAACCGGTGGTTATGGAGACACTGCTAGTAAATTCAGGGCAGTGTAACTACGATCAGGTCCATGCATACGCCGGTTCCGCGACGCTGGCCTGTGACACACACCTGGCGCTTATACAGACCGAAAATCGCGTCGGAAACATTTACACTCTCGTAAACACATCCCATTTGCGAACAGAGTGACTGCTCCACACAAACATGAATTTCAAACGGCCACAAACGGTAAATCTCAGTCGTGAACGTGCCGCAAAAGCAGCGGCGGCACTGGGGAGCGGGGCGCGGACTCCCGCGCCTGCTTTCGAAACGGGCCGCTAGGGGGATTTCAGTGGCGCCCCTACAGGCCGCGCTCGAGGCGTATAAGGTACTCTTTAGTACTTAAGGTTGCTTCCCCGCAAGAAGACTCTGTGTGCAGGGGTGCACCCTTTACAGGACCGCTTGCTTCGTTGTACTGGCGTCACTTCCGTGACGGACATGACGTCAGTCAAATCTTGGTGTATCCAAGAATTAAACACTTTCGTGTTAAAAATGCGCCCATCATCCCCATCATCCTTTAAAAAATTGTGTGTTCCAGAAAGGAAGTTTTCTCCAAGGGGCATGTATCTTTGCAATACTGCTTTGTTTTAACTGGTTTTCAGAGCTCAGTTACCAACGTCAGCCACTGAATGGATAGTAAATTCATAACTGGTGCCCGGGTAATTGTAGACAAAGTCCAATACTAATAACGTGATCATAACAATATTCTAAATGCACATGGCTAAACAAGCAAAGGTTGTCATGAAAGCCTAATGTGTAGAGACCACAGCTTGCAGGCAACTATACGTGCAATGAGTTCACTTCAATTGCAATGACTATTCAGTTCAATAAATTTGTAAAGGTGAATACTCTATAATATGTACATTTATAGACATCAGCAAGCTTTTTCCACCATCTTCCTGTAAGCACTAATTGCAAGAAAAGGATACTTCTTTTAGTCGTATCCTCAACACCCATCAGGTCATCCTTTTCTGCGACTTCTTCAAACTGAAAAACAAAAGCAACCAAACATTGGTGTTTAATAAAAGTCAGCCCCTCACAACAGTGGCTTTTGCATGACACAAGTAATTCGAAGAGGGCCATTTCATTTCCAAATATCAGACGAAACAACTGAGCACAAATAAAAGCTTTCTGTTAGTCGTGGCTTGCATACACGTTTAAATACCAAATTCAGGAGAGAAACGGGGCATTCAGAAGCAGCTGGCTTTCGCATGCAGGACGAGTTTCAGTGGTCACTACTTCCCTGCCTGCCCACCTGCAGCTTCATGAGGCGGTTGGTGTAGGTCTTGAAGTAGGAGAAGAGGATCTTGCCCATGGTGTCGACGTACTCGTCACGGATCTCCCGGGCGGTCTCCCGCTCGTGGGTCATGAGGAACTGGTAGAAGAACTTGTGCTTCAGCATGGCGTTCTGCGGAACCTGGTAGTTGGCCATGGGCTTGCGGAACAGGCACACCTTCTGCAGCAGGTACTCCCGGATCTTGCCCATGGCCTGCAACAAAAGGAAAGCCCCGCCTTGTTATGGCTGCAGAAGAAAGAGTGAGGAGACCATGTAGTTTGGGACCAGGATGGGAGAAACTGTAAGCTATTAACTGTGCCTGCACATGCACAAGAAGTGATTGGAAGCTGTCCTCAGAGAGGGCAACCTAACAAATTCGTCCTACCTAGGAAAGCTACGAAATTCTTCATGGCCTTGGTAAATGTAAAGATGCCATATGAAGTGAAAGAGACGTTACATAACAATGAGAATTGAATGTCCAATGTACAAGCTGGCTCTTCTACGCATGGACATTCTTTTATTTCCAACTTGATGCAGCTTTAAGCTATGCAAGACTATCATGTAGGGGCCTTCAAAAACAAGCTTTATTCGTTTACAGTTTCTGAGAGAGAGAAGAGACAACGAATATTTTTGTTTGCAACAACATTTGACACTTTGTTGGAATCAAAAGCCCAATATGCGAACTTGCAAGTTTCAAGGTTGCAAGCACAACACCCTTCCCATATCATTTTGCACAGGTTGGTTGAACTTAAGTTTAACCAGACAATTGGACTGATCTATGGTGCTCACCTTGATCTTGAGCTTTTCGAGAATGTCTCTGACGTCTTGACACGACCTGGAGTCTTTGAAGGATTGCTCCTTGACAAACGAAATCTTGTGGTCCAGCACATACAGCTGCTCCAGAAACTCTTTTTCAGTCACAGGCGTTTCCAGTATGTTCCTGTCCAAATGAGGCAAAACAAGAGAGTTATGCGCGCCAACTGAAACGGGGCCCTGAACTCACAGTATCATGCTCTCAGGGACGATAATGTCATCAACAAATTGGCTGAGTTCACCTCGAACAGCCTGGAAACGGGGAAAACATCCCAAGAGTTGGTAAGAAACAGACACCTCGGGCTGGTACAACTAGAGGACACCGCGCCCACTGTCACCAACCTGTCTGTTCTTGAGGCGGAGGTTCATCGACACCGACTGTTGCTGAAGGGTCAAGATTTCGTGGCTTATGCTGCCCAAGTCTTCCTGGAATGTCTTCAACATGTCTTCCATGCGCTGAACAAAAAACAAAAACAAAATAACGTGAACCGAACCAGCCACTGCGCGCAGAGCATGGCTGAGAGAGGTCACTAACCTCGAGTATTTGATCGCATGCTGCGATTTGGTTGTGAAGGCTCGCAATGTTCACGCTCTCTTTGATGTCTGTGGCGGTAGGTTAAGGTCAGACAAGGGTGAGCCCAAGCACGCAGAGCAGCGTTTAGGCGAATCCTTCAAAATTAGCCTCCAAACAAGCAACGAAAACGAGACGAGGAAAAGGATACAGTCTTGAATGGACGCGTTCTCGACTTCCTTGAGGTCTTTTTCTACTTGTAGCGAATACTGTCTCAGGTCCATGCCCTGTATTTTGAGAAAGACGTTTAAGTGCACTTCTTACACCGTGCTTCCACAAATCGCACCTCCCGTACGGGAAAAGGACCCGTACCGATTGCAAGGCTTCCTGAATAAACTCGTCCTCAAGATTCTCTTGTATGTGCACTGGCAATAATAAAGCAAAAAATTAGTACGTCGTTAATTAACTCGAAAGCCGCAATGATGAAATGCAGGCCGAGCACTGGTTTATTTACCATCGACTTCATCAAACGTCGGGTCGTCCAACTCGAACGGAGTTTCCAAGAGGTGACCAGCGTCCCCATTACCTTCCTGTGGGTAAGGCAAAGAAGAGTGAGGATTACGCCGCCATAGAAATCTAGGCAGAGATTCTTGCAAAGTTTTGCTTCAACGTTCGACGTGAAACAACAAACAAGCCGAATCATGAGGAGCAGCGAAACTTCTCCTTGGTCATTGGGGCAGCGGTCTGTGAAGTTATATCGCGTTATTTGTGAAAGCAACGATACCTCAGTCGGCTGCTTTAACGTGTCCATGGTGTCTTCAGGTTTCCTTAATGCCAAAGATTAAAATATCAGCCAAAACAGTGTCGGAAATCGAGTGGTCATCGTGAAAACAACGAGCATCCGCAGCCCAGAACCGGAACCGCCGGAACCGCCAGCAGCAGCTGAGAGCAGAGAGGGGCTAGATCAGAATGAACCGAAGCAGTTGCGTAAATGAAACAAAAAATAAACAAAAATGCCGTTCAATGCCGTCTACAGTGTGTAAAATGCCGTCTATAATGTGAAAAAAATTATTATTACTACATATATATTTTTATTTATGGGTTAATTATTATTAACATTACTTCTTTTCTCCGGCTGTGGCGGCTCGGCTTAGTTGCTTTTCCTTTCAGTCAGCTTCGGCGTCAAGATGGTAGGTGAATTTTGCCATTGCCTTTAGAATCGACCTTAATCACTAAAAATGACGTGCTAATTTATGTTTTCGAAGCCTCATACAACGTCTTAAATTATGTGCGACGTGTCTCAATTCATTAGTCAGTGGTTTTATTCGCCATGTTAAGTTTGTACGCGATTCCTTCCCTTGCAGTCGCTCGTGATTCCTGACAAGTTTCAGCACATTCTTCGTGTTTTGAACACGAACATCGATGGACGTCGTAAGGTGATGTTCGCCCTCACCGCAATTAAGGTAGGCTTGTTTTTCTCGACGTAGTATTCAGCTGTGCGGACGTCTGTATGGACCGTCACTGACCGTGGCCGTTGCACGCAGGGTGTCGGTCGCCGGTTCTCTAACATGGTGTGCAAAAAGGCCGATGTGGACCTTAACAAGCGCGCCGGAGAACTGTCCGATGAAGAGGTGGGTGATATAGAGGAAGCACCTCGATGGGCGTTTTTTGCAGCCCAGTTTTAATCGCAACTGACGACGCCGTGCTGCGATTCTGGCGCAGGTGGAGAAGCTCATCACGATCATGTCGAACCCCCGCCAGTACAAGATCCCCGACTGGTTCCTCAACAGGCAGAAGGATATCAAGGACGGCAAATACAGCCAGGTTACGTCCAACGCCCTCGAGAACAAGCTGCGTGAGGACCTCGAGAGGCTGAAGAAGATCCGGGCTCACCGCGGTCTCCGGCATTTCTGGGGGTCAGTGTTTCCAAAGCGAAGGCTTGTTTGTGTGTTGCTGTGCTGTGACATGCTATAGCGTAGGCAACACTTGTTATGGGATTCTAGCAAACACCGGCAAATGTGCCCCTCCCTAGGCAACCTAGTGTCAGTCGCACCTGACTTGCGGTAATAGCAGGCTGTCTTCGATTTTTACCCAGCCAACCGAACCACTTCCGTTCAACTGCTAGCCTAGCCTACTTCTGATGTCGTTAGCGATGGCTCAGGTGTGTGGAATCCCAATCAAAGCAAGTAATGCACAGGGGCGCACATGTGCACCTGTTAAATGGCTAGTAGTATATTTGTTTGAAGCAAGACTAGAGCTACGCTTTAAAAGAACAGGTTACAAATCTTTTACTGAACACTGCCGTTCTATACTTGTCAGCAAGCTTTTTTCGGGCTTTTTGAAAACATGCGGGTGGTGCATGCAGGATTCTACTCATAAGACCCCTTGCGGGACAGGTGCAAGTTGGATAGTGGCGCAGTGATAGCATAGTTAAGAACATCTGGCATATTTTCATGTGTGCAATTTTGGCCTTGCCATTGCTGGATGTCCTGTTTCTATGAAAAGCCACACACTCCTGCGTTTGCCCTTACAGGAATGTATCTTCGGGCATTTTGCACATCTGCAAAGCCTGGCTTAGTACAGTGTGAAGCCCCTTCATTACCCTTATTCTCCCTCTTTCGAACCATCGCATCCGTGGGATAATAGTGTTTCGCATAAGGTGTAAGTGTGCATCTCTCACATTGTACACTTCCCCAATTTTTTGTCAATATCACGGGAGCACCGACCGTTCGGCTGATCAGCGCCACATGACGGAGTGACACAACTGACCTGAGGAGAGTTGCTGCATGCTCACTAAGCACTGGTTGCAGCAGCCCTCGTATGCTAGGCTCTTCCCGGAGCTGAGTGCAGCCCCGAATCATTTCGTTTGCTTATCACAGTGCTTTGCATACCTATCATCTTTGTTCTCGAAAAGGCCTGTTGTGCCAATACTTCGTAAATCGCCAATAATGCACACTTTGAGATTTGCTCGTGGAATGTTTAGGCTGCTGCTATCAGTCACTTTCACCTGCCCTCTTTGCACCATTAGCGGCTGGTTGGCAGGCAGTGGGATAAGTGAAGGAAAAAATCGGTGGCAGCGTTCTGCTCTTGGAACAGCCTAGCAGACGATGGCCGCCACAGCGAGTGCTTGGTGCGCATGCGGCTACTCTTGCCGTGTTGCTCCCTCATATGGCGCGCATGAAGAGAAACGTTGACGCTAACGTTATATTGATCAAAAATTGGGTGGGTGTACATGAAACAATGCAGGGCTCCAGGTGTACAAGAAATTGATTTACCAGGGTGTTGAGTGTCGAGGTCCTTTCCTGTGTGCTTGGCCTGCTCTGGGTTTCTTGACAGGCACATCTATGACTAGGAAGTTGAGCATTTGGCGGGGGTTTTTGTTTGTGGCTTTTGAGCATTTGTTGCCAGCTGGGAGAACACTGATCCCTGCTTCCTTTTTTGTATTCCCTGCGCAGCCTGCGTGTGAGGGGCCAGCACACCAAGACCACCGGCAGGAGGGGAAGGACTGTGGGTGTGTCCAAGAAGAAGAACTGAGTGGCTGCCAAATAAAAGCAGACTTTCACTGCACTTTCGACACCCTTGTTCTTGGATGCCTTGCAACACTAGCTGTGGGGCACCGTTAGATTGGTGGATGCTTGCTTTTGTTCGCTACAAATGTTGGGTGGGTGAAAGTGGTGTAGTTGGGTGGCTTTACAATGATCATTGCTCCGTGTTCATTCGTGGCCTGGAGTGATCTATTCTGAACCTGCGGTCAGGGCTGTATCCCTGCATGCCGTTCAGTAATGGTGATGGTGTGAAAGGAGCTTTGTGCCCACAACTGCCCCCATCCTTCGTGTGTGCCACCAACCGTTGCTGGTCGTCCAGGTCCAAGCCGGACAGTGGCCTCCTGCTCGAGCGTTTGGGCTGCTGGTGTGCTCTGGTTAGCCCAGCTGTTTTGGTAGTGTGGGTACGGAATGATGTACAGGAAGGTAATGGGGTAAGCGTTCACAATTGCTGCGAGTCTACAGCATCCTTTTGGGTGTGGCGGGTTGGTAGGTGGATTTTGTGATATGGCACGGTCGTGCAAGTGCACTGTTGATGACTTCAATGCAGTGGCTCCAAGTGTTATCGGCGGCACAGGCAATGTTGTCAGCACTGCGACCATATAAAAAGTTCAGGGCAGCTTGCACTCGCAAGACGGACGGCGAAGCTGTTGTAGATGAGCATTGCCGGACACAGCATTGAAGAGGTTCTGTCCTTGTGGCGAGTGGTGGATGCAAAGTCATCATCGGAATTGTAAACTTCCACTGGCTCTCCGTCATCGCCTCAAAGCAACAGGTGGCTGGATCTGCAGGTCGTCTCGGGACGGAGTGGCACACTTGTGACCATGTCTCCAATTATCCATAATGGCTTCTAGAGAATGCGGCGGCGACGTTAAACTCTCCCGAGTCTTTGAAACGCTGCTGCGCATGAGTGCTGTTCTATGAAACCGAGCGCGTGTGCACAGCGACACGAGAGCGAACGAACAGAGGTGTACGCTGTGACGTCTTTCTCTGTGCAAGCAGGTGTTGCCATGATTATGGCAAATGGGGTTTTTTTTTTTGCTAGAGCCATTGCACGTGCTGGGGAGTGATCGGCATTTTTGCAACACCAAATTTGCGGCCAATAATAACAGCTCTGCTGTTAAAACTAGAGGGTTAAGAAATAACCACTGTGCTGGCAATGATGCCTGCAACAGTGAACAAACCCACGGACAGTGAGCTGACACATGCAATCAGTTCAGCTTCTATGATCTCCCGTGCGATATGGTCAGAGCTTTTTTTACCACAACTGTTCTGTCGAAGAAAGGCACACATCCGCACGTGGAGCAGTGCTGGGCTGGAAACCCATTGCTCATGTTTCTTTCGAGTGCGTTATTAACTTTGTTGGCATGTTCCCTTAATCTCATTTAAACATCTCGTCTGCCCAGCATAAACTTTTTTGCAACGAAGTGGAATTTTGTAGACAACCCCTTCTACACATTCATCATAGGCCGTCCTGTGCTTCGTACGTGCCGCAGCTTTTTCCCCGAATGACCGCTCATTCTGCACAGCTTCAAAAGCTTGTTTGGAGCAGAAAACACTACTCTTACGTCTGAGCGTTGGGCCACTTTTTTCAAGTTGTGGGATAGTCTGTGCATGTTAGGGATTACTGCTCCCTTTTGCCTGCTCGTCATAGACTCTGTGCAAGGCTGAGTCTTCGCACGCAGCCTTCCAAGTACACCCTTCGCAAGAGAGGCGAGCACAGAAGCAGGGTAGCCAGGGCTCTGCAGGCGTTCCACCTGGCCGTAAACGCCTGTGGCAGAAAGGTGCGGGCAGGATTTCTCCAGGGCATTTTTTTGAAGCACATACAGGGTGTTGCGACGATAATTGGAACACTTGGAAAAATTTGCCTGAGCGAACCACCGCTCTGTTTGCGCTCAAACTTGCCACGAAGGTCGCACTTTGTGGTCTATTTAGCTGCTATTTTGTTTGATACCGGGAACAACGATGGTACTTGCCTGTGTATTCGGAAAATAAAAAAAAACAATTTCCGCTTATGAGAAAATGGTGGCTGATTTGGACGTGCGAGCCAGTGCAAGTTGATGTTGGAACGGCGGAACCACCTGGGGCATTCAGAATGGAACGCATGTTTGGGATTCACGGTAGGAAGGAAAAAAATGGTGCAGCAAACGATCGGAAAATGCACCTAGGAATGCTACCAGAAAACCCGGTTTTCGGGCTTGCACGTCCAAATCAGCCGCCATTTTCCCATAGGTGGGAATCATTATTTATTTCCAGGATAAACAGGTAAGTAGCGTCGTTGTTCCCGGTGTCAAACAAAATAGAACACAAAATGAGACTTTCGTGTGAAGTTTGAGCGCGAGCAGAGCGGCAGTTCGCTCAGCAAAAATTTTTAAAGTGTTCCAATTATCGTCGCAACACCCTGTATTGATTATACCTCTTTTTAAAATTTTGGAATGGGCGGAGTTTTAAGGTAGAAGGGTTTTTTTTGGCGCGCGGTTCATAGCACCAGCAGGCACCATCAGAGTTTAACTTAAGCCGAATATCTAAATACCTTAATTGCCCCACCACCGGAAGTTCGTATGTTAGGTCAAGGGGATGCAGACATTCTCGAAACAGGTTCAGCAAATTTGCACTCTCGTGTTCCAGGGCATTAGGTTCGCATTTACAAATTAGGAAATCATCTACGAATCTAAACAGCCGCACAGAATTGCTACCTTCTAATCTTGCCGAGAGGCTTCTGTCACAACATGCCAAAAATAAATCGCTTCACACAGGAGCTATACAGGACCCTATACACACTCCCTGCTGAAGATGAGGTACCCCCCCGAACTGCACAAACGTAGAATTTAGGTTAAAAGACAGCAGTTCTAAAAAGCCATGTACCGCGACACAACACAAGTTCTGGAACAGGCAGCGGACACAAACCTGTCAATGCTTTCTTCCACACAGTGAAGCAAGGTGTCATGGGGTAAAGAGTAAAATATCGATCTTGATGTCAACAGAGAAGGCCTGATAGGAACCTTTGTCACAAATGGTGTTAACATACTCTTAAAATCTCGTCATAACTTTGCACTAGAAAAGGGTCATCAAGGGTTAAACTGTAAAGATTGGTGTGCAGAAACTTTGCTACGCATCGTTGCCGTGTTCCCGATTCAGACACAATGGTTCTAAAAGGTACATCAACCTTGTGGGTCTTCGGACTAAAAGAGGTACTTAAAAATTCATTTCTGCATCTATCCATCACCTTTGCTACACCTGTAAGGCTTAGTGCATTGCACAACTTTTTTGCTAGAGTTTTTAGATTTGCCAGGGAAATGTCAGGGCGAGGAGCCAGTACAGACAACACTGCCTCCCGTGCTTTAGATTCGAAAGTTTCCAAAGGTAACACTGCAAAGCCCCCTTCCTTGCCCGTGGGTGAAACACGCAACGAATGGCCCAAGAGAAATTAAGCTACATGCTTCACAGGCAGCTTAGGACCAGCTGGTTTACACCGAACGAGTACATCCACGCCGTCTGAACAAAAGTTTTCAGCACCTTCCTCACCGACTAGTCGGGAAGCATTTCGAAATAAAGACAGTAACTCAGGCGCCGATTTCTTGGGTACTACAGCAAACTTTGGCTCTAAGGAAATAACATTGGCCACTTCTTCTGGTAAAGTTGCACCATCTGCTGTGTACACAGGCTGCTTCTGGATGTCCTTCACAACGGGTGAAGTTCTAAACTGTTTCAGGACATGTTGCCAGGGGAACTCGGTGTTCTGGTCAGCAAGGCGGTGGTACTCAAGGTACTCACAAAGTTGGCACTGAGGACTTGGTGAACCAGTCCGACACAGCACTTGGGCAGGGGGGGGAAGCTGCGGCACGAAGGACAGGACGGCCCATGTTGAATGCGTAGAAGGGGTTGTCATAAACTTCCACTTCGTTGCAAAAATGTTTACGTTGGGCAGATTGGAAGATGTTTAAATGATAGCTTAAGGGAACAAGCCAACAAAGTTAATAACGCACTCGAAAGAAATGTGAGCAGTAGGTTTCTAGCCCCGCACTGCTCCACGTGCAGATGTGTGCATTTCTTCGACAAAACAGTTGTGGTAAAAAAATGCCCCGACCGTATCGCACGAGATCATAGAAGCTGAACTGATTGCATGTGTCAGTTCACCATCCGTAGCACTGTCAAAGAAGGAATTAAACTTCGTACACATGTGCCGCTGATAAACAAGCAGAATAGTTTGGCTACTGCACATGTATATGTGTGTATTTTTTTCAATAAACTGTTGGTCCCAGCACTTGTGCGTGTCTAGTTCTCCTCCCTTCTGTCCGTATGCAAGCTGCGCTGTAGTCCCCTGATCCTGTTCAACCAGCAAGCCCCGATAGCCACTTTAGTGCATTTCACTCGTCAGCACGTCATCAAACCAACTGTACTTATAAATGTGAATGCCAGGTCCTGCAAGCTCAACAGAAACCAGCAAGCATGCACCTACTGCACTAGTCACCGTGACGGCTATTCCAGCCATCCACGGTACGGTGCACTTTGGCAACACACCGTGTTGGCCCCACTTGGGTTGACAAGGTTAGAGCCGGATGAAACTTGGCCTCTTGCAAAAGGCACCCAATTTTGCAAACACATTCCTGAAATACGAACCATGAAGTTTGATGTGGTATTACCTGCCCAATTTTACTATTGGCAGCTACCTTTAACTTTGCAGAATTCGATTTCAACTGCAAATGCAGTCTTACCTTTCCAGTATGCATTACTCGAGTCCAGTTGGGTGAACCCCTAGCTGCTTTGAAAAGAACTGTGCAAGGTTTCCCCTCTTACTGTTAATGCTTCATTTGTGCTACAGCATGCTCTTGCAAAGAATTGCAAGAATGCTATGCAGGCGGGGTATCCAAAGAGGTGAAAATTGCACAGGATCATACATTTCAAATTACATATAAAAATTTCCCCACACCCTACCAGCAGTAACTACATACGCTGGTCTACAACAGGTTGTGATTGCACCAAAAATGAAATTATGCATTAACTTACTGTGCAGAATAACGCTGGAATGCAACTGACAAAATACCGGGCCTAGAGAAAGGACAGTACAGATTTGGTCAACAGAGCCACAGCCCCGTGTTCTTTATTATCATCATCATCATCACGTAGCGGGTGGGCGGCACTATAAACATGGGGTGGGGGACACCATCAGACGAATCCAAAGTTCTTGGTGCGGATGGCCATGTGAATCTTTGCCCGGAGGACCGCGCGGGAGGAGTAGAGGGGCAGGTAGAGGCGGGAGATGCACGTGTTGGCCGTGGGCAGGTGGTGGTCGTCGGGCGGCCGGATGGTGATGCTGGGCATGGGCTGGAAGCCCTCCTCGCTGGCCGGCAGCGCGGGGCTGCCCGTCCAGAAGTACACCTGCAGGGGAAGGGGGGGGGGCATTAGGGGGGGAACAAGCAGCCACGTAGCATCACCCAACACGGGGCCCCACCTGAACCGTTAAGCTCCAGAAATTGCGACAGGACTGACCGCCTGTGTCCAAACGTACCTCTTGGTTGCTTACAAACAACATGCAAATTATCTTGTGCTGGTTCAAGAAATCAGTTCCCAGAAGTACAAATGCTGATTCTGCTGGATATTATTTTTCACAGTTGCAAAGGCCACACATGCAAGGTTTAAAAGCGACGGTCGAAATTAATCAGATGTACACAGGAGACTGTGTCCTAAAGCAGTGCCTGTCAAATGGGGTTTGCAGACTGCTGGGGTGAAGGCAATTCTCAGGATTCTGCATGCTTGAACAGAACAAGGCATAAGTGAAGCAAGGAAACCAAGCAGCACTTACCAAGTCCTGCTTCTCTTGGTTTGGCATCTTCTCCATCATTGACCAGAACCAGCGCTTGAACCTAAAAATCTTGTCACTGCTCTCTTCTGCAAAAAGTGTCCGTGTTTGACAATGAGCCAACGGGGAACGCGATGCCTCTACCCAAAAGCGAGGGTGGGCCCCCTTGGCACTTACTGCTCTCGTCGTTGAACGATGTGTAGCTGATGAGGGCCTGCACGTTCACTTCTCCAACGCCATTGAGAAGCAGCCTGAAGTCCTCCGCAGTGAGGCCCTCCAGGGTGTTGTTGGGAAGCACGTCGTACACGCCCATCCGGATGGCCTGGGTGCCAGAGAAGAGGGACGCCAAGGGTCACGTGAGGTGGGAGGGCCAGAGAGCGTGCCGCACAAGCATGCCGCACAGCCAGTGGCTCACCCCGAGGGCCCTCTCCTGCGACTTGATCATCCGGTACTCAGCGTAGCGTCGCACATAGAGGTACACGTTGGAGGCCGTCACCTCTTGCTCCCGACCCCCTGGAATCAGCTCCACAGTGCCGCCACCCTACGCGGAAACAGAGGGGCAAGGGCCTTTAGTGGACATAAAAGCGCTCTGATCTTAAACGCTTTGGAACAACACAGCGTGAGTCACCGTGCTGGCACCACTTGCGGGTTACCAGAATAGGTAGGGCCAGACTGACAGGACAGTCGTGGGTTCTGCAGGCTGGCACGAAATGAATCTTTGCACTCTGCAGCGGATCGTTTTTGTTTTGTAAGGCATCACTTCAGGCAAGAAGCCTCGATTTTAGCTAGAAATGCATGTGCTTCTTGCAGATCGATTCAGATTCACTCGCTCTGATATATTTCACTACAGTGGAACCCCGGTGATGCGTCCCCCGGTTTTACGACGAATAGCTTCTTACAACGGATCACTCTGGTCCCGGCAAACTCCCCATAGAAACAATGCACTAAAAAACCCGATGATACACCGCTCGAGTGCACGCGGTGCTCTTCATACGACAAACCATGGCAAAGATAAACCGGCGTTTTTCCATCTCTTATGCCATTTTGTAGGATCATATCCACGAAGCTTTTAGCTTCAACCACACTGTACGGCTGAAGGTCGTGGGCAATGAAAGTGGCGATTTTTCGTGTCATCTCTTTCGAAAATGGATGCAACCGAAACCGGCGACGAGCTTTCCTTTCCCGCGCTCCGCTTTGAGGCCACCATTACTTTACGCTGGCGGTCGGATAAGTAAGCATTGTACTTGCAAGGGTGTCGCTTCAGGTGGCTCACTAGCGTTGTAGTCGTTCTGGTCGGGGTCTTCAAAACGGACTGGCACGATTCGCACCGCGCTGTGCCGCCACCGGGAAGCTTGGAGTAGTATTTCCATATTGGATTTGCGAACGTTGGGCAGGCGTTGGTTGGGCGTGAATCGTCTTTCGACGCGCCCATGGACGCGCCAAATGACGCCATTTTGAAAATAGAGCTGTGCTGAATGGATTGGATTGGCTTCTATCTCCCACCTTCAAGAGAAACGTGTTAGCGATGGCGATAGGACTGACAGCAGCTATACGCGAATGGCTGGCTGCGTGCCGCTACACTGTAGTGCCGCTTTGCTTGCGCCACTTGCGGTCCGTGCCAACCACGACCGGCTTTATAAAGCCGGTCGTGGTGCTAACGTTCGAAGACCGTGCCAGCGTATTCGGTGACGCCGAATAATTCGAAATTTTCGAATGCTTGAATTCGAGTCGAAGCGAATTCGAATAATAAAATATTCGATCGAATATTCGAATTTGTCGAATATTCGCCCATCTTTACCATTTTGCCACCTCTTCTCCACCTTTTATTCTTAATCCCCGTTTGGCAGTTTGATGTGCAAAGGTCCGAAAGGCAGGCCAGACCACATGCTGAAGAGATGCAAGCAAGCAGGCACGTACTGGCGGGTGGGAGTTAACTTTCGATGGCCCCACATGGCCGCAGAGACCGACGCGCCAACCATGAGAAAACCAAGTCCAAGTGGCCAGCAGACCACGAATTTGAAGCTCCCACCAAGCCGATGAACGTGAAGAGATATACGACGTAACCCCACTGCAATCACCAAAGACCCGCTTTCCTCGCCTGTCCGATCCAAGTTTCTTCCTTTCATGACTCTCTCTCTCTCTGCTTATTAGTGCCTTTCAAAGTCGTGTTGCCCATTCCCCTCTTTCACGCCTTTTTTCGATTGCCACCTCGTACTATCGTTCGTTTCGTTTGGCCTTGGCAGTTTCACACTCTTGCCTTTTCCTCTCTCAATTTTCTCGGCCACGTCGACCTTCCCGGCTTATCTTGTGTGCACGGGGCGCAGGGCTCGAGGGCTAGTGCCGGACTGTATGGGGGCCGCGTGGTGGGCAGTGCATGGATGGCGGGCTAACGCAGACACCAGGTAGAGGAGGGGGCGCAAAGTAAGTTTCCTTTTTTTTTTTTTTCAACTTGGGAATTTAGCTATTGTTTTGCAAATTACGCAAGAACACACTCGACATGGTAGTTAAAAAAGCTCTAAGCCCACCTGTTGCGTGAGACCGGCTGCTAGGCCGGCTTTACGCACACGCCAATCATACGACACCCCAGAAAAAACTACCGCTCCCGTTTCTCAGCAGTTGCCAATGTAACAGCAGCTGAAACTTAGCACAGTAGTTAACCCAGAGCAGGGCCCACCTCCTCGGGGCAGAGGTCGATGCAGAAGGTGAGGTCGAGGGCAGAGAAGACGGTGCCCGCATCCCGGGACTCTGCCTCGAGCACGAGCTGTCGCAGCGACTCGTAGAGCAGCGGGTCGAAGAAGGCCAGGTCGTGCCAGCCGATGCGCTTGTTGAGGATGTACTTGATGACGTGCCGGTTGAGGGAGATGGGGCAGAGCTCGTTCTGCAGCAGGCACAGGCCCACGATGCGGCCCACGTTGCGGAAGGCGTTCAGCCGGTCGGGCGTGCACTTGCCCTGGCGGGGCGAGTAGAAGCCCCGCTTGCCCGGCTGGTACACCAGCGGGCTGCAGTCCTCCCCGTCCTCCTCCTCCTCCTCCGCATCGCTGCGCCGCGCCGCCGTGGCCGCCACCGCACTCCGCCGGCTGCGCTCGCCCAGGCTGAACACGTCCAGGTCCAGCAGTGTCTCCGCCTCCCTGCAGGTGGCACCAGGGACGTTTCAGATGCCCACACCCCACCCAAGGCGCACTTGGTGTCTCAGTGACACCAACCTCTCAACAGGGCAGCAAAAAAACATTTCTCCCACCCAGAGGTTGCATCATCAAACGCAAACTTCACAAGATCGAAGCCCTCCTCGACACAGTGGGCAGCCGACCTTATTGTACACTCGCTTCACACGGCGGCACCCTGTAGGGCTCAGGCCATTCTCTCACACCAGCACAGGCACAGCATAACTGGGAAGCAGCATCACTGCCCCGCAGCACAACGGGTGCCAGGAAAGTGTTGCGCAGACGTACCGTCCATGTGAGACGATGATCTCCAGTGCCTCGTCCACTTTCTCGCGCAAGGCATCTTCGGACGCCAGAAGGAGCAGCAGCTGGGCAGCCGACTGCTCGAGGAGCATGCCCGTGATCTTGCTGGCCAGAGACTGCACGCAGAAAGAGAAGGGGCCCCTTCTGTCAGTGCCAACGCAGTGTTCAACGGACTGTGCCACAAAACAGCCACCACGGTGTTGAAATGAAACTTCTGCAGCAGAGGTGGAATTCCAAGCTGTTGTCTGATTTGAGCAATGCCCAAGCCACGGAGCAAGAATATATAGGAGGCGAAACGGCCCATTGCGGCAAGTGCGGGCGAGTAACCAGATAATATCGCAATGAAAACTGAGGCGGACTGCAAAGCTAAGTAGCTGTGACGGCGAAGGAGAAGGTAGCGGCACCTGATGAGCGAAATGATAGCAGCCGCAATTCATTCCATGGCTGCGCAGTGAAATGCCGATCGTGGTGTCTGCACAGTTTCTTCACCCGTAGCAGATGCCGCTAGCTTAACCTACTACGTGCGCTTGTGACATAATCTGGCTGTGCTAGGAAGCCTCGTTTCACCTCCTATTTCATTCTTGCTTCATGGCCCAAGCACATGTGCTGCTGTCGATAGCGGGTGGTGCAACCGCTAGTTCCTTCGTCTGTTTTACAGTTGTTATAAATGGACATCGCAAGCAAGATCCCAAGTTGTTTATCAAGAAGCACAACTGCGGTGCCATAGCAAGGTTGTTGCACAGTCAGTTCAGTCAACGCTGTTTTTTTGGTTTTTTGGGCTTGCATAAATGCCTGCAGGTGTTCATTTTAACATTATGACAAAAAGAAAACACCGCAAGAAACCAAGGAGCCCAAGTTCAAACCGTATTTAGGTTTATTTTAGCCATGCGGCAGCCACTCATTGAACCTGCTCAAAATAGACGTTTTCAAAGCAATTGTGGCCACAAAAAATTTTGAGCCAAACCTTTGAAAAAACTGATTACGAGGTTTAACATGCCGGTGCTGCATAGGTGATGAGGCACCTTTCAAAAATAATAATAAAAAAAACCTGGCAAAGTAAAGCAGTTCTATAATCCCAACACGGTCATTTATTATAAATTATATTCAGTAAATTTGTTTTGCAAGCCTGTTATTCTTTTCTTTCTTTTGAAGGCAACGTTTCTTTTGTAGTGGTGGCTTTTTTGCTGCTTAGATCAGCATTCCCACCAAGCACACTATAAACATACCAAGTTCAGGATGCAACCAAAGCACTACACTGTTGTTAGGCACCGCCACAATGCAAGAGAACTTGCTTGATTGTGGCACGCCAGCAGTTCACTGGTTTCGACTGCTGGTACAGAACACATCTCTCCGCAGCAGGGCCACTACAGCCCTGCTACAGTGACAGAGAGAGAGAGAGAGAGGGAGAGGAGGCACCCACGGGGCGCAGGGCGTGGACGCGCGGGTAGAGCCGCTGGCCCAGCTGCTGCCGGTGCGGACTCAGGTGGTCGTTGGAGGCCTGGCCGCTGCCCCCCGGCTCGCCAGGCATCACGAAGGGGGGCGCGTCGTAGCGCAGGCCGCCCCCCGACTTGGTCGCTTGGCCGCCCGCACTGCCGCTGCGCCGCTCCTTGTCCCGCTCACGCGACCGCAGCCGCTGGATTATGTCTGCCAGGCCAGGGACGACAGGGGAGAGAGCAGGGGAGAAAGAGCTCGCCCGTATGCTTGGCACATGGTGGTAAGGGCACACAGTCTCTCAATCTGAGCACATCAACGAGCAGCCTCACCTATGCCTCTGCCCTACAGATGAGCAGGATCCCGCTCCTAGGTCACACTCCTACAACTGCCAGACAATATTTCAGAAGCAGTGCTCCTTGCAACAAGGGACACCACTCATTATCTACCAAAAACTGTGAGTAACGCTTCCACTATTACATGGCTATACAGTAAAGCCCGCTTATATCGAACAGCACGAGGATTGTAAAATAGTTCGATATAGCAAAAATTCGATATAGAAAGTGAAGCAAAAAAAAAAAAAAAAAAAAAGCTTATATGAGAGAAATCTTGCCCACGGTTTCACGCTAACGCTGAGCTCTTACCACCCTGCAATTCACTATTGATACGACACTTTCTCGGAAAGAAAACAATAATTTTTTTGGGGCAGAAGAACTGCGTGAGTGCAGCCTGCTTCTTGGAGCACAATGCGTTGCTGGTGACTGCTTGCTCCACGGTATCTAAACAGTCGACAAGCACAAGACCGCTGCCCTCAATGGCCCTGCAGTATCACCATAGCAGGGCCACAGCAGCGGCGGCTTCGCTCGTGCTCAGAAGCGGTACGGAGTCCTCGGCATCTTCGACAGAGCGGAGACAAGCATGGATACAAGCGAATAACGGCGAACCCAGTGAACTGAGCAAGTGCGCACAGTGAGTGGCACGGACTTGAAGTTCGGTGACACCGCAGCCCGCAGCGCCCAATGTGGCGCTTTCGGCTCCAACGGCATGCATGCGTGGAGCTGGTCCACCCTGCCACGGCCAGTTTGGATGCACCTGAGCTCGCGCGAGAGTCGCAAGCAACACCCGCGCCCCCGCTGTGCGCCAAATCCCGCACGGGAGAGTTCGATATATCCATTGTGAGCAAAATCGCGTTCGATATAAAAAGTGTTAATGCATGCAATTTTTACCAGGTTTATACAAGGGTTCGATGTAGGCAATAATTTGATATATCCGTGTTCGATATAAGCGGGCTTTACTGTACTGCCAAGAAAAATGCCAAAGCCTGCAAATTTAATATCCTCCCCACTTCACGCCCCTTAGGTCTCACAATAAGCATGACAACAACAACAACAAAAAAAAAAAACAATGCTCATCAGTTGATGCTATAGGTACGTGTGAGACCTAAAAAGGCCATCATACCATCATGACAGCGTCCCCAATGACCACACCGGCACCTGGCAATAAGACGGGAACACCGCCGCCACTCACTACAGCTGTAAACTGGCCTTTGCAAAGTTGAAAGCTAAACATAAATGGGCTGTTTTCTGCTCAGGACAACAAACGGACCCCAGAACATTAACAAAAACAGAGCAGGAGCATGCAGGTTTTCAACATATTGGAGGCGTGCCAAGATGCATTGCACAGCATAAGATAAGGGCCAAGCATCCTGTAAGCGAACATGAAGCTCAAATTGTACGCATTTCAAATTCAACTCTGCAGCTACGTGTACAGGTAAACACTATTCTGCTTGTAAGGTCGGGTTCAGGCTGTTGCCGCAACTTTTGTAATATCTTAAAAAAAGGATCTCATTTCATGTCTCAGCCAACCGAACTGCGTGACACGCCATTTTGTACGTCCAGCGCTCACGATATGGCTGTTACGTTGGTAGTCTCAACACAGCCTAAATTAGAGGCGAAGTCATTGTCAATGCAAGTTGCTTATCCCATCTTGAAAACTAGCCAGGGGAGAAGCATGCATTTATTTTATTAAAGCCCACTTACGAGTCGAGTGTTCAGCTGGACAATACATTCTATGCACAAGACACTTCCTGGGCGCGGATGCACAAAAGCCGATTTGGTTGTGCATCTCGCAGCACTGCCCTTTGTCAACACATACTGAGGTCAAGGAACAGGAACGGAAGGGTGGCGTGATCACGTGGGGTTTCTCCTGCATCCCTAGTAGTAGTGGAGCTTGGCTTGTCACAAACCCACGCAGTAGTCTGTGCCTAATAAAGTTAGTACATTGGAACCCTGATAATATGACTTTCAAGGGGCTGCTAGAAAGCATCGTATGACTGGGGTTTGAGTGAATGCCGCCCTAGTAGAAGGTCTCACACGACAGATTGGCCATGAAGTTATTTACATTTCCAATATTTAGAGCGTTCTCACGCAGTTTGCTAACACCTAAATGAAATCCCAAGCACCTAGAAAGAACTGTATTGTGCGCCTCCCCCCGTGGGATCTGCATTGGCCTGCCAGCCGTGCGCCGCGCACCACGGGACCCCCGTGACATCCGGTGTAAAGAGCCACCAGCCCCGCGCCTCGGGTGCAAGAGCTAAGCTGGGAAGGAGGATGCGGCCGAGCAAATTGAGAAAGGAAGAGGCAAGAGTGTGAAACTGCCCAGGCCGCAAGCAAGTTATGTTTTCACATTCGTCGGCTGATGGTAACTTCAAATTGGCGGTCTGCCGGCCACCTGGACTTTTGACTTCTTGCGCTTTGCGCTCGGCTGCTGCTTGGGGCCATCGAAGGTTAAGCATCCGCTCTCCAGCACCTGCCTGCTTGCTTGAGTCTGTTCAGCAAGTGGTCGCGCCTGCCAGAAACTGTTTACCTTTGCACATCAGGCAGCATCAAACGGCTGTTAAGGGGAGCTGCGTGTTTAAAAACCAAGTTTTTCGCGCAATTTCTGCTTTGCGATTTCGCCTGTAAAATTATTTTTGTACATTTAGCTACAACTCCACAAAAGATCAAGGCAAAAGTTATTCAGTCAAAGAGCTACCTTCATCGTACATCAGCAACTTTCGATTGTCTATCGCAAGAATACGGCGTCTCCAGCCATAGCCGTTTGCTCAGAGAGGTAGGGCAAGCCTTCCTCTAGCCTATAACACCTCCCACAGTTATGCATTTCGGCCGAAAATGATTAAAACATGCACATTTTCACACCTGTTTCAAGTGTTTCTACAGGACATTTAAATCACGTGGTGCTCTAGTGAGCCCACCATTAACTTAGATGGCTACGTTAATGCAGTGAAGCAGCGCAGCCTGCATCCCTCCTTGACTGTGTACAACGTCTCAATCCTACTCTCCTTCCCTTCTTCTGCGTTTTTTTTTTCCAATTAGTTCGCAACAAACAAACTGAAAAATCGTGATTTCCGTGCTCAGAAGGCTCAAACAAACAACCCGTACCGAGGATGACGTTGCGAACATCAACAGAATGGCAGTGGAAGGCAGTCGCCCTATGCCTCCAGCTAGCCCGCGGTGAACTTTGTGAGCACTTCGGAAGTGAAGATTGGACTCTCCGAGAAAGACAGAGCAGCAGCAGCGGCCGGAACTCTACGAGTGCTGCGATACGCAACGTCAGAGTTCTTACGGTACTGGTCAGCGGAGCTGCTTGCTCAGCGTGCCGCACCTGTCAGCTCATGGTACGCGAACCGGTCGAAGAACAAAAGGGCCTGTCGTCGTTTCTTGAGCTGCGTTGTGTGAATAGTGAGTGCGCTGAATTGGTACTTTTTGCTCTGCACACCTCAAGCCGTGCTGCACCTGGTGATCTTGCAAACGGTGTTAGTGGAAGCCTGGAATATCAGAGTGAAAAGCTCCCGCGACAGCTCTGCTGCGAGTGTGAAGGCAGCGGTGGCGACACGCGTGATTGGCGTCAGGCACCAACAGCTGCCACCTTTTTGTGCTATTCTTGGCTTGCCGACGCCATTGATTTTAAGAACTTTACGGCGATTGGCCAAAAAAGTTTATGTCGCGGCCATGACAGCTGTAGAAAACCTGGAGAAAGCGCCAGAGTTCTCACGAAAGAGACGGTTGGTGGCAGTGATGTTGGCGTGCTGTTTGATAGCACGTGCTCTCAGCAGCCGGCACAAAGACCTCGGGAGCGAAGAAGAGGAAGCGTAGCATGGCAGGCATGCCACGGCCCTGTTTGTGAGAAGAACACTGACTGCTTTTCTAATGCTATCGAAAATCGAAAAGGAGGCAGCCATGCGCATATTGACGCGGACCCCCTTAAATGATTTAAGACTCCACTGCGCTTTACCACGCTTGTAAGTGATGGGGACAGCCCAGCTTTCAGTGCCGTATGTGATGCAAAAGTGTACGGCGAAACGCCCATTGTGAAGGAAGACTGCACCAACCACGTTGCCAAGCGCCTAGGAACTTGGATTTGCAAACTCAAGACTACTCTTCCATGCGGCGAAAAGTTGAAAGATGAGCAGATTATGAAATCCTCATACAGAGGGCACTTGGCAGAAAAACTGAACAAAAGCAAAGCTAGAACATTGCTTCAATTCTTATGCTGTTTGCAGCGCACCGTCACTCTTTGACAACCAGGGCTGCAGGCCCAATCGTGCACCACAGTTGTCAACGTTTATTTTGTTATCTTACTGCTTCATTTGTTGCAATAAAATCAGCACCAAGGTGATTTAATCTACTTGTATATCATGTCACCACCACACGTGCACAGAAGAGGCAGGGTTGCAGGGATGCGGGCCGCGCGGGCCTACCCGCCGCGGCATCATTGATAACAAAATGAACACACTTCCCTGGCGCCGTTGGCAAGCGGCATTCTCCACTTTATCATTTCTTTTCTTTTTGTTTGCTGCTGAGCTAAAGATTGACGCACCTTAGTGCACCTGCAGGCAAAATGATATCGCAAACACTATCATCTCGGCAGCACGCAGGTGCACTAGGCCTATCTCCGTCTCAACGCCGTTCTCGCGATGAGTTGCCACCAGACACAGTAAAGAGCATATTCCAGGCACTTTCCAATACTGCTCATTCTTCCTTTCGGTTATAGATAGACATGTTTGCTTCTTTTTTACGCTGTGTATCTTCTGCCGGTTCTCGCATGAACGAGAACATGAGCCGTTGCCCTGTGATGAGAGCAGACGACCCATGGCGCCCAGCCAATCAGATTGTGCTCTGCGGTCACGTGCAGTCTTTTTTCTACCTCGGTTTTACCCGCAACCAGTGGATGTAACAAAGGGGTTCTGGCGGAGAATTGCAAACGAAAAGGCACACTTTGGAATCAGGCCAAGATAGCACGTGTAGAATTTGAGTGGCGAGTCGTCGAAAAAATGCTATTTTCACATCGAATCTTGGCCGATTTTAGCAGTCGTCAATGCTGTAAATTATATTGTGGCTTGAATATGTACTTTTGGGTCTGGATATTTGGGTGACCAGAAAAAAAAAAAGTACTTTCTGAATATGGCGATTTAGAAAAATCGGCTTTTTGTACAAATTTCGGGATTCTAAGAGCCGCATCTCCCCTTAACATGGGCCTTCCCCTGCCTTGAGCCTTGTTGGGACAGCAACCAGGTGAATGTGCAAGGTTAGAGAAACTGCCGCCCGGGAGGAAAGGATCAGGCACACTGCGCCATCTCAATCTTGCTGCAGCAAGTGCTATCACGAACGTGCACTGACGAAACCCCTACCCCCCGAGGACCCAGTGAGAGAGAGCGAGAGCGTGCCACGCCATGCAGCCCCGCCCCGCAGCAGCGGCAGCAGCAGCAGCCCGACCGACGCCTTACAAGGGAGATGTCGCTCACTGTACTGGAGCGAGCGGTTGCCCGCCTGGCAGCCCTCGAGGTTGGGCAGCTTGTCGGGCGACAGGATGGCCTCGGCAATGGCGGCGTAGAAGGAGCGCGCCACGCCGGAGCCCTCGCCGGGCTCGTCCTTGAAGGTGACCTTGACGCGGTTCATGGCCAGCGGAGGGGTGCCGCCCATGGAGCGGCGGCTGTAGGCGCTGTACTGGCTGTTGAGCTCCTTGAAGGTCTGCTGCAGCAGGCTGTTGCGCTCGCGCTCCATCTTGGACAGGGTGAGGTCGCGCTGCTGCGAGTTGCGCAGCTTCTCCATGTCCCGCCGGAAGCGCACCTCCTTTACGGGGAAGCCGCCCAGCTCGCTGATCACCGAGCCCGGCTCCGCCCCCACGTCGTCCACAAACACCCGCCCAAACAGTTCCAGCGTCAGCTGCCACCGGCTCAGCAGCACCTCGTGCGACACCAGCGGGGAGGAGGACGGGGGGCCGCCACGACTGCGCAGAGGAGAGGCAGAGAGCCAGACTGCACCGCTGTCCCGTGCATACGCAAGCGCCGCAAAGTGCCTTACCCTAAAGCTGTGCACTTGTGCTGCAAGCCAGCAGAAATTGCCCCCACCGAATGCCTTTTGTGTCGGCAGCAAGCACGCACCTGGAAGAGGGCCCGCTGCCAGTGGCACTGCTCGAGCCAGACTGTGCGGCGCCCACCGGGCCGGCAGAGGGGGGCACCGCGGAGGAGGAGCCCTCGGCCCTCGCCAGCGGTGGCAGGCTGTTGCTGGAGGTGACCGTCACCTCGGCAGCAGGACTAGGCGCCCCGGAGTAGGGCGCTGGGGCGTGGTTTTCCGATGGCTGCGCCTGCAGCAGGCAGAGGCAAGGAAACCAACCTAAGCAGCAGGACGTGACGAAGTGCTGCAACACGTAGTGTACAACAGAGAACACACGACTAATCCGAGTTTTATGTGGTATATACTCCAGCAGGGTGCAACTTATTATAAAGCTTGGTACGTACAGGTACGTACATACGTACTAGCATACCTACGTACGCTGGCACGAATAATGCAATGGAAATAAGAACTTCGCAAAAACAACACTAGGCTTGTGAGGGTGGTGTCAATGAGCAAAAAGAGAGAGAGAGCTACACAACGGTACAATCATCATCGGGACTGAGAAGAAGGGGAGGACTGAATGTGAGGTAGGTTGGCGTTGGTGCGAAGGAAATAAAGCGTTCATCGGCCGGATGTGTCTGTGCTGGTTGAGTTACTAAGCGTTGAATCATGACAGGCTCACAGGCCTAGCCTTGCAGCGGAACATTGCCTATGAAGCACATTCCCTATGAGATGAGAATGCAAGAGCATTTACAGTGGAACCCCGTCCATACGTTTTCACCGGACCGGCAAAACATAACGTAACCAGGACAACGCAGCAGTGAAGAAACCTTCGAAAATGAATGAAAACAGTGTAGCTTTGACTTGCAGCCATGTATTTCGGCAACTTTGGCTTTTGAACCTTAGAAGATGGAGAATGTAGGATTACTGCTTTTCGCAATTGCTGGAAAACACCACGCACGGCAATGCAAGTTCCGTAGCAATGTTGACTCTCTTTTGCGCTGTCTGCTTGCCAACTGCGTTTAGTACGTAAAGCTTTTCCTCAATGGAAAGCACCTTGCATTTTTGCGACGCCATCAAGGCACGACAAGGTTCACGGTTGCAAGTTCAACGGTGTTCTTAACTCTTTCACGACGGCGCCATAGGCAATCGGAAGCCGGCGTCCGATGATTTTAAATATCCCGCAAAATCCGAAACCCGCGCTCCACAGACAACTATCGCCATCTGGTGTGTTCATTGGCAACTTCTCTTTCAATTTCAGTTTCGTTTGTTTATGTGTCTCGTGTGGTGGCGGCGTAGCAAAAGAAATTTGAACCGAAGGGGGAGGGGAGGAGGAGGAAAAATGGCGTCGGGTTCGCGCCACGCTCCGCACAGTCGGACTGCTGTAGCAAGCACTTCGGCAGCTCCGGCTGTTGATTTTTCTGATTCCAGCAGCAGTGAGGGGTCAAGCAATGATGTGGGATCTTCAGATTTCAGTTAGGACGACGAAGCTCCGGTTCAGGGGCCTCGCACTTCAACAAGCGCTGGCAGGTAATTTCGTTGTGACTCCGCGCTGTATTTATAAACAAAACGTGCTTCTTATCTGACGACTGCGGTTTTGATTTTGTGTTTAGGGTCTCGAGAACGTACGGCCGGGATATTTTGCCAAATACACCGCGCCGTATCGCGCTATCACCTTCAAGATAACCTTGCGCTCGTGTCAGATTAGCGCTGCAGGGTTCAGGTGCGATGCTTGTCGAGAGCGCTGGATTTTTTTTTCTTGTTTTTTACCACCGAAGTGATAAGGATTTTGTGCGAGGACACAAAAGAGTATACCGTAATTACCCGATTCTAACGCGCACCCGATTTTCCTGACAAAAAACCGAAAAAACTTGCACCTCCGATTGTAACGCGCACAGAACTGTGTGAGCAAGAAGAACGAATGCGAGAGAAACGGGTGATTTATTTCCCGAAGTAACCTCACTCATCTCACCCTTCGTCGCTCTCCGCTGACCACAACATCTCGTCCTCGGTGCCGTCAAGCACGTTCACGATGCCACACTTCTGAAGTAACGTTCAACCATGGTCGATGGGATCGTGGCCCACGCCTCACACGCCCATCCCGCGAGCTTCTCCAGAGGCGAACGCTTCAGCCGACCGCTCGTTTTGAACGTGTAAGATCCACTGCTGCCATTGCTGTTATCAAGCGCGCAAGTGGAACGATTTGACAATTTGTGTGAACACCGATAGAAAAGCCTAGGCGCCTATGCTTCCTGCGTGCGAAAAATCGTTTGTAAAAGCTTTAGCGCCATCTTGACTTGGCAATGGCGATTGGTGGGCGAAATTTTCGCTGTTTCGGTTTCGGTTTCATATCCGATTCTAACGCGCATGTGATTTTTCGACCTATTTTTCCAGAAAAGTGCGCGTTAGAATTGGGTAAGTACGGTACTTGGATGCACATTTGACAGAGACTCACTCACCCTCGAGTGCCCTCGCGGCGTGGCAGAGCCGTCAGTTGCGCTAGGTTGACGGGCCCTCAAAAATCTGGAACTTGGTGTACACTGTTGATTTATATATTGAATCATAGCCAAGGAACGTAGGAACAATTTGTATATTTTAAAATACCTGAAATAAGTTTTAGTCTCGGTAAAAGTGCCGATTTGTGTTTTTCATATACTTTTCTTGGGGGCTTTTTTCTTATTACTTGACGAATAAACTGTAAGTAATTGTACCTTTAACAAAACTGCTGCTTTGTGTTTGGAAGAGCAATCTATAAGCTACAATTTCATGCATAGCAAGGCTATGTGTGTCCAGTAGCTCAAGAGAAAAAAAAAGGTTTGTGGAAGCCCTTAAAATCGGCCGTTTTTCCGCCGTAACGAAAGAGTTAAGGGGGGACGTGGCTTTCAAAATCAACTTTTTTATTTCTTTGTGGATTTTGATGAAAATTGGCACAGCAACTGGAAATGCTTCTGTGATAACACCATAAAAATTTGAAGTTAATATTTTGATAACTTTTTTATGTATGAAATTTTCTTTCTGTTCCGCTTGTACCGAGCTTGAGCGGCTTATAAAACACGATAGAAAACTTGTTCGAAGTGCTTTGCATTTCCAAATGAATGGACGAGGTCGTGACAGTTTTAGAATTTTATTTTACAACACAATGTTTTTTAGTTTTCATTTTTTTAGAGGTTAATATGCAACAGGCATGTCAACTGTGAACGATTATTTGAATAAAAAAATCACAAAAAACAAATCTGGAAAACTAAAAGTGTCACGACCTGAACAGTTCATCAAGGAATGTAATGCCAGAAACGGAATCAAAATAGACCCAGCAGTCACGAAGAAATCCCTGGGACAAGCAACACAGGTGGCAAAAAAAACTGTTTTGAGAAAACGGCTTCCGAAGTTGCAACATGGGTTTCACATATCAAAAGTCGTCACGGTTGTAGCCTTTCATGTCCTTTTGAACATGGGGCTTCTGGAATGCCTTGCCTTGAAATTGGAGTGCCTTTTCAGCCTTTCTCTTTCCAGAAAACATCATTTTCAGCTCCTCCGTGAAGAGTACATACCCCCCTTTGCAAACCAAACGGAGGGGAGATGGGTTTCAATGGGCTTTCAATGCAAAGTAGGTTAGTTGGTTGGCTGTATCGCACTGGACAACCTCCTTTTGCAGTGTTGTCACCATGGCAACAAGTTAAGCATTTTTTTAACTTAAATTTGAACATTTTTGGCTTTTTTTTCATGTTTTATCTTGCCTGGCACAGCAACTTAGTACTCATAGTGCAGGTGTTCATTGCCAAAAGTTTGCATACCACAAGGTTGAAAATGAGCTACTTTGAAGCTTGGTAGAGTATTCTGCATAACTTCCAACTTCAATGCAAGAGCATATTTTTTTTACTACTTTTGACATTCAAGGCATCCAATATTTCTCGCAGCACAGCCAGTATGCCCTGAGCAATGGTATCAATAATTTCCCTAAAAAAATCACTGTTAAATGCTGCCACAGTAACGTACATTTTTAACGCAGAGAGCATATTTTTATTCCTATATTACTAACTCAAACCTGTTTGCATGAAAATTACAAGTGCACGGGAAACGTTGCGCAAGAAAGGCGATATGGCTCGCGCGCATCGCAGCGCACGCCTACCGCGACATATCGAGCTTTGATTATACCTGATATGGCTGGTCAGGTCGCTTTTAAGATTAAAACTAACGTCGCAGGCATTAATTACAACTACTGGCGTTCAATCGTAACCGGTTGCCCAGTCATGTGATGCTCCAATGTGCGTCGGCTATGCCGTGCGCGCCGCAGCGTTTGACGCGTCGACCGTTTCTTTCTCAAGGCTAGCGAGCCCACAGTCAAAACACAGCAATAACTAAGCGTGCACACATCGCAAATCCGACTAAAAGTTCACTCCTGTTCTGTGGTTCACTTCACGAACCGCTATCGCAAGCGCGCACACCGCGTCACCCTCCGGGGTCTGGCGACGGTAGAGTCACGCGCACCACGAAGCGTTCGATGACCTCCGCCTTTCGAGCCACACAACTTCCCGCAATCTGGCTCGTTATCTCTGGCATTCCCATCGCGATAACGTCCGTGTTGAATACCACAGATTGAACAGAAACTCGGCCGAGCGAAGCGGCGAAAATGAACTCAATCCGCTCGCTACGCAGCTCAGGCGGCCGCCATCTTGCGTTGCGCCCGCGACATCCAATCAGGAGGGTCGTCGTTCTGCGCCCCGACCGGAGGACCAATAGCGCTTCAGCATCTATTACTAGCTTCGTTTGTGCGTCGTTTCTTTTCTGCCGTTTGTGCGTTTGTGAATGAATGAAGATAAAAGAGACGAGCGGAACCGGAAAGACGATCGCTCGGCCGATCTAACCATATCAAAATGGCCGCGCCCGGTGGCACCGTTGCGGAGATAGAGCGCTCCGAAAATTGCCGTTTTTTCGCCCTTTTGCGCTGATAGTTTGTCACCGCGCCTGACAAAAGTATTTTTTTATGCCACTTTGCGATGCTTTTCAGCGTAAAAACTTTGCAGACGCACAGAATAGGAAACATAGAAGCCGAATATGCGGGTTTCAAAAAAACGATGTTTTGGTCATTTTTCCGAAGTTGAAAGCCGCGTCCCCCCTTAAAGCTTGAAGCGCACGATGACAACGAGAGCACGTTCTATTCTTGCGGTGGTGCTTTTATGGCAAACACGCACTTTCAGAATTCCAAAATGAAACTTCCGTTGTAAGTGAAGCGATGATGGCGATGGCATAGAGTAACATAGGGCCATTTAGTGGAGACGAATCGCACCTGCATGCGGCTTCATGCAGTCACTTCCGTAGCTAAGCCTGGCCAAGGCTCATCAAACGTCAAAATGACGGTCCACGCATGTTGCCCGGTCGGGTTAAGGGGGGACGTGGCTTTCAAAATCAACTTTTTTATTTCTTTGTGGATTTTGATGAAAATTTGCACAGCAACTGGAAATGCTTCCGTGATAACACCATAAAAATTTCAAGCTAATATTCTGAAAACTTTTTTATGTATTAAATTTTCTTTCTGTTCCGCTTGTACCGAGCTTGAGCGGCTTATAAAACATGATAGAAAATTTGTTCGAAGTGCTTTGCATTCCCAAATGAATGGACGAGGTCGTGACAGTTTTAGAATTTTTTTTTTACAACACAATGTTTTTTAGTTTTCATTTTTTTAGAGGTTAATGTGCAATAGGCATGTTGACCGTGAACGATTATGTGAATAAAAAAATCACAAAAAACAAATCTGGAAAACCAAGAGTGTCACGACCTGAACTGTTCATCAAGGAATGTAATGCAAGAAACGGAATCAAAATAGACCCAGCGGTCACAAAGAAATCCCTGGTACAAGCGACACAGGTGGCAAAAAAAACTGTTTTGAGAAAACGGCTTCCAAAGTTGCAACATAGGTTTCACTTATCAAAAGTCGTCACGGTTGTAGCCTTTCATGTCCTTTTGAACATGGGGCTTCTGGAATGCCTTGCCTTGAAATTGGAGTGCCTCTCACAGCCTTTCTCTTTCCAGAAAATATCATTTTCAGCTCCTCTGTGAAGAGTACATACCCCACTTTGCAGATCAAATGAAGGGGGAGATAGGTTTCAATGGGCTTTCAATGCAAAGTAGGTTAGCTGGTTGGCTGTATCGCACTGAACAGCCTCCTTTTGCAGTGTTGTCACCATGGCAACAAGTTAAGCATTTTTTTTACTTAAATTTGAACATTTTTGGCTTTTTTTTATGTTTTATCATCTTGCCTGGCACAGCAACTTAGTACTCATACGTGCAGGTGTTCATTGCCAAAAGTTTGCATACCACAAGGATGAAAATGAGCTACTTTGAAGCTTGGTAGAGTATTCTGCATAACTCCCAACTTCAATGCAAGAGCATATTTTTTCACTACTTTTGACATTCAAGGCATCCAATATTTCTCGCAGCAAAGCCAGTATGCCCTGAGCAATGGAATCAATAATTTCACTAAAAAATCACTGTTAAATGCTGCGACAAACGTACATTTTTAATGCAGAGAACATATTTTTATTCCTATATTACTAACTCAAACCTGTTTGCATGAAAATTACAAGTGCACGGGAAACGTTGCGCAAGAAAGGCGATATGGCTCGCGCGCATCTTAGCGCACGCTTACCGCGACATATCGAACTTTGATTACAGCTGATATGGCTGGTCAGGTCGCTTTTAAGATTAAATCTAACGACGCAGGCATTAATTACAACTACTGGCGTTCAATCGTAACCGGTTGCCCAGTCATGTGCTGCCCCAATGCGCGTCGGCTATGCCGTGCGCGCCGCAGCGTTTGACGCGTCGACCGTTTCTTTCTCAAGGCTAGCGAGCCCACAGTCAAAACACAGCAATAACTAAGCGTGTAAACATCGCAAACCCGACCAAAAGTTCACTTCACGAACCGCTATTGCAAGCGCGCACACCCCGTCACCCTCCGGGGTCTGGCGACGGTAGAGTCACGCGCACCACGAAGCGTTCGATGACCTCCTCCTTTCGAGCCACACAACTTCCCGTAATCTGGCTCGTTATCTCCGGCATTCCCACCGCGATAACGTCCGTGTTGAATGCCATAGATTGAACAGAAACTCGGCCGAGCGAAGCGGCGAAAATGAACTCAACCCGCTCGCTACGCAGCTCAGGCGGCCGCCATCTTGCATTGCGCCCGTGACATCCAATCAGGAGGGTCGGTGTTCCGCGCCCCGACCGAGGACCAATAGCGCTTCAGCATCTATTTCTAGCTTCGTTTGTGCGTCGTTTCTTTTCTGCCGTTTGTGCGTTTGTGAATGAACGAAGATAAAAGAGGCGAGCAGAACCGGAAAGACGATCGCTCGGCCGATCTAACCATATCAAAATGGCCGCGCCCGGTGGCACCGGTGCGGAGATAGAGCGCTCCGAAAATTGCCGTTTTTTCGCCCTTTTGCGCTGATAGTTTGTCACCGCGCCTGACAAAAGTATTTTTTTATGCCACTTTGCGACGCTTTTCAGCCTAAAAACTTTGCAGACGCATAGAATAGGAAACATAGAAGCCGAATATGTGGGTTTCAAAAAAACGATGTTTTGGTCATTTTTCCGAAGTTGAAAGCCGCGTCCCCCCTTAAGGGGTGTCAGATTGCGAAGAATGATACACGATGTAACAGTGAGGATTTTAATAGATGGAACTATGTGAGCTGCGCCGGGTCTAGACAAAAAACAACGTAGCAGACGGGAAAACACAGCACTGAGGAACGCATGAGCAGGGTTCTACTGTATTTTGGATACGTTGCAGTTAAGAAAAAATACTGCAAAGTGATGTCGGTCAATTAGTTGGTGCCCACACAAGAACTCCATAGTGCCGAAAGCAGTGCCACTCCTATCATACAATGTGCTTTGATACCTCAGGTTCAATCTATGCACCTTAGGCCAGTTTGCACCACCTAGTGAATCACCCACAAGGTACAGCCCGACCACATGCTTAGCACCGTGTTTCTGTACTTACGGTTGCATGGAGAGATGTGCACTCTTTTGTCTATATTGTGCGAACAGTGAAATCTCGCGATCCTGACTCGGTACGCGGCAGCGCTCCGAGAACTGCGCAGCTCTTCGCAACGACGCGGCTTGCGCAATAGGATGGCAACAATAGGGGGGTTCGCTTGCTGCTGCTGCTGTGCTCGGCGGCGGCGGCTGGCCGCTCCGAGCGCACTGTTCATCACGGCGGACATCACAGCGTGCGGCGGCGGAGCGACCCAGCGACTTCCCCTCCAGCCTGGACTGACCATTGTTCACCGGTAGCAGCTGAGTCAAACGACTCCGGCTGCTTGAGCAATGTGGGACCCGCCAACAACCTAGAAGACGGGTGCTCTGGGCTGGTTTCGGGAATACACGATAGACCCCCTTGGAGGTTGGCATCGGTTGCTTTGGTGTCTTGCCTGCCTCGCATGCTGGCGCCGTCTACACGGCAGCCGTGTGTGGAGAGTCGCCCGGTCAGTTCACCCCTCAATATGTTTGAACTCCCCGAACACCATGTTGTGCTTGGCGTTGGCATAGAGTGGTGGTGTTCTGCCAAGCTGGCACCCCGAAAGCACTGGACTGCCCCAGCTCACCGATGACTGCCCCTGGCTGCGGTGGGAACCGGCGAGAACGATGACGCTGGACTTTCCCTGGCCAGGCGGCAGCGCCAGGGAGCTTGCGCCGCCAGATGCCGATGCCGAAGCGCAGGTGCCCCCCTCCTGGGATGGAGGCACAGCACTCGCCGAGGGCGGCGGGGCCGTGGGGGTGGCAGCGGCGACCGGGGCGGGCGGGGCCCCCTTGCGTGCAGAAGACGGGGCGGCCACAATGATGGGTGCCCGGGTGGCTTCCGCCAGGCGGCCACCCGTGGTGGTGAGCAGGCTGTTGCCCGAGCTCCTGGACAGGCCCAGCCGGGGGGGAAGCAGGGGCGTGGCCACCCCTTCGGCCCCTCCCGCCCCACCGCCAGGGGGCTGGGGGACCCGGGGGGCCCCAAACAGCTCCTGGCGCGTGGCCGTCGGGGTCAGCAGCTGAGGCCTGTCGGCCAGCGGCAGGGCCTGCACGCAGGGTGGAGGAGGGGAGATCGCGCCCGTTGGAAAGGAGAGGGGAGCACCACAAGACAAACAACACCGGAGGGCTTACGAGACACCGAACTGAGTTTGTCACACCCCTGGCCGCATTGTGTGTCTGGCGGAAGTCTGGAGGCTCAGTTGATTCGTGGAGCCCAAAATAAGAGCGAACACCAGGCACCAATAGTGGCCAACTCCCAAGATATCGCCTTTACGTCGGACTGGTGGCCATGTGGCTTGTCGCTGTTTTCAAGCCTCGCTTCTTGGTTAACATAGACTCCGCCGATACTTTGTTATACATGTTAAACCAGGGTGGCTGCCACACTAAGTTTTCCACACTTTCCCTGATCATTTCAACTGTGCAACATCTTGCAAACTGTATCTCACACAAGTGTAGTTCAAAGTGCTCATGCTTTTTGCTCAATAAGAGTGCCATTTATAGTTCACATTGGACGGCCACCAATTAAGGAATCCTCCTATATGTACGCAGTTTTTAAGGTACACTGCAGAAGACGAGAGAACAGGTTCATGTCAAGAAGAAAGTGAAACTCTGTCTTTCTTTTTTTAACACCTAAAGGAAATAAAGCAATAATCTAAAATCTTTCTTGCACAGAATAGAGCTTCCTAATCCCGCCGACAAATCTTGAGTTGTTGCCTAATTAGTGAATTAATCTTGGGGCGACTGTGAAGGTAATTAGTCTGGTAACTAAAAAAGTACATTTTAAACTGACTTGAGTTTTGTTAGTTTAACTACATAAATTCTCTTAATTTGATTAAATTTGGTCCATAAATAACAAAAACAGTTTTATTTTTACTTGCCACGTCCCCCCTTCAAGACGACACACAAGAGGCCAACTTAAGGGGGCACACGGGTCTTTGGGATCGAAAAAGTGCCAAAAAATGCACTTTTCATAAGCATCATTATTGAAATGTATAGGTCTTTTTCTCCAAGTTTGCGAAGTTTTTCCTCCGAAAAGTCGGTACTTGAGCAGTAACAGCTACTTATAAAAGCCCTACAAGGCCGATTCTTCGAGATTCCAACGCCAAAATAACTATTTTTCTATAATTCCTCACTGCTGCGCAACAAGCAGTATCGCAGCGATCTCGGTCTCGTATGAAAGAGCGGACTTCAGTCTTCAATTTCCCGCCACTGACTGCGGTTCCTGCCCGCATAGTCGTAGAGTGGGAAATGCACCAAAAAAAGCAAAAATGCGCGCTCCTATTCGTCGGCGAGCGCACGTGACTAGACAGCGCGATGCAATTGGCAGAAGGCGGCGTCTGTCATCTGCTCCATGCCACTGTCGGCGCAGTCAGGCGTCATATTGCTCGGGCTCTGACTACGACGTTTGCGATGTAGAAAATCCCACACGAAGAACCAGTACGGCAAAAATAGAAAGAAATGCAACCTCGAGAATCTCAGAGGCCGTCCCGCACCAGCGAGGAGCGATGAAGGAGATAGCGACCGACCTTCCGTGGCTGGCGACAACGCGCTTGACAACGTAGGCCTAGCGCCTCCGCCGACCACTCATGATAACGCCTCCGGCAGCGGCCGCATCTATCTCGATACAGCAATGCTGCACCCGTTACACAAGTGACAGAGGTGCGTCACAACGCGGAAAACAAGCTGCACGTGCTTTCTTCAACTGGAGCTACACAACGGAAGTGCAGCCTGTTGGACGATCTCGACAATGCCGCAGCCATGCCGCTGGACGAAACAAGGTTCGTGATCGCCAGTTTGATGACCCAGCTGAATGAACTGATGCGCACAGTGAAATGCAAGTTGTGCTCCGGTGATGTGGAAATCCGCAAGGAGGACAGGGAGTACGGCCTTGCCGTATAAAGCTAGTGCTACGTGTGCGCGAACTGCGGCAACGTGGAGCTCGCTGCGCGTTGACGGCGAGGCCGTTTGCCATCAATATTTTGGGCGTGCGCACTATGCAGTCGACTGGAAAGCAGCAAACAGCATTCAACGGCGTGTTTTTGTCGATTAAACATTTCTTCGCGCGGCCTGCACAACAAAACGTGGCAGAGCTACGTGAAGACTAAACTGACACGGGCAGCTGTTCGCGCATCGCAGAAGGTGACTGCAGATTGCGCACGATCAGTTCAGCAACTGTACGCAGAGCTCGAACTTGCGAACCCGGGCAACACCGCCGTGTCGTACCATGGCTCCTGGATGACGAGGGGACACGTCGCACATCAGAGTCGGCACAGTGATCGGCACAGGGCTGCAAGCGGGCGCCCAAAGAGAGTGACCCTATTTACGAAGAGTGGAAGGCGAAGCACCTCTGCCAGAGAAACAACACCAAAAAAGCTGGGGAAATGGAAGTGGAGGCTGCCCTCATTCTGTTTCAGAGGTCGTGGGAGCTTCTTAAGCTCAGGAACACCACAGTGCTTTCGGATGGTGACTGCCGCACCTACCTTGCTTTGAGGGATGCAGATGTCTATGGCTTCATTAAGAACCTCAAAGAAGAGTGCATCAACCACGTGCAGAAGAGAATGGGCACTTAACTGCGCAACCTCCCAAAGCAGAGGCCAGCTGGCTCTGAGAGCCTCAGTGGTAGGGGGCGGTTGACTGGCGACCTGATCAACAAGCTGACCTACTATGGCTGGGCTATCAAGTCCCACAAAGGGGACGTGCCAGCCATGCACAAGACTGTGATGGCCACGTACTACCACGTGACATCCCATGATGCCGCGTCAAACCACTGCCTCTGCCCCACTGGTCCTGACTCATGGTGCTGCCAGAACGCTGCCAAGGCCAAGGGGGAGCCAGCCCCCAAGCACCGCTACAACCTGCCCCCCCCCCACGTCTGCGAGGCCTTGCTTTCTGTGTACGAATGGCTGGCGGACCACAAGCTGCTTGAGCGGTGCCAGCGCGGCAAGATGCAAAACAGCAACGACAGTCTTCACTCGGTGATATGGTCGCTGGCTCCCAAGGAGCGCCACGCAGAAGCTGCGGTCGCGGAGGCTGTGGTGCGGTTCAATGCCGGAAGCCAGTTGGCATCATCAAAGATCCTGCAGGAGCTGAACATGACCAATGGCGCACTGAGCAGCACACGCATGGCCTAAAAGGACCGCCGGCGAACCAAGGACTCTTCCCGCAGGCGGACATCCGCAGGAAAATTGCAGCGGACCCTCAAGAGGAAGCCCCTGGGAGGTGCCAGCAGTCAAAATGACTATGCTGCTGGGGCCTACTAGTTGTTTCGTGCAAAAAAAGTACTTCGCCTTTTACTGTTTGCATTAAACATAGCACCGCTGAGTTTTTTGCCATTTTCTCAAAATGCATATTTTTGACGTTTAGGAACTTCTCAAGAGGCATACATCAGCACGTAGTGCAGCTAGAATGCACGACCAACTTTACTTCGGACCTGCCCAGCCAGCGGCGCTCTATGGGAGCGCTTGCGCCGAGTCTCGTTTCGCAGCAGGCCGCTAGGGGCGCTTTTACGCACTGCTGCGGCGAGCGGCGGCTACACTGGCAGTGCGTGCTCGAGCGCTAGTAGCAGCCGTCTGGCGCGGGAATTCGGGTTTAATCACACTTCAGTTAAGGGGGGACGCGGCTTTCAACTTCGGAAAAATGACCAAAACATCGTTTTTTTGAAACCCACATATTCGGCTTCTATGTTTCCTATTCTATGCGTCTGCAAAGTTTTTAGGCTGAAAAGCGTCGCAAAGTGGCATAAAAAAATACTTTTGTCAGGCGCGGTGACAAACTATCAGCGCAAAAGGGCGAAAAAACGGCAATTTTCGGAGCGCTCTATCTCCGCACCGGTGCCACCGGGCGCGGCCATTTTGATATGGTTAGATCGGCCGAGCGATCGTCTTTCCGGTTCTGCTCGCCTCTTTTATCTTCGTTCATTCACAAACGCACAAACGGCAGAAAAGAAACGACGCACAAACGAAGCTAGAAATAGATGCTGAAGCGCTATTGGTCCTCGGTCGGGGCGCGGAACACCGACCCTCCTGATTGTATGTCACGGGCGCAATGCAAGATGGCGGCCGCCTGAGCTGCGTAGCGAGCGGGTTGAGTTCATAGAATCGCTCAATATGAAAGATTATCGAAGACCCCGACAGGACAGTACATCTTAAAGGATCTAAGTATATCTTACGAAGGAACACACACAAGGGAGAACCCGGTCCCTCGAGATATATTTAAGCACCTCACTATTAACTCTATTCCTAAAAATATGCACCCTATTCATCACAAGGAAAGAAGAAACGCTAGAGCCAAAGCACTCGAAAAACTGTTTAAACACCACGAGGAGGTAGTCTACGTGGATGCAGCCGAATACAAAGTGCAGGATGCCTTTGCAGTTGCAGCCATCGACAACAAACCCAAGCACATCACCGCAGCCACTGTTTATGGCAGGCGGCCGGAAGAAGCGGAAGAGGCTGCAATTTCTGTTGCAATTATTAGTACCAAAGCAAAATTTATCTTCAGCGACTCCAAAACGGCTGTGCGTAATTTTGCGAAAAACAAAATTCACGAAGCGGCATCTCAAATTCTATTACGAAATCATTTCGAACCTCGCCAGATCCAGATTATCTGGATTCCTGCGCACTCGTCCCATCCAGGGAACGAAGCGGCCCACAGTTTTGCCTGCGAACTCGTCAACCAGGCGGTGGACCAATCGTGCCTGCGAGGGTCTAAGGAGCGTATGGTTACTTTTCAAGAAATTACATCTCACTTCAGAAATGAAAGACTGGTTTACCCTGCGCCTCATTATTCCCTAACGAAAATCCAGCAAACGACATGGAGGCAACTCCAATCTCATACCTTTCTAAACCCTTATAAATTGGCCCTAATGTACCCAGGTCTGTACACCCCAAAGTGCAGAATATGTGAGGCCGAAAAAGCCGACCTAGCCCACATCTTATATGAATGCCCTGAGCTCCAACCTAAAGCCGAATGGCATCTCTCTAACCAGATAGAGTGGGAGACTGCGGTGACCAGCTCCAAGCCTGAGACCCAAATTCAGGCCGTGGACTGGGCTTTAGAAGTCGCCACGAAGCAAGGTCTTCTGGCCACTTCACAGTGTCAAGAAGAAGCCCATCATTAATCAAAGTCAATGAGTATTGACTAAATAAAGTTGTTCCTCCTCCTCCTCCTCGCTCGGCCGAGTTTCTGTTCAATCTATGGCATTCAACACGGACGTTATCGCGGTGGGAATGCCGGAGATAACGAGCCAGATTACGGGAAGTTGTGTGGCTCGAAAGGAGGAGGTCATCGAACGCTTCGTGGTGCGCGTGACTCTACCGTCGCCAGACCCCGGACGGTGACGCGGTGTGCGCGCTTGCAATAGCGGTTCGTGAAGTGAACTTTTGGTCGGGTTTGCGATGTTTACATGCTTAGTTATTGCTGTGTTTTGACTGTGGGCTCGCTAGCCTTGAGAAAGAAACGGTCGACGCGTCAAACGCTGCGGCGCGCACGGCATAGCCGACGCGCATTGGGGCAGCACATGACTGGGCAACCGGTTACGATTGAACGCCAGTAGTTGTAATTAATGCCTGCGTCGTTAAATTTAATCTTAAAAGCGACCTGACCAGCCATATCAGCTGTAATCAAAGTTCGATATGTCGCGGTAAGCGTGCGCTAAGATGCGCGCGAGCCATATCGCCTTTCTTGCGCAACGTTTCCCGTGCACTTGTAATTTTCATGCAAACAGGTTTGAGTTAGTAATATAGGAATAAAAATATGTTCTCTGCATTAAAAATGTACGTTTGTCGCAGCATTTAACAGTGATTTTTTAGTGAAATTATTGATTCCATTGCTCAGGGCATACTGGCTTTGCTGCGAGAAATATTGGATGCCTTGAATGTCAAAAGTAGTAAAAAAATATGCTCTTGCATTGAAGTTGGGAGTTATGCAGAATACTCTACCAAGCTTCAAAGTAGCTCATTTTCATCCTTGTGGTATGCAAACTTTTGGCAATGAACACCTGCACGTATGAGTACTAAGTTGCTGTGCCAGGCAAGATGATAAAACATAAAAAAAAGCCAAAAATGTTCAAATTTAAGTAAAAAAAATGCTTAACTTGTTGCCATGGTGACAACACTGCAAAAGGAGGCTGTTCAGTGCGATACAGCCAACCAGCTAACCTACTTTGCATTGAAAGCCCATTGAAACCTATCTCCCCCTTCATTTGATCTGCAAAGTGGGGTATGTACTCTTCACAGAGGAGCTGAAAATGATATTTTCTGGAAAGAGAAAGGCTGTGAGAGGCACTCCAATTTCAAGGCAAGGCATTCCAGAAGCCCCATGTTCAAAAAGACATGAAAGGCTACAACCGTGACGACTTTTGATAAGTGAAACCTATGTTGCAACTTTGGAAGCCGTTTTCTCAAAACAGTTTTTTTTGCCACCTGTGTCGCTTGTACCAGGGATTTCTTTGTGACCGCTGGGTCTATTTTGATTCCGTTTCTTGCATTACATTCCTTGATGAACAGTTCAGGTCGTGACACTCTTGGTTTTCCAGATTTGTTTTTTGTGATTTTTTTATTCACATAATCGTTCACAGTCAATATGCCTATTGCACATTAACCTCTAAAAAAATGAAAACTAAAAAACATTGTGTTGTAAAAAAAAAATTCTAAAACTGTCACGACCTCGTCCATTCATTTGGGAATGCAAAGCACTTCGAACAAATTTTCTATCATGTTTTATAAGCCGCTCAAGCTCGGTACAAGCGGAACAGAAAGAAAATTTAATACATAAAAAAGTTTTCAGAATATTAGCTTGAAATTTTTATGGTGTTATCACGGAAGCATTTCCAGTTGCTGTGCCAATTTTCATCAAAATCCACAAAGAAATAAAAAAGTTGATTTTGAAAGCCACGTCCCCCCTTAAGGGGACGTGCTCCTCCAAACAACTTTTTTTTTAATAATGAAGTTAGGAGGCTGAAATTTTCACAGCTTGTAGAGATTGAGCTCCTCTGGTCATATATGTAATCAGATTTTGAATAGCTGCTCCGGATAAAATGTTACGCAGCATGACTTTCAGAAAAATGGCTTTTTTGTGCACACTTTTTTTTATAGTAAAATTTTTTTCTGAAACTTTTAAAATAGCCTAGGTGGTTCCTTATGAACTGCAGAGTGCACAAATCTACCTGAAAAAGCCTCATCATCATTTTCCTCACCACGAAAAAAAAATTACTGGTAGTGTGCCTTTTTTTGTTCTGTATATTTTTGTTTTATGACCGTCAGAAATATCTAAGGACACAAATTGCATAATGAACAAGATTTGTGCACTCTACGTGTTATAATGAACATCTGTGCAAAATTTCATCCTGATACGACAACTTTAAGTGGGAAAATAAGTGTGCACAAACTCAGAAAACCGACAAAAACAACAAGCTGAGAAAAACGCAATTGAAAGTTTATTTCTTTGGCAGACTCAGAAATTCTTGCTCGAACAACATGAAATTTGGTGGGGATACAGTCTGAAATGTCCACATTGATGTACTAAAACTAGAATGCTCCTGCTGCATAAGTTGCACCCTCACGGTTTTTGCTGGGGTAGTCCTTGGTATGGGATTGTTTCACCAGGCTGCGGCAATGGGGCTAGCCTTAGCAGTCAGATTTGCACACATCTGCCTGATCCTCCGCTGGTCACTTGCATTGCTTAGTCTGACCAGTTCTTCTGAAGGGAAGATCTGACCAGTTCTTCTGAAGGGAAGATTCCCAGTTCTTGGAGAACTTGCTCAAAACTAGTGTGGCCTCTGTTGAACCACAACCCTGCGAGGGCAGTGGCAGTCTCCACTACAGTGAACTGCAGGTTGTACGATAGCGTCCTGTGCCAGATGCGCAGTGCTGCTTCCGTCTCCATGGCATGGGATGAGCAGTCAACATTTTTTTCACACACAAGAGGCACGAAAGGCTTGCCACACTTCCTCCTCTTGCTCATCAAGCTTTTGGTGGCGGCTACAAGTACAAGTAGTTTGACAGCACCTCAAAATCCAGGCAGAGACCAGTGTCAAGAGAAATGGCAGTGCCAACACTGTTGTGGCTCGTGTCTTTGCTTCTGCCAAGTACCATCAAAAATCACACTGAGGTCAGTCTGACCAGCTTGCAACGCAGTTACTTGCCTTGCTTCAGCAAGGTTGTCTGAGACGCCTTTTGTGGCCGCAACATGAACTTTCTTGGCAGTGTTGTAGAACGTCTTTTGATGCTGTGGTTTTGGTAGACCAAGAATGGCACAAAACCTGCACAACTGATCGTGTCCGATGCCAACCGCGCGTGCAGCGAGTACCGCTTTCACATTGACGGCGAAACTGCAGAGTTCCGGTTTGCGGCCTCCGCGACCGACGGCGGCAGCGCGCTGCGACGAGTAAACAGAAGAAATCACTCCCGCAGCCACTCCCGCAGGGCACTTCTCGTTTTTGCACTTCAGTTCCAGTACCGATGCGAGGCCCTTCCGCTTGTTCGCAACCTCAACTACGACGAGTTCGCACTTCCCGCACGTCGCGCACACGGCGGCACTCAAGGTCAGTCAGAGCGCCGACTCCACAGATAACTGCACCGCTCCCGTGGCTGCCTGTCTGCTCACCTTGGAAGGCTGCCGACTTCTTCTCCGATGCGCTTATAAAGCCGATCCGATATCTTCGCTGATAAAATCAGCCCCGCCTGGTAGAGCCGCGCTTGCAACGCTTGAAGGCCCGGCGCCGTTAGGCCTCACGGTGCCGGTCGTGCCGGCATTGGCCGTGGTCGTCACAATGCTGCGCCGCTTGCGCTTTCCTTTGTACCGGCATGAAGTACGCTGCTTCCGGCGTCAAAAGTCACGCTTCTCCTCACCGTTCACGATTAAAAACACACGATAAGGAAATAGAAAAGATAGCGCGAAGTAGCGAACGGAACGCTGCGGGCGATGGCGGCGATGGCGGCTCACAAGCGGCAAGAGCCAATGGCGGTCCCGCTTTCGCGTCACGTGATTTAAATGCCCAGTGGGAGCTCGCAAAACAAGCGGGAAGAAACATTTTTTTTATTTTTTTTACGCGGAGATACGAAGCTGGCGAGCGGCTCAATCGAGAGAAGAAGGCTTGATCTACCTCTCTCAAGTGACCAAAATGGCGGCGAGCCACGCTGCCGTGCGGAATAAATTCTCAAACCTGGCCGAAATTTGGCTTGATTGCGCGATTTCTTGGGTCACCGCGAGTCATTCAGATACATTTTTCACTAAGTTCTCGTTCGTATTTCGTTTTCATTTTTTTACCCATGAAAGAAGGATAGTCAAAGATGCTAATGCAAGGGAAAACAAAAAATCGGTATATTTCGAAAAAATCGCGTTTTTTCGACCCGCGTGTCCCCTTAATTGATTTCGGTAATTGCGAATGAATAAGTAGCAGTTTTACGGTGACCATCTCTGAATGAATGGTTTTTTTTTATTCAGCGTATTAAGGCGGGGCGGGGCCTCTTGTCTGGCTTTCCCGTTGTGAGATGCGTTACGGTGCACGCGACGCATTTAGTTTCGTGGTCTGATATGAAGTGATGCCGAAAAGAAATAAGATTATCTTACGTACTGACAACGGAACTGGCTAGCTAACCAAAGTGTACAGGTTCATACTCGCAGGGGGAGGTTATTCCCGAATTTGATGTACATTGGGTAGTTCCTAGCATAAACCAAACTTATGTCATAAAAGCTCCCCAGGAACTCTTTTTGTATAGTAAATACAACAAAATTGAAGCTGCGTGCAGGTGTTCATTGCCAAAAGTTTGCATGCCACAAGGGCGCAAATGAGCTACTTTGAAGCTTGGTATAATATTCTGCATAACTCAAACTTCAGTGCAAGGGCATTTTTTTTACTACTTTTGACATTCAAGGCATCCAATATTTCTCGCAGCACAGCCAGTATGCCCTAAGCCATACATATATGCATCGGTATCAATAATTTCCCTAAAAAATTCACTGTTAAATGCTGCAGCAGTAGGGTAAATTTTTAACGCAGAGAACATATTTTTATTCCTATATTCCTAACTCAAACCTGTTTGCATGATTATTACAAGTGCACAGGAAACGTTGCGCAAGAAAGGCGATATGGCTCGCGCGCATCGCAGCGCACGCTTACCGCAACATATAGTACTTTGATTATCCCCGATATGGCTGGTCAGGTCGCGTTTAAGATTAAATATAACGTCGCAGGTATTAATCACAACTGATAGCGTGATGTGACGCTCCAATGCGCGTTGGCTATGCCGTGCGCGCCGCAGTGTCCGACATGTCTACCGTTTCTTTCCCGAGGCTAGCGAGCCCACAGTCAAAACACAGCAATAACGAAGTGTGTAAACATCGCAAATCTGACTAAAAGTTAACTTCACAAACCGCTATCGCAAGCGCGCACATTGCGTCACCCTCCGGGGTCTGGTGACGGTAGAGTCATGCGCACCACGAAGCGTTTGATGAACTCCGCCTTTCGAGCCACACAACTTCCCGTAATTTGGCTCGTGATCTCAGGCATTCCCATCGTGATAACGCCTGTATTGAATACCACAGACTGAATAGAAACTTGGCTGAGCGAAGCAGTGTAAATGAACTCAAAAACCGCACCCTATGCAGTTCAGGCGGCCGCCATCTTGTGTTGCGCCGCGACACCCAATCAGGAGGGCCGTTTTATCGCGCCCTGACTGGAGGACCAATAGCCCTTCAGCATCTATTTCTAGCTTCATTTGTGCGTCGTTTCTCTCCTGCTGTTTGTGCGTTTGTGAATGAACGAAGATACAAGAGACAGGCGGAACTGGAAAGACGATCGCTCGGCCGATCAAACGATATCAAAATGGCCGCGCCCAGTGGGACCATTGCGGAGATGCAGCGCTCCGAAAATTGACGCTTTTTCGCCCTTTTGCGCTGGGTAGTTGGTCACCGCGCCTGGCAGAAGTATTTCTTTACGCCACTTTGCGACGCTTTTCAGCGGAAAAACTTTGCAGGCGCACAGAATAGGAAATGTAGAAGCCGAATATGAGGCTTTCGAAAAAACGATGTTTTGTTAAGTCCGCGTCCCCCCTTAACCAACTGGCACCACATGCTTGACCCTACCTGTGCGAGGGGGGTACTGAAGGGGTCAGGTGCCTGGCAGCCCAGGCAGAGGGTGGAGTCGGAGCGCTGGAAGAACGGGTGCCGGCGGCCCCGGCTGCTGCTGCTGCTGCCTGCCGTCGCTGCCGGGTTGGTGGCCGAGGCCCCCTCGGTGGCGGCAGCTCCCCCAGCCGAGGAGGAGGCTCCCCCGGTGGCGGCTGCCGCAGGTGCAGTGTCCTCCTCGCAGCAGCTGTCCACGTCCACCTGCATGGCCGAGCCACCCCCGGCCGCCTCTTCTTCGGGGTCCTCATTCTCGTTGTAGTCCTGCACAAGCACGGCACGCCCATCAGTCAAATGAGGGGGTTGCACCGCACCAAAGCTACACCTGGGCTATGAGGCACGCCGCAGTGCAGTGCGCAGGAGTAATTTTGAACACCTGGGGATCTTAAACTGCGCCGGCATCTCGACACACAGGTGTTCTCACTTTTTGCCTCCATCTGAAAAGCAGCCACCGTGGCCGGGATCGAATCCTCTCGTCATTGCGCTCAACCTCAGCCACTGAGCCCCTACAGTGAGCTCAAGCCAATCAATCACCTCCTGGCAAACGGCACCTGCTGGGCCGCCCACTCCTTGCCCACCAAAGACCACTGCGAAGGATGCCTCCCGTCATTAGGACCACTGGAGATAGTCGCATGCTCCAGGCACTGGGCTAGTCAGGGCGCAAAGCTGATGGGCAGAACTCCACTGATGTACAACCAGCATTAACGCCGATGCAATTATCATTGTCCCCCAGCCAAATAAATTATGCACACTCGCTTGACTAAACGTTTTACAGTATGAGATGTGTTTTCCCAGTGGCAGCATCCAATTTCTTGCACCTCGGCCACCGCTCCACTATCACCAGTACGCCTGCTCTATAAGCATGTTTGGAACCCTGTCCTCGCCTTGCCCAGCCCTTAGGAATGCAAGGTGGCAAACAGTGGGCCTTTACTGGATGTTGCTGCACAAGCACTGCAAGGCACTAACGTGCAAGTCCTTATAGTGCAAAGGGAAAATTTGACACCCGCCTGAAATGCGGCCGCACAGCAAGCTGCACAGCTTTATCAGAAATTTCGCAACCGAAAAAAAAATTCACCCTGGTCCAATGTTCGAACCCGCGACCACTGCCCATCAAAGGCAATTAATTGCTCCACCAACTGAGCTAGCGAGGAGGCCAGCCCTTTGCAGCACTAGAGCAAACTGATCCCCAGCTCGAAGTGGGGGACAATTCGCTTTAGCGCTACAAACAGAGAGCCTCCTGGTTAGATCAGTGGCTGGAGCGATTGATTGCCTTAGATGGGCAGTGGTCCTGGGTTCGAACTTTGGACCAGGCTGAATTTTTCTTCTATTGCTGTGCAGCCTTCTTTTGTGGCCATTTCAGGCAGGTGTGAAATTTTCCCTCTGCGGAACTCGGCCCACCTGGGGACGTCCTTGTGCACGCACAGTCAACCAGCCAAGACGACCCACCTCGGCATACCAGGGGTCGAGCAGGAGGAAGCCATCGCGCAACGTCTCCGAGTCGTCCGCCCCCGAGCGCATGAAGTAGATGAGCGCGTCAAAGACGTAGGCCACGTGCTTCAGCGACGACACATCCATCACGGGCAGTGAGTCGAAGTGCTCGTTGTTGTGCGCCCGCAGCAGGGACAGCGCGTACGACAGGAAGTCCCGCCGGGCAGACACCCCCTCTGAACCTGGGGGGGAAGCAAGTTGAACAAAATGACATTCCCACAAATTGTCTATCGACAGTTAGTCAGCATACTTGCTAGGAACACAGTCAACAATAAACCATCGAACGGGCTGTAGTGTAGCTCAGGTAGTGTGCACACGTACGGACTCTGATCCCGATACCCATCCTCATGGCAGTGTCAGAATTTCCCCCGTCGTCATGGATGGACGTCCCCATGAGACCCTTGCATTCGTTAGCGGCAGAACGGGAAGTGGGATGGCACACCACTCCCAGCTTGAGGAACACCATGGCAGGCTGAACTGCCCTGCACAATCATTTAGGCTACACAGTGCCTTTACCAGCAAAGCAACCCCTCAGAGGACTGTGTTTCAGAAACTGTGTTGTCCCCCTTGCCGCGAACGCAGCTTTTTATGGAGAGAAGCTACGGGAGGGGAGGGAAAGAGAGAGCCAGCCTGTTTGTGTTACTCGTAAAAGTAGTTCCCGATAAACTGGTTTCAGTTTCAGTTTCAGCGTGGCACGTACTCATTTGCTACAGCTCATTTCTTCCCTTTAGCTCCATGGTTGAGTGCGCTGAACCACGATCACCGAGCATGCAGGCATGTTGCTGTTTCCTTCCCTATGCTTCATTTGTTTCTAAACACAAGCCAACACTGACTTAAGGGGGGAGGTGGGTCCTTAGATAATTTTTTTTATATTAAGTGCCAGCTTGATGAAAATTGGCAGACTTGAGCAGATTGTTATGCTCATTTCGAATATGTACTTGGTTTTAACATATCAAAATTTGCTGAAGGAATACAGTGCTTTGAAATTAATTTATTGAGGCATTTCTTATGGGAGTTTAGAGCAATTTCGCTTTATCAAACTCAAATATGAATTATATGGACATAATGCCAAAGGTCTACTTCGCCAGGCTATGCTATTTTCATTCATTTCAAAAGCTTTTGCAAAGTATGAAAGAAGTGAACATTTTATACCAACAATTTCTATAAAATTATCTCATCGTTACTCAATTTTGCTTATAGGTGAAAAGCAACAGAGTAATAAAAATAGCATAGCCTGCTACATCAATTCAATATGAATACAATTATACCAGTCTTTTCATCCCAGCTCAAGAGCAACATAACAAAACCCCCGTAAAGCGGAGCACGGCCTCACAAAAACAGAAACTGAGAAAAATGCATTTGAAGTTTCCTATCATGGTAACTTTTGTTACAGCACAGCCACAATAACAAAAATGGCATCACTGTGTAGCTCAGTTCTTCATGAAGAAAAGCACACTAAGCATGTGTCTGTACCACAAAATTGTGGGAATCGTGGAAAACCGCGACCCGCGATCCCGAGCCGGCGTGCGCTTTGAGAGAGACTTGTGCACTGAAACCGGTCCGGCGCTCCGCTGGTTCGTCGGCAGTCCCCGAGAGATGGCACCACCGATCTGTGTGGGCATAGGTGCACGGGCGCGGGCGGCGCGAACGTGTGTGTGCGGGAGACTGGAGTCTCGTCGGAGACACGGTCGGGGCTGGTTCGACGGAACATTGCTGCGGTGGCGGATACATGTATCTCAGGTGGGAACTGTTTGTTCCCAACTGAGATACATGTATGGCAACATGGCAAAACGCGAATGGCAACATGGGCCGCCCAATGCCGCGGATGCAGCGAGCCACGGGTCTCTGAGCGAGCCCCTTGCCTACAAACTGCGTGGCGCGCATACACGGCTGGCGCACTGTTTCTGTTTCTTTCGGAGCTTAATCGTCTATGCAGGCATCAGCGTGAACCGCATGGAGCGTTTTCTCCCCACAAAAACTCAAAATGTGCCCCGCAAGCCACAGGTGCGCTGACGCAGCCGTGGAGACCACCCGCACTATGTGGGTAGCTCCAGCGACCGCTTCCAACCGCTCGCTGAAACGCAACTCAATGGGCAAATGAGAGGGGCACGCGAGAAAAAAAAAAGTGGATAACTTTGGTGAAATTTTCACAGTAAAACGTCATGCACACCGCTTACGAAAGCGCCCATCAAACATCATCCGTGGTGGTAAGCCTAATCGCCTCTTGCAAGGCTGCCGCCGCCGTTTTGCCCTTCGTTCGCTCATGCTTGTTGGGTTTGGTCTTTCCAGCAAGCATTCGTGAATCTTTATGAGCCTTGTGCACGTGTTTTTTTCACACCTGTGTCTTTCACACCCTTTGTCTTTCTTTCGCGTTTTTTTCACACCCGGCAACTTCTGCGCCAGGAAGTGACTCGCACTGCACGCGGCTGCGGGAGGAGCCTGACCAGTTTCGCCAATGGGGAGGCGCACACCCTATGGTGGGAGCTTCGAAGCACTTGGGCATGCCGAGGATATTTGATGGGCACTTTCGTAAGCGGCGCGTATGACGCTTTACAGTGAAAATTTTCGCCCACCTTATCCGCTTTTTTTCTCGCATGCCCCTCTCGTTTGCCCCTCGAGTTGCGCTTCAGCGAGCGGAAGCGGTCGCTGGAGCTACCGTATAGTGCGGAATATAGGTCGAGTTTTTTTCCAGAAAATATTGCTAAAATTTCACCCCTCGACTTATATTCCGGTCATTGGCGGAAGTCGAATGGTCGTCTGGCAACATGGCGCGCAGCTTCTTTTTTGCATGGCTTTTCTTTCCTCCATGCTTTTTTGCGTATCGACGCCATCTTTTTTTTTTTTGTGCAGTTGCCAGTTAGTGTTCAGATTCGTAGCGGAAAGCCAACCAGCAAAAAAATGAGCACTGGCACGCGGCGGCAGTTCACCGCTGCCTTTAAAAAAAAAGTGATTGAGTTCGCCGAAGCGAACGGGAACATGTCCGCGCAGCGAAAGTTCGGCGTGTCGGAAAAAAGCGTACGGTATTGGCGAAGCCAGAAAACCAGGCTTTCTGTGTGCAGCGCAAGGAAGACGTCGTTTCGCGGTCGCCGTGCGGTGCACCCGGAACTTGAAGATAAAGTGGCGGATTTTGTCCGCGAGTACCGTGCCAGGTCCTTGCCTGTCACAACGGAGTGCATCCGCACGAAGGCCATCGAGCTCGCCCGTGAAGCGGGGCTCTCCAGGGAGCAATTTAAGGGCTCCATTTACTGGGTCCGCCGCTTCATGCGACGCAAAGGCTTTGCGCTCCGCCGGCGCACTTCAATCTGCCAGAAGCTGCCGGAGGCGTACGAAGAGAAGTTGCTGGATTTCCAACGTTACGTAATTCGTCTCCGGCAGCAGCAGGGCTACATGGCGGGTCAGATCGGCAACGCCGACGAAACGCCGGTCTGGTTCGACATGCCGTCGGCCTCGACAGTCGCCGAACGCGGGGCAAAGCAGGTGAAGCTGCTGTCCACAAGGAGCGAACATTCGCGCTTCACGGTGATGCTTGCGTGCATCGCCGACGGAAGAAAGCTCCCCCCCTACATCATTTTCAAGCGGAAGACGCTGCCGAAGGAGGCCTTCCCGCGGGACGTCGTCGTTCGTGTGAACGAAAAGGGCTATATGGACGAGGCCCTCATGGTGGACTGGGTCCGCACAGTGTGGGATCGGCGTCCGGGCGCACTCCTACGCTGTCCCAACATGCTTGTGCTGGACGCCTTTCGGGGGCATCTGACGGCGTCTGTCAAGCAGGCACTCCGCGACGGGAGGACGGACCTCGTCGTCATTCCCGGAGGCATGACGTCGACCTTGCAGCCGCTGGACGTCGTGCTCAACAAGCCGTTCAAGGACCTAGTTCGTGAGCAGTACAACGAGTGGATGGCCGGCGACAATCCGCGCACCCCAACTGGTCGGCTGCGCAGGCCACCTCTGGCGACTGTTTGTGCTTGGGTGTCCCAGGCTTGGCGGGCACTGCCCGAAGAAATGGTTGTCCGTGCCTTCAAGAAGTGCAGCATCAGCAACGCCCTCGACGGTACCGAGGACGACGTGCTGTGGGACGCTGCCAGCGAAAAGCAGTCGTCCTCGGACGAGAGTGGTGACAGCTCCGACGAGTGAGCCACCGGGCAACGTGCCGCGATGCGCGTGCGGCCCGCGATGAGCGGACGTTTCCGGACACGAATGCGGACGAGAACTCGAGTTGCGACCGAAGAATAAAACGTTTTGTGCCTAAAATACTTTTTTTCTTGATTTGTCTACCTCAAGGTAAGGGGTCGACCTATATTCCGCCTCGACCTATATTCCGCATTATACGGTACTCACATTGCGCGTGTTGTCTCCGCGGCTGCGTCAGCGCGCCTGTGGCGTGCGGGGCACGCTTTTGTGGAGAAAACCCTCCATACGGTTCACTCTGATGCCTGCATAGACGATTAAGTTCCGATAGAAACAGAAAGAGTGCGCCAGCCGTGTATGCACACCACGTTTTCTTTTGCAGGAAATGCTTCACGGGATGAACACTTCATTAAAGCCGCGAATTTCAGTGTAGCGAAATTTTAATGTAACGAAGGAAAATACAAATTTTACAGACTTCGCTACATCGAGGTTTAACTGTATATATTTTTGAATAGCTTAGGTTACATCTACCAAATTATTTTTGTCGAACTACTTCCAGCTGTGCAGCGAAATGGCGCGGTTCGGCTCTGAAGCCTTGACTGCACTGCCACAGAAAGTTGTCCCCGAGCGTAGAAATCCCTCACTTACTGCGCAGTTCCGAGACCCTTGGCCCCCTGCCTACAGCGTCCCCCCTCACCGTAGTTGGTGAGGCGGCTTCTGCGCCGGCTGTCCAGGCTGCCCCCCGAGGCGGCGAGGCGTTCCTCGAATAGGCCCCCCCTGCGCGGCCCCCTGGACACCGCCAGGGGCCCCCCGCTGGGGTCCGAGTGGTTGCTCAGGGCACAGCCGAAACGCAGCTGGGCCTCTGTCGAGTCCATCACGGCCACCAGCCAGTCCCACGTGGGCTTCAGGTGGTAGTCCAGGTAGGCCTGCACCACGACACGGAAGGCACAACCATAACAGGGCACGTTCCCTTCCACCTGCCAGGGCAACAGCTGGCCTCCAAAAGCATGCCACGGCAGAGGGATTCGTTTGGAACAACTTCTAAACATTGTGGGAATCGTGGAGAACCGCGGCCCGCGATCCCGAGCCAAGGAACCCCTCACCTATCCCACAACATGCACCGAGTATTGTGCACACAGCTAGTCCTCAACTAATTCTCAAAAAACACTTCATGCACAACAGTAGAACATTTAACTACTGCACAGCGGGTGCTTGTGCACACAGCTAGTCCTCAACTAATTCTCAAAAAACACTTCATGCACAACAGTAGAACATTTTAGCTACTGCACAGCGGGTGCCACCAAGCAATAAAAAAAACGTTCCATTCACTGAAATTTGCACTGACAGCCAGGATAGGCCAGAGCCCATCTTTTTGAACAGATTGGGGCCAGCACTAGCTTTCGGCAGACAGCAGTCAACTCGATTCTGGATAGGCCCCAATTCCAGTGGCGCGGTAAAAGTGCCCCTCACCTGCATGTTGAGGGACTCCTGGTAGGAGACATCGAGCATCTTGGGAAGGCCCAGGCCGGCCGACCCTTGGCCGTAGTCCTGCAACGTGGCCAGCAGGTCGGCCGTCTGCCGCAGCACTGCTCCAAACGCCCGCGCCAGGCCCACCGCAGTCGTGCCGGGGCTCAGCTCGGGGGCCAGGGCAGCGGCCGCAGCCACCGACGAGCCAGAGTTGGAGCCACTGGCCGCCGCTGCCGCCACGGCGGCCGACCGCCGCAACGAGCCGGGGTCGATGTACACCAGGCCTCCTGCCATAGAAACCGACCCTTCCCAGGCAAAAGCACACACCACTGTGAAGCTACGGGGAGCTGACTTCAGGGCCTACCCAGCACACATTGTACTAGTGGGCAGCAGGTGCACTCGTGAGCACAGCTCTGTCGACAACCTGCCCAGGATCTCACCGTGAAGAAAGGAAACAGCAGGCATTGGGGCTCTGCAGTTTCACTTGCCTAGTGGGTCAACAGCTTTCCTTCCAAAGCCCCAACACCGACTGTAGCTTTCTTGAATTCGGAGTGCTCAGTGGGAAGACTGTTGACAACCGTGCCAGTAGGCAGCAATCATGGGTTGCACTGCAGCTGTTGCAAAAGGCCACCAAGCTCAGACGTGCAGTGCATGGATTTGAGACTTTCTTGATGCTTTTGATAGACTAGAACTAAAAGGGACCCTGCAGCACTTACCACCGACTACCCTGAATGTATTTTGGGGTAAAGTATACTGTCCGAGCAATCTCCTCCCGCAAGAGTGATAAAGGTCCGTTAACTATCACCGAAGCTACACAAGATGAAAAACCGCACATAATCATTCCCTCTGAACTCGACCGCAGACTATGCGATGAAAGCTGCGCGCTCTCTCTTGGAGAGGGGGACGCGGCTCATGGCATTTGCTTCAGCGGCTTTCTAAATATCTTGGGAGTTTTCTCCTTTTCTCTGCAACGTGGCGGGCTCCATTTCCAGTCTCGTGCAACAGAAACGCGGGCACTGATGCTTGCTCACAAGTACACACTCAGTCTGGTAGGGCATTTTTGAAGCAATAAACGTTTGTAGTCAAGCGGTCTGGTTGAAAGGGCAGTATTACTTCGTCACTCAAACTCTGCGCCAACTCAAAACACAAAACTGTTCGTACAGCTTCGGGCATTGAAGAGGTTGGTGCACAGCGCTGACGACAGGAAATGTGAGAAATAAACCTGGAAGATGACCAGCATCAACCAATAGGACAGCCACTGCTGTAATGACGTAATTACAATGGTGCACAGGGAGGGAAAATGAACAGAGCGCTGTTGGCTTTTCCGCGTCTTTCACCGTGATTTACAAGCTTACGGCTTCTAATGCACGTGTAATATTTGGCTCAGGCATTCCTGGCAGTGTAGTCTAAAATGCTGCGCAAGCAACCCTGAGAGCATGCGTTGCAGCAGCCCACCTGAGGAGGAGACGTGCGGTCGGCCCGCGGGGTCCCTCTGCCTCAGGGCCCACTGCAGGTGCTGCGGGGCCAGGCTGCCCGGACGCGAGCCCCCGAGGCCGCCCCCCGCACCCCCTGCGCCTCCGCTGCCCGAGGGTCCCCCCCGGCGCTCCAGCTGCTCGTCCAGCAGGGCCAGCTCCTCCGTGTCGGGCTCCGTGTCCCCCGCCTCGCTCTCCTCCTCCTCCTCCATGTTGGACGACTCAGCCGACTCGTCCTCTGTTGTGGCAGTGCACGCGCGGGGCACACAGTCAACTGTGGCCGGACACTACAAGCAGCTGTTTTCATTCCCTGCTGTGTGACTAGAGGCCGGGTTCTCGGCCATTAAAGAAACAGGCAGGCAAAACAACGTTTTGGGCCTCCAACGTTGTTATTATAGGCAACATCGATTTTTGCATGAATAGAAAAACTTTCAAACCAATACATGCAAGACCTGTACCTAGGATAACTAAACCAAAAATGTTATTCTCTATGACGGCACAAAGACACCAACAGTTGAACAGAGCCGTTCGACTGTGCCATAAAAATGCTGGATTAACGGCGATATATTGGCCAAATTCAACAAGCGGACTGCTCATATTAGTGCTCAATAGCCCCAGTCGCTTGATCGAGCGTCGCATATACTGAAACACGAAAAAGAATACCTAAGAGCTGGAAATACTGATTAAAAAAGTGCTACTTTGTCTGCCTGACACAATACGCCTCGAGCGCGGCCTGTAGGGGCGCCACTGAAATCCCCCTAGCGGCCAGTTTTGAAAGCAGCCGCGGGAGTCCGCGCCCCGCTCCCCAGTGCCGCCGCTGCTTTTGCGGCCCCTTCACGACTGAGATTTACCGTTTGCGGGCGCTTGAAATCCATGTTTATGTGGAGAAGTCACTCTGTTCGCAAATGGGATGTGTTTACGACAGTGTAAATGTTTCTGGAGCGATCTAAGTGTGGTATATTCGGTCTGTAAAAGCGCCAGGTGTGTGTCACAGGCCAGTGTCGCGGAACCGGCGTATGATGGAGCCGATTGTAGTTACACTGACCTGAATTTACTACCCGTGTCTCCGTAACCACCGGTTACTCAGGTGTTCATGCTACGGCTATACACTACGATTTAAATAGGTTTTGTGCGCTTACATAATCAGCGGAGCACTCATACCTGACAGCACGCCAGTTACGTTACGTTTGCCAATATTACACCTCAGATATTGATCACTACCATTTACAAGCCAGTCTGTGTTAATTTAGGGAATATTCAACAAAAGTAAGATGGACAATGCATAATTATACTCGGGGATCAGCACACGACAGAGTCGTCTCGTCGTGAAGTGAGGGCCCGCAAACATTCATCTTCTACATATATCCTCTGCGAGCAGCGCGGAGACGGGCTTAGAATACAATCCGTGTCCGCGACTAAATGCTTCTTCGAAATATCGTCATATGGCACAGGAAGCCTGCAGAATGAAGCAGAAACTGAAATCAAAGGGCCTTATCACATACCACACTCTTCCAACGACACCTTTCATCGCTTGTTGAACAGCCTACCCTGTATACTTCCAAAAATGCGTCCGCCGTACGATCAGCTCTTCGTGGAAGTAGAAAAACGAAAGGAAAGTGAACGCGAGATTTGTGTGTGGGATTACTAAAACATTCATTGCTGGATTCCGCTCCGCATTTGTACACTGCGTCCCCCTCCCCTCCCCCCCTCCCCTTCCCCCCCACCGATGTCTCGCGAAATAGCAGTTCATTTCGCGTATAGTTGGTCTAGTGAACCCTACTTGGCTTAAGTTTCGACGAACGTATTTAGCATGTGAGAAGCTGCACTGTTTCTTTCTTTTTTTTCATTTCCGTTAGAGCTCTTAAGTTTCTTAATTCCGCACTTCCACAGTTCCACAGCATTTATTTTTCCGTGGTTTCATTAACTTGCCTTGGTTCTTGTTATATTGCGTGTGTGGGCACATATTTAACGACGCACAAGCTTGGAATATACTTAACATTTTCGCATTGTTCATATTCTTACAAAAGGCATAAGTTATTTTCCAAGATTGGGTTATCACATGCCCGAAACATATTTTTCTGCGACGTATATATTCTAAACGAAGCCGCATTCGTTGTCCACGCTGCAAAATGAAGCCAACCTCTCATTGTGCCAGCATCAGGTCTAAACGAGGCGACAGTAGAATTCATTTGTGCCTGATGTTTTGGAAATGACATGGGTGATATATTGCTGCCGTCGCCGACGCACGGAAGAGCGGCGACGAAGCGCGCAGAACCGCGTCCCCGGGTAGCTCTTGGAGGCAATCGCGTACTCGACGAAGACGCAGCTGCTTTTTAATTGACCTTACGTACTCTTTGCCTATAGACGTCACCATAACAAGTTTGTTTTAGGGCGCGGAAAGGCGAAAAGAAGCGAAACAGAGCCCAAACACTGCACGAGCCCCTATCAGCCACGCAACGCAAATCCCGTCAACGCCGCGGAGAAGCGGCGGCAGGTGGCGCAGCGATCGCGAAGCTCGAGGCGTATTGAATTGTGACACAACAAGAATAGACACAAATAATAAACTCGAGAGACGACGATTTATCAATAAATTATGGGGGGACAATGGTCTTAAAACAACTTCTTTTAATTTTCAAGTGAACTGTGTGGAACCTGCCAGACTCGCCGCTTTTTACCCACTGATTTCGAATATGCCATTCTTTTTTCAGTTGGTCCATTAGTTCCCAAGATAATTAGAGATAATTAGCCATTTTTGGTCAAACAATAGACAATGATGGTCATAAAACTGTAACCTTCCACGCATTTGATAAGCATTTTTAGAAGCTGCATAGCATCGGAACAGATTTCTGATGGATAGGCATTTTAGAGCCCATCGAAAGTATGAATTTTAAGGCGTAAGAAAACGCAGCTACGCAGCGACGTTTCACCATCGGCTCTTTAGTACAGCAATCATCTACTAACAAATGCGGGTTCAACGCTCAGTTGTCGAGTTTGAAACAGAGTTGAATTTGAGCATGCTTCTAGAAACGAGGATGCGACTGCACATGTTTGAAGGAATCTGTTTGGAGACGCACAGAACGTAGCCACAGACGCACACCGTGAAAATTGTGGAAACAATAGCAACTACTACCACTTGCACGTTTTTGGATTCAAAATTGTGCCTCTTGTCACTGTGTCCTACTCCACTGCTGCCAACGGCCGTTTTCTGGGAGTTGGTTGAACTAGAGTAGGGGTCGGCCACCTGTGGCCCGCGCGGCTGTCGTCAGAACTGAAAGCCGACACGCCAGTTTTGACCTAGAGTAGGGTTAAACACATAATGGGTGGCTTTCAATTGGCACTGTCAATTATTGTCAATTCGCTGAATTTTTTCTCTTTGCCTGCAAAGCCCTCTGGAGGCACAGGGCTTTTCACCGCGGCTCCCCTCCTCCACCCGGCCTTCGCTGTGCCAGCTTCATGCAACTTGGCCCACTGAACTAGAGGACTGGGCTGAAGCGAATAGAGTTCTGCACAGTCAATGCTAGCTGCTTGGTAAAATGAATAACCGCCTCACTCTCCATTCGCAAGCGAAAGTTAAGACGCCGACTGTGAAAATATGCATTAAGGAACAAACGCCAAAATAAGCATTTATAGGCACTATAGCACCACAAAAGCCCCTCTTAACCTCACATTCGTGCTCATATATCAAAGTGGCATGACAGGAGCGCAAGGAACAAAATAGGCACTTGCCTAAAATCCAGCCTCCAGATACAACTCTTATCGCAATTGGCACTGCTAAAGGCAGCTTCCTGCTAAAGGCATCTTCGTGCTAAAAGCAGCTAAAGAGGCACCTTCTGCGTCTTTTGCAACCATTGCAAGCATAGTTGAGCACATTTAGATAAAACAAGCAACACGTGTTGCAAGGGGAGAAGCACATGCTACTGCCTGCATGCACTTGCACGGGGGAGGGAGGAAACAAAGCGTCAGTGGTGGGGCCACGCCCAATTTTTACCCGCAGTTTCAAAGAGCATCGGCCAACCTTTGTTGCACAGGAAGAGGTCTCAGAGTGACCGAATTCTGCCTGAGCAAGCATCCCCACAATCCCATTAATAACGGGAAAGTTTATCACCCTCGAACAATTGAGCTTCTCAAGGGTTGCTATGCCTGGAATTCCTCAAGGTTGCCTTTTGGCAATAAGTCAGCTAGAATAGAATGCAACCGGGGCTGTGATGATGTGTGCTTCCCAATGCGGTACACAGAGCAGCGAGGCTGTGCAGAAATACAGTACAAACAGGCGCCCACACTGGGGAGAGCGGGAGCCGCACCGCTCACCCGCATCAGAGCCCGCAGTGGCCCCTGTGGTGGCACTCCTCTGGGCGCTGGCGTTGTCCTGGTTGCTCTGGTACGATGCGCTGTCCGGGTCGCTGTCGCTGTCACTCTCTGCAAGGGAACGGCAAGCGTTGCACCCCCACACGTGTCGAGGAGACACCCCGTGGCCACGAGACACCCCGTGGCTTCGAGACACCCACCTTCGTCGTTGTGCTCGTGGGCCGGCGTGCCATCGTGCTCCGATGTCTCCATGCGCTCATCCCGCTCAATCTCCTCGTGGTCGGGGTCCTCCCCAACATTGCCGTCCACAACATCCACCTGTCAATGCAAGAAGCGGCCATCAACGACAACCGAGAGGGCGCCCACAGGTGCACTGGCAGACACCCCGAGAAAGGAAGTGGAGAAAAGGCTCCCTTGCCTCGTCATCATCCAGAGCGTCCCGAAGGCCCAGCGGCTGCCTGGCCGACAGGGGGTTCTGGCCCAAGGGTGGCTCGGCAGGCGAGGCCACCATTTCGGGCTGGTTGGCACGAGGGACGATGGGCTCCACCACAAACAGCTCCTCACTCCCCTGCCAAACAGAGGCAAGGTCACATGACTCGCCTTCACCAGCCCAGGCCTGGCTTCGCAGCAGCGGGCTTACTGACCGCTTCAACGCAAGAGCCGCAACAGAAAAGGCAACACAAATGGCCAAAACATGCAACCGGGCGTGGACTTACAAACCTTGTGCTGTGAGAAGAACGGAGGGAAGTGGGGGAGAGTGCGCAGGACCAGCAAGAGGCCAACTGACCTGGATGGCGTCAATGCAGGAGGAGACCAGGTTGAAGGAGGCCGTGGGGCGGGCCACCCCCAGCCGCACAGGAGCAATCAGGGCATCCGCTGCCTCACACAGCTCCTCGACGGCCAGCGTCACCAGCGACTGGAACACTCGCCGGCACTTCATCAGCGGCTGGGTCGTACCCGACATGCTGCACCAAGAGAGAGGCAGTGAACTCGCACGGACACAGCAGCCCCCTTCGGTTCCCCTTTAGTCAATCCTCACTGCCTTCCACCATGCCATTTTTGGTGGCTATTTTAGAATCGTGGCAAAAAAAGCCCCACTAAAGAGGCAGCAATGGAAATTCACTGCACATTATGACTACAACGTTAAGATTCTGCTGATCCAGAAATTCCCACCCAATCGGTCCACCACTACGGACGTTCTGTCACCTCGCGTGCTGCACAGGCAGCCTCACCTCTTCTTGCGGCTGGTGTTGGGCGCCATCTCGGCGGCCAAGATGACAAAGATGCGCGTCACGCTGCGCACAAAGCGGTGGGCCACCTGGCGGGCCTCGGCCGCCCGTCCGGGAATGTTCTCGTTCTGGATCTCCCGCACAAGCGTCGTCAGCAGGGTGTCCAGCATCTGCGGGCCATTCATGGGCGGCCGTGTTCAACAACACACCCCAACAAAGGGGGCCCACAAGCTGGAGGGGCCAGAGCATCCCCGCCACTCAACAGTGCCTTCCGACGAGTGCCCGCAATGAGGGAACTGACCCCGTTCCAACACTGGATGCATCAGGGGGCCCCTTCAATTTCTCAACAAGCATTCAGGCAAAACATGGCACGGGCCACTGTTGCTAACAATGAGGCGGCTCACCGAAAGACCCAGTCAGCATGTGCTCAGCAAAGGCGATTTCCACAAGGGCAATTACAAACACTCCAGGTCCCAAAAGGACCAGAAGTGCAGCAGCCTTGACGCAGAAGTGACCGTTCCAAGCCCTCCTCGACTGCCCCTGGCCTCCCGGAGAGAGGGACGCACCTCGATGCTGCACTTGACGAGCAGGCAGTGGACGAACTTGTCGAGCAGGGCGGTGCCGTTCTGTGCCACCAGGTGGGGCTGCTGGTCCTCGGGCACGGCGCCTCCGGCCGCCAGCCGGGAGGCCGCCGACTCCTCCTCCCGGTAGCCGGCCATGATGGTGGTGCGGATGGCGCTCCAGTCATTCAGCAGGCGCTCCAGGGCCCGCCGCGAGAAGCGCGGGGGCTCCAGGTCGTGGTCCGGCATGTCTGGCTCTGCTCCACCAAAAGCCACACAACGGGGGAGGATGCAATGCCACCCTGCCATTGTTCCCACACGCCCCTACCCTTTTCTGAAGCTGCAGTTTAGACCCACTAGAAATGGAACGAAGACTGACATTATTTTAGATGCAGGCACAGCTCAGTCCTAAGTGTAAAAGAAAAGGGCCAGTTTTCTTAAAACATGCATTAGGAGAGGTTTCAGTAAAACGCGTGTACACACACTCTCTCTCTCTCTCTCCTTGCGTGGCAGTGTCATATTCAGCATCTGCAGCACATCGTGTCCCAAAAGGGCACGCACGCACGCTGAGGCAGGTGTTCTTTGCATTACTCGAGTTTTCCAACACAAACGCTCTCACTCTTCAAACTGCGAAAAACCTTTGCAAATGTCCGAGCTTTAGAATATTCGCACACTGCAGCACTCATTCCATGGAACTGAGTGCTCTACCACCCACCTCCATTCAACTGCTAAAGGCTGCAAGACGTGGGCTCAGGGTTTTTTCACCCCCCGTGCCTAGCAACCAGAAGTTGCCATTCCCCAAGCAGCATTTAAAGCAAACTGTTGCCTATTGCCTGACACCCTAGCCCCACTCTCACCCATCTCCGAGTTGGAGACCTTCCTGGGCGCACTGGAGCGGGATCTGGACGGTCTGTACTGGCGCTGCTCCACCAGCTGACGGCCGACGGTCTGCACCAGGAACAGCAAGATGTTCTCGCCCCTGCAGCAGGGGAAACGGCAGGAGGCTCACACCCCCACGTCACGGCAGCGCAAGGCAGCGCAGTACCTGCTGTTGGGCAGGGTGACGAGGTCAGTGTCGGTGACCAGGCGGTTGAGCAGGGTGGCGCGCATGCCTTGGTGGCCCGCGAGCAGGGCGCGGCACTTGCACTTCTCCCAGCAGTCGCAGTAGGCCGTGGGCGAGGTGCGCTTCAGCTTGCAGTCGTGGCCCTTGTGGCACACGCGGGCGCACTCGGTGCAGCAGCACAGGGAGCCCACCAGGCCGCACGTGCGGCACTCAAAGATGTCCTGGTTGATGTGCTCCGCGCCCGTCCACGTGAAGCTGCACGTGTCGTTGCAGCACAGCACGTGCAGCGGGGAGTCGTCCGGCGCCGACCCGGCCGGGTACAGCATGCCCTGCAGGGCCCGCCGACTGGCCTCGCTGCTGCTGCTGCTGGCTGTGGCTGCGGCCGTGGGCGGCGTGCCCCCTCCCTGGGACTCTTGCAGCACCCGCTGTGCCGCATCCAGCAGCAGCAGGGCCGCGTGGTACGCCCGCCCACACACGGCCGTCATGAATGGGGTGCAGCCCTGGGCGTCCCTGCAGGAGGCCCACAGCAGCACCATTTAGGGACAAGAAGCTTGCACACCACCACTGATTTGCAAAGACCGACGTAAACCTGCAAATCGTGGCAGGGCCAACCACCTCCATGGCCATGCATGCGTGTGCTCGTGTAGTAGCTTGGCAAATGTTGCGTGCCCCGTCACGGCAGCAATAGCAAAATATAGTAGGGATTGATTGATTGTAAGGTTTAACGCGCCGACGCAACGCAGGCGATGAGGCGCGCCGTAGTGGAGGGCTCCGGATTAATTTTGACCACCTGGGGATCTTTAACGTGCGCCGAAATCTCGTACACACGGGCGTTTTTGCTTTTCGCCTCCATCAGAAAAGCGGCCGCCGCGGCCGGGAATCGAACCCGCGACATCGTGCTCAGCAGCGCAACGCCTTAGCCACTGAGCCACCGCGGCGGAAAATATAGTAGGGATAGGCAAAATACTCAACAAAAGAAATGATGGCTGCACAAGAAGTTGCATCCACAGTTTAAATTTGGAGTGTTCAAATCTCAAATTATTCAAAGGTTGTTCAAACACTCTAAGAAATTTGGCACTGCTTTCAACCTTCAGTGCACATCCACTCGGTAACTTGTGCTAGCCAACTTTGGATTACCGTAAAAACCCACGTATAATGCGAACCCGAATTATAATACCAGGTAATATTCTAGGGATGCAAAATTGGGAAAAAGATTGGTTCAATTTCTACTGGCGTGGTGTTTACCGGCGTGGTGTTCACGCTCATATCACACAAGTGAGGATAAGTCCCCGCAGTTCGATCACTTTCATCCTCGGACGCGCTTTCTTCCGACAATTCCTTGTCCGAGGAGTCCTCCCAAAGGTACTCATCTTCTGTGCCATCGAGGGCGTTCGAGATTCTGCACTTCTTGAATGAGCAACGGACAAGATCTTGTGGCATGCACGCCCACCCCCACAATCCACTTGCACAGAGTGGCTGGCGATGCCCGCTTTAGCCGCCCAGTCGGTGTGACAGCAGGCTCGCCTGAGCGCATCCACTTGGCGTAGCACCTTTTGATTGTGTCAAGAGGCTGAAGTTGCGATGTCATCCCACCCGAGATGACAATCGCACAGCAGCTTCTTGACAGACTCAGCCAAATGGCAGCGAAATGCGTCCAGCACGAGCGTAGATGGGAAGTACAAAAGCGGTCCGGGCAGCCTGCACCACATTGACTTTATCCAGTCCAGGACGAGGACCTCATTCATCCAACCTTTCTCGTGACATCTCATGATGACATTTCTTGGCAGGTCCTCACCCTTAGCAAGTGTCTTGCGCTTCAAGACCACATAGGGAGGAAGCTTGTGGCCGTCTGCCGTGCACGACAGCATGATGGTCACTCGCGTCTTCTCATTCCCGGTGGTCCGGACACAGACTTGTTTCGACCCCTTTTCGTGAACGGTGAGGGGCGATGGCATGTCCAAGTAAACTGGCATCTGATCAGGGTTGCGGATTCGGCCTAGCTGGAAGTCCTTCGACCTGCGCAACGCAATAACGTAGAGCTGGAAAGCGATCAGCAACTTCTCCAATGCTTCGGGCAGCTTCTGCGAATCCGAACTTCACCGCCGCAACGAAAATCCAGCACGGCACATGTAGCGACGGATCCAGTTCTTGCTTGCTTTGAAGGTAGAGCTTGGTATCCCTTTTTCTCTAGCAAGCTCCATAGCTTTCGCCTGCATGAGATCCATGCTCACAGCCAGATGCGCAGCTCGCTGTTCTCGTACGAACTCCGTCAGCACGAGTTCGATTTCCAGAAACGTCCCATTCTTCGGGCCGCGAAAGCTTCTTCGCGTTCCACTGCACACAAAGAGGGCTTCTTTCTGTCGTCGCCATCTGCGAATGCTTTCCTCGGTGACGCCAAACTACCTCCCGGCCGCACTGTTACCGACGCTTTCTGCAGCTAAAATCGCCTTTCATTTGAAGGCAGCCGAGTACTGTTTTCATGGCCCTGACATACTCGTACTTCACTGCTGAGAACTTCACAAAGTGTGATTCACAAGAGTGCACACGTGTTGCCGAACCAAACGCTAATCCATCAACAAAGAAACGGGTGGCTAGCACTGGCTAGGGCTAGAATTGGATAGCCACGTAGTAACAAAGCCAAGCCGCAGCCCTGCGGCAATACCGAAACCAAAACTTAAGGGGGGACGCTGGTTTTAAACCTATTTTCTTTGTTTTTTCACCAACTGCAATAAAACTTGGCTCCCTGGTGTAGTTTGGTGTGATGATCTCAAATGTGCACTTATTTTGTTTCTGTGCCAATTAGTTTCTAGTATAATTAACCTTATTAGGGATTTTTTGCGTAATCAGTAGAAGAAAGCCTAACTATCTGAATGTTGCATTCTGCACCCTAAAAGGGACTAGAAAGCTCAAGGAACACAATTGCAGGAGTACTTTTTTGATCAGGCCACCAGTAGTGATTTTATGGCAGTTTAAAATTTGTTGTTCAAAACTTGGCTACCATGAGATATGGTTTGGAGCAAAATAATTTTTTTTTGACACATATAATAACAATTCTGTTCCTACCATTGTGAACTTTGCACATTCTGCTCCATAATACAACAAAAATTATTGTCGTGTGTGCCCTGAGAGCTGAGATAGCTCTTCCGCAAGTTTGCAAAAAGGCCAGAGTCAGTGTTTTGAGAAAATGAGGAAAGAAGCAGCAGACTTGTTTTCAGTGAGAACACCAAAATTGCAGTGCATTTACACTGGTATCGGGTCAGTAGCCACCAGGCACATAATCTGTTTGACTGGAGGCACCGGAGTGGTGCTTCTTGAAAGCTCACTGCATGCCATCAGCTGACTCGTGCTTGCGTGCAGAAGCAGGTTGTCAATGGCGGTCTTTTTCAGCCATATGCTTCGTGTTGGGAAGCCCAGGGTTGAGGTCCAGTTCCTTCAGAATGGCAGCCGAGGCTCTTTCGTTGCCTATGTTGAACTTCAACACCACCTCAGCCACAGCAGCTTGCACGGTGAACAGCGACGCGTGCTTCTCCTTGGGTGCCAGGGCCCATATCATGGAGTGGAGGGACTCGTTTGAGTTCTGCGTTTTGCCTTGCAGGCAGCGCTGCAGGAGCTTTTCGTCCGAAAGGCGCTCGTACACAGGGAGAAGAGCCTTGCACACGTGAGGTGGCAGGTTGTATCCGAGTTTTGGTGCGGGCTCCCCCTTTACCTCGGCAGCGTTCTGCCGGCACCACGAGTCCGGGCCTGGTGGGCAGAGGCTGTAGTTGGACGTGGTGTAATTCGAAGTGATGTGGTGGTAGGTGGCCATCACCTATTTGTGCATGGCCCCGACGTCACCACTGTGCGATTTCAAAGCCCAGCCGTAATACGAACTCAGCTTGGTGACAAGGTCGCCAGTTAGCCGACCCTAGCCACCAAGCCTCTCAGATGCTGAGCCCGTACCTTTTGCAAGCAGGTTGCGCAGGGAGGTTCCCATCCTCTTCTTCACATGATTGACACAGTTTTCCTTGGTAACTGGAACAAAACCGTACACTTTGGCATCCACCAACGTCAAGAAAGTGTGGCAGCCGCCGTCTGACAGAATTGTGGTGTACCTCAGGTTGTGCCGCTGCAGTGACCTCTCAAAGAGGATGAGACTGGCCTCCACCTCTATCTCACCAGCCTTCTTTTCAGTGTTTTTTGACAGACGTCATTGTCTTTCCAAGCCTGGCCTACCTTTGGCCCGCACTCGCACCCAGCACAAAAGTTGCTCAAGACGACGAAGTCCAGAACTACAGTATAACCTCGTTACAACAGACCATGATAGTGATCATGATTTCAGTCTGCTATAAAAGAAGTATGAACAACTACGGACTTTTACAGAATCATGGATAAAGTCTGTTATAACAAGACTTTTAAACTGCTAAAAACAAATAAAAAAACCAAGCTGGTCATTTCTCGAGATTCAGTTACAAATTAAACAGGTTGGTATTTTAGGCCAACAAACCTTCAGGATGAATTGGGTTTTTCAGCAGTTTCATCCTCTTGTGACACTATAAAGCACGTCACAAAATGACGTGCATGACTCTTACATTTGCTGGGCTCCTGATGTATGGCACCCCGTCAAACTTTTGATTCCCTCATACTATTATTTCTCTCTTTCACGTCTTCAACCTACACTTGCATTTCCATTGTCTTCACATGAATATAAATGAAATGCAAGTAAAGATCTCATTGCTAAGCTTGGAGATTTAGCCATCTATAATGTATGAGGGCAAACGTCTTTTTGTATTAATGATGGTAACTTTCATATATGGTTTTAATGATGGTAACTTTCATATGTAAGCATCTCATCTGTTACACTATAACACCTAAATTCTAAATCCTATCACTTGACTGCCAGGACATCACACTTGTGCATACTGCAAGTGGGTGCAAGAAGTTTCACTTCTACTAATTCCCAATTATTTTCAATTGTTTCAAATTGTTTTCGTTTGATCACAAGTGTGAGTTGAAAGCACAAACTCTGAAAACGTACCCAACAAATGAATGGTTGGTTGCCTGCACTTGAAAAGTTCACTTTAGAGATGCAAACGTGGACTTGTTAACCTTTCAAACTGGTCTGTTATAACCGAATGTATGTTGTAACAGAATCTGCAGTAAAGGAAGTTTAATCAATGGCACAGATAGGAAGACCAACCAAGCATTGCAAATCACTATGCTGTATCCAAATGTCTGTTGTAAGCAGATCTGTTGTAACAGGATTTTACTGTAATCCCGTAAAGAGTTCGATGACCATGCCGACGCCGATGTGAGACGAGTGGCCTCGCCTCATCCAGGACCCATCGTATGTAACAGAAATGTTATCGGGGTTCCCCAGTTGCAGATCGTCGTACAGCTTTCTCACTGACCACGCACTTGTGGCCATCACGTTGTCGGCAGCACGAGACGCAGCGGGCGCAAGCTTCTCCTTCACGTAGCCTTGCCACGATTTGGTGTGCAGCTTGCAGCGAGAAATGTTCATTGTAGCGAACACATCATACAGCGCGGTTTGGCAATTTCCTGTCGTCTGCTTCGCTCGCACGGCGAGAACGTTCACGAAAAACGGATTCACCTTCTTATCACTCTTCACGCGAGGAGAGCTGCACTCCGAGGCAATATCACCGCACATCGCACACGCGATTACCATCTTTAGGGAAAGGCCGTACGCCCGCTCGCCTGTTGTAAACGTCACACTGTCACCGCAAACTCTGCGCTTCACAACCGACAGCAACACGTTGACGCAGTCCAAACATGCAATCACGAAGCTGCTCTCGTCAGTTGGGCCGGGAGGAGCGTCGTCGGCGCTAGTGACCAAGTTTGATTTCCGTTCAGTTGCAGGAGTCGAAGAGAGCGCTTTCAACTGTTCTCAGGCAAACACGTCTCTCTGCAGCACATCTTTGGATTGCAGCATCACTGTGTCGCATCAAATACGGCCACTTTCCGACGCATTTCCGCTGGCTGGTGGAGCCGTTAGGCCTACCTCGTCGGCGATGGCTTCTGCGCAGCTCGGCGCGGGCAGCGCGTCAGACCCGGCGCATTCTTCTGAAACTGCAGGGCACCACTTCCTTTTTTTTCCGAACTTGTGCCTCGTAGCAAACTTTCGCTCGGGGTTTGGCAACGGTCTTGGCTTTTTGTGCGAACACGATAAGCAAGATGGAGCCGCCTCGGCCGTGCTCACTACCACACCAGACGATGCACGTACCAGGCTCTACCAATCAGGAAGCAGCATTTGGTGACGTGCCTTCGTTCAGCGAATAGAATTGCCGGTCGGCGCCGTTTTTTTTTTTTTTTTTTTTTCAACCAATAGCTGCACGGAGGCGTTTGAGGCAAGAAAATACAGTTGAACCTCGTTATAAGAGACACTGATGTAAGAGACAAATGGGTATAAGAGACACTATTCACCCGCATGGTTGGCTGCCCTATCTCTCCCATTAAATCGACCTCTTTTATAACAGACATCGGATGTAGAAGATTTGGTTATAAGGGACAAGTTATCCTTGAAGTTTAATCAATAATCTCGCTTGTAACAGACATTTTAACTTCAGACACAGTGCCACCAGTCACTAATTGCAGTTGCTTCCATCCTGGAAGCACAGGTGGACGACAGACACCTGCAGTCGCTATTTATTATAACTTCAGCAAACACAAAGTGGTTCAGTCAGCTATGAAATGACAATGAGAAGCCCTGCCAATGAAAATGCAACTTACAGAAGTGGTTGAAGCTTACTGCCGTCCATTGAATGGAGCACGATCGCACATGCGGGCTCTCCCACTCGCGTAGCTCCCAATCAAGAAGCACTGCAGATGTTGAGTCCTGCAAGCGTAATGAATAGCCTGAGCACACAGCGGAAGAAGCTGTGCGCTCTGGCTATTGATCAGGCTTGTGAACTCAACATCTACGATTCATCTTCCACAAACAAGGAAAGGAAAAAAAGCTTGTAGAATTGGTTGTAAAAAACAGTGTAAATACAGTCATGAAGCAAACAAAGTTTCATAAATGCTTGGGCCAAACATTAATTAGAATGAATCTTTTTCAACATGCTGTAGCGTTCTTTTGAGCTTATTTGAGTCATACGGTGCCCACATTGAACTATGGGTTGATCAGTTGGTAAAAACATGGCACCCTGCTTATAAGAGACATCTTATATAAGAGACAGAAACTGCTCCCCGGTACGTGTCTCTTATAAAGGGGTTCAACTGTAAATAAGAAAAGGCACTCTTTCAAACGGTACCAATGTTGCCGCGATCCGCCATGCAGGTCGACCGCCACACCAGGTGAAAAACTCGGCGTTTTCGCACCGGCTTCAATGAAAATTCGGCTCTCACGCGCGTTATAAATCAATATCACATAAATACTGGTTCACGAGGCACGAAATTTCGAACACAAGTAGATTAGTAGTTGATCCGAAAATCTTGTTTCCCAAAAATCAACTTTTTCGCGATTTTTCGACCGCTAAGACCCATGTCCCCCCTTAAAGTGGGACGTTGGAATTTTTGTTGTAATTTTTGTTTGGATCCGCATATACGAGGCTGATATTTGGGACGCTAATAATTAGAAAAAAACCTTGTATTATACGCCCCGGGTATTTATGGTATACTGCAGTGCATATACTACAGAAGGCACAAGGCAGGAATTCCGCAGTGTCACACAATCAGGGCACTCCTAATTTAGGAAGCAAGAGGCAACATTGTTATCTGATCAAAGGAAAGACCGCACATACACACGCACAAAATGATGCACCTTCATTCCACCTTGGGCATAGAGATGTCATCAACAAGAAATATTTCCCTTTCACGCCAAAGAAATACATTTGGTTCCCACACCACCGAGATGACCTCGTTGCACAAGTCACACCTGAACTGATTGGCATGCAATCAAACAGCAGTCGTAAGCGACAGTTGCTCAGGCGACAGTTCACCTTTACCTAGAAAATAAAATAACGGGGTTCCGAAAATATCTGCCTTCTGCACTTTCTGTTTTTTGAGCTGTGTGCTGGCAATTTTTAAAACCGGAAGGGAGGGATGTTACGAAAAGGGAAAGCCATTCTTCAGCATTTATTGCCGCCGCCATGGAGAGAGCAATGCTAAGCCGTGCGCGGTGGTCCAAGCGCACAGTTCCGAACTCCTGCGTGCGCCCGCTCCAATCCCCGTCCGTGCCAATGTGCCACTTCTTTCACGGCACCTCTATCATCATCTAAACTGTCCATGATGGCAGCAAATTAAAATCCGCAATATCCACCGCACCCACCAAATGCTCACTCGCATAGATACAAAAGCACAGTCAGAACAGTTGCACTAGCCTAGTGGGTGGAATGTGAAAGTCTTTCCCCCTTCGCAGGTTGTCCAGGTTTCCCGACCGTCACCACAATTTTGCCGACTGTCACTCGGTAGCGCTGTGGCCACAGCAGTTTGCAGCTTGAAAAGTGCTTCCCCTTCGCAACGTCCGAGGCCTGTCTTTGTGCGCTCTCGGCCTCGGACTACCTTGGGATCATTGCGTCTTTCAACGAGAGTATCGCTGACTCCACGGTGAGGGAGTTGCTTATGACTGCTGTAAATGGGGTGGTTAGATCAATGATCGGGCAATTGTATCGGGCATCTCTCTTCTTTTGCTGCCGCGCTGAAATTCGGTTCCTTTTTAAGGTGTTTGTTGAAAGATGAGACTCCAACCTCTCGTGATTATGCATCAAAAGTATCACGTAGGCAAGTGGTTTTTAACGCCTCTAGGATTACCTCAAAGTGTGGCATGTAGTGGGCCTGGTCTGGACAAAATGAACGCCTCACTTTTTCTTTGCGGCGATCGCTCTGGTATTGCCTCTCGGTCTTGTCGGATGCAGCAATCGCTTCTTCATTTGAAGCAAGTTGTCGAGGTAACCTATAAGGTCTCAAAAGGGCATTCTTGCTGTTGCCGGCTGTTGAGACTGGTGTGGACTTACATCGGAGTTCTACTTAATGGCGCCAATTTTCCAAACGGATTGAATCTTCAAACTTTCGCAACACATCTTCATCGAGATGAGAGTTTGAAGAGTTCTTGAGACCAACAGTGCCTACTTGCCAAAACCGCCGAGAACAGCAAGAGAGGTTTTCATTATCGTGCGTGTCTGTGTGGAGAACACAGATGAGAGTGCTGCAAAGTCACCCTAAACGCGCTCGGCTGCAGGCCCAATACAGCACGGTCCACACCCCCAGTAACAGGGGATCCTGGTCCATAGGCCCCCAAGCATTGCGGGCACCACACCCGAGACCGTGCGAGTCTGTGGTCTTGGCAATCTCTTCTCTTACCTGGCCATCAGCAGCTCCTTCAGGTGTGGCCTCAGCGCAACAGCGTCACAGAGGAAGAACAGGATGGTGAGGGCAGCGTTGCGGTCACCATGCTCCCCTCCCTTGCCAGCCTGGGGCAGCAGGCCTGCGGCAGCACAGAGTGCACAAGTGAATAGAGGCACCAATGGCAGAGAGGGGTCACAAAGCTTGGTCCATGCTCGTGTGAGCAACTTGCCTCCGTACAGCAAGTCCAAAAGAATAGCACATGGTGAATTGGGAGCCAATGCCAGGTGTGACAGAGCGCAAGCGGGAAATTTTATCCGCAGCTGTTCTTTGATGCCAGTCGACGGCTGCGTTCATTGTCTACTGTTGCACAAGAGCAACTCATTAAGCAAAGCTTTTGCACACCATCTTCAAATGTGTCGAAAAAAATGTCTGCACACGCACACAGCTAGGGGGACAGGACAGGGGGACAGTGCAGCACACCGTTTTACAATGTGTAGTTGAAAAGAAGAACTGGCAACAGGTACAGCAAAGCCAGAAGCACAGGGCTGTGGCCAGGGCTTCCCTCGGGACAGCCAGTAAAGCGCAGTAAAGTGGGCAACACCCACCGGCGCCCTTGCTGTTGCGGCAGTTGCCCGGAGAGGAAGAGGAAGCAGAGGAGTCCGATGGCTCGGGCGGCCAGGTCAGCGTCGGGATGGGGAAGTCCGAGTCGCGCTCCGTGTCCTGAGACTCCAGCCCTGACAGGCTCAGGGCAGCCGACGTGGCCCGCCGCATCATCTCGCACAGGGACATGCTATGGAGAGGGCGTGCGACGTAAGGCTACCGACAGTGGGAGAGGTTTCTCGCACATTATTTTTATGAGCTCGTACAGGAACAATATTTCCTCTTCGGGAACATCATATACTCACTTGCGACCAGATAAAACAGCAATGCTAGAAGATGATGTCGAAAGGAGGTCCAACGAGTCCACGTTACCGGATGAATTTTCTGCACAATGGAGAGAAAAAAAATTCAGTACTGGAAGTTCCACCCATACTTGAAACACATTCCTGCATTCTCGGATGTTAAGAGCACACAAAAGCCGCCCCCCTTAATGGAGGACACGGATCTTGCAGGCCAAAAAAATCGAAAAAAAAAAAAAAAAAAAAAAAAAAAACGGTTTTTCAATTTCATGATATTTGAATTCTTCGGCCTTTTATGCACCTCCTGTAAAAATTTTGGCCTTGAAAGTTGGGCTAAAATCAGTAATTATAATCAAGAAGGAAGAGCATTTTGAGCGAGAAATGTCCAAAAAACTGACGATTTTGAGTCGCACGCCATTTCAAAACCAGTCACCGGAGAGCAGCCATTCTCATACCGTCTGAAAGCGCATCTCTTGGGCAGTCTTTCCCGCAAGACATGAGCGTTCTACGCCGCGTATAAATAACAAAAACGAGCAAAAACCAAAAGCAAAATAGAGCCAGTCGATTGGTCCTTGGCCGTCACGTGGCTAAATGGGAGCTCCTGGTTGGAGGGCTAGGACTTCCGGCAGCTTCCGGCGCGCACACGGATTTATCGTGGGCCGCGCCATCTTGCCAACGCCATCGCTTCTTGCTATTCTCGCTATGCCTAATGATCGTCGAAAGTTCAGAACCACGCACAAATTCGGCAAGAAACGTAAAAAATGTGCTCAAAAGCGAAAGAAGTCATCGCTAGAACCGACAGCGGTGACCTTGAGTCCCCCTGCAGCACCGGAAAGCGCGACGCCGATGATCGGCAAGGCGGCGAACGAGGTGGCAGCCGACACCGATGCTCCCGCAACCGGCATTGCTGATAAACCGGCAGGCCACGTGAGGCTCGACGCCGTTTATCTGTCGAGTGCAGATAAACAAAATCTTCAGCGGCAAGCCGACGAGAAGACGGAGGAACTTGGCCCAGTTTCAGCGACCGAAAGGAAGATGAAGTAGCTGGCTCCCGACTGCAGTGCTCCGAGCTCGTCGCCAACATAGTACACTGTCGTGGACCTTTGCACAGTAAATGATCTGTTGTGTTTTACTGAATGCCGTGTATGCAAAGGTGCTGTGACAGTCGAAAGAGACGTGCGCGAGTTCGGAATCACTGTGAAACTGTGGATGCGATGCATCAATTGTGGCGAGCTCGGAACCGAGTGCAGCTCGCGACGTCTTCCCGGTCCAGCGAACTGCAACCCATTTGAAATAAACGTCCTCGCAGCGTGGGCTATGCAGAGCACAGGTAACGGTCAAACTGCTCTCAATGATATCTTTTCTTCGCTGGGAATCTCACACAGAGGCATCCACAACAAAACTTTTCAGCACTACCTGAAGACGAAGTTGAACCCTGTGGCAAAGAGTGCTTGCAAAGAAAACCTAAGCAAGCGTGCTACAGCTGTGAAGGACTTGTACACCGAGCTGAACTTTGGATCACCAGGTAACGTAGCCGTTAGCTTTGATGGCACATGGCACACGCGGGGACACTCCTCCCGCATAGGAGTGGCAGTCGTGATTGAGCTGTTCTCAGGTTATGTGCTCGATTACGTTGTTTTGTCCCAACTTCTGCCTTGGCTGTGAGTGTGGCCCGGATCCTAACAGCGATGTGTACGCGGAATGGAAGGCTCAATATAAATGTAAAAAAATTACCACATCCAATGCGGGCCGAATGGAAGTGGAGGCTGCACTGATTTTATCTGAACGCTCCCCGGCAGTCAACGGCCTGAGGTACACAACCGTGATTTGTGATGGAGACAGCCGGTCGTACCACGCCATCCAGCAAGCCAAAGTGTACGGCTCTACTCCTGTTGAGGAGGAGGACTGCGTAGATCACGTCCAAAAGAGAATGGGGGGGACACAGCTCCGTGCTTTTCAGAAGGGCAAACAAAGTGACGGTGGTCGGATCAGTGGAAAAGGTCGGCTGACCGGAGATCTCATAAAAAAGCTGACAAACTACTATGGGTGGGCTCTCAAATCCCACGTTGGAGACATTGCCCGAATACACAATGACGTGATGGCAACCTATTATCATGTTACCTCCACGGACGACAGACGTAACCACAGTCTGTGCCCACAAGGCACGGCCTCCTGGTACAAGCACAATGCTGCCGCAGCAAAAAGTGAGCCCCCACCAAAGCGCAATTACAAGCTTCCTGAAAATGTAAGCAAAACACTGCTGCCAGTGCACCAACGTCTTGCTGACAAGAGGCTGCTGCAGCGCTGCCAGAGAGGCAAAACCCAGAACGCAAACGAAGCGCTACATTCCCTGATCTGGAGCCCAGCCCCAAAGGAGAAGCACGCATCGCTGTTTGCTGTTGAAGCAGCCGCCGCAGAAGCCGTGATGCGCTTCAATGCCGGAATGGCACAAACCAGCTCCCACATACTGCAAGAATTGCACCTCAACCAGAACTGCACAGGTGACAGAGGGCTGCTTAAAAAGACCAACGTCGTTCGGTCAATGCAAACCACAAGCGTGCGGCCTTGGCAGCATTTCTAGCGGCAGCTAAGAAGAGGCAGAGGGGGAAACAGGACGCGGATTATTCTGCAGGTGGCTTCTAATCCATCAAGTGTCCTGACAACATTCATACAGTGTCTCTATTATGGTTTTTTGCAATGTTACACACTTCGCCTTTGTTTTTTGTGTTTTTCTCAAATAAACATTTTCGCTACTTCTCAATATTCCGGGAAGCATAGCTTCTCTTGTACTCATTACATTTTCATCATTCTTCTTTTTGCCTAAATCCACAGGATTCAAGGAGTGCAAAAAAGCCATAGTACTGTAACATTCTCAAAATTTTCAAAAATATCTTGGGCAAAATTTTGTCTTGTGATGGTCTGACTTTGAACTTCTGTAACTTCCGAAATATTTCAAGTAGAAACATGAAACCAACGTTATTGCAGTCCTTGAAGATTCAGGAACACAGGCACATGTTTTTGAACCATTTTGTGCAGCGAGAAATTTTCCACTTTACCCGACATTTCAGGGCAAGAAAATGTATCTCAAATGTATCTCAAGTAAATCAAAACTAATGGCATATTTGTAATCAGTGCATTGAACTACATATTCCCTGCAAGTTTCATTTTGATAGCTCCAGTATTAAAAAAATTTAGCCCAAGACCCAGGTCGACCCTTATTAAGCTGTTGATACAGGCAGCCAACTTGTTTCCACTCTTTCAGGGGTGGAAGCAGGGTCTAGCTTTTTGGAGCAGGCACGGGAGCAGCAATAGTCTTATTTTGGAGCAGCTTTGGAGCAGCAAAAATCCCATTTTGGAGCAGCTTTGGAGCAATTTAGGGGCTATTTCGGAGCACTTTTGGAGCACACTGACGGTCTTAAATAATGCGGCTGAGCGCACTTTTAAGAGCATCTAATCCAAAAACTGCATGAAAAATACAATTGGCCAGAATTATTGAGAAGGAGTGCAATAAATCAAATAGGAGCTGGCACCTTGATATTACCTTTTACTCGGGACTGAAACCTGCTTTTGCCACTTCCTTTAAATGTAGCGACTTTTTGGCTTTTATTTGTATAATAATCAACACTATGTTACTAATGCTGGCTGCTTTTTTTAAATTTTTTGGTAAAGTAGTTTCAAGCTAAAACAATCGCGTGCAGTGCGCCGCCCCGCTGCCGCCGTCGCCGCAACCGTGAAATCAGGCGTCGTGAACGTGCCCTACCCGCACGGCGCTCGCCGAGCGCGCATCGTCTCGCATCGGTATTCCCCAACACGAAGAGGGGCACCGTACAATATGATGCCGTATTCGCAGCAAGCTGCCGCTGCCGCGTCGACCGAGAAGGCAGGCATTATAGGCAGGCCTAGGCAGGCAGCGAACGAAGATGGCGATTTCACGACGCTTCATTTCGTGGTAGACGCGAAGGCGAAAGCGGGCACGGCATCCCATCAAGACGACCGCTTTCGCGGTCGAGTCGGGCCTCGTTGGCGCGCGAACGAGTACGGCAGCTGTGTGGCACGCTGCACGCAACTGTTTTAGCTCCACACCACCACTTCTTTCATTAAAGCAGCGCGTAAAATTCGGCTTCAAATGAACTTCTGATGCAGAAGGGCCGTTATTAACAGCGGAGCTGTGGTTACTGGCCGCAAGTTCGGGGTTCGTGCGCGCCGAAAACTCCCACCGAGGAACGCTAACGCGCACGTGTCGCGCAGCTGTCGAAATACCCACAATACCCACTCGACAGCGGAAAGGAAAGTGTTAGCGGCTGCCGCAACACTCAAGAGGAGCGTGCGCATGCGCTCAGTATCGTAGAAGAGCCCTTTGCGCGGAAGCTCGCGTCGTCGTGCGCATGCGCTCAGTATCGTACAATAGCCCACGCGCGCTCCAGTTTCGCAGTTCTCGGTACATGCAGGTCCCGAAAAATTAGACTTCAATCACCACAGTAACTGCGTACTCGTGCAATAATGATAATAATAAAAACTACTGATGCGAAGGATGTGCGAAGGGGTCGTTCGTGTTACTTCGAGCAGCTGCAAATTCCAGAGGCCATGCCTCAAGTTATATCACTACATAACTGTTCAAAGTACTTTTACTCATGCTGGTGACAGCTTCCGGGAAAGCCGCGGCGATAACAACGTTGCAATAAACTCCACGAGGGAACCACGAGTGCACCGAACTGCCGTGGCTATGGATGCGGCATGGATGCGGCTGCGTCTATTGTGTAGCCAGCGCTCAGTGTTGCCCGGACGACGACAAGACTCGGCTAAATTTGGCGTTGTATGCTCTCAATGGACAATAATCGCGCAAATTGCCGTTTCTGCGCAGCTTGGCGCAGCAGGGCAAATTGGCGCACAATGGCGCAATTGGCGTGGCAGTTCCACCCCTGCTCTTTTAGTGTCCCCTTAATGCAGCAAGCTCAAATTTTGTGGCATGCACATCAGCACAACCTGTTACCTCCAGATTCATTCTCCTTGTTTGACGTGGGAAAACAAGTGGAGACGGCGGCGTGAAGAATGTTGCGATTCCCGTCCCACCGTTCGTTGAGAATATTGTTGAGTGCCGCGCGTCCCGCCTCAGTATCTGGAAGAGAGAAGATGGATGCAGCGGCAGCCCATCAGGTACTTCCCACAGCACGGAATCACCTCTCACTCGCAGGACCCCACTTACCACATGTGCTCTCTAGGCTGTACAGGGTCTGACGCACGGTCTCCACATCGCCTCTGAGGATCGAAGACATGAGGGTCTGCGCCTGTAATCAAACAAGCGTCCCCTCTTGAATGGGTGGATCCAAATGCACGTTTGGGAGGCTACAAATAAACCGCGTCACACCAGCTGCACGGATCCGCACGCCAGCCCGGTGCTCACCTCGAGGGCAAGCACGACGATGGCGATCTGGTTCTTCTGGTTGGCGGGGGCGTCACGCAGCGGGTGCACGCCCAGGCCCAGGGCGCGCACGGGGGGCAGGTCCAGCCACTGAGGGTCCCGGATGCTCTCCATACAGTCCTTGGCCAGCGGGTAGATGGTGCTGTTGCCGTCCCGCAGCAGGGTCAGCGTCTCGTTCTGAGCGAGAGCACGCAGGCAGCGGTCGCTGCAGTAGCCAGCCACTGACAGGCACCGTCAGGGAAGAGCGATCCCCTGTTTTCCCTCCCAGCAAGACTGTTGCAAGCATTCAAAGGGGGCAGCAACCAGCGCTAAACTGCATGCACACAGAGCGTGCTGTGCAGGTTGCCGCCACAGTTTTGTCTTGGCATTCACACCTGATAGAAGCTGGGCTCCCTGCTGCCACCAGACACTGAAGCAACAAATTGTAAAAAAAGAAAAAAATGTGCTCCTGCATCACAGACATGGCAATGCACCACAGTGCATTTTTCTAAAGGAAAACTATTTGTTCAACGACACCGCAGAGCTGAAAGTGCCTCCCTCAACACCATGGGGAATAGCAGGCAGAAAACATAGGTGCCACTAGAACACTTGGCTTGGAGAGTCAGGTCCCAAATGAGGTGCACAATGGCCAAGAACACGACAGGTGAGAAAAACCTGAAATGGCTCATGCGTTGACGGGCAATAACCAGTCCATACATTTGGCACTTTCCTGTATAACTTCCAGTATTCAAATAGGCAGGCACTGTATGGCATTCAATCCCAAATATACCAAGAAAGGCGGGGTTAGGTGTGAAAGCCAAACGCGCAGACTATGAGAATGGCGTGGCTTAGTGGTGGCCCCCACCTCTCCGCTGATGGACAGGGCCACCTGGCGCTGGTCCAGCCCGAGGAAGGACTGCAGGTACGTGGGGAAGGGGCTGTCCTGCTCCGCACGGCCTGTCACTATGTTGTACACCATGTAGCTCAGCTGGCCGCCGCTCTTCACCACCGCGTGGATGCCTGGGCACACCCCGCCGCCTCCGGTACAGCACTCGCAACCAAAAGGGGCACAACCAAGCTCTCTCCCGTGACACCACACGCAGGCCCCACACTCGGCAAGCAGTGCCCCATACCCTGCGAGTCGATGGCCATGGCCAGCAGCTGGGCACCGTCGGGCAGGCAGACGCGGCGGGGCGTGCGCTGCAGGCAGTCCGGCAGCCGGGGGGTAGCCGAGCCCCGCACGGGCTGCAGCTCGTCCCGCCGCAGCAGCCGGCACTCGGCCAGGGGGTCCTCCCCGGCGGCCTGCCCCCCGCTCTCGCGGCCAAAGCGCACCGCCACGTACGCACCGTCCACCTGAAGGGAAACAACTTTTTTCTATGGTTTGCACTACAAGTTTGAAAATTACCACAGCAACAGATTTATAGCGCAGATTTCAAATATGCCATTAGTTTTTGTGTGGCTCTATGAAGTATGTCACGCACAACAGCAAATTGTACAAAGTTTTGTGGGAAACTTTGCATCTAGCTAATATTCCCGAAAGGCATCTTGCTATAGTTCATTCATTGCTTTGGATACCACAGAGTGCAGTTATCTAGGTAAAAACTGCATGCAAGAATTGGAAATACGCAAAAAAAAATTGCAAGTATAATAATTTTTTTACGCGATACCCTGGAACAATAACCTCGCGCTTGTGTTTTTTTTTTATGAGATATCTTAATTTCAAAGAGATAATTCCACTCTACATATCTTGAACTATATGTGTGCCGAATTTCATTTTCATAGATCAGTTTTAAGTTTCAAAGAAACTTTCCACAAAACATGAAAGTTACCAGAAATTCGAAAATGAGACAATCGAGTTTGATAGTTTGTATTCACGGAAATACAATTGTCACCGCACAAAACTTCATCACAGTGATGAGAACCTTCTGTACAAAGCATAGCACATCGTTAGCCTTAGAACCCTCCAGCACTGTAATTTGGGCGTTCAAAGCACAAATTCCCGATTAGAGTTGACATCACAACCGCAGTCGCGGTGATCGGCAGCGGCATTAGGTCTACTGGCCATGGGAGCGTCAAGGACGCCAGCCATCCCGATTGCTTTTTGAACTGCATTTTGCCGCCTTCCTCGGTACTTGCATACAGTTCTATACTTCCGGGCCTCGAATTGGGCTGGCCATTGTGCGACAATGCAGAGAAAGCTTCGCAAAATGATCGATCAGTACTACTCGCGGAACATGTGCAGTCATTGGATCGGACCGCCGTCAGGTGCCGTCCCAATGGTGACTGTGTGTTCAATGGCAAGCGATTCATAACGCTCGACACACACGCTCTTTTTCTTGTTTTTCTTTCACTTAGCGCGGAAATACCAGACTACGGCCGGTGGAAAATAAAGAAGACGGCCGCCACCACCTGGCCGATGGCTGAGCGCTCCCGCAAAGGACGAACGCAAACAAGGAGCACTTTTCGCGACTTTTCGCTGTACCCTTACAAACATTTTTACCTAATTTCTTGTGCGACTTTCAACCAGATCTTTTCAGAAATAGTTTTATAGAACCAAAATGAAAATGCAACACAAAACAAAAAAGTGATTTTTTCTCAAAAAGTCGCGATTTTTCGACCCACGTTTCCCCTTAAGGGGCGATCTTAATTTAATTTTCAGGTAAGCTCCGTGAAACTTGCCACTCTTGCCGCTTTTTTCCCACGTGCCACCATCTTTTGAGTCAGCCAATCACTTCCCCAGATGATTAAAGATAAAAAGCCATTTTTGGAGGAACAATAGACAAGACAGTGTCAGTCATAAAACTGCAATCTTTATAATTTTCAATACTATGAACACTGGGGAATCCACTATAGGAAGCAGTTTTTTGATGCATTGCTTGGAACTAATTTTACAGCTCGTTAACCTTCAGTGCCTGAAATGGGCGTCCAAAATGGTTCCTTGCCACTAGTTGTTTTAATTAGTTTTAAGATCCATGTCCCCACTTAACTCTTTTATGACCATGGAAAAATGGCCGATTTTGAGTGCTTCCAGAAAACTTATTTTTTCTCTCAGCTACTGGACACACTGAGCATTGCTATGCATGAAATTGTAGCATATAGATATCTCTTTCAGACACATAACAGCAGTTTTGTGAAATATGTAATTATTGAATGTTTATTGGTCAATAAAACAAAAAAATGCACAAAATTAGTACACACAAAACACAAATAGATGATTTTACTGAGCCTAAAAATTATTTTAGGAATTGTAAGATATACGAAATATTCGTAAATACCTAAGCTACGATTCAATATATACATCAACGCTGCACACCAAGTTTTGGATTTTTGTGGGCCCACCGACGTAGCGGCCCTGACGGCTGTGCCACTCCGCGAAGCCACTCGAGTGTCAGTCGGTCTCTCTAAAACATGCATCCAAGCATGCTTGTGTGTGTTCTCACACAATATTTATGACTGCAGTGGTAAAAACAACAAAAAAATATTTAGCACTCTTGAGAAGAAGCGGGCGTAGCTCCACAGCGCTGATTTTACACAAGCGCCAGGCTATCTTGAAGGTGATAATGCGATACAACGCAGTGCATGTGACAAAATATCCCCACCATTTGTTGTTTAGACCCTACACATGAAAGTAATACTGCAGTCGTCAGATATTAGGCACGTTTTGTTCATAAATAAAGCGCGAAGTAAAAATGAACCTTGCCTGGCAGCACCTGTCGAAGTCTGAGGCTGTTGAATGGGAGAGTTTTCATGAGAACTACAATATGAAGAATCCACATCATTGCTGGAGTCCGAACTACTGCTGCTGGGGTAAAAAAAATCGGCAGCAGCAGTGGCCGAAGTCCCTGAAACCGCTGTCTGCCTTTGCAGAGTGCGCAGTGAAACAGGACGCCGTTTTCACCCAACTTGCTGCTACCGGTAGCATTTCAGCTGGTGTACCCACAAATTTTCCCGCAATTTTTTTCACGGGGCTACAATGGTTGCCAGACCAGGACTGCCCTCCCCTTTACGGACTGCCTTTATGGGTCCCATAGGTTTGTAGTACCTCCCCTAGGGACTAAGCAAAAAAACGAACCCGGGCCCAAGCCCGATCTGCGGTGCAAGCGCGCAAGGGTTTGTAATCAGAGCGGGCTGACAAATCCGTGGCCTTTACGGGCCCCAATACGTTCATAGTACCTCCCGTGGGGACAAAGTGGGAAGAAGAAAAAAAAAAAAACCTGGCTCGAGCTCGAGCTTGAGGCGCGAGCGCGCAGTGGTTTGTAACCAGAGCGCAGAGCGGGCTGACAGATCCGCGGCCTTTACAGGCCCCAATACGTTTGCAGTACCCGCCAATCTATGATGCGAGCTAATCAAGAGGGCAGTCCTGGTCTGACAACCATGGTAGCCCCGCGAAAAAAATGGCGGGAAAATTTGCGGGTACGCCAGCCGAAATGCTACCCTGCTACCTTGGGTTCAAATTTCACTCGCGAGGACGCGAAATGTAAACAAACGGCAATGAAACCGAATCCAATGAACACGCCAGATGGCGGCAGTTCTCAGAATAGTGTAGCCTTTAGTTTTTGCGGGAGGTGTGAAAATCATCATTCACCCCTGACCGATTGCCTATGGTGCAGTCAAGAAAGAGTTTAAGTGGTGCCAATGAAAGGAGCTTCTTGGCCCACTAGACAAATAAGCAATCGTGGCCAACTAGAAAACCAAACGAGGCATCCAGTTGTTCTCCCAGGACCGTTTTAAACCACAGGGTGGACACCACATGGCTGAAACCATGATGGCAAAAGATGCTGCATGGCAACCCGGACTCTGTTCTGTGCGTACGGTTGTCACCCCACACCACCTACCATGCAGCCCACGCGTTTGCCCAAATTGGTACTTCTGTTTCCTCACCTTATATTGTTCACAGCCATATGCCAAGTCTCGGAGGCCCACTGGTAAAATAGCCCGCGCCCTCAAAATCAGTAGAAGCAAAATTCAGCATGCATAGGACACGATTCGCACAGAAGCTTCCTGACAAGTGTTTTACAATACGTTCACTGAATGAACTAAGCAGAACCAGAGGTGCCCACTCGAACAACGTTCAGGAGCATTGTTCACGTTAGGCAAAAACAGGCTCAGCAGCTAAAGCACCCACGGTACTTCTTCCTGAATGAAGGACACGGTAGAGTGTGACTTTCCTGCTTCTGCCCCGAATGCACTGCATTAGATGGATACACATCAGAGTCATACCATCTTGGTCAACGCGCCCTGCTGCTTTGTTTGCATGTGTGGTGTCATTTCTTATGTCTGCCTCAATCACAAAACAGCTCTGCTATCAGAAATAATACACATCTCAGCATCTTGAATGGGAGAAGACAAGCAGTCCCTCCAGACCATCCTGCCTCCAGTAAGCGGCGGAGTGCGCACCTTGATCACCCGTCCTACGGGGATGTTCTTGACGTCCTCAACGAAGACCACGTCGCGCAGGTGCCACTCCTCCTCGTCCCGCCGCTCAGAGGCTGCATCCAGGGACGACGTGCTGGCCTTGTGTTTGCGCTTGTGCGGGAGCGGGCTGTGCGCCGGCTCACTGCACGTCGATGAGGCTGGCGACGGAGGCGGAGGCATCTCCGTGCGATCCGACGACTTGCTGCTCTCTGCACTTGCGGCGGCCACCTTGCTGGCACTGCTGCCACTGCCGCCACTGCTGCTGCCGCCGCCGCCGCCGCCGCCACTGCTCCCAGCTGCCGCACTGTCCATGCTGTCGGCCTTCTTCTCACTGCACAGAGTGCACCGTCACCCAGCGTAAAGACAGTGCACAGCGACGGCGGAGAACTACGGGTACATCTACACCACTAACGATTTCCAGGTCCTCGGGCATACACAGAGGTCTGTTTTTCACCTCCGTCACAACAACAGCCACGGCAATTGTCGTCAAGTATTGCAGTGATGCATTCTAGTCGTCACCTTGCCTGGGTGTGTATTCCCAAACCATATCTCGTAGGGGCCCAGGCCGACCACACCCCCTAAGCAGGGCCACAGCTAAAGAGATTAAAAAAATTGCAATTTTTTTAACCTCCTTGGACGCAGCACCGTGACGTCTCTACCTATATGTGCGCGACTTCATGCGAGGTGGATTTTTTCTTTTTTCCCCCTCCCCTCGTTTCGACTGCTTGGCAGGCGGCCGATGGTTTCGCTCCGTGAGCGGGGCTGGCCTGCGGAGCTGGGGAAGCTGACGCACATGTGGTAGAAGCTAACCTTTTGTACCTGAGCCCCTGATCTCTCCGCGCTCTTCTTGCGCACCTGCAAGTTGACGCTGGCCTCCGATCGTGTTCCTAAATAAGCGCTCGACTCGGTGCTCGAAGTGCGCGCGCGCGGATGGACGCTTTCACGAGCATGTGGCAATTATACACGGTCCGGAAAGCAAACACCCTCATTGAAAGCTCATTCTACAGCACACAGAAGGGTATACAATTGAGTTGGGTGCTCTTTCACTATATACACAGCTCAAAACACGTTTCGGTGCTGCAGGTAAGGATTACAAGAAAGGCAGCCAATTACCCATGACTACATTTACAAACTGTCCTACTCTTGCGAAATATTACAGCTGCATGAGCTGCTACATTTTGGCACTTTCATAAGCACTATTACATTGAATTTCGTTAACATTAACTTCATTGCTTTATTCTTTATCAGGAACAGTACCACTAAGGAAAACATTGACATTTTGTTAACAGCAATGGAAGGTGTGAATCGTTCTTGCAAGGGTGATACATTGATAACAAAGACACCAGGTCAAACGTACACGTTTTACACTCGGTCATGAATTCTGCATAATTTACACTGCTGGTCATAACAATTTAGGGAAACAATATCGAAAATATATACCAACCAAGGGCTAAGTAATACTTGGATTGTACAGCAACTGAAGTACTCGAGGAGTTTGATATATGTCTTCTGTACAGGGCTATTGACGACAGTCTCTTCACTGAAGCCACCAGGCCGAGTTTGATATCAGTAATCATGCGTGCTACCACTCACGCTGTTGCCAATGTCGATTAGTTATTTTTAACAATTTGTGCTTCATGCACACAGAGATTTTGCTGCATAAGATACGTTATTTATAAATAGACAGCTCCAGCAGGATCCGAATGGTGCTGATGCCCCCCCCCCCTGTAATCGGGAAGGCACACCAAATCGTTACCACTTAATTTGGCTCTGTCCATTATTCGACCGTAATCGCCACCAGCTTTTAACTCTAGGTCCCGCCCCTGCGACTGAACAGGAACATGCTAGTCGGGTCCATGACGATCCCACCACACTAGAAGCATTTACCGAGTACGCCCTTGAAAACAGACTCTACAAATTGGTGTAGCAGCCTGGCCGACTTTCCCGTTCGGTATACAATGTGAACTGTCTGCAGCGTGCACTGTTTTCAGTGTGAACCGCATTTTCCACAGTGTGAACTGTACATTTAACTGACTAACTTTAATGTGTTCATTTTGCGATTAGGACCCCAAGACTGCAACTGCGTTCATTGTGCGAGTTGTGACCTTCCCCTTTTCTCCTCATCCTTGCTCCCCCAGGGCCCCAGGGCCTCTCATTTAAGGGGGGACACTGGTCTTAAAACAGCCTCTTTTAATTTTCTAGTGAACTTTGTGAAACTTGTCAGTCTTGCTGCTTTTCTCCCACTGATTTCAGATATGCCATTATTTTCTCAGTAGGTCAATTAGTTCCCAAGATAATTAGCACTAATTAGCCACTTTTAGTCAAGCAATAGACAAAACAGTGTTGGTCATAAAACTGTAATCTTTATATTTTCCAATACTATGAACCCTGGTGAGTGCAATAATCGAAGCAGGTTTTTGATGCATTGCTTGGAACTAATTTTACAGCTCATTAAACTTTGGTAGCACCAGTGGCAAGGAGCGATTTTGAGTGCCCATTTCAAACACCAAAGTTTAACGAGTATACAAATGTATAAACAAGAAATAGCAGGAATAAAAATATAAATAGTACAACACAAGTTGCCCGCGGAGCGAAACCATCGGCCACCCGCAAAGCAGCCGAAACGAGGGGAGGGGGAAAAAAGAAAAAATCCACCTCGCATGAAGTCGCGCACATATAGGTAGAGACGTCACGGTGCTGCGTCCAAGGAGATTAAAAAATTGCAATTTTTTAACCTCATTGGCTGCGCCCCTGCTTAGAAGGTGTGGTCGGCCTGGGCCCCTACGGGATATGGTTTGGGAATACGCTGCCTGCGTGGCTATGCTGCCCTTCCAAGAAGAAAATGTCCCACAGATGCCCTCCCTATTCTGTTGCACACATCCTTTCTTTCCTTACACCCTAGAGTACACCAACAATGGCAATGCCGCCTCACCCCTCTTCCCCCATCCACATCCCGTGCCCGAGTCTACAGAATTCGGGAGACGCTTGCAAACGTGTTCACACGCTACGAGTTCAGGAAGCCCCACTGGTGCACGACATGCAAAGCACCTGGGTGGCCCGTGTTCCAGAGGCTCTCTGCAGGCCACGCGAAACTGCGGTGCCTGACCCCCGGTCAGGGGACCGCCCACCTGAGGATCTTGAAGTGGCACGTGTCGGGCAGGTTCCAGGCGGCCGAGAGCAGCTGGCCCACGCGGGGCAGGCCCCCCGCGGTGGTGAAGGCCAGGGCGCCCGGGTGGTACATGGGGCTGTTGCGCATGCACACCTGCGACCCCGCCACGATCTCCGACGCGTGGCTCGACGCCTTGTGCTTCTTGGCCCGCGAGGTCGCCTTCTCCCACAGCTTCTTGCGCTGGCTGAAGGGCAGCACGCCCCTGCGAGCAGTGGCCCACCCTGCGTCAGCACGGCCCCTTGACGGCAGGGCAGAGAGCGGCCGCCCTACTCACCACCAGTAGAGGGCCCCCGACTGGAGGCGGACGCACGAGTAGAGCGAGCAGACGTGCAGGGCCACCACGGGGTCCTGGTGGAACTCGGGGAAGGCCTGGGCGGGCTGCTCCAGCTTGGGGGCCACCGCGGCCAACGAGTCGTCCAGCCAGGTGGCCACCCGGCCAGACTCAGTCACCACCGTGGCCCGCACGCACCGCGCTTCCAGCAGCACGCACCGGTCCCCAGACAGGCCCAGGGACACCGTCTTCGGGTGGTGCACACCTGGCTGCTGCTCGCCGCCATTAGCGGAGGGGCAAGGGAGAATCGAAGATGAATTACGAGCTCACTAAGGAGAGGAACGCAGTAATTGAGGCCACAGCCCAGAGGTCAAACACCAAGTGCCCGCACTGAACCCACACCACCAGGCGGCTGGGGCACCGCTTGTCGCACTCGTAAATAGCCGGCAATGTCCTGGTTTAACACGCCATCATAAGCCTGGTCGCGTCCAGTGTAGGACAAAAGCCTCTCCCAAAAGCCTCCAGTCATGCCTATCGAGTGCTAACTGAGTCCATGCTTTCCCCCGAATTTTCACAGCTCGCTCATCTCGCCACTGAGCACGCCATAACAGCCCTTATTTCTTTAACAGCAAACAAGCCCCGTAAGAATAGGTTTTGCGGCTGCCAGCGACAGCGAAAGACCACACAATCACCCCATGCCAGCGACCCCCCGGCCCACAGTGCCCCCAGAACAAGCCTCCCTTGCCCACCTCTGGGTTCTTGTAGGGTTCAGGGTCACTCCACTTCCACTGGTGCAGCTGCCCCGTAGAACTCAGGGCCACCAGCTCAGAGTAGAGGGCCACAATGTGCACAAACTTGGTGCCCTGAAAGACAGCAGAACCATCAGCACAGAAGATTTAAAAAACTGCACCAAGAGGCAGCAGCGGAGGCGCTCCTCCCCTTACCTTGTCAGGCCAGTATTCTGGCTCGTCGGAAAGCCACAACGGGCTCATCTTCTTGGCGTCAGCAAGGTCCGAGCTGCTGTCCCTCAGCGCCGATTCCAGCCACCGCCGAGAGCCAGAGTAGTGGCGTTCCCGCACTCGGAACATGCTGTCGCGGTCACGGTCCCTGTCCCTGTCTCTATCTTGCTCACCTAAGGCGGGGAAACAGCGAGGCACAGCGTCACCACCACGCTGCCACCGGCGACTGACTGAGAGGCTCGCTTCACACTCCGTCCACATGGCAATGTATAGCAACGCCCTTTTCTTGGTCCTGTGGCATTTTGTTATTGCTCTGTGATCTTGAGCGACAGGCTTCGTGCACGACAGACAAGGTTTCAGCAGGTTTAGCACCTAGAACACTCGCCCTAAAAGCTAAATTGCAAGCGTACTCTCATAACTCCTGGTACACCATCCTCAAAAGAGGGGCACCAAAATTCATGCCGACACAAGTATTAGCGGTGAGCGCGAACACGGGTGGCGCTGCGGAGCGCGCCTCCGTGCCGTCATCTTAGGGATTCTCTCATTTGTCGTCTGCTTCACTCAGGCTCGCTCTTCCTGCTGTTTCTTTGCCCTCGGTCAACGTCCAATGCTTGTCCGCACCAGAATTGGCGTGTGGGTAACTTTTTATCATAATAATAGGCTTAAAGTGTCGGTTAAAGTATAGTTTCAGATACCGCTACGGAACATTGCCGCGTCACTCCCTTCCTTACGAAGCCGGTCCTGTGCGGAGCGCGACGAGTCGGAGCTAGGCGTCAGCTTCTGTATTATGCAATCTTTCGAAAAGGGAACAGTCAGCTGCTATAATAACCGACAACAGCGAAAATGAAAGACCAAAACAAATTCTAGGCCTTCAGGGCTATCGGCTTTGGCAGAAGGCATTATAATTCCCGGTAATCATATGCAAGGTAAAACAGTTTTTGCGACCTTGCCGAACGCTCGAAAGTATCACATCACATTGTAACGCATCACTTTACGTTGTCCTGGCATGAAAGTTTGCCGACATGCACTATAGGCTGCAAAAACTAGGTTTAGTTCCAAATAACCCGCTGTGTGTATAGGCGCGTGCTGGTTTTGTACGAGGCTTCTAACCAGTAGGACGTTTATTGCGCAAAACGAGTCACGTCTACGTTAAAGATACAACACTTTTTGTTTAGACCTGGAGGGATATTTCGGTACATTTTCCACAGCCATATCCTCCCGATATTCGGATATATGCGTTATAGGAAAACTGCACTCAAGAGGAGGAGGAGTAAGGGGAGGAGGAGAAAACTTTATTTAACAATGAAATCGAGCTGGTTAGTGGGCCGGGTCCACAGTCCAGGACCAGAGAGTAAAAGCAATTTTCTTTAATTCATAGAACGCCATCCCGAATAGAATAGTATTGTTCTTTGCACCTGGAATGGTTGGAAAACAATAAAGACCTGCCTAGAAATATTCATCGGTTTCGATTCTTGTGTTATTTGCAGGTATTCTATTTATTGCGTTAGTTAGCGAATATATAATGCCTTCAGCACCGTAATCATGTCATCATTGTTCGGGTTGAGTTCGTTGCGATAACAATGGTTACGATAGAAATTCGGAGCACAAATGCCGCGTTCCAGTAATGTGGACAACGTTGTTTGGGGCGCGATCGCGGTGGCGCAGCACAAACCTCCTCATTGTATTTGCATGTGAATAAACAAAGCACCCTCGAATATGCACATTCTTGCACGCAGCCGTAGTGAAAGCCAATTTGTGAAGAAGGGAATGTATGCCATACAACCAGAACAAAATATCCACAGTATCTTTGTGAGACTCCCAAACATCCCCAATCCTCAAAATAAGATGTTTGTGATGGTGCAGAAAAATTAACGCGTTGGTCATACACAAAAAAAAACAAGAAACATTCATCTGATAGACGACAACAACAGAAGAAGTAGAAGACAACCGTTTTATTTCCTGCTGTGCGATGCCCGTGTAGGGGCCCGCTGCTTGGTACGTAGCATTAGACTTTTGAGTCTTCATAAGAGCATCTGAAAAATACTGCAGGGAAGCCTTCGCATTTTGAGTACTTATCGAGGAGCTCTGAGCGCCGATCCTCGCGAGTAAGCTAGAAAGGACGAGTTACACGCGATCTTCTGACCGATGCTCTGAAGAAAGTTGTTCTCTATCACTGCGTGTGTTGCAAACTTGTGAAGGATACAGCTCCAAATTATTCAGATGCGGCAGAAGCTGGCAAAATAATTGAAGCACTAGAAATACGCTTTTTAACGCACTGCAGCAACAAAGCGGGCGATTTCTAGCACAGACACTGCTGCCCCTCACAAGCGGAGCGTAGCAGACGACAGCAGCGCGAGTCCCTAAGCCGACGTCAGAGCCAGGAGGGGCCACTCAAACACCTCACCGCCAATAGGAAAGCTGAGCATGGAAGACAAAACATGCCAGGCAGAACAAATGGATAAAATGCCCCTTGTGCTACACGTTGGTGCACGCGAGGCCAGCTCACCCGAACGCCCTCGACTTCCGGTGCGGTTCCGGAGATTGGCGTAGCCAAACATGTCCTCTGAGAACATGGCGTCCGCATCTATGATCACACTCGGGTGGTCCCCGTGGATACCAGCATCCAGCAATGATATCAGGTCATCTGCAACAACAATGTGCAACTGCATTTCAACACCATGCGCCGGTGATTTGGACGTGTCTGTGATTTGAACGTGCCTGTGATGTGAACCGACTGTAGACGAACTCAAATAGAAAAACAGCAAGCTGAAAAGAAAAGTCCCGTCTTTGAAGCTCTGGCACAGCGCGATATGGTTTAGAGCACAGCATAATGCACAATCGAACTACACACCCCCACCATACACCAAAGTGTTTGCTTATTAATGAAATGCCAATCACGTTCACCAGAAAGGCAGAGAAGAAGCATTTTGTGCAGTTATCCCCTCTAAAGATAAAAACTACAGGTATGGCAATGTGTATACAGCATTCAACTGTTTTCCTTGTTATTGGCATTTCTGAGTTTACAAGAAGCAGCAGAATAAGCGAGACGATCTTCACATTGTTAGTTTCCACAGTTGACAAAACCATTAGAAAAGCTGCCTTGTTTTCGTTACAATAGGCACAACCTCAGCTAGTTGGGGCCCAATTACCATATTTTCCGGCGTATAAGTTGCGGTTTTTTTTTTAATTTTCGTTGGTGCGTCTTATCCACCGGTGCGACTTATGTATGGAATAAATCCGGTTCGCGGCGGCCAGCGCACGTTAAGACACAGCTCTATGGTCTAAATGAATCCGAAGCCCACCGCTACGGCGTTTCTCATAGCCCTATTGTCGCTTCAGGACAAAAACCAAAGAATTTGCAACTTTTCTAGTCAAAAACAATCATAATGGCCTGCAACAACCACGCGCAACTTTCTGCCATGCGCAGTAACTACATTTCAGAATAAATTCAAAGTAACATCAAACTGGGTTGCAAAAACAAAATGCAGCTTATAAATTACTACAAAGTTACTCTGAAGGAGTTAACGTGCTGCTAATTTTTAAAATGACAGCTTGCTAATAAGTTTCGAATTTCGGGCCGCTTCCGTTCGCGTCACTTCAGTCCGCCATGACACCTTTTTGCACGGATTTACGACAGCACGCAAGACACGCGCGACGTTTGGAGAGGTGGCCAAGTGGGTCTCCGACTCTTGGGACTCCATTTCTACAAGAACAGTTGTAGCCGGGTTGATAAAGGCCAGAGTAATCCGGTCCGCGAGTGGTGACGATGTTGGCGAAGAAGACATCGGTGAGTCGGAGAGCGATAGCGATACACCGGCGGAACTCCCACTTGAAGTTGCTGAATTATTTGTTAGCGAGTCTGCGGAAGAAGGCTTCGATGGTTTTGTCTAAACACCGTCTAAGTACACACAATGTGTGTGTATCAATAAACCATTTTTGAGAAGTTAGTTCTGGCTAGACTTTGGACGGTATATGCACGTCTAGCCCTCCTTACCGAGGGGTGCATTCATAGGCGGCGGCTCCAGCAACCATGTACTTTCGCCGCACTTTCTAACGATCTGATTCACTACGAGTTTACCTAATTAACAAGTGCGTCTTGTATACCGGTGTGTCTTATACACCAGTGCGACTTATATACGTTTTTTTCGCAAAAACTGTCATTTTGAAGGGGGTGCGACTTATACAAAGGTGCAACTTATAGACCGGAAAATACGGTAGCTCCATGGGTCAGCCTTGAAGCTACGGTATTTGAAGAAAAAGACGCACTTTGCATCAGCTCAGTGCCAGTTGTGCTCACAGACAATGGAATGATTTTTATGCATACTGCAGTGCCCTGACTATGTAGTTAGGAGACGCACAAAAAACACTTGCAGGCGGAAAATAAACTTCAACTGGCAGTGGCAGGGCTATCAGTCATATTTTTATGCTGTCATGTGTGGTATCAGTAAGCTGATCTATCAAAAAGCAAATTTACTCCCACTCTCACATTTTCCCTGCAAATGGTCACTATGACACCAATGCACTATGATCAAAAGCCAACTTCAGCACCAGGCACCCGGGGGTGAAGTTGGCTTTACGTGTTTTATTTCACGTTAACCTGAAGGTTAACATAAAATCAAGCAAAGTAACACACATGCAAAGAGGCAGGATCAAGCGTAGACACTCGCAATAAAGAACAAAAACAAACCACAGAGCTCTCGTGAGTGCAGGCATAAATTTTAGACAGCAACAACACGAACACACACAAATTTATGCTGCACTGCGAGCGGCACCACGCTTGTATCATGCACTGCCTTACGTCGACCCACAGGAAACCCCCGAGAAAGAAGGCCAGCCCCAGGAGGAAAAAGCAGTGGCACTAGCCTCCAGGCATGTACGACTCCTGACCATCGTCCACATCCTCCCCGTCTTCATCATCACGGCTCAGCAAGTTGTTCACAGCCAGATTCACATCCAAGTTCTAGAACACAAAGGAACAACACGGGTCAGGCCTCAAGTCTCAGCCAGGCTGGTGGAGGAGCACTTTTAACGCCAATACCACCCAGATACCTCAACGAGAAGCCCACTTTACAGAGCATGAAGACAAAATACAATTTGGATTTCATCCCAGCCACAATGGACAATTTTTACTCTAAAAAATATTTAAAGCTCCCATCTCACACTACACAATGTCAATGGGCAGAACACAAAAACAGAGTTATCATTTGATTAAGTGGTACAATCAAAAGAGGACTAAAGGCACCACTACAACCACCTGTTCTTTGGTCAGCGGCCACCAACCGCACCAACAAGATCATGCGGTGTCCTTGAGACTTTGCCAGACCGTGGCATCTGCTTTCTGTAGTCCCTCGGTTTTGTTTGAAATTCGCAGTAAAAGCGGCTCCACTGTTGCTGGGGCACAGCAGTCTTTCTGATGGACCAAACTTGTATTCTGTCTTCCTGGCTTCTTACCCCCCCCCCCTCCCCCTCCCCCTGAGGTAAAGCAATCCAAGTGCACATGCAATGTCACTGCATCAGCTTCCCCACTCATAATTTCAGACTCGAGAAACCCTTCGTGTCACCCCCCTCGCCTTCGAAAGTACTCAGAAACAAAATCAGCACAAGTGCACAGGGGCCCAAATCCAGCAGGCATGTTCCAAAGCGCGGGCTGGGACGGACCCAAACAAGTGTCGGTGGTATCCGCCTGCATACTCGCAATGGAGCGACATTTGTGTCCCCACTTTGTCCACGGTGCAGGCTCACTGTTTAGAAGCACAGGCACCTCTACTATTGGTGGGTTTACGCCCTTGCGCCGAGACACAAGCAGTCTTTTGGCAGCCTTCCGAATGAGCTGGGTGCATGCTCGGACAGTCGGCTGTCCCGACACACAAACTCAGCTAATGACGACTCTTCAGTAAACTGCGATATCTGCATCGATTTAATCAGCAAAGACGAAGATCAGGCCAAAAAAAATTTCTTTTTTTCTTTTTTCAAAGGATTGGTAACAACACAGAATACAATTGCAGGTTACGAGCATATCAGCAGCACATTATTGAACTTAGATGACATTGAACCATTGCACTCCATCATCTCCCTGTGCACCTCTCTCTCGTGACGAGGATGGCAATTTCCACAGCCACACTGATTTTATTGCGCACCTCATGAAGACAGCTGAGGCGGTAAGAAACAATGTCAAACGTTGGTGTAACTAGAATTTAGGTTAAAAAAGAACAGAAAAGAAGATGCTACTCACTGTGCGCTGAAGTTCTCGAATGATGAGGTTTCGAGACTTCCCTTGAAGCACCACTTGTGCCTGTTACGGAGGGAGATCACACGGCAATCAACCAAAGCCTATAACATTACACACACTGAGAAATACAAAACCGCTTTCCTCAAAAGTTTCTCATCACCCAACTAAAGCCTAGGCGACTTTCAAGGAGCCATTTCTCACATCAAATTATTTAATGGTCACTGCTTAACAAGAGGGTAGCATTTCTTCCACCCTCATTTAGTGTTTAATGACTAGCCATGTAGCCCCCCCTACTCCTTAACCCTTTCAGGGTCACAGACGTACATGTACGTCCTCTGCAAACACCTGCAAAATGGTCAATAACGTACATGTACGTCATCGCTTGTATGTTTAAAAAGCGCACCTTTTTCGCCAACTTCTCTTGCTTGGCATGTGCTACCACACTGCGGTAATACGTCAAATTATTTTCTTGCGCCGATGGCTCTTCTTTTTATTTTTTATGATTTACTTCAGCGGCGCGCTGGCTATCGCCCACCTAAAGCCCCTTACGCCCACCGGGCGCCTCTCGCTTCTTGCCACAGAACAAGGGCGCCAGCGAAACTGATGAGGCTCTTTTCTCCTTTTTTTGTATTTTAGATGCGACTGCATCTCATTCACTCGCCTTGTCCCTCCATACGGCGTTGTTGTTGTCCGTCCACACCCCTCCCCCATTCTCCTCGCCGCACGAGCTGCGCTCTCCGCCACTCACCCCCTCTCCTCCCCGATAGCGAACACTCTCTCGCGAGGGGCATTGGATTGGATTCGATTGGGTTGGCTTGAATTGGATTAAAGTGGATTGTGTTGGATTGTGTTGCGTCATAGCCACGATCGTTCCAGCACCGGCGTTCCGATTTCCATCGATGCGTTGAATGGAGCCTAACAATTCTGCTATCGCCTGCGCAACCGTAACAAGCACCGATTGCTGTGATAACAGGAATGCTAGCACCACTGAAGACAAGGCTGCGAAGCGGCGTGAACGTGATGCTGAACGCAAACGATTGAAGAGAGCAGCCGATTCCGAACTTCGTAAATGTGATACCGAACGCAAACGGTTGAAGCGAGCAGCCGATGCTGAACTTCGTCAACTTTACGACTAGTGCCCCAACAACGATACGGGGCACGCGCATAGACTTGATCTTCGCTGCAAATTGCACGGTGGTCCCGTTACTTCATCATCCACTACCCGCACACTTCAGCGACCACAAGGCAGTCATCGTTAACGTTACGCTACATGTTAAATAAAGATACGCGTTCCTCACACATTTCACGCAATTAGAGAATCAACCCAACGGAAACACCAAGTGAACCCCCAAGATGCGTCGCATCTCCCCAGGGTTCCCCTCACGGGAAGGTGGGGTAATTTTTTTAGGAGCGGTGCGCCGTCTATTGCTCGCGCATCCGGCCGCGCGCTCGGGCGCAGCGGCTGGTTCTGGCATTATCCTCCGGGCGCTTCCCGCTTTTTGCGCCCGCGAAACTGATGTCTATCTGATTTCGATTCCCTCAAAAGGTGCCGGCTTGTTACTCTCTCGTTTTTATTTAGAATTTTTTTTGTGTTACTCATGAATTAACCACATGTGCATAACAACACAAACGATTTTTTTGTCACTTCATGGTCACCCTAAAAAAATTATGATAATTTTTTCTCGAAATAGATTCATCCGGAGAATTTAAATCAGCAATAAAAAAAAATCAACCCTGGAGGGTCGAATTAGACGAAAAAATTCGGCCCTCAAAGGGTTAACTTATCAATTTGCAGTTCGCACACTACACAAAGATTCAGACTTGGTTTCAACTTGTTGCCCCAGTGAACACCAGCATGACAGCAAATGTCCACCCCTCAGCGTGCCATTAATAGCATGGGCAACTTTTGAACCAACAGCAACTGCAACTTTGTGTGATGCATGCACATTTTTATTGCATGGTCTAGTCAACCCCGTCTGCGCGTTAAATGGTCCATGCTACTACTACCAGGACCGTCCGGTGCGATGCCAGCATCATGTGCACAACGATGTTTAGCCTATGCACCTGCATCATTCCTCTGGACACCGCGAGTCACCTGCCGTGTGTGGTCCTACCTGCAGTGCCCCCATTGTCCATGCGATCGCATTGGTTTTAATGACAACCAGTAGCTCTTTATGCTAAAATTTCTGATCTGACCATTACATTTATCTTTTTTGAAGTGATTCAATCGACAGAAAGAGACCCAAAATTTCCACATTTGAAGAAGCCCTACACACTATCGACATTCATAATAAAATGAAAAGAACAGTTCGCTGGTCGCTTGAATATGTGGGCTGCCACTCCACTGGCACTGACTTGCCTACACCTTTAAGGCTGCAGAGCACTTTTATTGCAAAGCAATGCATTGCGCGATACTGTAGACTAGGTACGTGTGCCCGCCTCACTAAAATGATGTTACACTGCAGCCAAACCTGCCAGGCTAGCAGAACCACCATGGAGTAAGAATTATGTTCGTGTGGTTGTCTTAGCAGCCTGAACGTTCTTCCTACAGTTTCTGCTTTATAGGCACTTAATGTGATCTACTTGTCTGAATAAGCCACACTTATGCTCCGGACATGCTCAGCGGATGCAGTAGTGGCACAGCTCGGAGCACACATGCCAGGAAGCATGTTCCAAAGCGCGGGCTGGGACAGATCCAAACAGGTGCTGGCATCCGCCTGCATATCCGCAATGGAGCGACCCTTGCTGTCCCCACTCCGTCCATGGTGCCGGCTAATAGGTTGAGAAGACCGGCACCTCTACTACTGAGGGGGTTCTCTCTCTCCGCATTAGGCACGCACCTGTGAGACCAGCTCCTCGGGCACGTATGGGGCGGGCACTACGGGGCGTGAGCCAATTATGAGCCCCGAGCCTCGCCCACGCGATGCCGTAGAGCGCAGGATGCGCCCCCGAGACCGGGCAGCCGACCTCGAGCCAGAGGCCCCGCCCGACGAGGAGGAGGACCCGGCGGGAGCCACGGCCCCTCCAGCCGAGCTGGCGCCCCCAGACGCCCCGCCGCTGGCCCCCCCTCCCCCGCTCCCCTTGAGGTTGAGGCGCGAGTGGTGGTGGTGGGACGCGGCGCTGGACAACAGCCTGCAGGTGGCGACACAAGTGAACAACGTCACACTTTGAGAGGCACATGCCCACCATTTGCAGGGCTTTACCATCCAAAAACATTTGCAAAAGGTTGTCAACAGCAAAGCAACCAATGCTTACGAATTTGGTTAAAAAATTTTCAAGTTTTGGGGGTTTGGGCCGAAGCTACATCTGATTTATGAGGCGCGCTGTAGTGAAAAGCTCCGGATTAATTTTGACCACCTGGGGATCTTCAACATGCACCAAACTCTTGACACACACGGGTGTTTTTGCTTTTCGCATTCATCTGAAAACAGGCTGCCCCAGCCGGGATCCAATGCTCACAGATTTTCGTGGTGCATAGGATCCCCAAATTCATAATTTAGGAACTCTAAGAGATTACCTTCCTCGTTTCAGGGTATCTATATGTACAGTATTTTCTCAATTCTGTGCACCTTCTTGTTTCCAAACCCCAACAAATAATGTGAATGCAGAGATTCGAAGACCATCAATGTTAAAATGTTAAATTGTTTTTTTAATACTGACTGCTAAAGATGGGGAGTGTGCTTTAACCCTTTGAGGGTTTTTGCCGTACAGGTACTGCGGCGGTTTTCCGTCCCGCAAGGTCTTTGCCGTACGGGTACGATTTCGAGCATCCGTTTGAAATTTCACGGCATATTAACGATGCATGCTCCCTGAGAGGTGCTGCCACCTCCTGGGACTTACAAGAAGTGTTTGAAATTTGATTGTGCTACCTTCTTGTGGTGAAAAACAGAACTCTCTGGCTTCGGCGCGTTACGGCGTCTGTACGTGTCAACGCGTTTCGTGATTTCAGTTTCACCACGTGATCGTATCGGAGGCGCGCGAAACTTGATCGGCACTCGCTATCAGGGGCGGCGGAAGTTGATTTCGATCTATATTGGCGCTGCTCTTATCTTGTATATTACCCACGCTCACTAGGTATTCTTGCCCTCCTTGCTTGGAACTGAAGTAACCTAGTCGGAGACTCCGTTGCGGGGGCGGCGGAAGTTGATTTCTATCTATATTGGCGCTGCTATTAGCTCGTTTATCACCGGCGCGCATGAGTTATTCTCGCTCTGCTCGTTTACTGGGTTCCCTTCGAGTTCTTCAGATGCACGGCAAAGCGGCGATATGGCCCAACGAACTGCCCGCTCTGATGACACCGACCGCGATGACTCTTCTGACTCCGAGTTTGCTCCTTTCACCGAGTCTGAATCGGAAGACAGTCTTTCTTCGGAAGAAGACAGCTCATTTTCGGACAAGCGCTTTATGCGTGCAGACTGCGATAAGGCACTGTGCGTAGACCCGTGTTTCAAGGAATACCACAATCTGAAATACTATTGAACATTTTTCAGTTCTAAGTGATGCTGACCCCAAAATACTGTTCCTGATAATTTTGTACCATTTATTCCTGACTTTAGACATTTTGTACATTCCAAATCCGCAATAAACTAATTTGACCACCAGGGAAAGTTTTTTTTCAAAAAATTCAACCCTCGAAGGGTTAAATCGACAAGTGCTTAGGATCAAGAGAATATAAGATAAACGATGAAATATAAATTCATCATGATTAGAGCCCACACCATTTCCTGATAGCTGGGTTGACGGGGACAAGAAAACGAAGTTTCATTAGACATTCGGTATCATGTTTAGATAAAGAATGTCAGCACTCCGAGCCCAACAGTGTGCCGAGTGTTCAAGGCTCTTGCTTCTAACACTACAGGTCACCATTCCAAAAGTTTTGGACCAATGGAAAAAACTGGCTTCGTATCTGCTTGATTCACTGCAAATGCCGCCAAAAGACAATAGTCTTCTGCCGGCCCAGCTACATGACCGTCAGCTTGCCGGTGCTTCTCTGCCAGAATGTTCTCCTTGCATTTTCTGGGCATGTGCTCACGTCTACACTTGGCACTTTATGAACACTGCCATGGTCACTAAAGGGCGGAAAAACCACGTGATCTGGCGCCGTCCTTTCAGAGCTACGTGCACTCTGCACACAATGTACGCACCAATGCACGACTGGGTACAATTTTGCCACCGCATACAGTCATGGAGAAAGCAAATAAGCGCAAAGCGCACCGCCAAAGATACCGGCGGTGCCACCATAGCCTCGGTGGTGTGCTCCGCGGTTTGCTTTTTTGCAGCGACTGTTATTTCATTTGTCGCAAAAACCAAGCACCCATGTATTTTTTAATAAAAGAGCACTGCAAATATCACGTACGTATTGAAGTTTTGCCTCTGATATGCATAATGTTTTGTTTTTGCGCAACCATGTTGAGAAGTACGAACATTGCCACCAAATTTATGTGCTAAGAAATGGCTTTGCCTATGTAAACGTCCCGATCAACTGCCTTAACTTTGGTCGGGCAGCTGAATTATGGGAGAGACGCACAGAGAGGCACCGAAATTTCTGCGGTCAAGTAGCCCAACAATGACTATTGTATTTAAAAAAGTGGTGTGCGTTGGTGTTTCCTAGCATAAAGGCGACATAGGCCTATGGGTGCCATTTCGGTTGTGTTGAATGTTTGGCAGTCGTCAGCCCTACGGTCATGTTTAAACGTTTTCTGCATTCCCTGCCCCTACCACAAGTTGCTACCATACCCACAACATTGACATTTGAAGCATACTGAGTTTGGTACGTAGTCTCTTGTCTGACAGTGAAGGAAACCTGGGGAAGCGAAGCTTTGTGTGGCAACTCCATGTGCTTGCACGAAAAAAACTGGTCTGGAGCGGAGTCAGAAGTAAGGGGGGAGAGGGGGGCTGATTCATTCAAAGGAAGAGGTTTTTAGTAAATCATTGGCACAGTAGAGTAGTTGTACAGTCCCTGATGCTCAGAATAGTACTAGGATTCCCCCCCCCCCCCCCTTATTCATAATACAGACAGGGAAGGGAGCCCACAACCTCGAAAACCATGTTTTTATGGTTGCCACGGTTGGACACTTTAGTAGAGCGGTTTGAGGTCAGCACTGTCACAGTTGCCAAGGTTGCTCTAGGCGCCCCATGCGGGGCCAAGAAAAGTGTTCATTGTTTCCTCACATAGGTGCTATCGGTCCTATTGCAACAATAATCATCATGCATTTGAGCACACCACACTTACACTTTGGAAATTTCATTTTTGCTCAGGTCCAGACGGTCTGTCAGGACTGAGAAAGGAACTCGGCAGATTTTGCCATCCTGAAATGAAATAAGACAACTGAATGCACAAATGACAAAGTACATGTTCTTCAATATTATTCGCAATATCAACAAATAATCTGGCAGTGACGGTTATGCCGTTCTGAAATGCATCAACAATGCCTCACCTCGAAGAGGAATGCTATGTGCGATGGTCCAACAACACACTGCAGGACATTAGAATTTCTGAAGTTGCTAACAACAGCAGGTGGTGAATATCCACTGCGCAATTTCTCGCCAACTTCTCTTAACCTGCAAAGAAATAAAATGCAACATGAAACAAAGAAAATCGGCAGTGGCTATCCCGACCGCAAGAAACAGTTCTCACGGCGAAACAGCGTGAACCTGAACTCGGATGAGCAGCAAGAGAATGGCCTGCCCCAAAACCGAACTTGTAATCGTTGGTTGCACCTCATGCAGCAACCCTTACACTACAGGAAAACCCTTAAAGTGATTCACCATGACTAAACAGCAAACGATTAGATTTACTACAAGCGCTGGTTTCTTAGAACCGCTAAAATCGGCGTTTCACATCACTGAAGACGTTTGCACGCGCTCGCTAAATCAGGGTGGTGGTCGGAACACGCCAGAATACCTAAGCAAATGAGGACCTAGACATATCGACGCAGTTCCTGTGAGAACATAAGATGGCACGTTCCTTGATGGTCTTTTTTTTTTTTTAAAGAGAGCGTTCCCAAAACAAAACCATGAGCTACGTAGAACTCGGGCTAAATAGAGCAAACACCCTAGTTGAATACTGCGACATGGATGGTTAAGTCAAGAATTACCACCAATTAGCGAAAAGGGAAAAGAGAAGGGATGTAGGTATATCAACACCGTTCTCACAGTGATCGTCGTGCATTTATGCCTGGAAGTTAATTCGCCAATTCGTGCAGAGGAACGACAAACGTAGTAATTTAAGCCTAACTTCCCTCAACACACTGGGCCAGATTTCGTCGGTAACATACCTTTCATTCAATTGATCTTCACTTCCCGGGAGAGGAAATGCCAGAAAATGCAAGTAGGACATGTCAGCCGGTATATCATCAGTCTTTCGATGCAACACGTCCAAATCAAACACGGATTGGCATATCCACAAACGACGCTGTGCTCAATGCCGCCGTCCACCACAAGAGGAAAAAATCAACAAATGCGTCAAACTCTCGTTTCCGGCGTTTTCCGGTTACTCAGCTGCTCTACGTTCAGCCACCTAGCGGCCATTTTACCCGTCGAGCTTCTTTTCGCTTATGTAATGCCCCCCCTCTTTTCTTTTTTTTTTCTTCTCTCTTTCTCTCTCTCTCTCTCTCTCCTTTCTTCCTGTCTTTCTCTTTTACACCTTTTCTATTCCACCCCTAGCCTCCTCCCAAGTCTTTTATCCCCTCTTCCCCTCCCCACCGCACTGGGTTGTATGCAGGTGAGCTCCCTACTGAGCTCAATAATATCCCCAGTGCACTTTCCTTTCCTTTCTTCCATCCAATCACTTCTCTCTCTAATACATGATGCCATAGCTCCATGCCATAGAGGAAGAAATACTAGTTTTTTTTTATTTCTCAATGTCCATGCGTCGAGCCATTTTCTGGTCTGACTGACTGACAAACTTTATTGAGGAATGAGAAGGATGGAATGGGGTAGGGGATAGAATCTAGGAGGAAAGGAAAGGGAAAAAAATTTTTCCTCCGTGGATAGAATGGAGTGTCAACAACGCGTACATGTAAGCTAGTAGGTTCGAACTGTGAAACATGGTTAAGTAGCGCGGTAAGGACGGGACAAACGTAGAGACCACACAGGACTAGATACGTAGAGGCCACACAATGGAGTGGAATTCATGGGTGGAACCATCGCCACCATCACCTCCTGTATTTTTTCTATGCCAAACGCATCAGCGGCCACCCAAGCGCCCTTTCCTTCTACTCCGGCCACTACCATTTCAGAATTTCTCCGGGATAATTTCATGAAGCTATGCCAATGCTTGCCCTCCCTTGATCATCTGCCCCTGTACCACCTCCTGTGGGACTCGTGCGTTTGCCTAATGTCCGCACGTGATTCCAAAACTTCTTCGGCGCGTCTCTACCCCTCCGCGCTACCTAAGAAACTCTATGGCGCTACCCACCGCTCGCTGTCCCCCTGTATTTTTGCCTGCACTACTTACTGCACTTCCCGTTATCTTTCATGTTTAGGTGCACCTTCTCCTGATGTCTCCCATATTGTAAGAAACTCTATGCTTCACCTGCCTGTGCTCTCTAGACGCCTGTATACATGGCGCCCCCACGCGGTTGGAAAGTGCGGTGGCGGCGCGCGTATAAACGGGCGCACGGAACCGACGCCGTCAGATGTCATGAACGCACTGAGAAGATTCAGACTACCACACTTCAAGATGTGCTCTTCCCAAATGGACCGGACTCCACCCGCCTCAAAGTAGCATCCCTCATCGTCAAATTCGTCGAAGCCTCCGGCCTCTCTGAACTTCTCCAAGCTCAACCCTACCTACCCTCCCTCTACCGCCTTCCACCTTCCACCCCCTACACTACTCCCCCTCCCCCCCACCTAGCCAAAACCCAGTTAAGGTGTCCTCTCTGAGAGACAGTTACCGGGTTTTTTTCCTCACTCCCTTTACTCTCCAATAACCTAAAACAACAACAACAGATGGCGAACTGCCAGGGCCACCTGCCTCAGCTCAAGCTTGTAAGGTCCCACGTGAGCGAAGATTTATTATATGGGCCTCCGAGCTTCGCGATGGTTGCGCCGCCTATCGCCGCTTCTCCGCAGCGTCTACGGGATGAGCGCTGGGTGGCTAATAGGAGCTCATGCAATGTTCTTGTTCTTTCGCTTCTTTTGCCTCCCCCACCCGTGACAACGTGTTATTGTCACGTCTGTTAACGAATGGTACGTTTAGGGTACTTCAAAAAACAGCTGCAGCTTGGTAGAGTGCTCGAACGCCAGCAAAAGCTATCCGGCGCCACAGTTCTGCACGCTTCCTTACCGCTATTACAGGCGTCAGCGGCGGCAGCAGCATATCCCCATTGTCACTTCCCAACACGTCAGGCACAAGTGAATTCAAGTGTCATCTCATTTAAATATGATACTGGCAGAGTGAAAGGTTGGTTTCATCATGCAGCGTGTACAACAATAGCAGCTTCGTTTCAAACATATATGTCGAAGAGAAATCAACTGTCTCGGGAATGTAGTTATACCAGTACCTGACAACCACTTGTGCCTTTTAAGGGTAATAAGACACACAAAATGTTACACATAGTACAAGGTTCTGTGTCGTTAAATATGTGCACACTTACATCAGCAAGACCCAAGGGAAGTTAATGAAACCACCAAATAATAAATGGTCTGCAAGTCGGGAAGAAACAGAATAGCCTGTACGGGAATGAAAAAGCCCAGTGTAGCTTCAGAAGTGCTAAAGATGTTCGTCTAAACTTAAACCAGGTAGAATTCACCAGACTCAACAAGATGCAAAATGCATTCCTATTTCGCAGGACATGGGGCGGGGAAGTGGATGCTTAACTATCATTGTGTGCGACTGCGGAACAAAATCAAGGAATGAATGTTTTAGTAATCACACGCACAAGCTGCGCATTCACTTTCATTTTGTTTTTCGACTTCAATGAACGGCTGACCACTTGGCAGACGCATTTTTCGAAGTACAGGGTAGGCAGTTCACAAACAATAAAAGGTGTCGTTGGAAGAGTGTGATATCTGATAAGGAGATCTGATTTTAGCTTGTGCTAGTTTCTGCAGTCTCCCTGTGTCATATGGTGATGTTTTGAAGAAGCGTTTAATCAAGGACACGGCTTACTCTATAAGCCCGTTGCCACACTGCTCGCGGAAGATAAATGTAGCAGATGTAGCAGATGAGCACCCACCTCATGACAAGACAACTCAGCGTTGAATTATTTGTCAGGTGCTGATCCTCGGGTATAATTTTGTATTACCCACCGTACTTCTTTCGTAGAATGTTCGTAAAATGTATGCCACATTGCTTGTCTAGGGTAGTGATCAATATCTGAGGTATGATGTTGGCAAGTGTAACTGGCGTGCTGTCTTGTACGAGTACTCTGCTACATTATGCAATTGCAAAAAGCCGATTTACATCGTAGTGTATAGCCATAGCATGACCATCCGAGGGAACGCTGCTTACAGAGATACTCTTACTAAATTTCAGGGCAGTGGAATTGCAATCAGCTGCATGCATATGCCGGCTTCACAACTCTGTCTGTGACACACAGGTGGCGCTTATACAGACCGAATGTACCACACTAAGATCGCATCATAAATGTTTACACTCTCGTAAATACACCACATTTGATAACAGAGTAACTTCTCCACATTAATATGTATTTCGAATGCGTACAAACCGTAAATCTCAGTCTTGAACGTGCCCCAAAAGCAGCGGCGACAGTGGGGAGCGGGCCGGAGCCTCCCGCGGCTCCTTTCGAAATGTGCCGCTAGGGGGATTTCAGTGGCGCCCCTACAGGCACCGCTCGAGGCGTATTCAGATGGCAGTGCCTATTCTGTGGACCAGTTGATGATGATGATCATGAACACAGGATAATGACTGAACCACAGGTTAGTATTCAGGTTCACACATTTGATCCTTATTCGTCTAAAAAAAAAAAGAACTAACTGCTCGGACTCGAGCCCAGGGAGTCAGTGCCAAAATCCAAGACTCCATCACTCCATCATGGAAGCCGATAAGCGGAGCCCTTTTAGCAGTAGCTCAAAACTAGCTGGTGTCGAACCGGAACCGAACCAAACCGAAAACCGGAACTGAACCACTATTTTTGGCAGAACTGAACCCGAACCATTATTTTTTGAGCCCGCTGAACCCGAAACAGAACTGAACCGGAAAAGAAATGACGGTTAACGGTTTATGACAAGACGGTTCAACCACCCGCCATTGATAATGCGTGGTCAACGCCATTCGGGGCTTCTCTTCCATCAACTTTTCCCCTTCAGATCAGTCACAGCACTATCAACACTCTCTTCGTCGTTGCAACATGAGGAAGGGTATGTACAACAACGCTGCAATGCTGCTGCTGGTAGCATGAGCAGAGTGCAAGGCTAAGCAAACGAAATGCAACTCTCTCAAAAACCTGCAGGCGACATGAAACATCCTCTTTGCCCTTTCCTCACTGCGACTGAGGAGTGACAATTGGGCCGCAAGGTTTCTGCAGCACGCAACGGCGAAAGCCCACATTAGAAATGTGCATACTTGTCGCATTCCATAATTTGCTTCACAAATGTCGCACACATGGAATATCTAAACAGTTGACTAGTGTGACCCTCAAAGCTGCTCTATAGCAGAGCCATTGGTTCTGCTGCACCACAAAGATGCAGATTTGATCACCGCACCCAATGGCCGTTTTTCTGATGTTGACGAAAAATGAAAACTTCTATGTGCCAATATTTCTACGCAAGTTAAATATTCCCAGGTGGTCTGAATTGCTCCGTCAGCCTGCAACGTACGAATTGCAGTAGCTTCGGGGCATCAAACGCGCCAATATTTTATGAGAAGTGTGTTTCCATGTTATGATGATGAATAATTTTTATTTGTCTGAGTCGAGGTGCTGGTATTAGTGCACACGCCTGGTGGGAAGCCTCTTTAGTCCGGTATGTCTTGGACCGTGCTGGCCAAAATTATTCTGCGCTGAATTCCTACACGAACAATATCAGCGCTTTTTTCACTGCTTTCAGCCATAGAATTAGCAAAAAATCCAAAAGGTAGAAACCGCTCTACAGGCATATCCCTTCCTCTGTCCGCCATTTATCATGTCAAAACGTGTCATTACGGCAAAAGCAGCGAGCACCGTGGTGCCTGGTGTAATAGCCAGTTTTTCAGAACGTGTAGAGCGAACAACTTTGCGCTTTTTAACATTTGCAATTGATAATAGATATAGCAGAGAAAACTGTTCGCGTACTAGCCCACACGTTCTCCTTTTGCTAGAAACTGTATCCCCGGTTCTTGCAGGCACTATGTATTTCCTCTTGGATAAAAAACGGCACCGAAGAAGTAGATGACATGTGCAGAAAGGCAGGCTGGTTTCACACTATCCCATTTGCCCAGCGCTTATGCTTTGCGCGTGTTCTGTGTGTCATCTCTTTCAAGGCAATAAGATGCACTTTTACTGATTAGTCCAACTGGCTACTCTGTTGCTACTGCTGCTGGTTCTGGAGGGGAAGTGGTGCCACCGACTAATCAAAAAAGGGTCTTCCTGAAAGAGTTCCATCTCGTGCTCAACGTGGCCAATCACAGTTCAGCTTGTAATCGCATAATATAGCTATCGCAAAATACATTCCAGTCATCAGAGCAACGTGACCCTGCGTTAAAGGGACCCTGCAACACTTACCATCGACTACTCGGAATGTATTTTGGGGTAATTTGGGGCAATCTCCTCCCGCAAGAATTATGAAAATCCGTTCACTATCACCGAAACTACGCGTGATGAAAAATCGCGCATAAATGTTCCCTCTCAACTCAACCGCGGACAACGCGACGAAAGCTGCGCGCTCTCTCCCTGTTCGGCGGCCTTCGATATGTCACAGGCCGGGGAGTTTCGTCCTTTTCCCCGCAACGTGGACGGGTCTATTTACGGTCTGGGGCCACAAAAAAGCGGGCATGGTGGCCTGCTCGCAAGCAAGCGCTCAGGCTGGTAGGGCATTTCTGGAACAATAAACGTTTGTTGTCGAGTTGGCTCGTTGAAAGTGGAATATTTAGTTTGTCACTCAAACTCCGCGCGCACTCAAAACAAAAGAAGCACCAAAAGCATGCGGACAGGTTCAGACATAGAAGAGGTCCATACAAAGCACCGACGACGGCTGATCGTCACAGGAAATGCCAGAATTTAGCCACGAAGTTGACCAGCGACAGCCAATAGGAGAGCCAGGATAGCCATGGCCCGATTGACGTTGCAGAGGCCCTGCCAGGGGTGCATATGAGAATTGAAGAGAGAGCGGTTGGTTTTTTTCCGCGTCTTTCACGGCGATTTGCGCGCTTACCGCTTCACGTGCACGTGTAATATTTGGCTCGGGTGTTCCTGGAAGTCTAATCTAAACGTCGCGCAGGTTTACTTGCACTGCACGAAGAGTGTTGCAGGTTCCCTTTAAGTCAAGCTCACTTTTAACAGACTTCTGGCTCACGCCCTTAAGAAGGTTGACTGCTAACAGATCATCCTAGGTCGCCAAACAATTGAATTTATAGGCAGCATTCACATGACTGCTGTAGGATTTTTTCTTATGCAACGACTTACAAAGGAGACACACAGCTGGCATTTAAACATTTCCTCGGCTAATGTACGCAGGTAACTCGCCGATACACAGGCCAAACTCTAGCGGCTGGATGTAAAAGGTAACGGGCGACTTTAGAAAGAGGATTGCGCTTTCTACAACATCAACAAAGAAACGAAAGGGCAGAAAGTATATCTCACAGACAGTCACCGCCCTTTGTGGTTGCTTTAAGTAGTCCGTACGACAACTTAAGGGACTGGGCTGGAAAGCAGCTGGTAAATCCTCACTACTTCATCTGTTTTCCTTAATACATATGTGGTCTAATTGCTTCTGTTACCTTCAATATTACAGAACTTTTATTGGGAAATGCAGTATTTAACTCCATGAACCGGTTTGCGAACCGGTTCAGGTTGTGATTTAGTCGAATTGGAACAAAATGAATTCTCCCAAACCCAAACCGTAACCGAACCGGTATCTTTTTCAGTTCGACACACTGCCCAAAACAGACCATAACCCTGTGGTCTGGACCACAAAATAAAGCTGATCATTATTCTGTGGTCTGGTCCACAGAACAGGCAGTGCGTATTCAGATCAACCACATCTAGTTTTCAGCGTCAGCAGTTCCTTTGCTCAAGCTACACATACGGAGCTTGCAGCTTCCTGTGCCGCTGTGCACTCGCACATGGGCACACCGAGGCTCCTGCGTCACTACTTTTACATAAGCCTTAAAAAAACATTAAACAAATCGTCTGCCTGTTATCACCCCAAACGCATTTGTGCACCTACCATAATGAGTTCGATCGTTGTTGGAAATGCAGCCTTTGGGACCACTTTAAGGCACTAAAAATTTTACAAGTACGTACTATAGAAGTATGGTTGCAGGAATCAATTGAAGTCAGATCTTGCATGTGGCTAATGAATGCAGTACCAACTGTGTAATTTTGAGGCTGCACCTTATGGCTTGAAATGATAATTGAATCCAGAAACTAACGGCAACTCAAGTTAGAAAAACGAAAAACCTAGAGCGAGTAGTGAGAAGCAAATTTTGGGCTCATGTGTGGCATTTTAATGGTTTACGAGGCGTTTGGTTGCATTTTTTTATATCGAACAGCAGTTTCAGTGCGTATGAAACAGAACGTAGCTTTGCTTCTTTGCCCATCACAGGGTTGCGCGACTCGATGAACGTACCCCATAGACAACGCAACGAGAGTGTGTTAGAAGACATACTTAATGTTGGACCAGTGTCCACATAAGCAAAGCTAATGCAAAATTTCACAGGCAAAAATGAATAATTACCTCATTACAAAGGCGATCTGAATTAACAAGCGAGGGCAAATTCAAGCAACCACGGATGTCCGTGGAGAGTCCGAAAATAGCCGAGCATCCAATGCCAAGTATGGATGTCCACTGCACGTTTTGGATGTAATGTTTGGATGTAATGCACTGTGATGCTTGGATGTACATTTTTGGGCTGTACAGTGGACATCCAGCTATGGATATACAAAGGATATACATTTCCATATTTCAGAGGATCATCCGCCTGTGGACGTACGAAGTTAACACAAAGCATCAAATAATGGTGTCAACTGAATATAAAATCAAAAACAAAAAAGCTACTCTGCTTTTCAATAAAAAAGATTTTGCACATCAATACCCCTACTTGTGCATGGCAAGTTTCATCTGTATATTACTAAAACTAAGCCCAGTTTTTAATGTTATCGAAGCATTTTAGCAACTCCAATGATGATCTCTTTTGGGAAGGGTGTTCAAGAATTGAGAACCCCTCGCAAGGTGTCTACAGTGTTCGTGTATACTTGTCCACCCGGCAGAGCCTCCCCGGTGTAGTATGCATTGCGGTGTAGCATTCATGGGCATCAAATTAATAAAATAGTTACTTTGTAAATTTTACTGAACATCCAAAATACATCCCATTTCGGACATCCGAGGGGACGTATGGAAGAGTAAAATCCGGACGTCCCGGACACACATGGTATGTCCATCGGCCCTGAAACGGACATCCTCTAAAGCCGGAATGGACGTACGCTAGATGGCCAACGGACATCCTGCTTGGAAAGCGTCCAAAAAACTGTTGGTTTTGCAGCTACGCTCGTCAAAATAGTCGACTAAATTGAACTTTATCTCCAATAAACTACAACTTTCCATTCGAATATTCTTGTTCTATATGTTTTTTCGGTGCGACACAAAATCATTTCACTCACTTTTGGTCATTTTCAATTGATTGTGGTGCAGTCGCCGGCAAAGAAACTGTGCTAATTCGGCACAAATAAATCCAAAGTAAAGGCAGGAAGGTGCGCAGTGTGTGTGGCCTTGCAGCTGAGCAAAAGCCAACTTCCATAGCCTCTCATGTATGCTTGATGAAACCATAATTGCTTTGAAAAAAAAAAAACTGAAAACAATGTTTCACCAAATTTTCAGGCACGGGGCACCATGGTGGTCATATCCCGCGGCTCGATTCCGGCTCTGCGGCGCCGCAGGACAGCGCTGACAAATGATTTTGGCACAATGGGCGATTAAGCGAAGGATGGCACGGGTAAACAAGTTTGGTGCTCAATGGTGCAAATGGCGCAGCTGTTCCCCCCCTGCAAAAAAACTCAGGCATGCTAGCACATATAGATAATGCATAAAATATCTTTAATGTCATTCGTACAGCACGATGAAAAAATGCTGTGCATAATTTTATGATTAGGGCGATTTGCCCGTCCCCCCATTTTCTCGGCACAAACTTAACCTAGGCAGCCTCCTGCTGCACTTCCTAGAACACATGATGATGAATTCTGGGCAAAAGAAGAGAAATACAGCAATGAAGTCTTAAGCCAAACACCAGAAAAAGATTATTACCCCCTTGTGAACCAAATACTACACAAATGAAAAGCTGTGATACAGGCTACATACAGTATGGCCCTAAGGACATGCGTACATTGCAAGGGCTACAATTGGGGAAGTGAATGCTACAACATGGCAATATACAATTTAAAAAAATAGTGAAACAACTCGCAGCAGCAGAAACTTGGGCAAGTCGATACTGGTTGACCATAGCATAAACAGCCCCAACACGATACACAAAAAGAATGCAGAAGCGAAAGCGCTCCTGTTAGCACTGTGCCTTCTTTGCACGTTGTCATGTGTTGGCTGGGTGCGTTTTCCATACACCTTGTGAGGAGACAACACCGTTGTTTTAGAAAGCACAAGAACGACAGAAACCAATGATTAACACAACTTCACTCTTGCATTTTTCTGTTATACAAGCGCAAGAGCATGCTGCCTGCAACTGAAAAAACCATGGGTGAAACATCCCCCCAGACATTATGCGCTTTGTTAGTTCAGCAATGACACGAAAGCGCTGGGACTCTACACAACTACATTTTTCAAGAAGCCTATATGTTGCATGAATGTTGTAATTGCATCAAGGCTTGACAGCGCCCATTGCCTGTGCTTTATACAAACGCGCATATTTACACTGAACAAGAAACCTCGTTTTAAACACACCACTGACACAGCACTCGTTTTCCCCCGCCATTTAAACAAACAAGAAAAGCTTTTATGAGTGGTACTTCCCCATCAATAATTCTGGACACAGCCATATTTTCTCAACAGCAAAAAAAAAAAGAAATCACGTGCTTGTTCAACATTTGTTAACTCACACAGTGGACCTTCTCTGCTGAAAAATAGTATTGCGAGCAGAAACCCTGGTTCCCGTTCTTTTATTTTTTTGCTAGAGACGCGGTATTGCACATTTTCAGCAATCAAACATGAGTCAATGAAAGGTCTCCAGGCTCACCCTTTCCATTATTCTAAGCATGAATCTTAATATTGTCCACCTCTGCCTAACAACCTGGGGTGGCAATGCCCATCGGCCACTTGTTAACCAAGGAACCTTCATAAATGAGCGCGGCATGCCGGTGTCGGCCAGCAAATGTAGCAATAAAGACCAGCTTGCTTTTGCCTTCAGTATTTAAAGACAGCGATGCTTGCGATTTCTACAAGAATTTATTTTGGAGCGGCCAAGAACAGCAGCAATAAAAATTATATACAAAACAGAGTTCAACAAAAAAATAAACACAGTGTTTAAGATAATGTTCACAGCCTAATCAAAGAACCAGGAAAACAAAAGTTAATATTACAACCAACCTTAGTCAAGTCAGCAAAACGAAGTCCATGCATGTTAACACAGCACAAAAAGCCAGAAAGAAGCCAGAAACACTAAATAAATTACCAAACGTCCTTGGTTATGGTCCAAGGAAATTCCCAGAATATTTTTTCTTCTGCAACATCTCTGTTAACAGCCTTTAAAATCTGCACTTTTGCACTGAGACATTCTTACAGGCTTTAGTGCAGAGCGCGCATAGCTTCTCTGATAGAGCAGCCAGCATGTTAGGTTCCAATGCTTCAACTACTATTAAAATTTGCGGCAGCAGACACACAAACTGGAACAGTATCTGTTACATTCCAGTGCTTCGACTATTAAAATTTGCGGCATCAGACACAGCACATTGGAACAGTACACACGCAACATACTAATAAGCACCAACAGAAACTCTTGCATAAACTCTTGCGCACTGATTAAGGTCCCCTTGAGTTCTTGCAGACCGTAGCCAGCAAGAGCTACATACTACGCCGCCAACGCTCTGCAGCACACAGCTGGCATTCTGTGCACACAAAATGTAAAATGACGCATGAACTGAACCGCTGCACATTAAGTACCTGACCCCTGTGCCACCACGTGAGGAAATTGCAGGTCACACGCAAAGCTGGGACTGGAGACCACCCGCTGATGCAGCAGTTATAGGTGAACCAAAATGAGAGTTGGGAATTATTTCATGCTCACCAAAAAAACACACTAGCTCTCTACAAGCGAGAAAGGAACTGAAAAGGGCCCTGATGCATGACTTCGCTACTTGCAGTGATCTTTCAGTCATGGTTTAAAATATGGCTGGAAAACACGCCAGCCATCTTATTGCCAATTTATTAGCACATTGTTTGCCTGTGGCCGAGATCATGGAGAGGCTGTGGGTGAGGCGAGTGAAAAAAAACGCGGCTGTTTTCTATTGTTAGGAAGCTTCATGGCGGGCAAGGCATTAGCAGTTAAAAAAGGTCCGATTAGGATTACTTTGACCCCCTGCAAACGAACACAGAGGAACACTGCATGACGAAGTAACAAGTAAATGCTTTGGGATAGCACACAGCAGATTAAAAAAGCACTGTATGGAAGAAAACAACGTTCACAAGGCAGGAGGACACCCACGCAACAAGTTGTCGAAACTATAAAGTTTTATAAATAGTTGGTGCAAACAAAACTCCCTGCCCACATGAGGGAGTGCAAGACAGCCTTGCACGAGCCTCCAATGTAATTACACACAGAGAAATAATAATGTACGTAGAAAGAGGCTAACCTAGAGTTCGAAGCACGTGTTTGTGAAAACGAAGCTAACAAAAAAAGCTGTTGAACTCCACTACAAGGTTTCAAGGTGCACAATGAAAGAACTGCTCTAAAGTATCCAAAAAATAGCTTTGTACAAAATCAAGTTCAATACGAGTGCCTTCTAATGATTGCAATTTACAAACTAGTACACACAAAAAAAAAAGTTCAGCACTTTCAGCTAAGTATCTCGCAAACGACTGCACATATAGAATGTACAAAAAAAAAATTCTGTGAAAGCAGTCAAAAAGCGAAAGTAACCCTCCCTTCCTGTTAGCTATGCCATGAAACCAACACAGAGTTTAAAGTAATACATCTTTAGTAGTGCACTTATTTGATACACATGATAGATACAACTATATTGCTGAACCGACAAACACACACACAAAAAAAATATAAAAAATGAACTGCCCAGTCAGGTGGCATCAAAACTGCGAGGTGAGACTTGGGGCTTTGATGCAGTACCAAAAAAAAAAAAAAAATTAAAAAAGAGGTATCTCAAAGACGCCACATTGTCAGCAGCAGCATTGAACCATTTATGTTTGGTTCAAATAAATATTGCGCCTGCTATTTACAGCTGCTGTTTTTCAAATTTAGCTATTTGAGTGACCTCCGATGATGAGAATGGAACGACGCAATGACAGAATGATGCAGGAAACATCTAGCATCCGTAATACATGAGTGTATGGTTGGAGAGATATGAGAACGTCAGCTATCCTGGCTAGCTACGATGCAAGCAGGAAACAAAACAAACCAAACCAAAAAGCAAGCAACGGCAATCTTCTTCAGGTTAAGGCTCCTTGACACAGCGTTCAAAGGGATGCATCTGTGCAACGAGTTGTGTATGATGATGGACTTTACGGTGATGGGCCACAAACACAAAAAGCCACAAGTGGAGCAGACATTTGGACAGAGCACGATGCACAAATGGGGTACACATAAAGTATTCCCGAATGCGAATATCAGCTGATAAGCAAAGCCTACAATAGGCTCCTCCCTGGGCTGTCAGTCAACCGAGCAGCAACCTTGTCCTGTGATCCACAAACAGGGCAGTGGGAATGGTGAGGGAGATGCGGGCCTTCTTGTACGCACCACACAGCACGTCTCCAACAAAATGGAATTAAGAAAATCAATAGCAATCACTGGCAATGAACACTGCACGAAAAACTACTTGCAGCCGGGTGGGCTAGTAAACAGTGCAGCCATGCGGTGTGTGGCCCCGGGACAATGCTGCACGCTAATAATCCTACAGTAATGGGCCTCTGCTCGGGATGATGACACTTGTCTCTCATGGCAGAGCAAACGTCGGGGCTACAAGAGGTCCCCACCAGTCGTCCACACGTCAGAACCAAGGTACACGAGGGGCTGCTCACAAGGAGGTCAACGTCTGCCCCGGGAACACAAACACAAAAGAGCACATCGCGCGTGGCAGCACTTGGCGCAATCGCCACATGTCGTCGTGCGGCCAGGAGATCGTCCCGTGAGCATGACGCGCGTCTTGAGAACCGAACGGAAGGGGGGGGAGGGGAGGGGGCGATGAGAGAGTCCTGTGGGGGTGGGGCAATGCCCGGGGGTGCAACACGGTGGCAAGGCACACCCAGGGAAAAGAGGCGCCGCAACTTCATCTCATCACTTGTCCTTGCGGTGCTTCTTTTTCTTCTTCTTGGCCAGGGCTCCCTGCCTCTTGGCAATGCAGCGGTTGCAGAACCAGCTCTCCTCTTCCTTCGGGGGCACCACGATCCCCACGCACACCCTGCACACAGGGCACGCCACGTAAGAGCACCCCCCACCCAGACTGGCTGGAAGGAAGCCTCCCTCTGCGTTACCGGGATACAGCATCACTACTATCCTCAAGGCACTCTCAAATGCCACTTACCAATTGGCCTGTACCAGTAGATTAATACATCAAAAACACAAATAAACTACATCATACGTAGAATGCGTAGTTAACCCCGGAAATGCTAAAAGGACGACAACCGGTATCCCCAGTTCATACACTTTCCCACTTCCCCACTTCATGCATAAATCCCCAGTTCACACATGCGACTCTTGACAAAAATTTTACAGGGCAAGGCTGCATTCTTCTTAAAGGTGTTGTGCCACCAAATTTGTTGCTTGTGCATTGTTTGTTGCAAACGTTTTATATGGCATTAGAAGGCATGATACATGCTCTTATATGCACATATTCTGAGTAAAAAATTTATTACCGCACGATTCATGTGAACAGGATTCGGTTTCGGTTTCTGGGCGCCAATTCAAGCAGTGACGCCACAGTGTTGCGAGGACACTCTGCCACGTGTGTCTACCATGTGGTGCTGCGGTACGCTGCGACTTTACTGCGGCGTCTGCTCCCGCACACACGTGCTTCACCACGGAAGTAAACACGCCGACTCGTCATGTCACGCAGCGACAGCTCCGACACGGATTCTTTGTCTGCATCCTCGGATGCAGACAAATGAAAACCATGGATATGCAAACCATGGAAATGCAATTGGATATGCAAACCAACATTAAGAAACATCAAAAAAAAAAAAGCTGTCCCCGCGGCGAATTGAACTCGCAACGTTGACCGAGCAGGCGCGACGCGCGAGACCACTGCACCACCACACAAATGGTGCCCCGCCGCGAAATAGCCGGTGTACTAGATGAAGGCCCATCGTTCGAGTCGTACGTTGGTGTTTACTAGCTAGTTTACAGAATTCCTGGCTGGTAAACTGAAAATTTTTAAATAGCGATTGCGCAGCAAGGTTCAGCGAAGCCCCCGCAATAGCTTATTGCCATCAACTCTGCTCCTTCGTGAAAGCGCTCGGAAAAATAAGTGTGCCCAGCTGCGACTGCGATTTTGCACTGTAGGGATAGTGCTTGCCGTACTTTGGTTTTAGATTTTACGTTAAAAACCTTGGCCCATATTGATCTCTTATTACCAAAATTACCCTACGTAACTCTTCTTCTGCATGAAACTGACCTTATATTTTCTACAGGCGAGCCGATCGCACGCGCACATGCAGTTTGCAGCTCCACGGTAGCAGCGTCGCCGAAGAGCACGGCCGAAGCGTCGAACGCCAAAATACGGATCGCATTAGCGCTAGTGTTGAGTTGTATGGGCTTCATGGACCTTACTGAGTTTATTACACTCCAGGAACTAACAAAATAGAGCCGCATTCATTGCGGCACGAATGTTGTCGGGGCGCAGTTTTCGCTTCTCGGTCGATTCCCGACGACGCATCGGGCGACCGGTTTTGTTGGCGTCTTCGGTCGGCGAGTCAGTCACCCTACGCCGACTTTCAATCGGCTGACGTGTTTTTGTTGTCGTCGGCGTAGTGTGACAACGCGGTCTGGCAATTCAACAGTTGGCCGATGGTTTGGTGACTCGTCACCGTCGTGTTGGCCTAGTGTGTCTGATACGACCAAGCGACCAAACAAACTGTGGTAACTGGAGTTCACGTTGACGTTGCTCGAGTCGCTAACGTGGTATGACGTCACAAACTTTGTTATGCTGGCAATTCACTGACGTCATGGTTAGTGGCGCTAGCAATGGGTCCCGATCTCCAGAAGAGCTTTTAGGTACTTTTTAGAAACGAATTAAAATATATATTAAGCGCTTGCTGTACCCAGCACTTCGTGCTGAGGGTCCTTGCATACAGAGAAAGCCTACAGCAGGCTTTTTACAGGCTTCAAATTTGGTGGCACAACCCCTTAAGATAAAGCTGTTCTGGCAGGCGATCTCGTTACTTCGTGAAACAATGCGAGGTAAAGGCACCAGTGCCATTAAGTGCAACAAAAGGCTCAGGGTCTGTCCCCAAGCAACTTGAAAAAGTTCCAGAACGTGCGCAGCCATCCTGTTCCCAGGGAAGCTACGATTAGAGCTACACTCACTTGGGAGCCCATTTGCTACGAAAGCAGTTTGCACTTTTTTTTGTTATCGGCTCGTGCTCCACCCATGCTGTAAGTGAGTTGTTGCTTAGCGGCCGCCTTGCTTGAGCCTCATGCACACAATGCACACAGGTTCAATCCCCGAAAGCCCCCTACAGGTAAGTCATATCTCTATAATTACCGAGACACTGCACTTCATGTTCACAGAAAGGCAGCTTTACTTCACAAACTGAAAACACTTCGGATAAAATGGCATTCCACTCTTCCAATTCAGGTGCTACAAATGAATGGATAGAAACAAGAGTCCATTGCATAAATGCTACGTTTGCAAAATAGCAAGTAGTGAAATCAGCTTTTGCAAATAAATGCCTTACTGCTACAAAAGAGTAGCACTTGCGAGCATGCAGCAGGACGACATAATGGAGGGACGCACCAGTGATACCAGTCATCGCACTCGTCACAGCCGATCATGGGACTGCCATCATCTGGCTTGGCGCACGCGGGACAGATCCAGATCTTGTTCCCTCGTTCATCCTGCAAACAGAATGAAATGACAAAGGACACTGCCAACCCAACATCGCAGGCACATACTAGTGTGCTCAGTTTAGTCTACAACACGCTGGTCAGACCCCCTTCATGAATGCTCATGGTGCCATGTGATGATGCACTCTAGAGCACAAGAGGCAGCACATTTCACCATTCCAGTCATCACCAACACTCCCCTTCCCCACGTGTTTCGCTGCCTTCTGTTAGGGCAGATTTCAACTGGCGCTGGAAGCCCTTGGGAAGTGTGTGGGATGTACGGTGCTGCCAAGGTCCGCCACACGGGACCTACAAATTTCCAGACAAGGCACTCGCGGAAAACGACAGGCAGCAGAAAGCATGATCATCAGAATGGCAGGAGACCCTCCGTACTCCTTGAGCAAGCCGTACCAGGAGTGCCCCCCCCTGGCCACCCCTTGTGCATTGCAAGTCGATATTACGGCACAGCAGTGGCTGCCTCTACAGCCCTCCTCCAAGATGGGAGGGATATTCTGGCATTCCATTCATGTGGTCACAATGGGCACAAACACCAAATAACCCAGCTTAAAGCAGCAGCTGCAGATACTTGTCTAGTGCGAACTCAAAGAAACACGCCCCATGAATGAGCAACCTACTGATGAGAATCTTACTAAAAAAATCATGCACTCCTCCGTTTAACGACGACGATGGGTTGAATGCAAAGCTTTCTCGTGATGGATTCTTTGGGTGGCCAATGCCACACTGAGTATGTGCTACTCTGGAGGTACACACCACTTTTCTAGAACACCCGCCGCAACTCTCAGGTGTGTACTCCGTAGCCCAACATTTGGGTTTGGGGTGCACGGCGTGAGTCGGTACCAGTTGCCTGGCGTTCGCTTCGACCATGTCGTTATGGAGCAACCGGATGGACGCCGCCTTCATAACATAGGAGACCCAGGTTCGATTCTGGCCAAGGGAAGCATCCCCCCCCTACCCACGATCATTCCTTATCATCAGCAGAGAAAGTCGGCTTTCTTGCAGGGTGCATTTGCGTACAATGGCATTAGTAAGGACACCAAAGCTTCACTTTACAAAAGCCATGCCAGCAAAGAAGCTGCAAGCAAGCTAACATGCAAAGAATCCTTTAAAGTTAAACTGTGTCGTCCACGGTGCAGGATATCAGTAGGTGGTGCACAAATACTGCAGTGACGCTCACTGATTGGGCTGTTTCCTCCAGGGTCTCAATTCTCTTAAAAAAAAAAAGGGGGTGTCATTTTGAAGTGAAGCTCAATAACAAGACAGCATAATAGCATTTTGTGCCTGTTTCTTGGCAAGAACTGACTGCAAGGAGGACAGAGTGAATAAATAACTGTAAAGCGCGAGACACATGGATGATTGGTGCATGCTAATCACATGTGACTGATCGTTACGACTGTCGCCACGACTAGTCGTACGTGTGAATTTGAGACACATGGCACGATGCGCGTGTGCGATGCGTCGTCGGCGTCGCTCCGCCCACTGTTTTTGCTCCATGGTCAACTACGACAATTGCTGAGCTGAATTTGTAGATTCCGCGCATCGTTCACAAGAAATGAATAAAGCAGGCAATCGTGAAGCATTTTCTGCCTTCGGAAACAGTCCGCGCACACGCCGGCCATGCATGCCAGCTCGGCACACTCAGTGGCTCGAACCGGCGCAGACCACGGTAGCAACCGCTTGTCGCTGCTCTTTCGAATCAATCTGATCGCTAAAAAGAAGTTCCACGTGCGAAAAAGTAGGTGTTAGTGTGGTGAAAAATTGTGCTAGGGATTATTGACAGGGCTTATTTTAAAAGCGGCGATCAGATATCTGCCGCAATGCAAGCCTACGCTGACCGACCGTGGATGCCGCGGCGCACGGTGCGTCGAGTGGCCGAGAGATGGTGATACCTGCGCGGAAGCATCGAAACAGGCCACGCAGATGTCTTGGTCACCGATCGCTCGAACAGCAGTTATAGCTTAAATAAAGTTCCACATGCGAGAAAGGGGATGATATTGTGGTGAAAAGTTGTGTTACGGATTGTCATTTGCAGCTGCACAGATAGCGGCGATCAAATATCTGCCAGGATGCTAAGCCTAAAGTTCCCATCACCCGAGCCGGCCTGAGCGCCCGAGCAACGCAAGCCGGTTGCGGGCTCAGTGGGCTCTCATTGGCTGTGGCCTCACGACGATCGCAACGATGGCACGACTGCATCTGGCTTGCCAGTCACACGTCGTGAACCTCCTCCGACCAGCGAGCGACGACAAAACAGGTCCTAACGATCAATTTTAACTATCAGTCGCATGCGAATCACGTGCACCAGTCATACATGTGTCTCTCGCTTAACAAGGGATCAACCAAAGTTGGCCTGCCAGGCCACAGCAAAAGGGGCCACACAGCAAACAACTGGGAAGGCAGCGACAAGAGCGCAAGTACCACAAAACGCAGCCAGTGATCCTAGGGTGTTGTGCAAAGGAGAGACAGTCATTCCCCCGTGCCACTAGAGAACACAAGAGGAGGGAGTGCCCCCCTACGCGTACCACGATGGTGCCGACGGTCTCCGTGATGACCATCCTGGCCGTGGGGAGAGGAGAGGCGGCCTCGGCCAGCTGTGGTTGCTGGGGGGCAGGGGCCGCGGCGGCCTTGGAGGCCTTGGAGCCCTTGCGACCGCTCGGCGCGGGAGGCGCCGAGACGGGGGTCAGCATGGGCGGCGACGGGCTCCGCGGGGGAGCCGGAGGAGGAGCCGGGGGAGGGGCCGGGGGGGAGGACGGCGGCGAGGTCGAGAACGGGTCCGGGGGCGAGTCGTCTCCGCCCCCTTGGGCCAATGCTTTGAACAGGCTGCGACAGCAGGAGGGTTGAAAGCAGCACATCAGGGCCAAGAACAACACAAGGACAAGGCTTTCAACTAGGCATAACAAGAACCACGGGTCTTACAAGTGAGACTTACAAGAAAGCAAATACCGATGCAACCATTAGCAAATTTGCACTTCTCGCCTGACCTGTTTTAAGGGCTATATGCTGCAATCGGTCTTTTACAGCAGCTGTGGTCTGTGCAGAGTGAGGTGTATTTCTCGGCCCAGCACTTACATCTTTGTGGCACTTGGCTTGGGTGTGCTGCCGAGCTTCACTGTGATCTTGGGGATGCCGTCATCCTTCTTCTGCACACAGAAATCGCAAGTGTGAAAGAAAAAAGCAAGCGAGCGCACAAGGACGACCTAATATTAACACTTTGATGCACTTGAAGGTACGACAGAAAGAAGAACAAAGATCCAAAATTGAGTTTGCACTACCGATGCAAGCCAGAGCACAGGATGGGTTACGAAGTGACTCAGTGCTTTCTCACATGAGCAAATCACGGGACAAAGACCCCCCGCCAAGAAATTATGCAGATTTGTTGCGGCAGCTAGCTACTGCCCACAACTGCTAGCTGATCCTGATGTCCCTGCTGTGACACGCTGGCTGGGCTTATGGCACAGCAATCACAAAAGGAGAACATATTGCAGTGCAAAGCCGAAGGCTGTGTACTGAAATATGTTCTCCTTTTGACGGTCAAACACTATTTGTGTAACTAGTGGTCGGACATGAAAAACAGCCGACCAATGACACCATGGCTATGATGAGACAATAATGATCAGCCAAGCAACCAAGTGGCTGTCTACTCAGCTTGATCGATTTGTGCCCCTTTCACATGGCGAATCTGATGACATTTTGAGAGAGCGGCATTAGATTCCGATGCCATTAGTTTAGCCCTACACGAGAATACAGAATGACATTCAACGCAAACGTCATCCAGTAAGCGGGTAATTTCAAAGAACACATCGCATCAGCTTCTGGCCCAAATGAGTAGCCTCAACATCAGTGGCCTGTCACTAATTTAAAACAAGATTAATAAACTCAAAAGCACTGCTTCTAAAACTTTTCCAACTTATCAGTAGACCAATATTTTCTCCTGGATGTTGTTTGCATATAGAAAAGAAGGCGAACAACAGCTTGGAAATGGTGCCCCATGCCCGCTGCTGTTGATATACAGACTTGTTGCTGGCTTGTCTTGTCTTATGACTGGCTTGTCTTGGCTTATGACACCTACTCTTGTCCCCTAGAAGAGTGACCCACTTGTGTGTACTAAAAGAAAATACAGTTGACTTGTTTCACTTCCAAAAAATTGCATCCACTGCAAGGTACAAAGCAGGACAGCCAAATGAAACCAAGGACATGAAACCGTAGGCTGGGCGAAATGTGTGATGAGTGCACACTTGCATGTTAGCCTGGAAACGCCACTCACCTTTTCTTCTTTTCCCTTTTTCTTTCCTTTCTCCTTGCCGGCCTTAACCTTGGTTTTCTTCTCTGCCTTTGTCTTCTCTGGGACCTTGGCCAGCTTTGCCTTGCCTTCCTTCTTCTCCTTGGGAGGCTTCTCTTTCAACTTCTCCTTCGCCTTCTTCTTTGCGTGTTCCTTCTTCTCGAGCTTCTTCTCTTTCTTCTCTTTGGCTTTGCCCTGCAATGGTTACACGGGATTCAGGGGAAACTCCCCAGCCCACCACAGGGCAAAACAACCACAAACAAACAAAGCAAAACCCCATGCTTCAGGCACACAGCCTGAAGCCCGTAAGAAACAAATCCAGGTTTTGCAAAACAGCGTCCACAAACTGGCACGTTTGCTTGTTGCATGTAGTAAAAAAAAATCCATTTCGTCCGAAATCTCACCAGGTCCAGAACAATCCTTAGAACCCAAGAGGCATGCTGCTGTTTAGACATGCTGTACATAGAGATAGGACTTAAAGGAGCCATGAAGACAAAACACAAGTTTGGTTCATTCAAAAGATTGCCTCATAAAATCATACTGACACCACTTTTAACGTAAACTTCGCTCAGATAAGCTATATAATTAGGAAAAAAGGGAATGGCCATGCAACTCACTCGCTCATTTCCCACAACAGAACCTATGATGTCATACCAGCCTGCTCTGCGATTGGCGGAGGCCGGCAAAAGCAAACGCAAATTAGGCTGAGCTTATGAGCTTGTAGAACATGCTATTTGTGCTTAAATTTAGGGCACATTCTTTTTAAAGCAATAAGAATGGAGGGACAAACAGTGAGAGTTACGAAAGCACATGTGAACATAGGAGTACTGATGCGTACTGCTGTTGGTACTGTGCACACTACGCTTGATTTAGATGCACAGGACTGCGGGGCTTTGGGGTTGTCTCAGACAACACTGGCCGACTGACGCAACAGTGTATTATGTGACCATATTTGTCGAGCTAGCACTATGTTTCACGAAACGATTACTTTCTCCTAGAACAAAAACAAGCCAGGTTTAAATGCGGTCAAAAACAAAACAAAGGGAGAAAACGGCTTGCCAGGTATGGTGGCGCCATCTAGGTTCAGTAACATAAAAAAGCACTGGAACGCCGCCGCTCTAGCCTGCGGCCGTGCGCAATCGGCTGCAGAGTGGTCGGTTCCTGTGATGTCATTGCAGAACCCGAAAACACACGATTTAGCGGGAAAATCAAAATTTTAGCTTCAATTGGTTAATTTTTCAGTGAATAAAGCATCGTTTGCATTCAGACAAGCGCTGGGGGCACTATAAAACACGAAATCTTTCGAATACCACAAACTTGTATTTTGTCTTCATGGCCCCTTTAAGTGTACAGGAGAAATAGACAGGTTGAGAGTAGAACAGGACCGCAACTTTGCATGCAGCCAACAGGTCCCTGAAGAACACAACTCGTCATGCAATGGTGAAAAAAATTTTTCCGCAATGACCTTGACGACGCGCCTTACGGCTGCAGAAAGTCTGCCCTTCCTCAGTCCCGGCTGCTTGGAATAAAAGCAAAAAATTTTGCTGCAGTTTTTACAAAAATCAAAGGTAAAATATTCAAGTGTGAGAAAAAAACAAGAAAGCAGTAATGATATTACCTTCCAGTATTTGTCCATTGAAAACTGAACAAGGACACAGTGACAAGAGAGAGAGAACAAAACAGCGTTAGCTTGGCAGGATCTTCACCCATTCCCTTTGTGCATGCTCAGTGGCTTAAGCAACTATATCCACCAATCCTCAAATGCAAGATATATAGGAGTGGACTAAAAAGTTTAAATGTGAAAGGCAATACTGAAAATGACATAAAAGTAAGAAAATATGCAACTCCGGGATAGCTGCCCATGATTACAAGTTTATCGGTAAAAATGCAGTCTTTTGACTTCATTAAATGGTGTATGCGTTAAATCTTAACGTGTACCATAATGAAGGCCTTCAAATCAATCAAGGCTACCTGGAGTTTTTAAAGTCTGCTAAATGGTGCCTGCACCAGCAGTAAAAACTCCAGCATTTCTCTACCACACCACTACCCTGATCTATGAATAATTTGATTCTTGTTTTTTAATCCCTGCCAGGATTGAATTAATGGGAATCAACTGCAGTCTACAGTAAGCTTCCTTTCTGCCATGCATAACACATTAAGGGGGCACACTGGTCTTAAAACCAAAAAAGTTTATTTTTGCAGTTATGATGATGAAAATTGGGGGACATATGCAGTTTTTCGTTCTGATGGTAGATATAAAATTTGTTTTTCTGTAAAACTAATATATTCAAATTTATTCATATTTTTATATTTGATATTTTGACAGGCTTTGCAAAAGAACCACTGTAGGGATGCAGCCAAACAAATCACCAGTGAATTGTGCACAAATGAAGGAGTGCAATAAGACTAACATTATCCTTCTCTCTGGTCTGTAGCAGAAGTTATGACCATTTCAAGTTTGGGCTCGAAAAGTGGGAACCCAAAAAACCGGTTTTGCCTCTCAGGTCCAAACTTCAAAGAGTTTTAACTTCTGCTACAGACCAGATAGAATGATAATGTTAGTCTCATTGCACTCCTTGATTTGTACACAGTTTTCTGGTACCTTGTTCGCCTGCATCCCTACAGCAGTTCTTTTGCAAAGCCTGTCAAAATATCAAATATAAAAATACAACATATTTTAATATAGTCGTTGCACACAAAAAAAATTATATCTACAATCAAAATAAAAACTGCATGTCCCACAATTTTTATCTTTATCATCATAACTGTAAAAATAAAGTTTTTGATCAAAGACCAACGTGAATTTCTCCCATGTAATTCAGGCAATTTTTATTTCAGCGAACCCGCAACATAAACAAAACAAGTACAGGAAAAGAAGTGTTCAAGGCTGCAATGAAAGGCTTAACCAGAAAATGCTTGATGTAAATATTTTAGGCCTAATCAACTGTGAAAAAATGTGATTTTGAAGGTTTCTTTTCTACAGATGTTGAGCACAGGGCAGTGAGATCATGAGAGCAACTACAGGCATAGTTTAATTAACTGGTCACAATACAGTGCTTACAGAGTTCCTCTAATTTCTTTTTTTTTTTTTACCTTACCAATAACGTCATTCTCAGTAACGGACAAACCGTAAGAAACTACAAGGCAAAAAAAATCCCCTTCAACTCATTCCACAAGGCCTGCTGCAAACTGCCGGGCACCGTCCCACAACCAACATGGCATTGTTCTGCAAGTCGTCACGGCCACAAGCACTAGTGTGCAGAACTGCCGAATGCGCGCACAACATTTGTTGTTTGCGGTAAAGTGCACAGAGTACGAAAAGGTAATGTGCCACCCCGTGCGAGAGGCAGCGAACAATACACGGGCCGCAGTTTGCGCAGTGTTGTGAAAGTGTTGTGTCCGGGGGTTCCTAAGCCTCACCTTTTCGGAATCCCTTTCTGATTTTCCGAACGCAGGCTTGTCCTCGTCCGCCCGGCTGGTGGACGGCACGAGAGGCGGGATGGCCTTCTTCTCGGCCAGGGTCTTGACCGCGAAGGGGCTTCCCCCGAGCACGATGGGGCCCATGGTGCCCCCGGGGGGCACAGGAGGCGAGGAGGCCGGCGAGAGGTCGTCGCGGGAGGAGGACGGTGGCGGCACAAACAGCGGGGGAGTCGGGAAATGGGACGAGGTGCCCGCGCGCAGCTGGGAGGAGAAGGGGAACGCCGGCAGGAATCCCTGCGTGGGGGGTGACCCGAAAGCGGGGAACTTGGGCGAGAACAAGGCCCCCGGTGACGGCTGCGGCTGTGGCGGCTGCTGTTGGGAGAAGGGAAACACGCCCGAAAAGCTTGGCGGGGGTTCCGGAGACTTCTCAGCCCGCTGGGAGAGGGCGACGAGCGGAGACGCCTTCATCTCCGGCGTCTTTGGAACCCCCTTCTTGGGGGATGGCGTTCCCGAGCCTGACTTTGCTTTTCCCGACTTCTTCTTGCCCTTGGTCTTCTCCTTGGGCTTCTTGTGCTCGGTGACGACCGGTGGCGCGGGCGGGCGCTCCGGAGAGGGCTCTTTCTTGGGGGCCGGCGAGCTGACCAGGTCTGGGGTCTTGGGCGTCGGCGGTGGCGACGAGTCCGAGTCCGTGAAGTCGTACACGTCCCTGGGTTCCAGCTTGCGGTTCAGCATGCCAGACATGGCCGCCTCCAGTGTCTCCCTCTTCTCCTCGAGGCGAGACTCCTCGCGAGCTTTCTGGATCACAGCGTCAATGCAGAGCTCAATGTCAGCCAGCCGGCTCTCTTTCTCCTGCTTGCTCAGCGTCTCGGGCGAGTCGTCGATCACGAGCCGCGGCTCGGGGGACTCCTCGCGGGAGAGGGGCTCGTCGGCGTAGGGGTCCCCGTCGACCGGCGCCTGCCCCGTGGCTGCCGCCGCTGCGGCCGCGTTCAGCTTGCTACGCTCCTCTTCAGCCTTGCAGGCCATCACTTGCAACGGAGTCATGGTTGACAGCATGGAAGGGGGGATCATGGAAGTCAGTGAGAGCGGCAGGTGAGGCGGGGACACGACCGGTGGCGACGAAGGGGCAGGAGGCTGCGGAGGAGGTGGGGGAGGAGGAGGGGGAGTCACGACGGGTGGAGTCGGTGCTGGCAGTGGGGTGAACACAAAGGGAATGGCGGGCTCGGCAGCGAGAGCTGCTGCCAGCTTTTTCTTCTCTGCCTTGGACATTTTCGAACCCGATGGGCTCTTGGACTTGTTGAGAGATTTCACTTTGACGGGCTTTGGAGTCAGGCCAGCCACTGCCATCAGGCCCGATGTGCTTGGCGATTTTGCCCCTTTGTTCTTGCTCTTGGACTTGGACTTTGAGCCATCCTTGCTCTTCCCTTCCTTGATCTTGCCATCTTTGCTCTTTCCCTCTTTAACCTTCCCTTCCTTGCTCTTGCCCTCCTTCACTTTGGCCTCTTTGTTCTTGGACTTGACCTTAATCTTGGCAATCTTGCTACTGCTGCCATCCTTGGACAGCTTGAGCCCCTTGGTGAGTTTCTTCTTTATCTTGAGCATAGGGTTGCAGGAGGAGCTCTTCTTGCTCATGAAGGGGCCAAACAGTGTCGCCGCCTTCTTGATGTTGGCGTTCTCCTTGTTGTCCTTCTTGCTCGCCTTGGCCTTCTTGCCGTCCTTGCCCTCCTTCTTGACCTTGGCCGTTTTCTTGAGCTCCTTGAGCTTCACCTCCTTGTGGGGTATGGGGATGCTGTCGGACGAGTCGGAGTCAAACGCCATGCCCGGGGGCAGGGTCTTGATGAAAGACGATGGGGCACTGGGCTCGGGGAGCTTGCCCTCCCGGGCCGGCGAGATGAAGCCCGACGGTGTCATGAACACGCTGGTCACCTCTCGCATGGGCTGGCCCTCTTCCTCTGTGCACAGCCTGCACGACGAGTGGCGGGTTACGATAAAACGAAGAGAGGGGCAGAACCCACAGAGCTGACAGAGTGCAAACATGAGCGCACTGCCAGGCAATGACCTGTGCTCTAACCTGAAGCGCTTTGGAGTAGGAGTTTCGGTGCCATCGGCATTCCGCTTGACTGGCTGTGGACTTCCGTGTGGGGACGACATCTCCTCACCAGCACTGTTGGAAGCCATGTCCCTCTTCATGCCATCAATGGTCGATCCAGGAGACAGGAGCATGCTTTCCTCCTCTTTAGGGGAGGGGGGAAGAAAGCCACAATTGATAAACCCCTCAGGCACACCTGCAAACTTAGTCAAGCAGAGCTGCTACTACCGCTCCACAAAAGTTAAACCCCTTCACTAAAAACACGGCAGCAACTAGAATACAGCAGTTTCCATTGAAGCTCCTGCCTGTTCCGGTCACCGACATCAGCAGGCAAACACTCTTTCGTGATATCCTTTTAGCAGGCAGGTTCCCAGCCTCCCCGCTCTGACACTGTAATACAGCAAACAATCAATTTACCTCACATGGGTACCCGATCATTCAGCTATCCTCGCGATGCCATGCATTAGCTTCACGCTAGTGAGGATACACCCAGTCACCTCATTCTATCACCACTTACAATGCGAGGAGCCATGGCCCTCTCTTCAAGGACTTGTCCGTCTAATTGCCCACCACTGTCCCGTAAGGGCTGAACTGCCATTCGAGTTCTCAGTCAGCTGGGAAGCACCATTCATAATCCTGCTAATCCCACTACCAAGGAGATTGGGCCATGGCGTCAGAAGGAAGAGGGGAAGCAGCAGCAGCCCACCCTCGAGCTCGGGGTGCATGGGCGGCAGGAACTCGTGCACCCACTCGGGCCTCTGGAGCAGCTCTCGGCTGCCAGGCTTGGGGTGCTGCAGGCAGGTGGGCCGGGCCACCGGGAAGTTTGGCACCCGCTGGGCAAAGGCCACCGGTTCAACGTTGCCGATGTACTCCTCCAGCTCGCTCAGCAGGATGCCCAGATCGTGGAAGGCTAGCGACAGGTCGTCCAGGTTGGGCTCCGTCCGCCCATCTGCACGCCCAACCACATCCACCTTTGAAAGGCTACCTGCCCGTGGTCAGTGTTGTGCACGCAGCAAAACAAGATAAGTTGTCCATTGCATGAACAAAATGTGAAATGTAACCTGCCAATCGAGCAGACCAGCAAGCTTGCAAACAAAGAGGTGCACAACTGAGCGAGCGACAAAGCAGCTGGCTTAGTGCTAGTACGCAGAAGGCGAGGTGGCAATCAAGCAAGCAATCTCAAAGCCAACAATTCAGCAGGCAGGAGCTATTCAAACGCGGTTCCCACCATTCTTCAGACCTTCTTATGGGTATGTGCCACAGACGAGTAAGTGAACACATACTTTCAGACCACCCTCATCTGTCCACGGTAGTCATATCCTTCTACCTGTTTCAGCATTTTGTTGCCTATGCTGAAGAGGGCTCATTCAGCATGTTTATTTATCATTCTTTTAGATTTACCCATATTTCCCTTCAACCACACTGCCAACAATTTCGACTGTAGGTCCTCATGCATATTTTGCAGCTGTTTTCCAGACTCACTGAAATTGAAGAAAACTATGTAATCCGCAAACTTCAAGTGGCTCAAGTATTCCCCATTTATCTATAATAATCCTGCTTTCTCCACGTCAAGCTTCTAGAGTACCCCTTACTCCCGTCCTGACCAGATACTATTCACTTTTCTTGTGGAGGATTATTCTACCCGTACAACCCATATATTAGCATTTCTAGCCCTGCAGCAGCGTTTGTTAAATCAAACGCCTTTTTGTAGTCTCTAAATTCCATGTAAACAGGTCTGTTATACTCCTCATATTTTCTATTATTCGACTGGTGACATCGGGTATCCTCGTTTAAACCCAGCCTGTTCTCTCCGTTGTTAATCTAGCCTGTTGCTAATGTGGTTAACCATTACCTCCATAAACAACTTGTATACCACCGAGAATAGGCGGATAGGTCGATAGTTATTAAGCTCTTCGACATATCCCTTCTTGTGAATCGGAATTATATTGGTGTTTTACTAGGCTATGGACACACTCCAGTACAACATCTCCCCTTAAAGAAATCCCCAGTTATGTTGCGTCACCTGCAGCTTTTTCTTTTCACATGCCATTGAGTGCCTTTGTTTACTTCCTCTTTAGTTACTAGTGGGACCTTGCAAGCTAGGCTTTTAGGGGCAGTAGTGTCCCCTGGACTAACATTTCTAGCATACAGCCTGGTGTAGGATGGTTATGGTACATTTATTATCTCATCCGTGCAGTGTGCAATGTTACCGTGTTCGTCTCTGGGTGCACTTATCCTGCCTTTGCCAATAGCCAGCTTTTTCTTGGTTGCTTTAAGGTATGTCACCCCCTTTGAACAGACGTTTTTTTTTAGAAAATACCACTTTTTTCTTGTTACATTTTGAGAACCCCCAAGCATTCGAAAATGTTCTGCAGAAAGAATCATGTTCTTATCTTAGTTAGTTCAAAAGTTATGGCCAATTTTCTAATAGCTGGTGAACGGTTCTGAACATGAAACTAAAGTGGTGCGGTAACAAACTGATAACGCAGTGAATATCAGCAGCGTATAATAAAATTTTTCAGGTATCTTTTGCCTAATACGTAAAAAATTATTCAAAGGCAATTTTTAAGTCTTCCTTTTTCTACACATTGCTCTAAATTTCAGTAAAGGGGGTTGCAAGACTCCACAAGCGCCTCTGTTGTTTACTTTGCGCGCGCTTTATGCTCCTGCTGCGAATGCTACCGGGCTCGTGCTTTTTATAGGCATTATTATTAGTATAAACAGGAATAACATAAGCTAGATGTTTAAATAAAAAGGCATAGTCAGGCCAAGGCTTAAAAAGGCGATAGAAGCGAAAGTTTCGTGAGACGCTGTACACAGTGACTGCTCCAACTGAAGACCGTAGGGACGTAAATGTATCGGTTAGTGCTGCAACATTTGGGAACTTGGAGAACAATTGTGAGGTGCCGTCGCAAGAATCTTTACTGCAAGGTAATAGCATTATCCATATGCAGACCCCATCATCTGTTTTTGCGCAACTGGCCTGGGTGGCCAAGATGTCCACATGAAGCTGCACATACTACTTTTTGGTATATATTACGCTGTATGGCGCTCCAACGATAGCAACAGAAGTACAGCGGATATTTTGAGGGAAGTGAGCATCGAACCTGGCCACCAGACTGCCGTAGCACACTGCACCAGTCACCAGCACCGAGACAAGGAGGGTAAGCGCCAATCAATGGGCGAGACAAAACATCTCCGCAAAAAAATGTGGGCAGAGCTCGTGGCAGCTAAGGAGAGCCCTAGCTATGAACGTAGTGAATTTTAACATTCCAGGGCACGATTATCTAGTTTATACATGGATCAAAAAACTTTATTCGTTTTTATCAAAACTAGATTTTTTGCACTTTCTTCTTGTGCGAACACTTGTATTTTCAATATGAATAATTCTTTTTCAATGAAACTTTGCAGGCTTGTTTCTTTATTACCAAACTGTGCAATAAACTAGGATTTTTAAAAATGGATGATAAGGTTTTATGTAATCATGATTTATGTCAGGGAATGCAGAGAAAAACGACACATTTTTCTGTTTTCTGTGGCCTTTTCTTTCTTTCTTCCAATCTTTCTACTAGTTTCTTTCTACAAGCTGCTTGTCCTACAGCTATTGCTCACTTTGTGATTACCGTTGCTAGGTAGTCGTGTACAATGTCCACACTGGTGAAGTATATTTTGGAAGGTGTTTTACACCACCGCGAAAAGAAAAAAAAATAAAGAGAAAGAGAGACAGCGCTGGGCAAATGCATGTCATTCTTCAGCATGCATTAATTTTGGGGGAGGGTGTTCTGACAACGAAACACACCCCTGGCTACGCACTTGGTCAACACTGTCCTCATTCTCAGCCGTTAAAAGCGGGCATTCGTTTTCAAGGGTATTTTGCAACCATGTGTCCCGGCTCTGACTCCATGTTGGGTTTTCTATTTTTGGCTGGTTTCCCTCTTGCCCTTTCGGGATCTATTCCCCCCCTTTATTTCTTCTGCCATTACTGTTCCCAGTTGAGGTAATCTCTACAAACCATGATGCATTATTCCTCTGCCTCCAAGGCTCATGCAGGAAGGAAGTCCAGCATTGGAGGTGCTACTGCACTGGACTCTGAGCAACCACCTCATTTTTTAAATATCTGGGATGCCTGACAATGCTTGACTGGACAGAAAAACAAAAGGTTGGACGGTATTGGAAAGTCATGGTAGCAACAATACAATTACACAACTTTCAGCAATAGCAGTAGTTCAATAAAGTGGGAAGTGCCAGAAATAGAAGGAAACGGGCATCCCCACCCCACACACATCGCGCACTAAAAATTACGATTTCACAATTCGTAAAGGCTGAAAGAGATTGGCAAAGCTTGCCTAAATGTTGCCTTGAAAAGAACAATACAATGTGCCTGCACCTATTCCTGAACATTTTGATAAAAATTATCTTTTTAGAATGATACTGATTGCCGTCTATTAACGTTGCCACCATGATTCTTCACAGACATCAGCAGCAATAAAACCAAAAGCCTCAGTTCTGATTTGGGCAACACGATTCACCTTGGTCTGCTATTACCAATCAAAAAATTTAGAACAGAGAGTGAATGCATGAGCTACAGTCACATCTTACTGCCAGCAGTCTGCCAACGCCACCACACGATCAACATCAAAGTGATTGAAACACCACGTGTCCGTTTTACCCCTGAAAACCACACAACTATCTGGTGCACGATTTATGTTCTCCTCAATGTCACAAGGACACGGAAGAAAATGGGAGACAAAAATCCCGGATCTAATACTTCATTCCTGAAAAAATTTTCATTCGTTGTTGAACAAAAGCCAGAAAAGCTATAAAAAAAACCTAATCTTTCAGTTGACATGTTCCAAGCCTACACTGTCCCCTTAGAGGAAGAGTGGGTGCTTATACTTGTTGTTGTTGTAGAAACATTTATTTGAGCCAATAAAAATAAAATAAAATAAAGGTGGGTAGCCTTTTAGTTCAGAAAGCCACGAGCGACCGCTGCTGCTCTTGCCCGGGAAAGCAGGCGTTGCTGAATCTCAAGCTGAGAGCTGGGCAGGCCGCACTCTCACTACTCGGGGGTGGGGGAAGGGGGGTTGCGAGTGGTCAGTGCACGCCTATACGATATGTACGACCATTTGGAAGCATGGCAGGTAGGGCAGTAATGAGGGTATGTAGTGGATGTTGAAACTATTTTTTGTCAACCTAGGTACAATGCTTAGAAACAAAAAAATACAGCATTTTTATTTTAGGATCTAGAGTAAGTTTTGAACGAAAAAAATACAGCACTTTTATCTTAGGGTCTAGAGTAAGTTCACTACAAACACAAGATAGATGGGTACTGCAGTTAGAACAATGAAGCACACCCAAATGGCAACTTTATAGGATGTAGAATTGTAGTTTCATAGGTGCAGCTAATCTCAACACTGACCTGGCATTATCTGCCTCTGTATGATTGGGCTACAAGTGCTGCTTTTCTCAGTGTGGTTTAAAACCTTTCTAACAAGCATTATTTGGCCTACTTCTGCTGCACCAACGAAGGAACTTAGTATAAGGTTCTCTGTTGCCTTGCAAACGCAACAGATTTTGGGGCACACTCCGCGAAAATGCAATTTCTGTAACGCGCTGAAAGAGGGGCTGGAAAAGAGAGCCTCGTATGACACAAATGTTATGCGTGAAGACTTGCACAGAACAGAATGCGTCTGGCTGCTTTTCAAATTCCCAGTAACATACTTTTCTTTACATGTAACCTTCAACATTTTGTAGTAAACCGAAGGGTTCAAGTTTCGTTTCGCATCCACCGCCGAATTTGAATGAAGTGACCCAACGTTAACCCATAATCACTTTAAGCAGTAGGTTCCACAAAAACTACCTCAACTAATCGCTGCGAACATATGAAGTCGTGTTTACTATGAAAAGAAATCTCCCGTTTACGGGTTTGTTTCACATCATCGCAGCTGCACACGAAGCGCAGCTCCATTTCCTCAAAAAACGGACAGGAAAATGTGACGTTTGACGCAAGTAACCTCATGCCGTGAGTACGCGCGCTTTTGGTGAACTGCGTACGCTGAAACACCCTTGCAATGTGCCCCACTACGGGCAAAACAATGACACGCGGTGCAACCCTCAGAAACACTCGGTACATAACCTCCGAACTTTTGTATAGATAATACGGCGCGCATTTCTGAAACCCTTTCGCGAGAAACAGCGGAGGCGTTTTCTCGTTACATTAGGCAGTCAGCGAGGCCGCTTACCTTGATTTGAATAGGCCTGCGCTGTCCTGGCGATTTCAAGTACATAGCGATGAAGTATGTCGGCCAGCAACTCCAGCGTCGACTGATGCACTGCATGCCAGCCAATGTTTTGACATATTTGGGCGACTGAAACTTTCAGGATACTACGACTAAACAGAGCTGCCATTCTACGTCGAAAAAGTCATAAAAAATAGACGAATGCTATGATTTTTCCCGTAGAACGCCAAAGTGCATCGTTCAAGCATCTTCTCACTGAGCGCTGCAGTTCACGCCATCTTTGACACACCAAGCTTCGCGATTACGGTAGGAAGAGGGTTCCATCACCGATGCGCGCGTTCAACACCACCACTACGGCATTATCCACACAAAACAGACCGCGTTACACATTAGCAACGATAAATAATCGCCATGCTGAAATCGTTGTTGAAAGTTTATTAGAGGGCAGCACCAGCGCTTCCTGCAAGGCATTCTGGGAAGTCTCTGTCGCGTAGCAACCCGTGTTTGTTGGTACACAAGCGGATTCCCTGCCACGCCGGCACGCATATTCGCATTTTCGAACGACAGTGTTTGACTATTTCCGACGCGGACAGTCGACAGAGCTGGTTGCGTGTCGCCCTGCGGAAGACTCGCAAGGCATGGGCTTTTTCGACAAGCTTGTAAGTTTTCTAGGCTTGAAGAAAAAGCACGCCAGCGTTTTGGTGCTTGGCCTTGATAACAGCGGTAAAAGCACGATCCTGAATCACTTCAAACCTGAGGACCAGAAGGCCATGGACATCGTGCCCACGATCGGCTTCAACGTGGACTCCTTCAAGCTGAAGAATTTGGCACTCACGGCGTTCGACATGTCGGGACAAGGGAGGTACCGCAACTTGTGGGAGCATTACTACAAGGACGCGGACGGCATCATCTTCGTCGTGGACAGCACGGACGCGCTGAGAATGGTTGTGGCCAAGGACGAACTCGATATGATGCTACAGCACAAGGATTTTAAAGACCGCCCAGTGCCGATTCTGTTTTTTGCGAACAAAATGGACCTCCGAGAAGCCCTGTCTAGCGTCAAAGTAAGCCAGTCGCTGGGACTGGATGTGCTGAAGACGAAGCCGTGGCACATCTGTGCCAGCAACGCCTTGACGGGCGAAGGCCTGCAGGAAGGCTTAGAGTGGCTCAGTGAACAAATACAGACTCTTCTTCAGAAAAAGAGGTAGAATATTAGAGAGCATGTATGGCTAGTTACTTTTTTTAATCACTGTAGGATGCCGTCTAAACTGAAATATGAGCTTATGCACGTGTTTTTTTTTTGTTTGTGTTCAGCTATGTTTGTATATATGTACAGAGCAGTGGACGAGAGCTTGAAGCGTTGGGTTAAGTTACACAGGGAAGCGTATACACACACACACACACACATATATATAGGACAGAATATAAGGGTTGGCAGTCAAGAAAACCTCGGAAAGCAAAGGGGAGGTTGTGGTGGGTCATAGAAAAGAAATTGGTGAAAAAATGTCCGCCGGGTGGGATCCGAACCCCACCCGGCGGGCATTTTTTCACCAATTTCTTTCTGACTCAACAAATTCTTCATCTGTTTCTATGACCCACCACAACCTCCCCTTTGCTTTCCGAGGTTTTCTTGACTGCCAACCCTTATATTCTGTCCTATTTCACCGAGCCCCTTATTTCCCATTTTCTGATTCGCTATATATATATATATATATATCGAATCAGAATGTGAAATGAGGGGCTCGTTGAATTAAGACAGAAATAATTAAGGGTTGGCAGTCAAGAAAGCAAAGGGGAGATTGTGGTAGGTCATTGAAACGTATGAATTTTGAAAGGCAGAAAGGAATTCAAGAAAAAATGCCCGGTGGGTATACCCGGACTTGGGCGAAGAGTTTTCATTTTCCCGGAGAGGGCAGGGACATAGTCACCAATTCATTCGGCCATCCTATATAAATATATATATATATATAGCAGAACAGAAAGATACGGAACGAGGGACTCGGTAAAAACACATATCAAGGTTGCAGTCGTCATTGCCAGTGCTATTCAGCTGTTTCTGAAATATTTAATAGTGCCGAATGGCGTGTGAAAAAACGGAGGATTTTTTCTCGACTAATATTTTCGCTTATTTATCACTGTATCAAAGAAACATGACAAACACACGTCATTCGGATCTACGGAAACAGCCGAATAGCACTGGCAATGACGACTGCAACCTTGATATATATATATATATATATATATATATATATATATATATATATATATATATATATATATATATATATATATATATATATATATATATATATATATATATATATATATATATATATATGACGCTTTCTGGTGTAAGTTCAGTAACCTGGAGAAAAGCGCGAAACATTTTCGTAAAGCTGGCTGCTTCGCAACAGCTTTTGTCGGAATGCATGAGATTATGTCCGGCGAGCTTTTGGCTGACCAGCTTCCCGCCTGGGCTTCTCTGTCCGTACCCTTTACAGCAAAGTGCTGCCACCCCTTCTCCTTCCATTGATTGACTGATTACGAGGTTTAGCGCTCCGAAGCGCAGGTCGCGATGAGGCGCGCCGTAGTGGAGGGCTCCGGATTAATTTTGACCGCCTGAGGATCATTAACGTGCGCCAAAATATCCAACACACGGGCGTTATTGCTTTTCGCCTCCATCAGATAAGCGGCAGCCGTTGCCGGGAATTGAACCCGCGTCCTTGGGCTCGCAGCACAACACCTTAGCCACTGAGCTACCCCGGCGGGTCCCCCTCCTTCCAAAAAAATAATAACTCCCCATGAAATCACTGCTTATCTCCATTTGTTTGTAATCTGGGAAAATGAGGCCCCATGAGTGAAAACGTACGCTTACACAAGAAGATTCTTTCCAATTTTTGCTACTCCATGAATAAATGCGCGGCACCACCATCACCATTCCCTCGATATTACAACTGCAAGTCATTTTTTATACATTTTGACACCTACGTTCCACCAATCTATTCCATGGTGCCATTGTAGGTGGAGATGCCAAGCAGTTTCACGGCCGCACGTTCACCAGGGCCGATCCGCATGACTTCTTCAACCACAAGACGCCATAGAAAAGGCCAACGTGCACAGGTTCTTCGTCTTTTTTCGTGAGGCGGGGCGCTTTTTGTAATCTTCTAGAAGGGAGAATGGTGGCAGAAAGGGAATTCTGAAGAAGGGAGAGAGAGAGAGAAACTTTATTGTCCCAGGAGGGCGGGGTGACCGGTGGCATGAGCCTGGCGGCGACAGCGGTGGCTCGGTTCACCAGCCGGGAGATTTGGATCCCCGGATCCGAGCTACCCAGCGCCCTCTCCCACCGCTCGTCACGCGCTGTGGAGGGGAAGGAGGGAGATGCACACCACGCGCGTACCCAGGTTGCGCACACGCACTCGGTATACTTTACAATCGCCTTTCAGGTGTTGACTATAAGAGTTGTTTAAGGCCGAATGAAGTTGCGAGCTGTGCCCGTGATGCAGGACGTAATGCGCGCACGGGCACCTTGTTCAGGCATTACATTACATGAAGATAGCTCCACGTGCTTACTTGTGTTAAATCAACGCCTGTATGAGTGTGGCATCCACAATAACATCATTTATTTGGCTAACATTTCGGTACAGTCCCAATGTCGAGTGTATCGTAATAAGTTCTCCCTTGGTGTTCTGAAATATAGTTACATTATTCTCGCCCAAGTTTCCCATGCATGCTTCATGCACAAAGGCTCTTTGACTGTAGCCGTGTACTATCTTGTAACCTGTCTGGGCCGGGCAACCCCTATAGGTCTAGGTCGGGTTCTTTGTTAAGGTAAAGCAAGTCATCGCTATGCTCACTCTTATATCTTATATTTATCAAAGGAGATACAGTCATGGCTGGTTAATTCGAACTAGAAGGGCGTCTTAAATTAGTTAATTAGCGCGGGCGGGCGCTATGAGTGGCCGTGCCGCAGGGCTAGTGCCGCGGGGCTAGACCCCAGAAAAACCACATCTGGACTTGTTATCGCGAAAAAACTCCCACCTCCTCTCGCGGGAACCCCTGTGTAGATGCGACGCATAGGGAGTTCACGTTGCAACGTTGGACAGCGGAGGAACGGCGCTGGAACGATGGAGCGGAGCGGCGCAGGCACCGCGTTTTATAGCGCGCATAACGGTGAGGGGACGCGCCGGCGCCAGTGCGTCTGCCGCGGCTATGACGCAACACAATCCAACACAATCCACTTTAATCCAATCCAAATCCAAGCCAATCGAATCTAACCACCATAGCGAGAGAGTGTTCGCTATCGGTGAGGAGAGGGGGTGAGCGGCGGAGAGCGCAGCTGGCGTGGCGAGGAGAATGGGGGAGGGGCGGACGTCGACGACGCCGGATGCAGGGACAAGGCGAGTGAATGAGATGCAGTCGCATCTAACAAGGCGTGATGCGGCAGGTGATTGCCTTGCGACGATCGAGTTGCGCCGAAATATTGGCGGTGCCGGCGGCTCCCGCTGGGCAAGCGTAAACCTGCGACGCACCGGCGCGCTGCAGGCGTTTGATTGTGCTTCTCTGTCGCTTTGACTCGCTATAAATTTGGTTTGGTTTTTCAGCGCATTCCATTCACTATGGGCCGACTTCCATCTCTGAGGCCCGGTGTAAGCTGGGGCTGCTAGTTTAAATTAACCGCTGTTAACACTGACGCGATCGAATTAGCCGGAGTTTTCCTGCGTTTAATATGCAGTGTTGTGCCACGACCCGGGTGCCAGTTCGAATTAACTGTAAGTTCGAATTAACGGAGTTCGAATCAAAGAGCTTACACCGTAATAACTCAAAGACGGCGGCGTCTGATCATGCTCTTGCAGGTAGTCATGTTCTGTGCAAGTTAAGCGAAATTTTGCTGTTCGGAATTTTCTTGTGAGAATTGAAAAAGTAACTATAATAAGTACAACTTATTTGGTTCCAAACATTAGGAAAGGACGTATTTTAATGAATGCCTGCGCTACCATTATTTAGTCCAGTACTCATTACCGGTTTAAAAGGTTAACGATAATGCAGTTATTTGGAGCGTTTGAGCTTCGGTGCAATTTTTTTATGTGTGTGGCTCATACAAACCTTGTACTTTTTGTTAGGGACGCGGGAAATCGAAATTATCCGGGGAAGCTGTTTGGTCCACCACAAAACAGGGAGCATAGGCAGTTGTACAGACTCAGCACTAGCTTCGGGCGTTGGTCGATCCTCGAATCTAGTCAGCGTTTTGTTCTCCGCTTTGCATCAAGAAAACATGCATAACGGCATGATCCCGCCATATTTAAGTGCTACCAGCAACAGTATTTCAGTAGGAAACTGAATGTGACTGGCGCGGCTGAAGAGAAGAGAAGTGAGAAACGCGAACAGAAATGCCGAAAAATTATCCAGACCTTGAGCCCGGATTCCTACTCGGCAGTGGGGATTAAGGGGTGTTCGGGGGACGAAAGAGAGGAGGGGGGGGGATAGGAGCGGGGACGCGCACACCTTTTAGTCCATCTCTGGGCAAGTCTAGATTTGGTTGACAGCGACCATGATGTCAAGCTGAAGCATGTTTTCAGGCTGCTAAGCTAAGTAAGACATGCGCGATTGGCAAAAAAATGCAAAGTTGTTGAAGGTGATAACTACTCAGTCATTTTTGTTACTTAGACAATGCGCATGATTGTTCGAAAATTCCTCCGTGTGACACAGAAAATATTTTAGAGTATACTATAAAATAAAGTAACAGTTGTGGATTCACCAAGGTCTCATCACGGCAGACCCGGGAAAGGAGGGGGGGGGGGGTGCTGTCTAGTATACTCTTGAGAGGGCCTGTGGTCTGTAACGTATTCTATACCCGACATTTATTTGTCATGTCAGACTACCTGGGCATTGAAATAACGATACTCTTTTAGCGCCCACAAAACTTCCAAGAATGCAAATAAGAGTTGAAGGAAAAAATTCCCCGCATTTCCCCGAGGGGAAGAATGTGAAAGTGCGAATGCACGAGTTGAATTTGCGCGGTTCGGTAATGTTCGTGAAAGAGAGATCACACACACACACACAACTACACAGAAAGAAAGATGCATTTATTCACAGACACCTATTTGTGTTGTCGTTGTACTTGATTGCTAGAGCAGATCTCAGCTTTGAAATTTCGTGTCAGTGCTCCTTTAAGCAGGTGCATTAGCCCTTCTCACGCCCGATTCCTGGCCAATCCCCCACGTGGGTATGTGCCATGTCAGCGGCCAGGCTGCGCGCGCCCATCTCCACGTGCGCGGACATCGCCTGTGGACGCAGGTTCAGGGTCGCTTAAGAAGTGCATTGCACTTCAAAAATCTGCCAGAAAGTCACGTTCGTTTCCTCGCGCCGGTAACGAAGGTTCTTCACTTGCGCACGCTGCTGTGATAGCCTCAAAATAAAAGTATCACAATGCGTGCAGGCGTTGGCATGAAACGTGTTAAAAAAAAAAGTCACGATAACGGGAAACACCATGCGACAGCCGCTACCGTACATGGGGAGTAGCGTGCCTGTAAAAGCCAACTATTAAAACTGCAGTAAGAACTCTTCACGTAGTGATGCCAACGCTGCCCGAAAAACTCTGCAAAACTCTCTCCGGCTTTGCACACCATAAAATATTTAAGTGTTTTTGCATTTTGTACTTACTGTTTCCTCACCCAAAGTTTCAACCGTTCGACATATTTGCACGAAGAGCGGAGATTCGTCTCCGACTGTGAACGTATCGGTGACTGTAGCTGTTTGAGAGATTATGTTTATCCAACGCGATATTGCACTCAAGAAACGAAGCGAAATACAAATTTTATGTCTCGCAGCCAATTACTTAGTTTACCTTCCTGAAACTATCACGAAATTATTATCTAAATGTCAGAAAAATTAAAAATGATCTACACTGGTAAGACACATTGCAACCTCCTTCATCACAAGAGTAATCATGTAAGGATGACTCAGTTGAAGAAAATGACTTACATTAATTCGAGGCCTCGTTTGCGTCTTGGCACTTACTGCGAACATGAACTTCCCAAAATTCAGGGGCGCCGCTGTACTTGCGGCATATTGCCGTTGTTGTGGCTAAAGCCACAACGACCCACTGGCCCCTATCGTTTCACTTGTCGTTTCGCGCCCTTGCCACAGTGCTTTTCTGCGGCTCATCCTCCATGCAGAGAACCCCAAAGCGACGGCCCCAACCCCAGAACACGTGCATTTGCATGGCGCTACCCCGCCGTTTCAAAGCGACGCCCCCCCCCCCCCCCCCCCCCCCCCCCCCCGTCGTTTTAGAGAATTCGGCCCCCGGTCTTCACTACGCGACCGTCCGCCTGCCTGTAACTGGGATGCGGGTCTTCATGCCTTCAGGTTTAGGATCAAGTGTGGAACCGGCTCTGCGAGTCGCAGTGCGGCCTTTTTATCATCCCGCTATTCCCCAAGTTTTCTAGGTTAGAAAGAAATACAGCAAACAAATCTGTCTAATCGGGGAGGAGAGGGGGGTGCGACAGTGACTCTGTCTGCAGCACCGCTTTCAGAAGGGGAAGCGCCGTGCGCGCACGCTGAGACCTTACAATAACCCCCCTCAAAGTACACCCTTCGCACTATGAATGGGGATATGAAAGGGTGATGCGCGGAACAGCGGCATCTGAGTTGCAAGGCGCCATACTAACAAAGGTCCTCTCCCCGCGCACGGCCCTCATTCACCCAAATCACATTTTGCCCGATAAGTACTCCTCGTTTTCTTCGGTTACCTTTTCTCCGTCTTGGACGTCTGCTACCGCCGCTGTGCCACGCGCGGTTCTGACAGGCAAAGATCATCGGTTCCATTTTCGTTCCACTTTTCCCGCAGCCAATTACTGCAGACCACTCCTTTCTTCCCCCGCCACACCATGAAGGATCAATCTCCTTTGCCGCATTGAAGTCGCGCGCGGTTTTACTTCGTAAGAGACAGATTTGAACGGATTCGAGTGTCGGGCAAGACAAAAGGACAACGCACGCGTTTGTCGTCCCCCGCTTAGCTTACCCGAGGGGCATTGGCGTTGGCAGGGCGATGCAAAATGAACCCCCCCCCCCCCCCCCCCCGATTCCGAGTCAAGAGATCCAAAGAGTCAAAAGATCCAAAGAGTCAAAAGGTCCAATATTGGATCTTTTGACGCGTTGGATCTTTTGACTCGTTGGATCTTTTGACTCACTGTGGACCTTTCGACCCGTTGGATCTTTTGACTCCTTGGATCTTTTGACTCGTATTGGACCTTTTGACGCGGCTAAGGCGAGTCAAAAGGTCCAACGAGTCAAGAGGTCCAATATTAGACATTCTGACTTCTATCTTTTGACGGGCTAAGGCCAATCAAGTAATCTAGTCTCTTTATGAGCCTCACCTTGGCGTACTTTTGTTTGCTAAGGGCCAAGATTATAACTCCGTTGCCTCTTCGTTTTCCCTACAAGGAGCGTGTTCATTCGTTCTAAGCACCAATTTCCGAGCCATATATGCTAGTTTTTCTTTCAAGTATATGCATGTTGCTCTCATACAAAAATACGTTTGCGTCACGGGCATGGAAATTATTTCAGTGGTTAAGCGAACATTGACAATGCCATTTACCGGCTCCGGTCTTTTCAGTATAGGGCGTTTCGGTTTCGGAGCCTTTCGGTACACGGAGCTTTCGGTACGAAAACATATTCAAGCGCGCGTTGTAGGCAGCAAGATGTGTGCGCCGTAGCAGTTGTAGACACAAAATCGTACTTATTCAGTACTCGTGTTCTTGCTCGTAATTCTGCGTTATTTTAACGTAGTGAAAAGGTCATGCGGCCTTCCCAAATGAAGCACTATTTATCTGCGGACTTGTTGCCGTAATAACTGTAGCTTTGAGATAATATTATTTTTGCGTATATCGCTTTCTTTTTAGCGACTTATTATCACCATATCTTTGTTTAAAAATCAGTGACGCTAACAATTTTTTTCCACTTTCGAGTACCTGATAAAGCTGCGTAATTGATCGCCTTCGCTAGGGGATAGGAACCAGTCGCTTTCTAACTCAATCACAAACAACTTGTAATTTTTGGCATTTTGCATCCATGTGCTCTTCTGTTTGCTGGTAACACAACGCGCATAATGCCTTACTACGGATGCGTTACCAAGGGCACCTTCTCTACCTCACCGGACGTTTCTGTCCCGGCGTCACCCCCATTTCCAGGAAATCGGTGTGTTTAGTTTGTTTGTGGTTTGAAATGCCCAAAGGCATTGTTAATGCTTTCTGGAACATACATAGATTTAATTTGCAGAAAGAAGAGGTCATTTGTGATTTTCAGCGTTCTTCCTCAAAGCATACTGGCCATACTTTGGCCGTGGCTTTGTTCTTATCCGAGACCAATGTCAGCATCAGCTCCCCACCGCCTGTAGCTCTCTAGCTGCACAAAATGGAAAATGGAAGCGAGGCCACACAAGCAGGGGTTGGCACTACACTATCGAGACTGTAAAAAAAGAGACACGCGGACTGCAACTAGCGGCTTCAGGTTATCACGACGTACTTCAACTCAGGTCGCCTGGAAACCTAGTAACCAGCTTCCCAAAGGGTAGAAATGTAGCACGGCTATTCGAACTCTTGATTTTTTGTGGGTGTAATCATGAGTCATATAAGGGTCATTTATTTGATGGATATTGACTTTGATAAACGAGATGCAAGAACATTTGTCTGGAATATTTTCAGCAGCAATCATACAAGTCAGCGCAGCGTAGCCGAACATGAGCGACATGTGGTCGTGGCTTCTCGACATCGCTGAAGCTCACATTCTACATAAGCAATAACTACCAAAATATTCTAATGTAATAGTATCAAATGACAGAGGAGCGAGAAACGAGAACAACCTGAGAAAATAATCAGAAATAAAAACAAGCTTGACGAATGGTGTTGTTCATAACGTTCAAATTAGCCACGGCTTCATTCGGCGCGCCAAGTGCATATCTTCTACATTTAGAAGTGAAAGTTCAAGTATGGGAGCGAAAATAACACTAAAAATACAATAAAATGACGCAGTCTATAAATTGCACATCCTATCCATGGCTCTGAAGGTTCTCATAATTCGTCGGACCTTCTGACGCGGTTTCGGAATTATTGGCCCTTTTGACCCCTTGGATTTCTGACTCGTTGGATCTTTTGACTCGCTTTGGACCTTTTGACTCGTTGGATCTTCTGACTCTTTGGACCTTTTGACCCACATTGGACCTTTTGACCCGTTGGATCTTTTGACTCGGCTGTCACGTGATTATTGGATCTTTTGACTCTTTGGACCTTTTGACTCGCTTTGGACCTTTTGACTCGTTGGATC